>NC_090654.1:282184692-282929692 GCF_040937935.1 Hyperolius riggenbachi
CTCTCTCTCTCTCTCTCTTTCTCTCCCCCTCTCTCTCTCTCTCTTCTCTCTCTCTCTCTTTCTCTCTCTCTCTCTCTCTCCCTCTCTCTCTCTCTCTCTCTCTCTCTTCTCTCTCTCTCTCTCTCTCTCTCTCTCTCTCATCTTTTAAAACAAGGAAGGAATTCCAAATCCTACATGCAGTTACAGCAATACTGGCTGCTATGAACCTTTTCCCTACAGTAGAGGGACTGTGCATAAATAGTCCTATGGTTTAGTTATTGTAGTGTCTGACTTGTGACAGTAGAGGGGGCTATATACTTTCCATGATCTAGTGCCAGAAGGCTCTGATGGGTATAGCTAGGAAGGAAGTGGTTATATTGTAGTGATGTATTATGTATGGAGTGATTATACATTTATGCTCTATGAATGTGTTGTGTGCATATGAGTGTGCGTCTAAGTGTAACATAGATCTCTGGAAGGTCTCACTGGACTGGATGTAAGATTTGTAAACTTTTTAAATGGCCCCTAAACTTAACTTCCCCTCATTTGACCCTATCCTTGGAACGACACAGGAAAAAGGCGCAGGGGGGATTTGGCCCCCGGGTAAAGAGTCTAGTAGAATATCCGCAATTCTGTCCATATTTTACTAAGGCTAGGTTCACACGTGGTGGGTTGTGGTGCAGCTTAAGGACGACTGAAGTAAAAGGAATATGAAGGCTGCCATATACATGTCCTTTTAAGCAATCCTAGTTACCTGGCTATCATCCTCCTTTGCCTCTAATACTTTCAGCCACAACCCTGAACAAGCATGCATCAGATCATGTGTTTCTGACATTATTGTCAGTCCTGACAAGATTAGCTGCATGCTTGTTTCTGGTGTGATTCAGACACTACTGCAGCCAAATAGATCAGCAGGGCTGCCAGGCAACTGGTATTATTTAAAATAAAATAACTATGGCAGCCTCTTAATCTGTCTCACTTCAGCTGTGATGAATATCCAGGGAAAAGAGCTGTAAACAACATATGAGAGAAATCAGGATTGTGTTCAACTTGTCCAGAGAGTTATCTGTGTGTGTTTCTGCCCCGTCTTCTGTCCGGTTCGGCTGTGTGATGTCCGGAGAGTTATCTGTGTGTGTTTCTGTCCTGTCTTCTGTCCGGTTCGGCTGTGTGATGTCCAGAGAGTTATCTGTGTGTGTTTCTGCCCCCGTCTTCTGTCCGGTTCGGCTGTGTGATGTCCGGAGAGTTATCTGTGTGTGTTTCTGCCCCGTCTTCTGTCCGGTTCGGCTGTGTGATGCCCAGAGAGCTATCTGTGTGTGTTTCTGCCTCGTCTTCTGTCCGGTTCGGCTGTGTGGTGTCCAGAGAGTTATCTGTGTGTGTTTCTGCCCCGTCCTCTGTCCGGTTCGGCTGTGTGTTGTCCAAAGAGTTATCTGTGTGTGTTTCTGCCCTGTCTTCTGTCCGGTTCGGCTGTGTGATGTCCAGAGAGTTATCTGTGTGTCTTTCTGCTCAGTCTTCTGTCCGGTTCGGCTGTGTGATGTCCGGAGAGTTATCTGTGTGTGTTTCTGCCCCGTCTTCTGTCCGGTTCGGCTGTGTGATGTCCAGAGAGTTATCTGTGTGTGTTTCTGCCTCGTCTTCTGTCCGGTTCGGCTGTGTGATGTCTGGAGAGTTATCTGTGTGTGTTTCTGCCCCGTCTTCTGTCCGGTTCGGCTGTGTGATGTCCGGAGAGTTATCTGTGTGTGTTTTTGCCCCGTCTTCTGTCCGGTTCGGCTGTGTGATGCCCAGAGAGCTATCTGTGTGTGTTTCTGCCTCGTCTTCTGTCCGGTTCGGCTGTGTGGTGTCCAGAGAGTTATCTGTGTGTGTTTCTGCCCCGTCCTCTGTCCGGTTCGGCTGTGTGTTGTCCAAAGAGTTATCTGTGTGTGTTTCTGCCCTGTCTTCTGTCCGGTTCGGCTGTGTGATGTCCAGAGAGTTATCTGTGTGTCTTTCTGCTCAGTCTTCTGTCCGGTTCGGCTGTGTGATGTCCGGAGAGTTATCTGTGTGTGTTTCTGCCCCGTCTTCTGTCCGGTTCTGGCTGTGTGATTTCCAGAGAGTTATCTGTATGTGTTTCTGCCTGGTCTTCTGTCCGGTTTGGCTGTGTGTTGTCCAGAGAGTTATCTGTGTGTGTTTCTGCCTCGTCTTCTGTCCGGTTTGGCTGTGTGTTGTCCAGAGAGTTATCTGTGTGTGTTTCTGCCTCGTCTTCTGTCCGGTTGGGCTGTGTGATCTCCAGAGGGTTATCTGTGTGTGTTTCTGCCTCGTCTTCTGTCCGGTTCAGCTGTGTGATGTCCAGAGAGTTATCTGTGTGTGTTTCTGCCTCGTCTTCTGTCCGGTTCGGCTGTGTGATGTCTGGAGAGTTATCTGTGTGTGTTTCTGCCTGGTCTTCTGTCCGGTTCGGCTGTGTGTTGTCCAGAGAGTTATCTGTGTGTGTTTCTGCCCCTTCTTCTGTCCGGTTCGGCTGTGTGTTGTCCAGAGAGTTATCTGTGTGTGTTTCTGCCTCGTCTTCTGTCCGGTTGGGCTGTGTGATCTCCAGAGGGTTATCTGTGTGTGTTTCTGCCTCGTCTTCTGTCCGGTTCAGCTGTGTGATGTCCAGAGAGTTATCTGTGTGTGTTTCTGCCTCGTCTTCTGTCCGGTTCGGCTGTGTGATGTCTGGAGAGTTATCTGTGTGTGTTTCTGCCTCGTCTTCTGTCCGGTTTGGCTGTGTGTTGTCCAGAGAGTTATCTGTGTGTGTTTCTGCCTCGTCTTCTGTCCGGTTTGGCTGTGTGTTGTCCAGAGAGTTATCTGTGTGTGTTTCTGCCTCGTCTTCTGTCCGGTTGGGCTGTGTGATCTCCAGAGGGTTATCTGTGTGTGTTTCTGCCTCGTCTTCTGTCCGGTTCAGCTGTGTGATGTCCAGAGAGTTATCTGTGTGTGTTTCTGCCTCGTCTTCTGTCCGGTTCGGCTGTGTGATGTCTGGAGAGTTATCTGTGTGTGTTTCTGCCTCGTCTTCTGTCCGGTTTGGCTGTGTGTTGTCCAGAGAGTTATCTGTGTGTGTTTCTGCCTCGTCTTCTGTCCGGTTTGGCTGTGTGTTGTCCAGAGAGTTATCTGTGTGTGTTTCTGCTCAGTCTTCTGTCCGGTTCGGCTGTGTGATCTCCAGAGGGTTATCTGTGTGTGTTTCTGCCTCGTCTTCTGTCCGGTTCGGCTGTGTGATGTCTGGAGAGTTATCTGTGTGTGTTTCTGCCTCGTCTTCTGTCCGGTTCGGCTGTATGATGTCTGGAGAGTTATCTGTGTGTGTTTCTGCCCCGTCTTCTGTCCGGTTCGGCTGTGTGATGTCCAGAGAATTATCTGTGTGTGTTTCTGCCTCGTCTTCTGTCCGGTTCGGCTGTGTGTTGTCCAGAGAATTATCTGTGTGTGTTTCTGCCTCGTCTTCTGTCCGGTTCGGCTGTGTGTTGTCCAGAGAATTATCTGTGTGTGTTTCTGCCTCGTCTTCTGTCCGGTTCGGCTGTGTGTTGTCCAGAGAGTTATCTGTGTGTCTTTCTGCTCAGTCTTCTGTCCGGTTCGGCTGTGTGTGTTTCTGCCCGGTCTTCTGTCCGGTTTGGCTGTGTGATGTCTGGATAGTTATCTGTGCGTGTTTCTGCCTCGTCTTCTGTCCGGTTCGGCTGTGTGATGTCTGGAGAGTTATCTGTGTGTGTTTCTGCCCCGTCTTCTGTCCGGTTCGGCTGTGTGATGTCCAAAGAGTTATCTGTGTGTGTTTCTGCCCCGTCTTCTGTCCGGTTGGGCTGTGTGTTGTCCAGAGAGTTATCTGTGTGTGTTTCTGCCTCGTCTTCTGTCCGGTTCGGCTGTGTGATGTCCAGAGAGTTATCTGTGTGTGTTTCTGCCCGGTCTTCTGTCCGGTTCGGCTGTGTGATTTCCGCCGGGGACGACTCTTTAGATAACAAACGTTCTACTTTTTCCGTTCCAGCGAACAGAGCATCTGTCAGGCGCGGGCGTCCGTCATGATCTACGATGACACCAGCAAGAAGTGGGTGCCAATCAAACCCGGGCAGCAAGGCTTCAGCCGCATCAACATTTATCACAACACCGCCAGCAACACCTTCCGAGTCGTCGGGGTCAAACTTCAAGACCAACAAGTAAGTTCTGACTGCAGCCGCATCTCACGACAGAAAAACACCTGAAGTGAGTGGGATAGGGAGGCTGCCATATTTAATTCATTTTAAACAATACCAGTTGCCCGGCAGTCCTGCTGATCTTTCAGGCACCAATAGTGTCTGAATCACACACTTTAAACAAGCATGCGGCAAGTGCAGTTAAAGCGGAATATAACCCTGCATTTCAACTTTGCTTTAAAACAATATTTACAGTATATTATATGCAACCAGCATTTTTTTTTTACTAGACCAGCATTGGAAGGGTTACACAGGGCTTTAAAGTTCCTGGAGATTTCTGCAGACACATCCGAAGCTTACATAGATACATTTTGTTTACATAAATGTATCTAAGTGTTGAATGTGACTCACTCTCTCTGACTGAGAAGGAGTTGGAGGACAGCCAAAGAGTGTGTAACATTTCTCAATAGATACATATAACTAAATAGAATGTAACAATCTGAACTTCTGCATATCTCTCCACAGAACTTTAAACCTCTGTGTTTAACCCTTCCAATGCTGGTCTAGTAAAAAAAAAAAATATGCTGGTTGCATATAATATGCTGTAAATAATATTTTAGAGCAAAGTTGAAATGCAGGGTTATATTCCGCTTTAAATTTAAAGAGAACCCGAGGTGGGTTTGTGAAATCATATTAGGACACAAAGGCACGTGCTGTATACAATGACCTGCCTCTATGTCCGTCTATAGTGCATCCAGCCCCCCTTCCTGGCTCTGCTGTCCCCCATTAAAAAAAGTGCCAGGCTAGCGGCACGCAGATTGTCGCTTGCCTGCTATTTATCTCTGCCTGTCACTCATTGCCGCTCCCCCGCCTCCTGTAGAGTGCGGCCCCCGCCTGTGTCCATTGTCATTGTATACAGTATATGCCTCTGTGTCCTCATATGATTTCACAAACCCACCTCGGGTTCTCTTTCAAGTAAACCTGAGATGTAATAAAAGAAGAAATGTATACATACTTGGGGCTTCCTCCAGCCCCCTTCAGGCTAATCTGTCCCTCGCCGTCCTCCTCCGCCGCCTGGTTCCTCTGCTATGGGTCCCGGTAATTCTGCCATTCGAGGCGTAGTGCGCATGCGTTGCCCGGCCACATGTGTGCCCCGTCGCAGAACAGTCGCTGGAGCTTGACGGGGAGCAAGTGCAGTCGTACTGCGCCTGCACTGACTGGCCAAATTACCAGGACCCATAGCGGAGGATCCAGGCGGAGGAGGACAGCGGCGAGGGAGCTATCAGCCTTAACCTCCTTGGCGGTAATCCCGAGCTGAGCTCGGGCTATGCCGCCGCGGAGGATTGCTCTGGCCCTGCTGGGCCGATTTGCATAATTTTATTTTTCAAACACGCAGCTAGCACTTCGCTAGCTGCGTGTTTGTTCCGCTCGCCGCCGAACCGCCGCTACCCGACAAGAAAGAGGCCCCCCGCAGACCTCTTGCACAGCCTGGCCAATCACCGCCAGGCTGCACTATGGGGTGGATCAGGACTCCCTCTGACATCAATGACGTCAGTCTGATCATCGCCATGGCGATGTAAGAAGCCCATACAGGAAATCCTGTTCAGAACGGGATTTCCTGTTGGGTATTTGCACCGGTGGGGATCGGAGGGGTGGGTGGGATAGCGAAGGGAGGGGGGAAGCATGTAGCTAGCGCTAGGCTACATGCCGTGCGCCGCAAATAATCAGAACAGCAGGGAGGTTAAGGGGGCTGCAGGAAGCCCAATGTATGTATACATTTCTTCTTTTAATACATTTAATGTGCACGTTAAAGGACAACTGCAGTGAGCAGGATATGGAGGCTGCCATATTTATTTCCTTTTAAACAATTCTAGTTGCCTGGCAGCCCTGCTGATCTTTTTGGCTGCAGTAATGTCTGAATAATAACAGAAACAAGCATGCAGCTAATCTTGTCAGATCTGACAATAATGTCAGAAACACCTGATCTGCTGCATGCTTGTTCAGGGGCTATGGCTAATAGTATTGGAGGAAGAGGATCAGCAGGGCCAGCCAGGCAACCGGTATTGCTAATAAGGAAATAAATATGGCAGCCTCCAGATAAATCTCTCCTTGGGTTCCCTTTAAAGTATTTTAAACTAAATGCAACAGTTTCATACAATATTGCAGCATTTTACAATACTGTACTGTAACAAATATATGTAGCCAAAAACAAACGGTTTTGTATACAGGAAGTTCCATACTTACAAACGACTTCAGTTACAATGTTTCATTCATACATAGTTGTCTCCATGTACAAAATATACAGAACTGTTTATTACTGATTGTGTATGTTACAGTATTGTATAAAGTTTTTTAAAACAAATTATAAGCATATTTTAACCCTTTCAGGACTGGCCGCCTAACCCCCCTTAAGGACCAGGCACTTTTGCATTGGAGGAGGGGGGGGGGGCGCATGTTTGGGGGGTCAGGCAGCCGGATCCTGGTAGGGCTTGCTGGTGTGTGCCCCCCCCCCCCCCTGTGTGGCCAGGTGTCCCCCCTTTCAGCAGCAGCCATCACTCACCTTCCAGGCTCCAGCGATGAGCCGCTGCCGACACCGCCGTTCCCTCCGACATCCCCACTCGTTTTGACGCTAAGTCCCGGGATCACGTGATCACTATGATCGCCGGCGGATCGTAGTGATCACTTTCACAGCTGCAGCAGCAAGATGAGCTGCATGCTTGTTTCTTGTGTTTCTTGTGTAATTCAGATGCTACTGCAGCCAAATAGATCAGGAGATAAATATAGCAGCCTCCATGTCCCTCCCACTTCAGGTGTCCTTTAAGGAGACTCGCTGGTACAAAAAACGGGGCTCACAGACATCTCGTCCCATGGATCCTTCGCTTTCCCTGTTCACACCGCTCTCCTGTCACTGCAGCCTGCTCGCTCTGCCGTTGCTATGACAGCAGAGCTCCTTCCGCTGGCCAGAAGCCGATTTCATTGGCTCCTAACCCTGTGATCACTGTGAGCCAATGGGATTGGCGCAGCTCTGCTGTCAAAGAGACAGCAGGGCGAGTGGGCTGCAGCGGCAGGAGACCAGTGCGATCAGCGGTAGCAGCGGGTTCATGCGGTGTGCTAATTAATATCTACGCCCTGGCAGGGATAACAGGTCCCAAACAGGGAGTAGATTTTAATTAGCCTGGTCCGGATGCATTTTTTTAACATAGGATTCAACTTACAAACAAATATAATTTACAATCTCCCACAAACGGAACCTGTTTGTAAGTAGGAGATTGCTTGTTAATTGGTATGTAGCCCCGCCTTCCCAGTGCTACTTAGCCTAGGCTGTTTAGATATGTGGAAGTCTTATTTTCTTTGGCTTCAGGACTCTCCGTAAACAAACATTCTGCAGAGCTGCACCTGACAGGACTAAAGATGTCGGACTTAACCCTTGCACGAATAATCTTCAGAATTTATTGTAATAATGTATGCGGTTATACAGCAGACAAAAAAGCACAACGTTTCGGGCTACATGCCCTTTCTCAAGTGCAGCACTTGAGAAAGGGCATGTAGCCCGAAACGTTGTGCTTTTTTGTCTGCTGTATAACCGCATACATTATTACAATAAATTCTGAAGATTATTCGTGCAAGGGTTGCGTCCGGAATCGATTTTGTATGGACTGGATTATGATTGGAGTCATGATGGACTTCCTACGATGATCTGTGACTCCCCGAGATTAACAGAGTGATTCCTGAGGTCTGTGGACAACCCTCGTTGTCTTTGAGGACTAAAGATGTCGCCACTTGGGATAAAGTTTAGAATGTAAATCAGCTGGCTGGAGGAAAGATTTTACTATATGCAAACACTAACTAAATATTCTATAAATTAATATTATAAAAAAAAACAAATTTTTATTTATAACATTCATTTGACTACAGTTCCTCTTTAAATTACCACTTTCGCTAAAATCTTAAAATTGAAAATATATGTAAATATATACAGATAAGAAGTACTTTTGTTGTAGAGTGAAATGAGCCATAAATTACTTTTCTCCTTTGTTGCTGTCACTTACAGTAGGTAGTAGAAATATGACAGAAGCGACAGATTTTGGGCTAGCTCATCACCTCATGGGGGTTCTCAGGGTTTTCTTAATTTTTTAAAAGCACTTAGTGAATGTCAGTTGCTCCGTCCAACTGGCCAAAAAATTGTACGGCGAGCAGGGAGGCTGGCCAGCATCTTTATATAAATCTTTTTCGAAGAATGTCTTTATAAAAAACAAAGGCCATGCTGAGAATCCCCCATGAAGAGATGGACTAGCCCAAAACCTGTCGGTCATATCAGATTCCTACTACTTACTGTAAGTGACGGCAACATAGGAGAAAAGTCATTTATTTCATTTTCCTCTGGCAGTGAAATGAGGAAGGTTTTCCCCGCTGCTGTGTGTACCTCTCTAGGAAGCTGTGGTCGCCTCTCTCTTCTGTATTTGCGGTAAGCGGAGGATTCCGCCGCCGAGCGTATTGTTCGTCTTACAGAAGACGCTGGTGTCTGGTTTCTGGTGGTGAATAATGGCCATTGCTTTGTGACTTCCCCCGGTGAGCAGCTGTCACCGCCGTGTCACTGTATCCACTTTCCTCTCTTTCAGGTAGTCATAAACTATTCCCTTGTGAAGGGGCTGAAATATAACCAGGCCACGCCGACGTTTCACCAATGGAGGGACGCCCGCCAGGTGTACGGCCTCAACTTCGCCAGCAAGGAAGAGGCCACGGCTTTCTCCAACGCCATGCTCTTCGCGCTCAACATCATGAACTCACAAGACGGAGGTAAGAAGTAAAAAAAACGCTTCCCGGCCTCTAATGGCGTTTTATTATCAGAGCAGAACTCACGTAATAACATGTACATAGGATAAAATCTCTAGTATATAAGTTGTATAACAACCATCTAATCCAGGGGTCAGGAACCGTTTTGGCTGAGATAGCCATAAACGCCACATATTTTAAAATGTAATTCCGTGAGAGCCATACAATGGCCTCAATTCACTAAGCTTATCTCCTGTCTTTAATAACGTTTCTATAGTTATCATCACCATGGTAATGAGGCAGGAAACATTTTTACCTCAGGCAAACCTAAAGTTAACTCTTCTGTCTATAAAGGTTCATACACACATTAGATTTTTTTAAACGACCGATCACTTGGACGTTTGAACGTCCGGTCGTTTGGACGTCAAATCGAGCATGTGTTCGGTCCGTCGTTCAGCTGATAAGACTGGACTTGAACGATCCGCTTGGCAGTCGTTTAAAAAAATCTGACGTGTGTACGATCCTTAAGTTAACTCTTCAATCCTTAAAATAACTCCAGAATTCTAAAGTTAAAGACAGGCTGTTAATTAACTGCGTGTGAAAATAACTACAGAGGGGGTAAATTAAGGAATGAAGAGATAAGATAACTCTCTCACTGAGTGGTGGCCAGTTCTATTGCCTTATTATCACCAGCATGATCTTAGTGAATTGAGGCCGTTATGTTTCAAACTGGGACAGTAGGGCTCATGTCCCTGTTGCCATGGTGATGTGTATACAGTTGATCCGCCGGGCAGCAGAAGTGTCAGACACATCTTCAGGTTCTCTTGGGTTTTTAGCAACATCAGCCATTTCCCCGAGAGCCAAACAGGAGAAATACGGACTGACAGCTTGTACAATTAGCTAGCTGACTTGGGGGTTGATTCACTTTGCAGGACAAGATCCCCACACTTTGAATCAATAGCAGGGGAGTAGCAATAGGGGGTGCAGAGTTTGCCACCGCATTGGGGCCTTGGGCCAGAGAGGCCCCGTAGAGCCCTCCCTGAACTACAGTATTAGCTTTCTATTGGTCCTGTGCTGGTAATAATCACTTCTATAGATACTTTGAATAGTGGTAATCATTAACAAACTGTTCCCCGTCCCCTTCTTGCACCTCTGACACTGTAGTTGCCATTGGCAGGTTTTGGTGCGCCATATCAATTATGTATAGAGTGCTTGGGGGCCCCAATGTAAGACTTGCATCGGGGCCCACAGCTCCTAAGTTATGCCACTGCTCAATAGGCTGCCTATCAAGTGCGGGGATCTCATTCTACAAAGTCACTGGACCTCACAGGGTCCAGAGTGGGACAATTGGAGCGGCCGTTAGTTTTGGGATAGTGCGAGTAAGTTAGTAGTGCATGCTACAGCAGTAACGTGCACTACTTTGAAAATGTTACTAGCGCTGCCACACTAAGCTGTGCTGCTTGAGCAGTGTTGCTTAGTGAATCAACCCCTACTGATTTGTATGTGAGCCAGATGTAGCCATCAAAAGAGCCACATCTCCGGAGCCATAGCTTCCCTACCCCTGCTCTAAAACATCTGGTGGAGTGCTCTCATTAGCTGAGATCATGGGGCGGGCAGCATGTCGAGAGCCCAGTGGGAGGGGTTTAGTTAACTCACCTCTCCGGGATCCATGCACCGCATGTGCTTCCTGGTCCCTCTGGTAACCGCGCCCTCTCATGGTAACAGTACCAGTCAGAAGGGACCAGGAAGTACATGAGGATCCCGGCAGGGGAGTTAATTAACTTATTCTTCTGTGGCAGGGCCGGATTTACCATAAGGCACTGTAGGCACGTGCCTACAGACGCCTGATGATTGAAAGGCGGCTCTCTCCCCTCCTCTAGTCCCCCCCCCCCCCCCCTTCCTTTTCTACACAGAGTTCTGATGAGAGCGTAAATGAGAGGTTACTCACCTGGGTCTCGGCATTCCACTGACGAGATCTCCCTACAGTCGGGGGCACCTCTAGCTACTTAAAGATACACAGAATGGAAAAAAATGTATGATACAGTATAAGGATTTGTATGGGTAGTACAGCTAAGGAATAAAACATTAGGAGCAGAGACATGAGTCTAATATTGTCTCCAGTACAGGAAGAGTTAAGGAACTCCATTTGTTATTTATGCAAAAGAGCCACTGAGCTCCATGACTTTCAAAGTCACAGAGAGCTCTGTCTTCTGAAGCTTATTATCTCAACTGTCTGTCACTGTGTTTTTTTTTTCTCTGCAGAGGACAGTTAAAAAAATTCACTGGCCTGCTCTGTAAGATCATTTAGGATGCTGAGTAGTGTGTACACTGCAAATATTAGAGAATGATGCAATGTTATTAAAAAAAACTATATAACTGAAAATAAAAATATGAACATATTTTCTTTGCTACTAATGTTCTAGTAATTTTCCATACTACACAACCAATTCATTATATCATTTTTTTTTTCGCTTCAATGTCCCTTTAAAGAGAATCTGTACTCTAAAATTCTTATAATAAAAAGTATACCATTCTATTAATTATGTTCTCCTGGCCCCCTCTGTGCTGTTTCTGCCACTCTCTGCTGCAATCCTGGCTTGTAATTGCCATTTTTATCCAGTGTTTACAAACTAAAGACATAGCTGGGAATAGCTCAGTGTGTGAGTCATACAGAGTGTGCAGGGGGCCTGGAGAGGGTGTGTATAGCTTCTATCCAATCACAAGCAGCACAGCACATTCCAGCCTGACTGCCTCAGCCCGACAGAGCCTACAGAGGAGAGAAGATTAGATCATATAACAGCCACTGTGAAAATAGGAAAGGCTGCAGTAAGACAGAGCACATTAGAACAGATATAGGAACTTATAGGATAGAAGAAATCAGGATGAAAATGTTGTTACAGAGTCTCTTTAATACTGAGGGTACCTCTGGCTATCTTATACTAAGGGACACCTGTAGCTACCTATGATGTGCAAGGGAAGTATGGGACAGCCAGCACACTTGTGCACCAGTGATGCAAATCCAGGCCTGCTCTGCTCACTCTGCAAGCGCACCTCCCTCTCTAGCTACTAAAATGGGTGGGGGGCGGCTCTCTGGCTACCAAAACTGTACATACAAAATTTAATTTACATGAAAGTGTATCTAAGTTCAAAACTTGAATTAAAACGCAAACTATCTCATTTTTAAACGCAGCTAAATAGCACAATGCAAATCGCATACAAATACATACAAAATGTGATGTCATTGAAATGCATTAGATGAGCGGTGTTTGCCATTTTGGGAAAAAACACAAAAGAAAGCATGCAAAATCTAAAGAGAGTGAAATTCAGCTATTTCTC
This sequence comes from Hyperolius riggenbachi, assembly GCF_040937935.1. Taxonomy (NCBI): domain Eukaryota; kingdom Metazoa; phylum Chordata; class Amphibia; order Anura; family Hyperoliidae; genus Hyperolius; species Hyperolius riggenbachi. Next base: position 282,196,890 of record NC_090654.1, read on the forward strand.
AAGATTTCCTGTTTACATCGTAAACGGAGGAGAATTTCTTTGCAGTTTCATTTTCAGATGTAGTTCCTCTTCAAATTGAATTACAGAGTATCCAGCAAGCTCATGGTGAAGCAGAACTCCCAGGAGTGTGTAAGGGGTTACAAAAATCCTCCTTACCAGAGGCGGGACAAGGTCCTCCAGCACCCAAGGCTGAGACACCAAAGTGCGCCCCTCCATCGATCCCACCCCAGCCGTCACACACTGATTGCTTTTAGACTAAGAGGCACCCCAGGGCCCCAACCCCCCCCCCCCCCACACACACACACACACACACCTTAATATCTACTTATCTGGCTTGCAGTCACTGCTATGTATCCCCTTTTCTTATTTCTCTCTGCTTCAAACATAATAGGGGAATGACAGCTGAATGAATTGTGCGCCCCCTCCTACACTGCGCCCAGAGGCTGGAGCCTCTCCAGCCTTTGCCTCGGCCCGGCCCTGCTTCTTACTAAGATGCTATGGAAAGCAAAAGTTTGCCTTCTTAAAGGATACCCGAGGTGACACCCATGATGATAGACATGTATATGTACAGTGTCAAGCACACAAATAACTAGGCTGTGTTCCTTTTTTTCTTTCTCTGCCTGAAAAAAGTTTAAATTCAGGTATGCAATTGACAGTTTCTGCTTGGGTCGGGATATAGCATATCTCGGGATATAGCATAACCCTCACTGATTAGGAATTACAGCCATAAAACACTTTCCCATCAGTAAATGGCTTCTGAGAGCAGTAAAGAGATAAAAAGGCTCAATAATTCATAGATTGGATCTCTGGCATACTTCAATAAAGGTGTTATTGAGCAGAGACAATAAAACAGTGGAAACTTAAAAACTAGATTTAAATATAAAATAACACTGTGAGATATCTTAAAAAAAGTAATTTTAAAGGGGCCCATACACCTAACGATTTTCCCGCCGATATACAGCAGATTCGATCACTGTGATCGAATCTGCTGGGAAATCGTTGCGCAAATGCTGACAGAACGATTTCCGTCCGAAATCAATCGTTCCCATCGATTCGTCCGTGCGGAAGATTTCGCTTGATCGCTGGCGGGTCGGGAGTGCGTCGATAGCGGCAATCGAATTCCCGACGACCGACACTAGCGGCAAAACATTACCTGATCCGGCCGGCGCGAGCCCTCTGGTCTCTGCTGTCCCTTCTCCGTGCTCGGCTCCTCCAGCTTCACTGAACTTCCTGTCCCAGCAGGAAGTTTAAATAGTAGAGCGCCCTCTACTGTTTAAACTTCCCCCGGCAGGAAGTTGAGTGAAGCTGGAGCCGAGCACGGAGTAGAGACAGCGGAGACCGGAAGATACGCGCCGGCCGGAACAGGTAATGTATGCAGGGGGGGGGGGGGGGGGCAGCAGCGGCAGCTCCACAGGTTGTGATCGGTTTCAGGCTGTAATCGATTCACACTCTGTTTGCAGGAAAGGCAGCCATACGATCCCTCTGTGATCAGATTCAATCAGAGAGGGATCTATCTGTTGGTCGGATCTGATGGCAAATCGACCAGTGTATGGCTACCTTAAGAAGACTGGAGATAGAGACAATTATTTTTCTTATCAGTTTATTTTCACCTTGGATGTCCTTTAACCTCCCTGGCAGTCAAGTAAAACTGCCAGGGTGGCGGCGCAGCACTATTTTTTTTTTTTCAATCATGTAGCTAGCCTAGCACTAGCTACATGATAGCCGCTGAGCAGCGGCATCCCCCCACCCCCTCCGATCGCCTCCGGCGATCAGAGCAAGCAGGAAATCCCGTTCAGTACGGGATTTCCTGCTTGGCTTCTCCCGTCGTCATGGCGATCGTGATCATGACGTCATCGGGAGTCCCGATCCACCCCTCAGCGCTGCCTGGCACTGATTGGCCAGGCTGCGCACGGGGTCTGGGGGGGGAGCGGCGCGGCGGGTAGCGGCGAATCAGCGTGGAGCGGCGGCGATTGCATAGTACACGCACCTAGCAAAGTGCTAGCTGCGTGTAACCAGAAAAAAAAATTAGCAAATCGGCCCACCAGCCCAGGAGGTTAAAGAGAACCCGAGGTGGGGTTCTAACAATGATATCTGCACTAAGAGGCTGGGTCTGCCTGTACAGCCCAGCCTCTGTTGCTATGTAGTGTCCCCCCCAGGCCCCCGCCCCCCACGCTCTGCTATCCCCCATAAATCACAGCCATGCTGCCGACACGCAGTGTGTCCCAGCGGGCTGTGTTTACCTCTGTAGTGTCACTCTGCGTGCTCCCCTGCCTCCTGCATAGCTCCGGTCCCCACCCGTGTCCCTTCCCTCCCCGCTGATTGAAGGGAAGGGACACGGGCGGGGACTGAAGCTATGCAGGAGGCGGGGGAGCGGCAGAGAGTGACAGTACAGAGGTAAACACAGCCCGCTGCGTGTCGGCAGCACGACTGTGATTTATGGGGGAGAGCAGAACGCAGGGTGAACTTAGGGGGGATCGAGATAGCAACAGAGGCTGGGCAGTATAGGCAGACCCAGCCTCTTAGTGCAGATATCATTCTTAGAACCCCACCTCGGGTTCTCATTAACCTCCTTGGCGGTAATCCCGAGCTGAGCTCGGGGTATGCCGCCGGAGGTCGCCGCTCAGGCCCTGCTGGGCCGATTTGCGTTCTGCAAAAAGCAGCACACGCAGCCGGCACTTTGCCAGCCGCGTGTGCTGCCCGATCGCCGCCGCTCCGCGTGCAGCGGCGAAAGAGGGTCCCCCCAGCCGCCCGAGCCCAGCGCAGCCGGAACAAACAGTTCCGGCCGGCGCTAGGGGCTGGATCGGGCGGCTTTGACGTCAGGACGTCGACTGACGTCCATGACGTCACTCCGCTCGTCGCCATGGCGACGAGGAAAGCGAAACAAGATAGGCCGCTCATTGCGGCCTATCTTGTTACTTTCGATTGCCGGAGGCGATCGAAAGTACGCCTCCGGAGCGCCCTCTAGTGGGCTTTCATGCAGCCAACTTTCAGTTGGCTGCATGAAATATTTTTTTTTTAATTTAAAAAAAACCCTCCCGCAGCCTCCCTGGCAAAATAATTAAACCGCCAGGGAGGTTAAAACAGAAAGTAGTTACAATTATTCAGGGTGGAGTTAGCTCCGAGATGTCTCCCACAATGCATCACTGCTGAAATATGCAAATCATCTCTTTGTTGTCCCTGAAATCTAAACACGCCTCCAGATCCGCTGGAATTCAATGATGTGTCAGCTTTATCCTCATCAGTGCATGGCATGGATGAATGTGGCTCTATGGGGAAAGCAAGCTCACGATGAACCAGAACTTTAGATTGAATGTAAGGGATTAGTGACAAGTTTGGCGGCGCATTCCCCAATTCAGGCAACAGAATCTGAACGTGTGGTGATGATTTTAAGAGGCCCTGTAGTGACATATATTACAATACAGCAAATTATTAAAGGACACCAAATTGACATGTGACATGATGAGATAGACGTGTTTGTACAGTGCCTAGCACACTAATAACTATGCTGTGTTCCTTTTTGTCTTTCTCTGCCTGAAAGAGTTAAATATCAGGTATGTAAGTGGCTGACTCAGTCAGGAAGTGACTACAGTGTGACCCTCACTGATAGGAAATTCCAACTATAAAACACTATCCTAGCAGAAAATTGCTTCTGAGAGCAGGAAAGAGATAAAAAGGGCCGATAGTTCATAGATTTTAGCTCTGGCATACTTCAATGAATGTGTCATTGAGCAAAAACAATAAAACAATTAAAACTCTAAAGTAGATTTAAATGTAAAATAAAACTGTGGAATATCTTTAAAACTCATTTTTAGGAGAAGGAAGATGGATACAATAGTTTATTTCATTAGTTGATTTTCACTTCGGGTGTCTTTTACAGCGGAACTGTAGATACAAATTAAACACATTGTTTCACTTACCTGAGGCTTCCCCAAGCCCCCAGCAGCCGTCCTGTCCCGTGCCGCTCCTCGACGAGCCTCCGTTCTCCCGCCACCAGCTACTTTCTGTTTCGCCGCCGGGCCACTGCGCCTGCGCGGCTCTGGCCACGCGTATCCTTTCTTCGCGTTCCCTGCTATTGCAGAGAGGGTCACACTGTAGTCACTTCCTGTCAGGACTGAGTCAGCCACTTACATGCCTGATATTTAACTCTTTCAGGCAGAGAAAGAAAAAAAGGAACACAGCATAGTTATTAGTGTGCTAGGCGCTGTACATACACGTCTATCTCATCATGTCACATGTCACCTCGGGTATCCTTTACCGTAGATAACAATTTTGGTGACGATAGCCCGTATGGGAGCCTTGCAATTAACTGCTAAATTCAGCAGAAAAATATATGGAAATTACACAAAAGTGTGAAATGACGGTTCCTGATTATGTTTACAAACGAAATTAATTACAATTTTTCCCATAAATTTCACATTACGATTTTGCATCATAACTGCGAAATACGATATGATAAACCATTATGTTAAATTTGTACTCGTCCAGTACAATATTTTCCTCATTTGCAATAATTTTATTAGATTTTTATGATCACATTGTAAAGAAAACCATTCAGTGTGAAAATCGTCCTGAAACAATTCTACGGTCAATTGGCATACAGGAGTTTGACAATCGGAATGTTGGATTATACAATCCTATCTGAAGAGAGAGAGAGACCCAATGAACCCGTGTATAGTAACAACCGATATTTGCCTTCCAATGACTTGCGATCCCGCAGATCGCATGATGGCATCTGAGGAAAGTATTGTAGTATGAGTAGGCACCCTAAAGGTGGCGTGACAACACACTATACAATTCTAAGATGCAATTTTACACCAATTCAATAAATATGATCGGTTGTACCGAAAAATCAGGTTTGTTTTTTTTTCATTGATTTGAAAAATCTGACTGAATTTCCCATTTTTATTCTATAAAGGAAGATCGGGGGGGGGGGGGGGAGGGGGGGGTTCTGATCATTTTTTATGAAAATTGAATGGTGTGTAGTAGATTGACAATTTCTTGATGTACAAACTTAAGCAACTTTTTTTTTATGAGTTTTCAATCACTCCTGTCATAATTAAACACAGGTATGTGGTACATCGGTCAGATTTTTGAAATGTTACAATCAGTCAGAAAAATTGAATTGAAAAGATATTTTAAAAATTGTATGGTGTGTGGCCCCCTTCAGGGCTGGAACCCACCAGAGCGCTTTTTTAAACGTTTAGGGAGCACTTTAAATCGCTAGCGATTTCCCTGAACTCTGCCAATATAAATAAATGTAATAAATTCCACAGTAGCGATTGTGATTAGCAAAATCGCAATCGCAGGACATGCAGCATTTTGGGAGCGCTTGCGCTTCAGTGTAAAGTATATAAGTGCTGGCAAATCGCTCATGAATAGCATAGCGATTTGTGTGCGATTTTAAATTACGGCAAACTGTAAAAAAAAATTAAATAAATTGAAAGGACCAATCAGAATTCAAAAACGCTAATCGCAAATCGCTATCACAATCGCTGCCAAACGCGTAGGCCTGTAACACAGTACAAATCGCAATTGAGCGTTTTGTAAGCAATTTCATGAACGATTTCTGGCGATTTTGGTAGCGATTTTAAAAAGTGTAAGCATATTGCCAGCGATGGTGTAGCGATTAGCGTTTTTAATTCTGATTGGTCCTTTCAATTAATTTAAATTTCTGTTACAGTGTGCAGTAATTTCAAAACGCTTGCAAATCGCTCTGTATTCATGTATTCACGCCAGCGTTTATATACTTTACATTGCAAAAACGCTAATGCAAAACGCTAAGACTCAAAAATGCTGCATGTCCTGCGTTGGCCCATCCATTAACATTAGCTGAGCGTTTAGGGAAATCGCTAGCATTTTGAATCGCTCCCTAAACGCTCAAAAAATCGCTCTAGTGGGTTCCAGCCCTTACACTTTTTAAAATCGCTTCCAAAGTCGACGGAAAACTCTCATGAAATCACTTAAAACGCGAATTAAAAATGCCAGCGATTTTGTAGGTTCCAGGCCTCAGACTCGGTTGTCAGCGGAGCTGTGCTTTAGGCTGCTGAGCTGCTTGTCGCCCCGCAGAGCCGGCCTCTCGCCTGGAGCCGTATATTACCCTGACAAGTGACATGTGATGCTAGTAATAGGCAGACAAGCTGCGATCTACAACTCGCTGAGATCTGGTGTCAGCTTCCTGCGGCATCCCAGCCTCATACATATATGGTCTAGCTGCCTCCAGCCAGCTTTTCCTGTCTCCAAGGCTCTGATTGGAGAACTGTCCTTTCTGGCCAAAATACCTCCTCGGAGTTTGTTGCCGGCTAGGTCCTCAGAGTCCTCTCCTGTGCCGGTTTCCAGGATCTGCGGTCCGCCGGTGAATACAGACTTGGCGGTGGCGTCAGACGGTCTCCCCATCTCCGGGAAGTTTTGGATGTGATTCGTGTAAATGGGAGAATCAAGCCAAAGTTGTGTTTTGCGGTTGTAGCTGTCCTAATTGCGCCCGGATGGTAGCCGGATGCCCGGAATATGCCAGGCCAGAACGATGGGCAAAATCGATTCAGACAAGTCAGTTTGAGGACCATTAACTTGAACTGTGAGTATCTCGTCACTGGGTCACCCCAACGTACAAGTTCCCTTCTTTGCCCCACAACTAAAGAAGCATGCAGTGGCCCTTAAAGGACATATGAAGTGAGAGGGATATGGAGGCTGCCATATTTATTTCCTTTTAAACAATACCAGTTGCCTGGCTGTCCTGCTGATCTTCCGCCTCTAATACTTTTAGCCATAGCCCCTGAACAAGCATGCAGCAGATCAGGTGTTTCTGACATTGTTGTCAGATCCGACAAGATTCGCTGCATGCTTGTCATTCAGACACTACCGCCGCCAAATAGACCAGCAGGGCTGCCAGGTAACTGGTATTGTTAAACAGGAAATAAATATGGCAGCCTCCGTATACCTATCACTTCAGGTGTCCTTTAACTCTTTTAACACTTTTCAGCACTCTGCAATTCAAAAAGTACCAAAAAGTACCTAAAGTAAAGTACTGTCACAATTATTCTGCAAATTTCTTGCACGTCGGTGGCTTGAAAAGCATTTCACTGATAAGGTGTGAAAATATTACCCAGGAGAGAATTTAGAAGAAAAAGTAAACTGAAAAAAAGGCCTAGTACACACCATGCAATTTTCAGTTCAGATCGAGTGAGTGATCAGATCGATATTCGGATCTGACATTCATCGGATATAGAAGAAAGCTAGCGTACACATATGTGCGATTTTCGATCATTTTTGTGGTTAGATATCAAAGTACAAACACACCGGAAGGATGGTCAGTGAGCGATCTTTTCCAGCATGTCTGAGCTGCTTCCGATCGAGAAACAGCGATTTTCAGCTTTGGATCGGTTGCTGGCTTCAGTAGGCTGTATTTTTTTCCTAGATGTGATCATTTTCTTGCCCAAGACGATTATTTGTGATCTTCTCACATTGGCCTCAATTCACTAAGCTTATCTCCTGTCTTTAATAACGTTTCTGTAGTTATCACGGTGGTGATGAGGCATGTAGCATTCAGGAAACATTTTACTTCATGCAAACCTAAAGTTAACTCTTCTGTCTTTAAGTTAACTCTTCAATCCTTAAAATAACTCCAGAATTCTAAAGTTAAAGACAGGCTGTTTATTAGCTGCATGTGAAAATAACTACAGAGGAGGTAATTTAACTACAGAGGAGGTAAATTAACTACAGAGGAGGTAACGTAAGGAATGAAGAGGTAAGATAACTCTCTCACGTGTGGAGGTAAGTTTTCTCTTTCCTTATTATCTCCAGCATGATCTTAGTGAATTGAGGCCATGACCTCAATTCACTAAGATCATGCTGGAGATAATAAGGCAAGAGAAAGTTTACCTCCACACAGTAAGAGTTATTTTATATCTTTATTTCTTAAGTTACCTCCTCTGTAGTTAATGTACCTCCTCTGTAGTTATTTTCACACGCAGTTAATAAACAGCCTGTCTTTAACTCTGGAGTTATTTTAAGGATTGAAGAGTTAACTTAAAGACAGAAGAGTAAACTTTAGGTTTGCCTGAGGTAAAATGTTTCCTGAATACTACATGCCTTATCACCATGGTAACAACTCTAGAAGAGTTATTAAAGACAGGAGATAAGCTTAGTGAATTGAGGCCCATTTCTCCCAATGTCACAGACGTTTGTTGTCGACTCGACAGTACTGATGAGCAAAAATGGCAATATTCTTTTCGCATCAAGTTTTGCAAAATGTTACATTCGATTTTCGAGTGAAAATTAAATCGAAACGTAGTTCAGTTTTTTTTTTTTTTGCAGTTTTCACGGTAAAAATCGTGATTTTTTTTTTTGCCTTTCTGCAGTAAAAGTCGTTGCGGTAATCCGTTGTTTTCTGTGTTGTCATGTTTTTCATGGTAAAAATATATCTTTTTCACGATAAAAATATCTAAATCAAAAATTGCATTTTTGATGCGAAAATGGCTCTGGCAAAAATTTGCAAGCAATGCTTTTGACGGCAAAGAAGAGGGGTTTGAGCTCACTGTCCGTTTTGTAAACTCTCAGCCAATTGCACCAAAACGCATTGCATGGGAAATGTTATAAGGAAACACTTTTTTTTTTTTTTTTTTAAGAATGAAGAAATGAAAAGTAGAAGTACAGAAAGAGAAGGAAATGGAGATTTTGGCCTCAATTCACTAAGATCATGCTAGAGATAATAAGGCAAGAGAAAACTTACCTCCACACGTGAGAGAGTTATCTTACCTCTTCATTCCTTAAGTTACCTCTCCTGTAGTTAATTTACCTCCTCTGTAGTTATTTTCACATGCAGCTAATTAACAGCTTGTCTTTAACTCTGGAGTTATTTTAAGGATTGGAGAGTTAATTTAAAGACAGAAGAGTTAACTTTAGGCTTGCCTGAGGTAAAATGTTTCCTGAATACTACATGTCTTATCACCATGGTAACAACTCTAGAAGAGTTATTAAAGACAGGAGATAAGTTTAGTGAATTGAGGCCTATGTCAGTTCACATAAAGATATCTAAGAACTTTTGAGGAACAAAGACGATGGGATAAAGTTCAGTTTCGGAGGGAAGCTATTTCCTGATGCACGATGCAATTCCTGTTCGCTTTCCCTCTGCTGCTATTACTGCAGTAACAGTAAAAAAAATCTGAATGGACAGCTAAGCCCACTGTCCCAAAGCAATGCATTATGAGTGCTGCATTTTGCACAGAAGGGAATAAATCAAATACAGTTGCCTTCTGTTATAAGACGGCCATACACAATACAATTTCATATTTTTCTCATTTTTTTAACGTATTTTTTGAAATATCTCACCAACAGGGCTGGTCCTAGACTACCTGAGGCAAACTTATGAGGATGAGCCCTCCCCAACCCAAACTCTCCCCCTCCCCAATTTGGAATGGTCGCCCAGCTCATGCGGCAGCTCAGCGCAATAACACACTGACTGGCAGGCTGACTGGTTGGCTAGGTTTGAGTCTGTGGCTAACAAACTGCTCACCCTCAGCCACTCCATTCCTCCTCAGTCAGGACAGCAATGCCAGCTCCTCCCTTCTGCTGTGCAAGTCAAATGAAACACTGCTGCTCTCCTGCCTCCTCCCTTCTCACTCACTGTCAGACTCCTCACACAGGACAACAAGCTGCTTTCCCCAATGCTGCTCTCCTGCCCCCCCCCCTCCTCACTCACTGTCAGACTCCTCACACAGCACAACAAGCTGCTTTCCCCCAATGCTGCTCTCCTGCCTCCTCCCTCCTCACTCACTGTCAGACTCCTCACACAGCACAACAAGCTGCTTTCCCCAATGCTGCTCTCCTGCCCCCCCCCCCCCCCCTCCTCACTCACTGTCAGACTCCTCACACAGCACAACAAGCTGCTTTCCCCAATGCTGCTCTCCTGCCTCCCCCCTCCTCACTCGCCGTCAGACTCCTCACACAGCACAGCAAGCTGCTTTTCCCCAATGATGACCTCTTCACCTCGCTCTCCTCTCACTTCTCCTCTTACTCTGACTGCATGCTGTTAGTGTAAACACAGTACAAACATGCTGCGCCTGTAATCTCTGCCGCCTGATGCAAATGTTTCACCATGCTTCATGGGAGAATCGGCCCTGCTGACCAATGTCACGTGTGTCCAATTCTCAGCACGGGCAGCACGGTGGCGTAGTGGTTAGCTCTCTCGCCTTGCAGCGCTGGGTCCCTGGTTCGAATCCCAGCCAGGGCACTATCTGCAAAGAGTTTGTATGTTCTCTCCGTGTCTGCGTGGGTTTCCTCCGGGCACTCCGGTTTCCTCCCACATTCCAAAAACATACAGAGAAGTTAATTGGCTACCCCTAAAATTGGCCCTAGACTACAGTACTTACACTACATAATATAGACATATGGCAATGGTAGGGATTAGATTGTGAGCTCCTTTGAGGGACAGTTAGTGACAAGATATATATATATATATATATATATATATATATATACACTGTACAGCGCTGCGTAATATGTCGGCGCTATATAAATACTAAATAATAATAATAATTTATGAAAAAAAAACTCAGAAAAATTGCTTGGGTCAATAAATCAAGAGATATACAATCTATCCTAAACTGTTCTTTTTTATTTTATTTTTAACAACAATTGATCAGAATTTCCACCACGACTGATTGAAAAATATAAAAAAAAATGGGAAAATCGATTACATTTTTCCTGATTCTAAAAAAAATTAAATAAATAAATAAAGCACTCAGTTTTCCTATACAACCAATTTCTTATTATATAAAAAAAAAGCCTGGAAACACAAATATTTTATTGTATTGTATCTGACCACTTTAAAGAGGCAAAATTGTTCCCTATAAAATTGCTGTAGCAAATCCCTTTTTCTCGACCCCTCTATCTATCTAGCTATCTAGCTATCTAGCTATCATCTATCTATATTGCATGTATCCCTATCCTCCCAGGCTAAAATGTCCCTAAGCTGTCTCCTCCTAGTGTACTCTGGGGGACTGGGTGTTGTTTCTGCCCTCCTCAGAACAGTGAACAAACATGCCTCAGTGATGCACCTGCCAGCAGGAAAGATGTCACCACCAGTGATAAATTTCAGAATGTAAGTCAGGGAGAGGAAATATTTCATAATGGACAAACACTGACTAAATAATAGTAATACTGTAAACAATAAGACATTTTATTAATTACGTTATATTAAGTTAAAGGAAAACTGTAGTGGAAAAAAAACTGAGTTTAACTTACTTGGGGTTTCTACCGGCCCCCCTTAGACGTCCTGCGCAGGAAGCTCCCGGTGACATCAGCGGGAGCGAGGATGCCAAATACTGGAAGCCCGCCACGGTGGGGGACTGGGGGATCGTTTTGTCCTGGCACAGGCACAGGACGTCTGTATATATCCTATAACCGTTATCACTGTTAGCGGTATTTATTGAAAAGGCATCTGGCCGCGGAGCATTGCGCTGAAGCGTTTTGCCTCCAGCAGGTTCGCCGTCCCAGAAGGAAAGCTGATTACATCCCCTGAGATTTCATTCATCTCATTACTTTACTACTCCACACGGCGGCAGTTATCAATCACTTTACTAAAACATTCCGTTTCGATTTTTAGTTGTGAGAAAAAGAGGTTTTATGGACGTTTCTAAAGGTGGCCACTAACGATCCAATGTCTAGCAAAAACTTGTTTGAGCGATCAGATAATTCTGATCGGAAGAAAAATCGTTCACTACACCATCAACAAACCTATCTTTGCTTCCTATCACAACCAACAAGATAATCCAAATTTTGACTTGATGAAAATCCAATCGGACGATGTTTTTATAATCGTTTGTAATCGATTGGCCCCTTTTAACCCCTTTAGCAGCCAATTTATTTAGAGGCTTTCAAGGTTTCCAGGCCACATGTCCCTTCTAGTGGATAAACGTTTTCCAAACTTTGAAGTAAAGGCAAACAGCGAGCACCAAAACTTTCAAACGCCTTGTTCACATTCGAAATTTCCAGCGCAATCGCAAGCGCTGAGCAGTTTTGTGAGTGCTTTTGTAAGCGCTTTTCCCATCGCTTTCTGTGAGATTAGCGATTTTTTTCTAAGCACTTTTGTTAGTGATATGTAGACAATCAGGAAGTGAACTCCTTGACCTGGAACTAAATGTAACGAATGTACTGTGTGCGCAGCAGCACCGTCTGACTTATAAAAACATCCTGGAGCCATTAAGAGGCTCTAGCAGGACGTTTTTATAAGTCAGGTTGTCATTAAGTGGTTAAAGGGAACCAGAGACGAAGCACCTTCATGTATTTTACCATATAGATCAGTGGGGACATTAGAGAAAACGCCTACCCTGCTCTCTGTGTCATTCTTCACTGCTCAGCCTGCTTGTTATCAGCCCTGATAAAATCCCCGACTGAGCATTCAGTCTGGCTTTGCTCAGGAATTTTTATAGCTGAGTCTGTGTTCTTTGGTGTCTTTTCAAGCCCAAGCCTGCCCCCTTCTGGCTCTGCTCAGGAATCATTATAGCTGAGTCATTGTAGCAAAGCCAGACTGAATGCTCAGTCAGGGATTATATCAGGGCTGATAACAAGCAGGCTTAGCAGTGAAGAATGAAACAGAGAGCAGGGTAGGTGTTTTCTCTAATGTTCCCACTGATATATATGGTAAAATACATGAGGGTGCTTCATCTCTGGTTCACTTTAACCACTTAATGACAACCTGACTTATAAAAAACGTCCTGCTAGAGCCTCTTAATGGCTCCAGGATGTTTTTATAAGTCAGACAGTGCTGCTGCGCACACAGATATTCGTTACATTTAGTTCCAGGTCAAGGTGTCAGAACTAATGACCATTTGAACTCTCCTCCAGTAAAACTTTATCTCAAGTCTGTCTGTATATGTCTCTTACTGTTTCTTGGCTGCTCAAGTGCTTCAGAAAACAGGACTGTATTTAACCCAAGTTGGGTCAGAGGGCTCAGAGAAGCTCTTTTGCATAGATAAATGAAGTTTCTTAAAGGAGAACTGCAGTGAGAAGACTATGGAGGCTGCCATATTTATTTCCATTTAAACAATACCAGTTGCCTGGCAGCCCTGCTGGTCTATTAGGCTACAGTAGTGTCTGAATAACACCAGAAACAAGCATGCAGCTAATCTTGTCAGATCTGACAATAATGTCAGAAACACCTGATCTGCTGCATGCTTGTTCAGGGGCTGTGGCTGAAAGAATTAGAGGCAGAGGATCAGCAGGACTGCCAAGCAACTGGTATTGCTTAAAAGGAAATAAATATGGCAGCCTCCATTTCCCTCTCGCTTCAGTTGACCTTAAAGGGAACCTAAGATGGGGGGGGGATTAGCAATGAAATATACATACCTGGGGCTTCCTCCAGCCCCCTCCAGCCTGATCGCTCCCACAGTGTCCTCTTCTCGTCCTCCGTGCGACCGCAATTCTCCAGTCCGGGGTCAACTGTGCATGCGCGAGCCGGCTGCGTGCTCCCGTCCTACTACTGCGCAAAACACTCCCGGAGACAGGGCAGCGCGCCCGGCCTTACTGCGCCTGCGCCCACTGGCCCTGACTGAAGCATTTTTGGGGGCCAGTTGCGATCACACGGAGGAATAGAGGAGGACGGCGTGGGAGCGATCAGACCGGAGGGGGCTGGAGGAAGCCCCAGGTATGTATATTTTATGTAGAATCTCCCATCTCAGGTACACTTTTAACTCTTCTTGTACTGGAAACAATATGAGACTCTTTTCTTTGCTACTAATGTTCTATTTCTTTGCTGTACTGCACATATTATGCATTATCTCATGACTTTATTTTCACTTCAGGTTTGCTTTCAAACCCTATTATTTGTGATTTGCATTGGCCCGGTCCGCCATTTTACTCTGTATGGCCGAGAGGCAGACGATATTCTTATTTAACCACTTCGCTTCCCGGGTACAGTATATCTACGCTCCTTTGGACTTCAATTCTCCGCCAGGAGCGTAGTTATACGCCACTACCGCCGCGCTCCCGCTCACTTGTGCGCGTGCTCCCGTGCTCGTGCACACTGCCGGCCGCTCGCCCGGAGATTAATGAACGGGAAAAAACGTTCCCTTTCGTTGATCTCTGCCCCAAGCAATGATCGGCTGCTTCTATGAGAAGCAGCGCGATCATTGTGAAAAAAAAAAAAAAACAGTTTTCCAGCCTCCCTGAACTTCCTGCAAGCGTACTTCCTACGCTTGCAGGACGCATTTACAAAAAATTACTGTGGCCATCTTGTGGCCAAAAAGTAAAACTACACCCAAAAACATTTTTTTATATACAAATACATATAAATTAACTCATTAACTCCCACACTCCCCAATTGTTATCAAAAAATTACAATAAAAAACAAAACAAAACATAAATAGTTACCTTAGGGACTGAAATCGTTAAATATTTATGTCAAGAGGGTATAACACTGTTACTTTATAAACTATGGGCTTGTCATTAGGGATGAACGCAAAACTGAAAAAAATGCACCTTTATTTCCAAATAAAATATTGGCGCCAAATATTGTGATAGGGACATAATTTAAATGGTGTAATAACCGGGACAAATGGGCAAATAAGTTACATGGATTTTAAGTACAGTAGCATGCATTATTTAAAAACTATAATGGCCAAAAACTAAAAAATAATGATTTTTTTTCCCAAATGTTTTCCTATTTTCCCATTAAAACACATTTAGAATAAAATAATTCTTGGCATAATGTCCAACCTAAAGAAAGCCTAATTGGTGGCGAAAAAAAACAAGATATAGTTCATTTCATTGTGATAAGTAATGATAAAGTTATAGGCGAATGAATGGAAGGAGCGCTGAAAGGTGAAAATTGCTTGGATGCTGAAGGGGTAAAACCCCTCAGTGGTGAAGCGGTTAATTTACTGGAGAAAGTGAGCCAATCGCGATTTCCCTCCATTCAGATGTAATTGAAACAAGAGCAGCCGTTTTTTTTACTATTTTTACATCAGAAAAATTAAATTAAGCTTTTGATGAGAGATTGCCCGAGGTGTATGAAAACTGGAGCGGCCCATCGCAAGCAGGTTCTAAAAATAATCGCCAGCAGGCCGAGCGCGGCAGAAATAGCTGTCATATTCTGAGCTGGAACCCTAGAAGACAATCCTCGTTTAATTACAGCTGCCGGGAGGTACAGAGAGCAGCAAAACCGCCGACTTGTAAAAATAATTATTTCACTGCAAATTTATGTATCCGGTGAGGGGAGACGCGAGCGCACATTACGTGAAATATCCGTCCGACCTGAACTCAGAACTTCCTCTCTGCTCTAAAAGATAAGCCACAGCATAATAACCTTTACAGAAAAACAATTCTTTGTTACAGCTGATGCAAATCCTGCAATAAATCTGCAGTGTGTCTACTTCCTGCTTTCATGGAAACGCATTTTTGCTGCTAATCGAAGTCTATGAGCCGCAGGGAAAAACGCATATAAACATTTTGTATGCGTGCATTTTTGAAAACGCAGGTTTTGTTGCATCATTTTCATAGACGCCTCAAAAATGCACATAATGAAAGTCAATGGGAACGCAATGGTTTGCGCTTTTTGTGCGTTTTGCATGCATTTCATATATGCGTTTTTCCTCAAAAATATATATTTTTTTTTACGTATTTCCGCTTCCTGTTGTCTTCCTAGTGATTTGCATAACTATAAATATGAAAAAATGCATGCAAAACACTTGAAAAACACATCGGCGGGAAAACAACCGCAAATGCATCAAAAACGCAGTAAGAACGCACACAACATTAATATAAAACTTGACATAAAACGCAGCATTTCATGTTATGTTATGTGTGTTGCTGAGCTGGGTGCCAAGTTGGAGTATTTGGACGTACCCTAGCAGTGGACGTTTGGACCCCCCCCCCCCCACCACCACCCCCCATTCAAATAGCAGTAATGAGGGGAGATTTGGTTGCCCGCGGCACCCGATAAATAGCGGGGGCCCTAATTAGCTCTCAGTGCTGCTATTTCAATGGCGGGGCTTGTTTAAATTACGTTTTTATTGGGGTTTTTTCAGCGAATGTTGGAAGGTGGTGATTGGGGGTGGGGGTGTGGTTAAGGCTAGGTATCAGGTAGGGTGTTTGTGCGGAGGGGGTGGTTAGGTTTAAGCATCAGGAAGGGTGCTTGTGGGGGGGAGGGGTTAGGGATCAGCTAGTATGTAGTAGTTTGGGTTAGGCGTTAGGAGGAGTGTCAAGGGGAGGGGGAGCTGGGCCCTCTGCCATGTTAACCTCTTGAGGACCACAGAGCTAAACGCCCCTAAAGACCAGGCCATTTTTCCTGAAATAGGCCACTGCAGCTTTAAGGCCAGGCTGCAGGGCCGCACAACGCAGCACACAAGTGATTCCCCCCCTTTTCTCCTCAGCAACAGAGCTCTCTGCTGGTGGGGTCTGATCGCACCCCAGTTGGTTTTTTTTTTTTTTTAATAAATATTTATGTTATTATTTTTGTATTATTTTTTCCTATTTCCTTGTTTTGTTTTGTTTTTTTCGAACCCCTTCCTCCCCCCCAGCTGGCCAATCCTGGCGATTGGCTGACATAGGCTTCATACAAAAAACGCACCAAGAAATTTAAAAATACTCTGACATGGAGAGTTTTTTTACAGACCCCAACATGGACCCTGGAAACAGCTACCTGTATGTTACTGAGTGCGGAAGGGAAGGGGGGGGGGGAGTATTCAGTGGGGCACAGTGATTACCAGGGGTAAGAGCCTAAAAAGAACCCCCCACACCTAATGCCTAACCTTAAACACTAGTAGATGTGGGGGCCCTTGTGGTCCTTTTAGTAAGCTGAAGTGGAGAGAGGTCAGAGAAGGTGGCAGGTGGTCTCCTTGACACCCACTAGGCGCCAGGTACAGGGCCGGATTTAGGCCAAGGCCACTAGGCCATTGCCTAGGGCACCACAGGAGGAAGGGCACCAAAGCAGCAGGCTAAACTGGTGCACAATTTGCAAGCTTGCAGATGCTGCAATGCAGGGAGATCAGGCGAGCGCCTGACCGCAATACTGTGCTGCCAGCCCCCTGTGCAGCGGCCACCTTGCTCTCTGTGCATGTTTGCATTGTGGCCGGCGGCTATGGACTTGGGCAACATTGGAGACGGAAGGGAAGATGAAGCTTCTGCACTGGAGACAAGAGGAGAAATGAGTGACACTGATGGCTGCTGCGGTGTGAAGGTGAGCTGGCCACCTATACTGAAATACTGAAAGGGGGTGGGAAAAGGAGGGATTAAGGGAGTCATCTGGGTACCTATACTGGAGGGAAAGGGGGGAAAAGCCATCTGGCTACATATACTAGAGGGAAGGTAGAGGGGTCATCAGGCTACCTATACTGGGGGGGTCATCAGCCTACCTATACTGGGGGGGGGGGTATCAGGCTACCTATACTGGAGGGAAAAGGGGAGGAGTCATATGGCTACCTATACTGGGGGGGGGGGGTCATCAGGCTACCTATACTAGAGGTAAGGGGAAGGTATCATTTCGCTACCTATACTGGAGGGCGGGCGGCTGGTGACAGCGGCCTAGGGCGGTAAAAAGTACAAATCCGGCCCTGGCTAGGTACCTGCCTAGACTGCCTGGTGGAAGATCCTGCTCTGGTTACACCCCTGCACGTAGCACAGCAGAGGTAGGTAAAGGCTTGTCTGTGCATTGCTTTACATCTCTAGACATGCAGGATATATACAGCGTGTGATTCATCTGTGGGATTGAGCGGAGGTGACTTTTATGTCCATTTACCGTCGTACTAAAAATAACACCCGTGTTTATCGTATCATTTATACGATCGGGCCGGACGCGGCGTATCGCCATCAGCAAGATATATGGCGGAGGGTGACAGACAATCATTTGTAGAATTCAGGAGGGGAGGAGGGCTGGATGGCTCAATTCTGGTATTTACCCTCCGCTGGAGTGATGAAAGGGGCTGATTAGGAATGACGCTCCGCAAGTCAACACTGTCACGGCTCATGTCGCAGGAAGTGAAGCCAGACCCGTCTATTTCCCCTTCTTTAACCAGTTCACCCCCAAGGGTTTTTACCCTAACGGACCAGAGCAATTTTCACCTGTCAGTGCTCCTCCTTTTTATTCCCTAATAACTTTATTACTACTTATCACAAGAAAACGATCTATACCTCGTTTTGTTCGCCACCAATTAGGCTTTCTGTGGGTAGTACATTTTGCTAAGAATTTTTTTATTCTAAATGCATTTTATGGGAAAAATACAGAAATAATGGGAAAAAAATCATTATTTCTCAGTTTTTAGCCATTATAGTTTTCAAATTAAACATTCTCCTGTGGATAAAAACACTTTTTATTTGCCCTGTTGTCCCGATTATTAAACCGTTTAATTTATGTCCCTATCACAATATATGGCGACAATATATTTTAAAATATAGGTGTTATTTTTCTTTTCTTTTTTTGTTTTAGCCATAATTAAACTCCTATGTATTAAATTAATTTTCCCCCAGTCAACTATTTATTTATTGATTTTAAGCTGCTTTTTTTTTAAGGGGGGGGGGGGGGGGGGGCGTGAAGTGTAATTTATTTATTTTATTAATATTGTATATTTTACATAGTATGTTTGTGCTTGTGTGTAATATACTTTTTGGCCACAAGATGGCGCTAGTGAACACTTTCCGTTAAGGAAGTGATCACTTTTTTTTTTTTGTACACTTTATTAAACTTAAACAGTTTCCTGGTTTATGAATGGAGGTGGCCGCTGTTCGCGGTCACGTCCATTCACTTCAGGCATTGCGATTAGGTAGAGGACCGCTCGGTCCTCTTCACTAATCACTTAACAAGGGTTCCCGACGGAAACGGCGGCGGTAGCGGCGCGGACACGTGCGGAGCAGCGGCGGGAATGCGTGACGTATTAAAACGTCATGTTGCCGTTAATAGGCTAAAGCATGACGTTTTAATACGTTACATTGTCAGTAAATGGTTAAAGGACCATTGTCGCGAAAAATGCTAAAATGTAAAATCAATACAGAAAAATGCAGCTTTCTCCCAGAGTAAAATGTACTATAAATTACTTTTTTCCTATGTTGCTATCACTTATAGTAGGCACTTAAAAAACTGACAGATCTGATGCGGAAGAGTGATACAGACGCTGCCATGTTTATTGCCTGTTTAACAATACCAGTTGCCTGGCAGTCTTGCTGATCTATTTGGCTGCAGTAATGTCTGAATTGCACCAGAAACAAGCATGCAGCAAATCTGACAATGATGTCAGAAACGCCTAATCTGCTCCATGCTTGTTCAGGGTCTATGGCTAAAAGTATTAGAGGCAGAGACTCAGCTGGGCGGATCGAGAAAGTAACCAAAATGAAAAACTTGGAACTAATCCACAGTGTACAGTCTTCCTTTGAGAAATGTAATCAAATGTGGGCAGGTTGATAAGCTTTTGTCCAATCAAAAAAGTGATCTTCACCACATGATTCTTTTTCAAGATTACACCCTACATTCTACCCTTACACTCTCCACTACCACAATCAGATTGTTAAACAACAACCATGGTTGAGAGTAACTATTAATATCAATGAAAATAACAAATTCTCGCTAAGCTAGTGCGGAAGCAGCGGTAACAGGATTAATAGCAGTACTTAATATTTAATAATGGGCTTAGCACTCTGTATAGAGGAGGCACACAGTAGCTCTGAGGACTGGGGACAGAGCAGGATGAGCTGCCAGGTGGAATCTGTCCAAGTGTCTGAAAATAACAGACACACAAGAATAGCCCAGCGCTGAGCTGTATATATACTCTGCTGCTGCTGCTGCTGCTGGGGTCACAGTCACATGGGTTTCCTGAGTCGGTTTTCTGATACGAGACATAGCTGAACTGTGTAGGGATAGGTTTGTGTGTTTGTGTGTAGATTGCGATGGACATTATGACTATGGTGGGATTAGATTAAGAGCTCCTCTGAGGACAGTCAGTGACATGACTATGTACTCTGTACAGTGCTGCAGAAGATATCAGTGCTATATAAATACATATTAATAATATGGTAGGACATTAGACTATGGCTATGGTAGGATTAGATTGTGAGCTCCTCTGAGGACAGTCAGTGACATGACTATGTACTCTGTAATGTGCTGCAGAAGATGCCAGTGCTATATAAATACATAATAATAATATGGTAGGACATTTGACTATGACTATGGTAGGATTAGATTGTGAGCTCCTCTGAGGACAGTCAGTGACATGACTATGTACTCTGTAATGTGCTGCAGAACATGCCAGTGCTATATAAATACATAATAATAATATGGTAGGACATTAGACTATGACTATGGTAGGATTAGATTGTGAGCTCCTCTGAGGACAGTCAGTGACATGACTATGTACTCTGTAATGTGCTGCAGAAGATGCCAGTGCTATATAAATACATAATAATAATATGGTAGGACATTAGACTATGACTATGGTAGGATTAGATTGTGAGCTCCTCAGACGACAGTCAGTGGCATGAATATGTGATCTGTTAAGTGCTGTGGAAGATGTCAGTGCTATATAAATACATAATAATAATATGGTAGGACATTAGACTATGACTATGCTAGGGATTAGATTGTGAGCTCCTCTGAGGACAGTCAGTGACATGACTATGTACTCTGTAATGTGCTGCAGAGGATGTCAGTGCTATATAAATACATAATAATAATATGGTAGGACATTAGACTATGACTATGGTAGTATTAGAGTGTGAGCTCCTTTGAGGACAGTCAGTGACATGACTATGTACTGTGTAAAGTGCTGCAGAAGATGTCACTGCTATATAAATACATAATAATAATATGGTAGGAGATTGAACTATGACTATGGTAGTATTAGAGTGTGAGCTCCTTTGAGGACAGTCAGTGACATGACTATGTACTCTGTAAAGTGCTGCAGAAGATGTCAGTGCTATATAAATACATAATAATAATATGGTAGGACATTAGACTATGACTATGGTAGGATTAGAGTGTGAGCTCCTCTGAGGACAGTCAGTGACATGGCTATGTACTCTGTAAAGTGCTGCAGAACATGTCAGTGCTATATAAAAACATAATAATAATATGGTAGGACATTAGACTATGACTATGGTAGTATTAGAGTGTGAGCTCCTTTGAGGACAGTCAGTGATATGACTATGTACTGTGTAAAGTGCTGCAGAAGATGTCACTGCTATATAAATACATAATAATAATATGGTAGGACATTAGACTATGACTATGGTAGTATTAGAGTGTGAGCTCCTCTGAGGACAGTCAATGACATGACTATGTGATCTGTAAAGTGCTGCGGAAGATGTCAGAGCTATATAAATACATAATATTAATATGGTAGGACATTAGACTATGACTATGGTAGGATTAGAGTGTGAGCTCCTCTGAGGACAGTCAGTGACATGACTATGTACTGTGTAAAGTGCTGCAGAAGATGTCAGTGCTATATAAATACATAATAATATGGTAGGGGATTAGACTATGACTATGGTAGGATTAGATTGTGAGCTCCTCTGAGGGCAGTCAGTGTGATATGACTATGTACTCTGTAATGTGCTGCAGAAGATGTCAGTGCTATGTAAATACACAATAGTACTAATATAGATGCTTTCCAGGGAGTACTTTTGTAGAGAATAAAGGTAATGCTGAGGAAAATAAAATGACGTAAAAAGGAAATAAATATGGCAGCGTCCATATCCCACTTGAAGTTATCTTTCAAGGACAACTGAAGTGAGAGGTATACGGAAGCTGCCATATTTGATTCCTTTTAAACAATACCAGTTGCCTGGCTGTCCTGCTGATCTGTTTGGCTGCAGTAGTGACCGAATAACCCTAGAAACAAGCATGTGGATAATCCAGTCAGATCTGACAATAATTATTACTATTATTCCGACACCTTCCGCAGTGCTGTACAGAGTATTTGGTCTTGTCACTAACTGTCTCTCAGAGGAGCTCACTATCTAATCCCTACCACAGTCATATGTCTGTATCGTGTGTAAAATATGTATGGTATGTAGCCTAGGGTCAATTTTAGGGGGAATACAATTAGGGCTCGTTTCAACTGTTGCGGTGCGGAATCGCCTGGATTCCACCACGGACGAAATCGCATGCGGATGCGTTTCTGCATGCGGTTTTCCCCGCAATTTCGCATGGCTAAGAAGCGGACGAATTTAACCATGTCACTGCCTGTGTACATTTTCATAACGTTACATGCAAAATCGCGGGGAAAACCGCATGACAAAGCCGCATGCGATTTCCCTATGAAAAGCATTGCGGGCATTCCAGCCGCACACCAAAACACACCCGCACGACGCACAAGTGGAAACAATCCCATCCACTTGTATTGCCTATGCGAATCCGCATGCGGTGCCCACATGCGCTATAGTGGAAACGAGCCCTTAACTTATCTGTATGTTTTTGGGATGTGGGAGGGAACCAGAGTGCTCGGAGGAAACCCAGACAGACACTGTGCCCGCACCGCTATAGTGGAAACGAGCCCTTAACTTATCTGTATGTTTTGGGGATGTGGGAGGGAACCAGAGTGCTCGGAGGAAACCCACACAGACACGGGGAGAACATACAAACTCCTTGCAGATGTTGACCTGGCTTGGATTCAAACAGGAACCCAGCGCTGCAAGGTGAGAGTGCTGCTAACCACTACGTCACTGTGCTGCCACCAATAATGCCAGAAACACCTGATCTGCTGCATGCTTGTTCAGGGGCTATGGCTAAAAGTATTCTAAGCAGAGGATCAGCAGGACAGCCAGGCAACTGGTATTGCTTATAAGGAAATAAATATGGCAGCCTCCAGATCCCTCTCTCTACAGTGTTCCTTTAAAGTAAGACTACGAGAACTTTAGCGACTTTCTTTTCTTAGTAGGAAGAATGTTCAAACTTTTTATGTCAGCACATATCCCGTGTATAAGGACGTCCTCTCACCGGCTGTCCCCGCATCCAGTTTAGACCTGTGTAATAGGCATTGTCACTGGAGGGTACACGCAGCGTTTGAGGGACAGAACGCAGGTGACACAGGTGACATATTAGGTAGTGTGGTGTTCATGAAATATCCCCCGGTAATACGCGTATGGAAGTGAGAGAGCAGCTGTCAGCCTGGTCTGCGATCCTGCGAGATACAAGTCCCCCGGCTGCTGCAATCAGGATGAATAGAGGACAGATGGAAAATTAGGCAATTTATTTTTAAATTTTTTTTTTTTTAAAGACCGTTTTTCAGCTGCTGAGGCCGTCTGTCCTGTTACACTTCAAGCTTTTGATGCTCATTTCTTCATCATTCTGCTGCTTAATTTCTCTTTCATTTCAACGGTACCTCCACTTTCGGGATAGGGTCTCTGGGATGGTTCTTAGCCTAAATCTGTTCTTAAAGTAATCCGGTAAGGGAAATAAGTGCCCCTGGAGGGTACTTACCTCGGAAGGGGGAGGCCTCTGGATACCCGAGGTGACATGATGAGATAGACATGTGTATGTACAGTGCCCAGCACACAAATAACTAGGCTGTGTTCCTTCTTTTCTTTCTCTGCCTGAAAGAGTTAAACATCAGGTATGCAAGTGACAGTTTCTGTCCAGGTCAGGACTGGGTCAGACTGTAGCATAACCCTCACTGATAAGTAATTACAGCCATAAAACACTTTCCTGCCGTAAAATGGCTTCTAAGTGCAGGTAAGAGATAAAAATGGTCAATAGTTCATAATTTGAGCTCTGGCATACTTCAATGAAGGTGTCATTGAGAAGAGGCCACGAAACAGTAATAACTTAAAAACTAGATTTAAATATAAAATAAAACTGTGGGATATCTAAGAAAAAGTCGTTTTTTGGAGAAGGAGGATAGATGCAATAAATCAGTTTATTTTCACCTTTGATGTCCTTTAAAGGGAGTCTGAAGTGAAAATAAAAATAAAAAGCAGATACTCACCTAAGGAGAGGGAAGGCTCTGGGTCCTATAGAGCCCTCCCATTCTCCTCCCAGTCCCACGTTCCCCTGCAGGCTCCCCGGTAAGCAATCTCTGACCGATCGGTTGCAGTCTGTTCTCTTCCGCATTGGGTGGGCATTGGGAGTCTTCGGAAGCACTCAGACTTCCGAAGATGGGTCACTCCTCACTGCGCATGTGCAAGCGCCCTCTCACCCGCACTTGCGCGTGTACAGTACAGAGTCGCTGGTCTTCGGGAGCCCAAGTGCTTCCAAAGTCTCCCGAGAATGGCAAGAGAATGGGAAGGCTCTATTGGACCCAGAGCTTCCCCCAACCTCTTCAGCCTCTGGGATCCAGCGCTGGCAGGCCCCGAACAGCGTGCGGCAATATTTACCTATCTGCGCTCCCGCACTGACGCAGTACAAGCTCCCCCTCAGGATGCAGCGGAAATAGTCAAGCTCAATCGGGTCCGCTCTACTGAGCACCTACGCAGCAGCACTTGTTATAGGAGGAGGATATTGAATTGGTTGTGTAGTACGGGTAATTACTAGAGCAGTAGTAGCAAAGAAAATATTCTTATATTTTTATTTTCAGTTGTATAGTTTTTTTTTTTGTTTTTTTTTATAACATTGCATCATTCTCTAATATTTGCAGTTTACACACTACTCAGCATTCTAAATGATTTTACAGAGCAGGCCAGTGAACTTTTTAACTGTCCTCTGCAGAGAAAAAAACAATACAGTGACTGACACTTGAGATAACAAGCTTCAGAAGACAGAGCTCTCTGCGTTTTTAACCAAAACCCAAGGGTTTTTATCCTAACGGACCAGAGCAATTTTCAGTTGTCAGTGCTCCTCCCTTTTTATTCCCTAATAACTTTATTACTACTTATCACAAGAAAATGATCTATACCTCGTTTTTTTCGCCACCAATTAGGCTTTCTGTGGATAGTACATTTTGCTAAGAATTTTTTTATTCTAAATGTGTTTTAATGAGAAAAACAGAAAAAAAAGAAAAAAATCATTATTTCTCAGTTTTCAACCATTATAGTTTTAAAATTAAACATTCTCCTGTGGATAAAACAAACACGTTTTATTTGCCAAGTTGTCCCGATTATTAAACAGTTTAAATGATGTCCCTATCACAATGTATGGCGACAGTATATTATTTTGAAATATAAGTGTTATTTTTCTGTTGTTTTTTTTTTTTTATTCTGGCCATAATTACAAGCCCCTATGTAATAAATTAAAATTAATTTCCCCCCATAAAATATAAATTAACAAAGCTGAGTCCCTAAGGCAACTATTTATTTATTTTTTTAGCTGATTTTTTTTCTACAAGTGTTTTTTTGGGGGGAGGGGGGGGGGTGGTTGGAAGTGTAATTTTACTAAGATCTGTATGTACTTGAAAATGAATGTATTTTGTAGGTGTAATATACTTTTTGGCCACAAGATGGCGCAAGTGAACACTCATAGGAAATGTTCACTTTTTTTTTTTCTTCACTTTATTTAATTGTTACATTTCCTGTTATTGTGAATGGACGTAGCCGCTGTTCGCGGTCACGTCCATTCACTCCAGGCACTGCGATTGGGTAGAGGACCGTTCGGTCCTCTTCCCCAATCACCCAGCACGGAAGCCCGACGGAAACAGCGGCGGTAGCGGCGCACACACGGCGGTAGCATCGGCGGGAACGCGGAACGTATTAAAACGTCATGTTGCTGTTAATAGCGGTAAGCATGACGTTTTAATACGTTAGGATGTCAGTAAATGGTTAAAAGTCGTGGAGCTCAATGGCTCTTTTGCATGGATAATAACTGGAGTTTCTTAACTGTTCCTGTACTGGAAACAATATTAGACTCATATCTCTGCTGCTAATGTTGTATTTCTTAGCTGTACTACACATACAAATCATTATATCATAAAAAAATGTTTTGCTTCAGTTGTCCTTTAAGTAAAAATAATCTTTTGCTGTGGTAAAATAGCGATCCCATCTGATATGATTCTGCGAGGCGGGTGTCACATAGCGTTCATCGCCGGTACACGATGGCCGCGGCTTCCTCCGGGTACCGTTTGTGGGTTAGCTGGCAGACACCTCATTAGCGATGAATTATTGAGGCAGCACGAGATGCCCTCCTGGGCTGTAGTGAAGGATTCGGTTACTGTCTTTGTAGTCGGGTTCTGCCTCGGAGGCCAGGTGAGCTCTGGGGATGAATAGCTTTCCATTGAGGATTGTTCATGCTTTTCTATAGTATGGTCAGCAGAGAGTGGATATTTCAGTGCTTTTGTCTGTGTCACTGCGACTGCCTCGTCCTGTGCAGGATGTCTTGTAGGTGACGCGGAGACTATAGCCATTATTTTACCATACATGTTGCCTGATGTATTAAGGGATGGAGCAGTTCTTCACGTTGTTCAGTTTCTGGGGTAATTCAGCGGTAATTCTAAGAATTCCGGCAACGGTGCCTTTAATATAATTTTTTTAAGGCAAATAACCTATTATAGTTCATTTTTTAATTCTGTAGTTTAAACGTCGTTGTTTGTTGTGAATTGTTTGTTTGTTTGTTTGTTTTTTACATTATCTGTTTATCATCATTAAGTTTAGTGGATTGTTTATAACTTTTAAACCTTTCTTTTTACTCTTGAAAACATTTGTATTGAAACATCATTGTTTATTGTGAATTTTTTGTTTGTTTTTTACATTATCTGTTTATCATCATTAAGTTTAGTCGATAGTTTATAACTTTTAGGGCTCGTTTCCACTAGTGCGGCGTGCGTCTCGCAGACGCACGCCGACGCTAAGCGGGTGGACGGGATCGCAGGCGAATCCCATGAGCCGTGCCATGCACGGCTATGGGATTCGCAGCCTCCGCCGCGAATTCTGTGGGGGGTTCCGGCCGAATCGCACCCGCAAGCGATTCCACCGCAGCGCCGTCATCCCCTATGGCAGAGTTTCCCTGTGCGATTCATGTGCGGGGAAACTCTGCGGAATCGCAGCGGAAACCGCGATAGTGGAAACGGGCCCTTAAACCTTACTTTTTATACTCAAAAACTTTTGTACTTTAAATGAAACAAATGATTTTCGTACAAGAATATATGGCCTACTCCTACTACAAACAGGTCACGTTGCGGGAGAATGTTTGTAAGTTTGTTTGTAAGTTGTTTGTAAGTTGAGTCCTGTGTTAAACACGGTGGAACGTGGATAAATTATTTACATTTGGATAACTCTGGGTGTGGACATATAAACTCTATTTTGGGTTGTTTTTGGTGTGCTTTGAAAGTGTTTTAAACTACTTCTAACAGTTTATACAATACTGTAACATTTAACAACAATATGCAATAATTAAAAAAACAGTATTGTATAATTTGTACATGAAAACAACTTTGTTTGTATCTCTGAAACATTGTAATTTTGGCGTTTGTATGTAGGGAACTGTCTATTTTTATATTGAAATGAAACAAGTTACTGTCGTGGAAGGATATATTGGCTGTTTTGTAATATTGTGTTTATCGTTTATTCAACATGTAGAATATTTCTTTTAACATTGTTATTCTAAGTAATGATTGGTTTATATGGTTTATATGGCGTTGTTTTTATGTTATTTTAGAGTTTAGCAATATTTTCATCCTAAAGCCAGGAAATTGTTGTTTATTTGTTTTTTTGTTTTGTTTTTTAAGTCATTCCACTTTTACTGCAGACGGGATATTTCTTGCTATTGCCATATTTTTTGGCATTTTATTTTCATTTTCTTGAGGCTGATGGATTTGCCAGAATGTATATTTTATATTTTTCTAGGGTTATGGGCATTGTATTCATTTGTTGCTGTTTCATTGCTGACACTGTTATAGTATCTCCCATCCGTCTCTGGATAAACTATTATAGCTATTGCCTTCAATTACTTCTTTTGATAATTGTCTTTTATGTGGCTTTATCATCAGCTCTTGTTTATTTTATCTTCCTTATTGTTTAATTTTGGGTGAATCGTATCTCATTTTTGTTCACTCATATTCCGTAAAGTTGACTGGAGTGCAGTGACCAGATGCAGAATGCAGTGACCAGTTGCAGAGTGCCGTGACCAGTTGCAGAGTGCCGTGACCAGTTGCAGAGTGCCGTGACCAGTTGCAGAGTGCCGTGACCAGTTGCAGAGTGCCGTGACCAGTTGCAGAATGCACTGACCAGTTGCAGAGTGCACTGACCAGTTGCAGAGTACAGTGACCAGTTGCAGAGTGCAGTGTCCAGTTGCAGAGTGCAGTGTCCAGTTGCAGAGTGCAGTGTCCAGTTGCAGAGTGCACTGACCAGCGGCAGAGTGCACTGACCAGCGGCAGAGTGCACTGACCAGCGGCAGAGTGCACTGACCAGCGGCAGAGTGCACTGACCAGTGGCAGGGTGCACTGACCAGTTGCAGGGTGCAGTGGCCAGTTGCAGGGTGCAGTGGCCAGTTGAGTTGCAGGGTGCAGTGGCCAGTTGCAGGGTGCAGTGGCCAGTTGCAGGGTGCAGTGGCCAGTTGCAGGGTGCACTGACCAGTTGCAGAGTGCACTGACCAGTTGCAGAGTGCACTGACCAGTTGCAGAGTGCACTGACCAGTTGCAGAGTGCACTGACCAGTTGCAGAGTGCAGCGGCCAGTTGCAGAGTGCACTGCCCAGTTGCAGAGTGCACTGCCCAGTTGCAGAGTGCACTGCCCAGTTGCAGGGTGCACTGCCCAGTTGCAGGGTGCACTGCCCAGTTGCAGGGTGCACTGCCCAGTTGCAGGGTGCACTGCCCAGTTGCAGGGTGCACTGCCCAGTTGCAGGGTGCACTGCCCAGTTGCAGGGTGCACTGCCCAGTTGCAGGGTGCACTGCCCAGTTGCAGGGTGCACTGCCCAGTTGCAGGGTGCACTGCCCAGTTGCAGGGTGCACTGCCCAGTTGCAGGGTGCACTGCCCAGTTGCAGGGTGCACTGGCCAGTTGCAGGGTGCAGTGGCCAGTTGCAGAGTGCCGTGATCAGTTGCAGAGTGCCGTGATCAGTTGCAGAGTGCTCTGACCAGTTGCAGAGTGCAGTGGCTAGTTGCAGAGTGCAGTGGCTAGTTGCAGAGTGCAGTGGCCAGTTGCAGAGTGCAGTGGCCAATTGCAGAATGCAGTGGCCAGTTGCAGAGTGCAGTGGCCAGTTGCAGAGTGCAGTGGCCAGTTGCAGAGTGCAGTGGCCAGTTGCAGAGTGCAGTGGCCAGTTGCAGAGTGCAGTGGCCAGTTGCAGAGTGCAGTGGCCAGTTGCAGAGTGCAGTGGCCAGTTGCAGGGTGTAGTGGCCAGTTGCAGGGTGTAGTGGCCAGTTGCAGGGTGCAGTGGCCAGTTGCAGAGTGCAGTGGCCAGTTGCAGAATGCAGTGACCAGTTGCAGAGTGCAGTGACTAAAGGCTCATACACACATCAGACTATAGTCTTTGGAAAATGAAAGATCACAGACCAACCTTACCACCCTTCATGTAGTATGAGAGCCATACTCTACACAGTCTTTTCTATGGAACTGAACTCCCCATCAGAAAAAAACCTTTGCAAGATGCTGCACAGACACAAAAGATCAGTAGCTGCAAAAGATCTGTTCCTGCCAAAAATCCATTCCTGCAAATTGCAATGATAGTCTATGAGATCTGCAGATCATCATACACACATGATTTAACTGACATTCATCTGCAGATCAGATCCACCAGGATGGATTTTCAGATCTGCAGGTGATTGATCTGCAGATGAATGTCAGTTAAATCATGTGTGTATGATGATCTGCAGATCTCATAGACTATGAATGCAATTTGCAGGAATGGATTTTTGGCAGGAACAGATCTTTTGCAGATACTGATCTTTTGGGTCTGTACAGCATCTGTGTGTGCAGCATCTTGCAAAGATTTTTTTCTGATGTGGAGTTCAGCTCCATAGAAAAGACTGTGTAGGTATGTATGAGCCTTTATAGTTGCCAATAAAATCAATTGTTTTTTACTGATTTAATCGCAGTAAGCTCACATCTGATTGGCTGCCAGGCAATCTGCTTTATTTAAAAGGAAACAAACATGTCAGCCTCCATATTCCTATCCTCACCTCAGGTTCCCTTTAAAGGACCTCTGTCGCGAAAATCTTAAAATGTAAAATATATGTAAACATATACAATTAAGAATGGTACGTTTCTTTTGGAGTGAAATGAGCCATAAATTATTTTTCTCCTATGTTGCTGTCACTTACAGTAGGGTAGTAGAAATCTGACAGAACCGAAAGGTTTTGGACTAGTCCATCTCCTCATGGGGGGGGGGGGGGGGTTCCACAGGGATTTCTTTACTTTCAAAATGCACTCAGTGAATGACAGTTGCTGCGTCCAACTGCCAAAAAAGTATACGGTGAGCAGGGAGGCTGGCCAGCATCTTTGTATAAATCTTTTTCAGGGAGTGTCTTTATAAAGAATAAAGGTCATCCTGAGAATCCCCTATGGAGAGATGGACTAGTCCAGACATGGGCAAACTCGGCCCTCCAGTTGTTACGGAACTACAAGTCCCACAATACATTTTCCTTTATGAGTCATGACTGTGGCTGTCAGACTCCTGCAATGCATTGTGGGACTTGTAGTTCCTTAACAGCTGAAGGGCCGAGTTTGCCCATGCCTGGGCTAGCCCAAAACCTGTTGGTTCTGTCAGATTTCTACTACCTACTGTAAATGCCAGCCGCATAGGAGAGAAGTAATTTATGGCTCATTTTACTCAGGAAGAAACTTACTTCTTATTTGTGTGTGTTTTAAATTTTAAGATTTTCGGGACAGTTCCTTTATAAGTGCAATCGAGAGGTGTTGGCCTCCTGTGAATGCAGCTTTGATTGCACTGGGGAGAGCAGAGTCTGCAGAGGGGAATACAGGAAGTGGCAGGATTCTGTAGCGGATTGTGAAAATCTCTGACTGATGAGGAAGTTATTGGCGTGATCAGCGATGCGATGATGCCAGCCTGGCTGGGGCAGCTGCTGTGTATCTGCTGTACTGGCAGAATCTGTCCGGCAGATGTAATAACTAGAATCTTTATATAAGACTGGCGGCTCTCATTCCGCATCCATTTCTCACCGCCTCCCAGCCGCTGGTAGTCTAGAGTCATCACTAGGGTTGGTGTTACCCCGTGCGGAAACTCATGGTCTTACCCCATGATCCGCCAACCTCACCAGGCTAAACAAAGCCAATAATACTTTATCCTATACTAGTAGACCCAAGCTCGTTTAAAGAGAAACTCCGACCAAGAGTTGAACTTTATCCCAATCAGTAGCTAATACCCCCTTTTACATGAGAAATCTATTCCTTTTCACAAACAGACCATCAGGGGGCGCTGTATGACTGATATTGTGGTGAAACCCCTCCCACAAGAAACTCTTGAGTAGTACTCCTGGCAGTTTCCTGTCTGGGAACCTTGTTGCATTGTGGGAAATAGCTGTTTACAGCTGTTTCCAACTGCCAAAAAGCATGCAGCAGCTACATCACCTGCCAACAGTAAAAATGTCACCATGTACTAAATGTCAGAATGTAAATCAGGGATTTAAAAGAGTTTACAATGGGCAAACACTGACTAAATCATTTATACATAATTATTGTAAAAATGAAGCACTTTTTTTATTACAATATTTTCACTGGAGTTCCTCTTAAAAACGGGCTCTAGGGTCTGTTTCTCCCCGCCGCATGTTACTACGCACGCTCACACGCCTGCCCGGCTCCCTGGCCCCTCCCTCCTGTCTCTGTGAGGCTGGGTCCGTGCTGCGCACATGCGCAGTAGCAAAAAGCACGGACCAACTACACAGAGACAGCACACGCAGGGACACAGGGGTTTTATTATAGAGGATAATAATTTGCAAGTGTCTCTGCTTCCTGCCCCTGTGTGTTATGTGTCCCTGCTTCCTAACCTGAGAGTTTCCTGTCTGTGAACCTCATTGCATTGTGGGAAATAACAGCTTTTTCCAACTGCCAAGCAAGCAGCATCTCCCTGTGTGCATATACTTTGGACAGCGATGGTGGATGGGCAATCGAGACGCGTCTGTGCACGCATTGTGGGGGGGGGGGGGGCCGCGGGCGTGGCCTAGCACACGTTTTTCAATGGGCGGGCCTTTTTACTATTTATAGTAATAAAAGGTCTATATTAACATACATAGCCTACTCCACTCTCCCTTAGCCTGGAGCTTGGTGTCTCCTCCTCTGCTGGTGACACTTGATGCGGTCCTCACCTACCACACCCCCCCCCCTAGTGACGCCATTGACTGGTACCTCCTTCACCTGCCGCATTCTGTCCACCTCCACCTGATCATGCAAAGTCTTCTTCCCCCTCCTACTGTGTCGTGTGCTGATTGATTGTATTCTGGATGCTGATTGATTGGATTCAGCCCCTGATCGCAGGGGGGCCAAGAGCTTTTTTGGGGACCGAACCTTCACATCTTCTTGTGGCTACACTTGTTATGGGCGTGAAGATCATGATGGCAACAGTTGTTTTATGGCCCCTGTGAGATGGGCCCCCAGGCTGTTAAGGGCACCAAAGAGAGGCAAGGAAAGGGGTGTGGACATTGGGGGGGGGGGGGGTTCCTATCAAGGTTTTGCTGGAGGGCCCCATGCATTGCCACTGTTCCCCCATGCTTACATCCCTTCCCACTGTGGGGACCTGCTGTTCAAAAAGTGCATTTGAAAATAAAAGAAACACTGATAATCCCCCATGATGATGAGCTGGATTAGTCCTAAATCTGTCAGATCTGTCAAATTTGTACAATTACTGTAAGAAACAGGAACATAGGAGTAAAGTAATTTATAGTGCATTTTAATCTGAGAAAAAAATGTACTTCTTGTACGCATGTATTTTAAAATGTTGCTATTTTTTTCACTTCCTTTTGTCCTTTAAAGTGAACCAGAGTCGAAGCACCCTTGTGTATTTTACCATATATATCAGTAAGAACATTAGAGGAAACACTTACCCTGCTCTCTGTTTCATCCTCACTGCTAAAAGTGTCTGTTATCAGCTGTGATAAGAATCCCGGTCTGAGCATTCAGTCTGGCTTTGCAGGGAGTATATATAGCTGAGTCATTATAGCAGAGCCACAAGGGGGCAGGCTTGGGCTTGAAAAGACACCAGAGAAGACAGACTCGGCTATAATCTTTCCATAGCAAAGCTAGACTGAGTGCTCAGTCGGGGATTCTTATCAGAGGTGATAACAGTCAGATTAAACAGAGAACAATGAAACAGAGAGCAGATTAGGTGTTTACTGTCATGTTCCCACTGATTTAAAAGGTAAAATACAAGAGGGTGCTTCGTCTCTGGTTCTCTTTAAAGAAGTCAACTGACAGCTCAGGCTGAAAATAACAATATTATTGGAAACCCTACAGGCGTTTCGCTAGTCTAAATCCCTCATCTTCAGGTCAATATGAGTGTCTAACTGTAGCAAGAAAGACAGCACTGAGCACCTATGTAGTCAGACACCTGATCTGCTGCATGCTTGTGCAGGGCCTGTGGCTAAAAGTAAGGTGGCCATACATGGTACAATTTTTCATTTTTTTTTTTCGATTAGATAATTTAGTCCGATTATTCCGTTAGATCGAATATAAAGATTTTTCCAGCATGTCCAATCAGATTATTCTTGAAAAAACGGGATAATCGTTCGAATTTATTGATCGAAAAGAAAAAATATTTTCAACTTTCATTCGATTCGATCGTTTACATCAAATAAATGGAAAAATCTAATGTTTTTATTGTACCGTGTATGGCCACCATTAGGGGCAGAGGATCAGCAGGGCTGCCAGGCAACTTGCATTGTTTAACAGGAAATAAATATGGCAGCCTCTGTATACCTCTCACTTCTGGTGTCCTTAAAAACTTGTACACATGCCCCATCACTGGACGATTCTTACAGCGATAGTTCGGGGAATGAGTACTATAGAGACGCAGTTCAGCTGCACTGAGCAGGGAGGAGGGGTGACAAGGGTCCCTTACTTAGGGTTTGTGTTTTGTTTTTTACGCTGTCAGTAAAGTTCATCTTGTTTGTTTTTTCTTTGCGCCTGTATCTGAAGCATTTATACTAACCTGAGATCCCTCTGCTTCCTCCGCAGGCCCTGCTGCCCAGCGCCAAGCCCCCAGCATCCAAAATGGGCCCTCGCCAGACGAGATGGAAATACAGAGGAGGTGAGCGCCATCTAGTGCTAGTCTTCATAATACAAAGCCAGGTGGTCAGTTTGTATCGTCGCCATGGCACAGGCATTCCAGTCTTCATTGCCTAAGAATTAAATAACTCAAAAGCACATTGACATTGTTTATCATAGAAATGGGGATCTATGACTATATGGTCAGGATTACATTCTAAGCTCCTCTGAGGGCAGTCAGTGACATGACTATGTACTGTGTACAGTGCTGCAGAAGATGTCAGTGCTATATAAATACATAATAATATGGTAGGACTTTAAACTATGACTATGGCAGGATTAGAGTGTGAACTCCTCTGAGGACAGTCAGTGACGTGACTATGCACTTTGTAATGTGCTGCAGAAGATGTCAGTGCTATATAAATACATAATAATAATATGGTAGGACATTACACTATGACTATGGTAGGATTAGAGTGTGAGCTCCTCTGAGGACAGTCAGTGACATGACTATGTACCCTGTAAAGTGCTGCAGAAGGTGTCAGTGCTATATACATACATAATAGTAATATGGTAGGACATTAGACTATGACTATGGTAGGATTAGAGTGTGAGCTCCTCTGAGGACAGTAAGTGACATGACTATGTACCCTGTAAAGTGCTGCAGAAGGTGTCAGTGCTATATAAATACATAATAATAATATTGTAGGACATTAGACTAGACTATGGTAGGATTAGATTGTGGGCTCCTCTGAGGACAGTCAGTGACATGACTATGTACTCTGTAAAGTGCTGCAGAAGATGTCAGTGCTATATAAATACACAATAAAAATATGGTAGTACATTAGACTATGACTATGGTAGGATTAGAATGTGAGCTCCTCTGAGGACAGTCAGGGACATGACTATGTACTCTGTAATGTGCTGCGGGAGATGTCAGTGCTATATAAATACATAATAATAATATGGTAGGACATTAGACTATGACTATGGTAGGATTAGACTGTGAGCTTCTCTGAGGACAGTCAGGGACATGACTATGTACTCTGTAATGTGCTGCAGGAGATGTCAGTGCTATATAAATACATAATAATAATATGGTAGGACATTAGACTATGACTATGGTAGGATTAGACTATGAGCTCCTCTGAGGACAGTCAGTGACATGACTATGTACTCTGTACAGTGCTGCAGAGGATGTCAGTGCTATATAAATACATAATAATAATATGGTAGGACATTAGACTATGACTATGGTAGGATTAGACTATGAGCTCCTCTGAGGACAGTCAGTGACATGACTATGTACTCTGTACAGTGCTGCAGAGGATGTCAGTGCTATATAAATACATAATAATAATATGGTAGGACATTAGACTATGACTATGGTAGGATTAGACTATGAGCTCCTCTGAGGACAGTCAGTGACATGACTATGTACTCTGTACAGTGCTGCAGAGGATGTCAGTGCTATATAAATACATAATAATAATATGGTAGGACATTAGACTATGACTATGGTAGGATTAGACTATGAGCTCCTCTGAGGACAGTCAGTGACATGACTTTGTACTCTGTAATGTGCTGCAGAAGATGTCAGTGCTATATAAATACACAATAATAATATGGTAGGATATTAAAGTATGCTATGGTGCCACTGTGCAGTGCAGGCGCACTCATACAAAAGCCCTTGATGAATATGTTTGGAGGGTGCCAGCGCTGGAACGGCGAGCTCGGACTTGCCCTTACTGAGGTAAGTATCTTTTTCTCCCAATTTAATGGACAGGTACACTTTAAAAACAGGAATGCTGAGAATCGGCTATGAAATAGTTCATGAGACTCTGTATGAGGAGATGTGTATATATATATGTATTTAGCAGAAACACATGTGCATGAAGAAAATGCTAAACGGGCATATTGCGAAAGAACCCAGGATTTGGTCTGCACAGCCCTGACTATGTCACAGAGAGGTCATTGTGGGTGGAGCTATCCTGAGTGTTTGGCAGAGGCTGCTTAGAAGGCTGCATGTGTGCTGCATGTGTTTGGCACATGGCCTGCGGTACAGCTGGGCGCGGTGTGTATCCCACATGGGTGCGCAATTACACGCAAGGCTCATATATCCTGCTCTCTCCTCCGTCCCTTCTCCCTCCATATCACCCCTCAATCTGTCTTCAGTCTCCTCTACCACTGTCTCCTATTTTTCTCTTTCTTATCTGACTTTATATATACTTCTATTGTCATTATTATTAATTTTTTTATTCATAGAGTGCTAACATACGTATTACACAGTGCTGTACAATAAATTGGGGACACCGGTGGTGTATCAACAGAGTATAAATAGGTTGCGACCGAACCAGGGCCAATGAACCAGAGGGGCCTACTAGAAGCCCACCTTCTTCCATCTTTTTAGCTATCTTTTTAGTTGGATTATTATGGCTCTGTACAAATTAACAAACTGACACATCACTGCATTCCAGCAGTTCTGGAGGTGTGTTTAGCTTCTAAGGGTAACAATGGTTAATTTGCTGTGATTAATATTCAGCAGTGGTGCCTGGGAGACATCTCAAGCTCACTCCAACCTGAATTATCCCAAATTCTTTCTGTTTTAGGAAAGCAAACTTTTGTTGATCTTTTTAGCTATTCATTGATGCTATGTTGTTAATGATCACCTCTATATGTGCATTTCATAGTGGTAATCCGTAAAGGATACCCGAAGTGACATGTGACATGATGAGATAGACGTGTATGTACAGTGCCTAGCACACAAATAACTATGCTGTGTTCCTTTTTTTCTTTCTCTGCCTGAAAGAGTCAAATATCAGGTATGTAAGTGGCTGACTCAGTCCTGACTCAGACAGGAAGTGACTACAGTGTGACCCTCACTGATAAGAAATTCCAACTATAAAACACTTTACTAGCAGAAAATCAGAAAATGGCTTCTGACAGCAAGAAAGAGATAAAAAAGGGGAATTTCTTATCAGTGAGGGTCACACTGTAGTCACTTCCTGTCTGAGTCTGGACTGAGTCAGCCACTTACATACCTGATATTTACCTCTTTCAGGCAGAGAAAGAAAAAAAGGAACACAGCATAGTTATTTGTGTGCTAAGCACTGTACATACACATGTCTATCTCATTATGTCACATGTCAGTTCGGGTATCCTTTAAAGAGGAACTGTCGTGAAAATCTTACAATTTAAACACATACAAATAAGAAGTACATTTCTTCCAGAGTAAAATGAGCCATAAATGGCTTTTCTCGTATGTTGCTGCCACTTACAGTTAGTAGTAGAAATCTGACATTACCGACAGGTTTTGGATTAGTCCATCTCTTCATGGGGGATTCTCAGCATGGCCTTTATTCTTTATAAAGACATTTCCTGAAAAAGATTTATACAATGATGCAGAACTGCCTCCCTGCTCACGGCAAACTTTTTTGGCAGTTGGACAGAGCAACTGCCATTCACTAAGTGCTTTTAAAAAAAAAATAAAACCCTAGCAACCCCCTATGGGGAGATGGGTTAGTCCAAAAATCTATCTATAATGTCAGATTTCTACTACTTACTGTAAGTGACAGCAACATAGGAGAAAAGTCATTTATGGCTCATTTAACTCCGGAAGAAACGTACTTCTTATTTGTCTATGTTAACATGTATTTTAAATTTTAAGATTTTCGCGACAGAGGTCCTTTAACAAACTGCTTCCTTACTCTGATTACACCTCTCGGACACTGCAGCTGTCCTTGGTAGGTTTTGGGGCTCCATATCAATAAAGTGCTTGGGTCCCCATGTAAAACTCACACTGGGGCCCCAAGCTCCTTAGCTACACCACTGGGGACACATTATAAAATTAAACAGTGGTAGAAAGACTGATTACATATAACAAGACAGGGGTCAGTAGGCAAAAAAGAGTCACTGAGTCCCGTCAGTGGGGGCATAGTAATCTTACAATGCAATGGGGGGGGGGGATAAGGACACAATAGGTGGAAGGGCTCTACTGGAGGGATCTAAGATAAAGAATGTAGGGGGAGGTGTAAGCGAGGATGAACTGATGGGTCTTCAGGGCCTAGAGAAAAGTTGAAGGTGGGTGCGAGCCTGATGGGGGTTGGAAGGGAGTTCCAGAGAGTAGAGGCTCCTCTTGAGAAGTCCTCGTATCCACACAGGGTTTGGTAGGCATCTAATAGACACCTGTGTTAAATGTTGGGCTACCATTTGGCTACTACATAGCAAATAATGGTTGTAGCTGATCATAAACGTTTGGACGCTAGGGTAAGTGTTAGGAATTAGGAGGGTGGGTTGGTGTTAGGCATTAGTTGGGGGGGAGGAGGCGTTCGTTTTAGGCACTTTGCGGGGGTTGGGCTCTCTCTGTTATGCTGGGAATACACAGGTCGATCCGGCGACCGATTAGCCGCCAGATCGACTCCCGCCGCATCCCCGCTCGTCCGCACATGCGCGTGGATCGATTACCGCTCATCCCCGCCGGCGCTCCTTGTCAGCTGCTCGATTCCCTGCCATTGTCCGCCGGTGGTGGTCGAGCGGGCGCGGGTCGAGCAGCATGATCGGACCAGCTGAATATTATCAGCTGGCTGGATTAGCTGCTCGATACACTGTACAGAAACGTACCGTGTATCCCCAGCATAACACACACACACAATCGACCTCCCTCTCGTTGCACTCTCTCTCATGTTTGCATCCTCCCTCGTACACACATACTCGCTCTCCATCTCATTGCATGCACTCTTGCCCACATTTGCGCTCTCTCATGTTTGAGCTCTCCCTCTCACGTTTGCTCTCTTTGCGCTTCTCCCACGTTTGTGCTCTGTCATGTTTGCACTCTTACTCACACACTCACTCTCCCTCTCATGCTTGCTCTCTTTGCGCTCTCTGACTCACATGCTCTACCTCTCATGCTTTCTCTATTTGCGCTCTCTTTCACGTTTGTGCTCTGTCATGTTTGCACTCACACACACGCTCGCTCTCCCTCTCATGCTTGCTCTCTGCGCTCTCTCCCACATTTGCGCTCTGTTATGTTTGCACTCTCACACACACACTCTCCCTCTCATGCTTGCTCTCTTTGTGCTCTCTCCCATGTTTGCGCTCTGTCATGTTTGCATTCACTAACACACTCTCGCTCTCCTACTCATGCTTGGTCTCTTACATGTTTGCGCTCTGTCATGTTTGCGCTCTCACACACACACCCTCACTCTCCTTCTCATGCTTGCTCTCTTTGCGCTCTCTCTCACACACACTTGTTCTCCCACTCATGCTTGCTCTCTTTGCGCTCTTGCCCACATTTGCGCTCTGTCATGTTTGCACTCACACACACACACTTGCTCTTCCTCTCATGCTTGCTCTCTTTGCGCTCTCTCCCATGTTTGCACTCACTCACACACACTCTCGCTCCCCCTCTTATGCTAGGTCTCTCCCACATTTGCGCTCTGTCATGTTTGCGCTCTCACACGCACACTCACTCTCCCTCTCATTCTTGCTCTCTTTGCGCTCTCTCTCACACACACTTGCTCTCTTTGCGCTCTCTCCCATGTTTGCACTCACACACACACACTTGCTCTTCCTCTCATGGTTGCTCTCTTTGCGCCCTCTCCCATGTTTGCGCTCACTCACACACTCTCGCACTCCCTCTCATGCTTGGTCTCTCCCACATTTGCGCTCTGCCATGTTTGCACTCTCTCACACACACACACTCTCCCTCTCATGCTTGCTCTCTTTGCGCCCTCTCCCATGTTTGCGCTCTGTCATGTTTGCAGTCACACACACTCTCGCTCTCCCTCTCATCCTTGGTCTCTCCCACATTTGCGCTCTGCCATGTTTGCACTCACACACACTCTCGCTCTCCCTCTCATGCTTGCTCTCTTTGCGCTCTCTCCCATGTTTGCGCTCTGTCATGTTTGCACACACTCTCGCTCTCCCTCTCAACCTTGGTCTCTCCCACGTTTGCGCTCTCTTATATTTGCGCTCTCACACAGAATAGAGACGTCTGTAGCAGTTGTGAATAGCTCCATAACGTAAGCCCCGCTGTGCAGTCCGTGACAGGAGATTACCAGCTGTTGGTGTTATTATCGCTGTCTGAGTTCTCGTGGCTAACCTCTTCCTTCCTGACACAAACTACTGGCTTTAAAATTCTAATAACACTTTCCGCTGCCTTGCCCGACCTAACACACAAACATCCGAAGCTAGTCTTGAAGAGGACCTGTCTCCAATGCAAAACCATATTAGAAAACTATCATTCATTGATCACTCATTTTCAGAAATCATTAATAAAACTATGGATAAGCATGGCTATTGCAAGCAGGACCACTAGACCACCGGTGAGATTTATAAAGCTTAGGGGGGGGGACCACTAGACCACTGTAGAAACTATAGAGGATACTATACCATCCCTTACATCCTCCACACTCCTATGGACTGTATACCTATATCCTTACCTTATTCCCACAATCCCCCCCATGTTAATGTTTTGCTTTGGCAATGCTAAATGTATTTGTTCCTGCCAATAAAGCTATTTGGATTTGGATTAGGTGGCCACTAGACCACCAGAGATAATATAAGGGAAAAAGGGGACTGCTATACCACCGGTACGGGGACCGCTAGACTACCAGAGAACGCTTTAAGGGTTAGGGGGGAACACTAGACCACCAGTGAAAACTATAAGGGGTAGGGGGAACACTAGACCACCACAGAAAACTATAACGGGTAGAGGGGCCAGTAGACTACCAAAGAACACCATAAGGTGTAGAAGGGACCACTAGACCACCAGGGATAATATAAAGGATAAAAAGGACTGCTATACCATAGGTAGGGGGGATCACTAGACCACCTAAGAAAACTAAGGAGTAGATGAGACCACTAGACTACCAGGGAACACTATAAGGGGTAGGGGGTAACACTAGACAAGACAAGACAAGACAAATAACATTTATATTGCGCTTTTCTCCTTGCGGACTCAAAGCGCCAGAGCAGAGCAGCAGCCACTAGGGCGCGCTCTATTGGCAGTAGCAGTGTAAGGGAGACTTGCCAAAGGTCTCCTGCTGAATTAGTGCTGGCTTACTGAACAGGCAGAGCCGAGATTCGAACCCTGGTCTCCTGTGTCAGAGGCAGAGCCCTTAACCATTACACCATCAGCCAACTGCCAACACTAGACTACCAAGTAACACTATAAGGGGTAGGGGGAACACTAGACTACCAGGGAACACTATAAGGGGTAGAGGGGCCACTAGACTACCAAGTAACACTATAAGGGGTAGGGGGTAACACTAGACTACCAAGTAACACTATAAGGGGTAGGGGGTAACACTAGACTACCAAGTAACACTATAAGGGGTAGGGGGTAACACTAGACTACCAAGTAACACTATAAGGGGTAGGGGGTAACACTAGACTACCAAGTAACACTATAAGGGGTAGGGGGTAACACTAGACTACCAAGTAACACTATAAGGGGTAGGGGGTAACACTAGACTACCAAGTAACACTATAAGGGGTAGGGGGTAACACTAGACTACCAAGTAACACTATAAGGGGTAGGGGGTAACACTAGACTACCAAGTAACACTATAAGGGTTAGGGGGTAACACTAGACTACCAAGTAACACTATAAGGGGTAGGGGGAACACTAGACTACCAGGGAACACTATAAGTGGTTGGGGGAACATTAGACTACCTAGAAAATCTAGTTTGTCCAAAAAAAGGATCTATATATATGTCACTCAGATGTCCTAAGTAAGGATAAAGTTATTGCTGATTAAATGTGGACACAGCCAAAACGCCAAAATCAGTACAAAACAGTACAAAAACTGGCCCATTATGGGTTGTATGTAGCAATCCTTGAAAAAAAAAAATAGTGATCGTTTAC
Source organism: Hyperolius riggenbachi (assembly GCF_040937935.1). Lineage (NCBI taxonomy): Eukaryota > Metazoa > Chordata > Amphibia > Anura > Hyperoliidae > Hyperolius > Hyperolius riggenbachi. The sequence goes on from NC_090654.1 coordinate 282,238,747, forward strand.
AAACGATCATGGCACATATACGCACATTACAAGCATAGCAGCAATGAAGAGTTAATACAGTGCTTGAGGAGTGTATATGGCGGTTGGCGCGGGGCTTTTTGATGAAGGGTGAGCCAAATGACGGCTCACCCATCTGTCGCACAAATTCAGGGAGGTGTTAAATATTAGTCCCCATCCGATGCGTCGCAATTTGGAGGGAGAAGGAATTTGGGGTCCAGCAATCGCCTGATCCCCAAATGACCCGTGCTAAGCATTACCGCTCTAGCCGCGCCAAGCTTCATCGCTATGCGGCGCCGCAAAAGCCCTGCTTCACTTGAGGGCGGACTCCTCTGGAGGAGGCGCAAACTCTGCATCTCCTATTGCTACGCCACAGTGTCCTCTAGTGTTGGGTGGAAGGAGGGACAGTAAATTTCTGAGGGGCTAGAAGCATGAAAACATAAACACAACTGAACCATATTCTGCTGGTTGGTGTCCTGTGGCGTCGGATATTTGTGCGGTTTTCCCGCTACGCAGTGCACTCTTGTCGGCTCATGCTTTTTCTTCTTATTCTTAAAATAGAAATTCTCAGGAAACCCTGTCTAAAATCTGCACTTATCACCGTTCTATTGAGCTACTTTTCTGGCTCGACGCCCTCGGCCTGCAATCTGCTGATCAACGCTGGCTTTTAAGGTGTGTGGAGAGGCGGTGGCGTATGCAGGCACATTTCAGTGCTGAGGGACTGGAAAAGGGGGCACATATGGAGATAGGATGCTAGAAGACTTCCTATTGGTCATCTAGCAACCACAGCCGGATTTACACTTAAGGAGCTTGTAGGCACAGAGATTCGAATGCCCTAAACTCCGCCCCTCGACGCAGGCCACACCCTCAAATCCCGGCCCTTATTTTCTTATAATCACTTAAAGAGCCAAATGTACATGAACCTAGCAGCGGTGTAATTCAGTGGGCCTGCCGAGAAAAATCTTGGATAAGGCCCCCTCTACTTTAATAACCAAAAATGTAATAATGATATGTATATAGTATATGGCCCTACTTACCATACAAAAAAGTCCATACACAATCGGGGGCGGGACTACACACAATTAATTCACCACCTTACATGGCCTCAACCCCACCTTCACCCCAACCAAGATGAGAAGAGTGTGTGGTAAATGGCAGTGTGTGTGGCCAGAGTGCACAGCTGGTCTGCAATGCAGCAGTGCAGGGTCAGAGGGAGGAGCATGCAATACCCACACTGCCCACCACGTTACTCTCACTTCCACGGGAGGCAATGCTTAAAGAGACTCTGTAACAAAATGTTGAGCCTTATTTCTTCTATCCTATAAGTTCCTATACCTGTTCTAATGTGCTCTGGCTTACTGCAGCCTTTTCTAGTTGCACTGTCTCTGTAATAAATCTTATCTTCTTTCCTCTGTCGGACTCAGGTTGGAATGTGTGGAATGTGCAGCACTGCTTGTGATAGGCAGAAGCTTTACACACCCTCTCCAAGCTCTCCTCTCGGCCTATCACACTCTGTTTAGCAGCCATGTCTTTTGTTTGTAAACACTGCCTAAAACTGGCAATTACAAGCCAGGATTGCAGCAGGGAGTGGCAGAAACAGCACAGAGGGGTCCAGGAGAACATAATGAATAGAATGGTATGCTTTTTATTGTATGAATTTTAGAGTACAGATTCACTTTAAGCCTCAGATCTCCGCCCCTAACAACGTGCCTGCGGCTGCCGGACTGCAGCTGGGTGGTGAATGACATCGCCCTCCAGCTCTGCTGAGAGAGGGAAATTCGGGAAGGTAGGGAAGCCGCCTCTGCCACATAAGATGCCTGTAGGCATGAGCCTACAGTGCCTTATGGTAAGTCTAACCCTGCAGTAGCAACCATTCAGGTTGCCCTGTGTCTGTACTGACCTGTGCAAGCAACTGGAAAAGGGGGAGGCGATTGGACACTGGGACAAGCTTTATATGTGGTGTAGGGTCTGGGTGTCTATGCACCCTCTAGAGAAAAGGCACAGGAGGCAGAAGCGGGAGCCCAATAGTGCAGTATGTCAAAAACAATGATGGATATACAGTGTGGAAAAAGCTACTCGCAAAGGAGGGTTGCAGGGGGGCAACCGACCACAAGAAGCAGGTGGAGACAACAAACCCGACTCCACTCGGGGTGATCCCTAGGGATCTGGATGCGGTTGCTCTTCTTGGAAATGAAAGGAGACAGATGTCCACCGTGGTGGAACCACGTGTGTTCTGCCTCCACCCTTCAGACTGGGGCATGTGGGGGTATGAGATGCACAAACTGGGTATAAGAGGCGCCCTGGTGGTTTATATAAGCACTTAAAAACAGTTTAAAAATGACAAAAAGGTTTGGGGTGGCTTACCTCAAATGACGAAAATCTTTGTTAGAACAAAAGATTTTATTGGTAGCACAGGCAACACATTTAGTGGGTACAAGCCCGCTTCCTCAGGCCAAATAACAGTGCCAAACTACAAAGATATATTCTGCATAGGGAGCCTTTCTATGGTACAAGGGAGCCTCTCTATGCCGAATATATCTTTGTAGTTTGGCACTGTTATTTGGCCTGAGGAAGCGGGCTTGTACCCGCGAAACGTGTTGCCTGTGCTACTAATAAAATCTTTTGTTCTAACAAAGATTTTCATCATTTGAGGTAAGCCACCTGTTATGATCCCTTCTGCAGCGTTTACTGCTGACTGCAGTGGTATTGCAAACCAAACAGTTCTAATGTCATTACATGCATTTGCTTGCATAGTTTGGTTTGCACTTAAACTAGTTGCTGATTCCATCTGCAGTCGCTCTGAAGTTAATGACAGTTTAATATGCTTTTGTGTAAACAAACATTGTCTGCTGCAGTGGAGGGGCGGTCCCTTTCCTGCAGGCTGCATATCATTGTCTGCCTTTTCCTGCTATCAGCCTGTGATTAATTACCATTCACTTGTGTGGGAATCTGCAGGTCTGCTCCCATTGGATGACCTCAGTATAAAGAACTGCTTCCTGCAATGCCTCATGGGCTACCATAGTTTCAGACTCTATCTGTTACTCTGCTCGTGCCCCACCTCGTTCCTGGTCCGTGTGGACTGCGCTGACTCCTGCGAAGGGGTCAGCGAGTCCTCCTAGTTCTGCTCTTGTTCTAGAAGTTGTTACTTGCTTGTCTTGTGTCATATATTGGTTCATCGCCAATATATACGCATACTTGCGCATTTTGTTATTTTCCTTGTATCCGTGTTACGTTGATATATCAGTGTTGCTGATATATACGTACACGAACTGTTTATTTCCTGTGTTCAGTTAGTCAGTTTCCAGCACGTTTTGGTAGTTTGCGCGTATCGTGAACACCCGTGCTGAGCTAGTTATCCTGTTCCTGGTCCTGTTTGTGGATTGCGTTCATCTCTGCGAAGAGATAGCGAATCCTTCTGAGTCCTGTTCCCTGTATTACTCCAGTTCTAGTCAGCGTTCCTGCTTATGTCATATATCGGTTCATTGCCGATATATACATATGTTAGTCAGACCTTACAAATAGTTTCATTGATAGCTGTAAGTGTAATACGCTAGGAAAACATACTTATTGTATATTTATCTGTGTTACGTTCATCTATCTCGATCCTGCTATTTCCTGTCTCTCCTGTCCTGTCTTTGTGAGGCACGCCATCGCCGCAACGCATTGGCTGCCTCATTCCAGTCTGTCTGGTTTTGGACGCTTGCTGTCGCTAAGTAATCGCTAGCTAGCAAGCGTTCATTCTGTCTACCTGTCCTGATCTCCTCAGTCCTGGTTTATGCGCTCAGCGCTACTTTGCGCTGAGACGTTATTACGGAAGTGTTTGTGGCTGTTCAGATCTGCACCGGCTCTGTGCACCACAATCTCCTATTGGAGTCAGTCCTCTCCTCCACTAAACTGGGGATATCCTCATCCCTTGTGCTGGTGTGTGTACCTCCTTCACGTCAGCTTATGTGTTGTATGCTGACTGTGGAGATTACACCCCCAAGCTTAACATTATGGTAGCCCCCCCATTACCAATCCCCATTGTGGGGGGGGGTTCCCAGCAAAAATGACACTGTTTGTTATGGTTCCTGTTCCTTTAAGAAATTTGAGAAGCTCAATTCTGAAACAGAAAATGAGTTTTTTTCTGAATGTGCCAGGTTCCTGGCCAATCCTGAGCTCCAGGCTACTCCTGTTTCAACGTGGGCCCCCCAGCTAGTTTATGTTTTATTTAAGGGAAGATTGTTTCAGTGGGCCTACGATGTCTTGGATCATACCAATTTAAAAGAAAGACCACTGGAATTTCTAGCATTTGTGATCCATAACTGGCTGCGCAAAACCGATTTGCCTAGCCCTTTTGATAAGCTCCTGGCAGCTTGTCAATCAGCTGCTCCTTCTACTGCCTACAAAAATAATCAGCAAGCAGATAATTGTTCTGATAACTTTTCTTCTGCTAAGGCAGCAGGGTCTAAAGCCAAACGTAAACGCTCCAAAAGAAAAGCGTTACAATCAGCGGAGTCGTTGCCCTTGGCGACTGCGCATCAGATCTGTAATGAGACTCCGCCAGTAGCAGATAATGAAATTCAGTCACCATTCAGGGGAGTCAAATGGACCTATGAAACTACTAATGAACTTTCATTGCTAGCCAGGGAAAATAAAAGTTCTTGTTTAAATGAATTATCTGAATATGATTATGAAGATATATTACAGAGTATTGAACAGATCAATTTATTCGTGCAGCAAGGGAAATTTGCATACACTACAGTTCAACACTTGCTACAGGTATTGGAAATCCTTAGGAATAAGAAATCGGCCAATTACCTGCTAAATAACCCAATGTATGTTTCTGCCACTAACACATTTGCAAACTATGATCAGCCGGAATGCTCAGCTGTTAAATATGCATGGGATCCTCCATTTGAGAAAGGAGAGATGGAAGCTCTGGTCTATGAATGGAAGAAAGATGCAAGTTCATTTTGTCAGTTTTACAGTGCAAAAAGTGAATTAGTATTGAATGCATGCATTAAGTCTGCCTATAACCTAATAAAAACTGGTGTGTGTGGGTATGACTTTGTGGCTCCATTGATCGATGTGTGGAGAATGATTCTTGACGATTTTTATGCGATTCAATCAGTTGATACCAGGGAAGACACACTGTCAAGTGGAGATTGTTCCACTTCCTCAGTTCCTGAGGACTCGCCTGCTTCAGCACCTTTGGCTGATTCAGCGAGTGATTCAGAGCTCCTTTTGTGTGAAATTGAAGTTCCTGTAATTCCACCCTGTACCATGGATAACTCAGTGTTACTTCCCAGTAAGACAGAAATTACTAATACTTCCTTAATCTTGCCCTGCACAAATTTCTCAGCAGAGGACCCAGAGGTCCTGCTGACTTTTGAGTCCAGCCTAGCCAGTACTCATGACTCTTTGTTTAGTGAAACAGACACCAGAAAAATCTTGCCTGTCTCTGCAAACATTTCTGCAGAAATTACCTGTGTTAATAAAGTTCAACTCCTGTCTGATCCAGCAGATGCCAATAGATGCACTACATCAGTTTCTGAGTCCCAGCAATCCTGTCCAGAAATCTCAGAACCCCAGCATCTGAATTTTCCAATTTCACAATTGAATGGTGATTTAGATGCGCAAACATTGTGTTTTGATCTTCCTGTTTCTACACCTCGCTCTAGTTTCATGAATAACTCAGAGCGTCTGCTATGTGAGTCCGAAATCGCAGAATTATTACCGTGTTCAGAAAATGTTCCAGTGAACTTGCCCTGTACCATGAATTGTGCAGTAGATCTCTCCAATGAAACTCAGGTCACAGAGTCATTATGCTGTCCAGCAGGTGCTTCCATGGTTTTGCCCTGCAGTGTGGACTGTTCGGTGATCCTGTCCAGTGAAGCTGTGGTCGCAGAGTCTTATGCTTCACCCAGTACTTTGGATACTTCAAACCCTCTAGCAGAACAGTCTGAGGCACTGCTTACCTCAGTTGGTGTTGCAGTAATATTCACTTGTCTAGCAGCTGTTTTGGAATTACAGTCTGCTCTAATAAAACTTGATGAATTTCTGCCCAGCGAAGCAGAAGCCATTGAAATGTTGTCCTCGTCAGCAAGTGTGTTAGATACCTTGCCCTGTACACAGTCTGATTTAACCAATGTTGTTGAGTCCCTCTCCAGTGTTGTAACAGCCGAGGAACTCCAGCCCTGTCCTCTGAATGTTTCAAAAGTCTTGCCCTGTAACATGGATAATTCTGACTCGCTGGAAAAAATAATAGAAATCTCAGAATTTCAGTCCGGGTTAATGAGTGTTTCTGAAACCCAGCCCTGTATCCTGGAAAATTCTGGTTCTCTGGCCGGTGTGGCAGAAGTTCCTGAGTCCCCTTCCTGTCCAGTGAGTTACTCAGTTTTGCCTAGTTCAGTGGGGATTGCTGCACTACTGACTTGTTTTGCAGCCCTTCATGAGCTCCAATCCAGTGTATTTGATGAGTCTCTGTCTAGTCCAGAAGAAGTTATGGGAACCCTGTCTAGTTCGGTGCATACATCAGAAGATTTGTCCTGTCTTGTAAATGCCCCTGAACATGATTTGTTAATAACTTTGCTGGAATCAGAGACATCTAAGTCTGATCCTGCATTTTTTAGTGAGAATCCAGTAACTGTGAAGTCTAGTCATGATGATTTTTTTTTGCCCAGTCCTGGTTTCGGTCCTACCTTGACTGACTTTGAGGTTTGCAGTTCCTTGACATGCCCAGAAGTCTCTCTTGTGCCGGTGTGCCCAGATGTGCTTCGTATGCCAGAGTGCCCAAGTGTGTCTGTGTTGGCGTGCTCACACGCTTCCCTAGTGGAGACATGTTCTGATGTTGCCGGTTGGCCTGCATGCCCGGAGATGGTTCTGGTCCCTAAAAACCCTGATCTTGATGTTTGTCCTTGTGACCCTGACTCTAGAGTTGCCCTGGGTTCCATAGGGGTTCTTGATGGTTCTCCATGTGAGCCTAAGGGGCGTTCTGACCTGTGGGGATCTCTTTGGAGCTTCCAAGTGTTCTGGGAGATCTCTAAGGAAACTTGTCCTGGTACCTTGGACTGGTTCAACGGTGGGTTTTGTGTTGGTGGGAACAGTTCCGGTGGGCATTGCAAAGGCTTTGGCGTTTTTGGACAGTCCCGGGAAGGCGGTGGGTATCGCTCAGAGAGTTTCTGGGGGCTTTTCTCTGGAAGTCGTGGTTCTGATGGGTATCACACTGAGGCTTGTAGTGCTGACGGGCATGGTTCGGTAGGTTCTGGTTCCAATTGGTCTAGTTTTGGTGAGACTGATTTGGGAATTTGGTTTTGTCGGACGGATCCGACCTTCATGAATTTTCAGTCAGATCAGTTTGCTGGATTTCCCACTTCTGATTTTTTGGTTTGGGTGGTTCAGGAGAAATATGTCAGTTTTCATAGGCGTCCAGAGGCCGCGTTTAAGGGAGGGGGTACTGTTATGATCGCTTCTGCAGCGTTTACTGCTGACTGCAGTGGTATTGCAAACCAAACAGTTCTAATGTCATTACATGCATTTGCTTGCATAGTTTGGTTTGCACTTAAACTAGTTGCTGATTCCATCTGCAGTCGCTCTGAAGTTAATGACAGTTTAATATGCTTTTGTGTAAACAAACATTGTCTGCTGCAGTGGAGGGGCGGTCCCTTTCCTGCAGGCTGCATATCATTGTCTGCCTTTTCCTGCTATCAGCCTGTGATTAATTACCATTCACTTGTGTGGGAATCTGCAGGTCTGCTCCCATTGGATGACCTCAGTATAAAGAACTGCTTCCTGCAATGCCTCATGGGCTACCATAGTTTCAGACTCTATCTGTTACTCTGCTCGTGCCCCACCTCGTTCCTGGTCCGTGTGGACTGCGCTGACTCCTGCGAAGGGGTCAGCGAGTCCTCCTAGTTCTGCTCTTGTTCTAGAAGTTGTTACTTGCTTGTCTTGTGTCATATATTGGTTCATCGCCAATATATACGCATACTTGCGCATTTTGTTATTTTCCTTGTATCCGTGTTACGTTGATATATCAGTGTTGCTGATATATACGTACACGAACTGTTTATTTCCTGTGTTCAGTTAGTCAGTTTCCAGCACGTTTTGGTAGTTTGCGCGTATCGTGAACACCCGTGCTGAGCTAGTTATCCTGTTCCTGGTCCTGTTTGTGGATTGCGTTCATCTCTGCGAAGAGATAGCGAATCCTTCTGAGTCCTGTTCCCTGTATTACTCCAGTTCTAGTCAGCGTTCCTGCTTATGTCATATATCGGTTCATTGCCGATATATACATATGTTAGTCAGACCTTACAAATAGTTTCATTGATAGCTGTAAGTGTAATACGCTAGGAAAACATACTTATTGTATATTTATCTGTGTTACGTTCATCTATCTCGATCCTGCTATTTCCTGTCTCTCCTGTCCTGTCTTTGTGAGGCACGCCATCGCCGCAACGCATTGGCTGCCTCATTCCAGTCTGTCTGGTTTTGGACGCTTGCTGTCGCTAAGTAATCGCTAGCTAGCAAGCGTTCATTCTGTCTACCTGTCCTGATCTCCTCAGTCCTGGTTTATGCGCTCAGCGCTACTTTGCGCTGAGACGTTATTACGGAAGTGTTTGTGGCTGTTCAGATCTGCACCGGCTCTGTGCACCACAATCTCCTATTGGAGTCAGTCCTCTCCTCCACTAAACTGGGGATATCCTGATCCCTTGTGCTGGTGTGTGTACCTCCTTCACGTCAGCTTATGTGTTGTATGCTGACTGTGGAGATTACACCCCCAAGCTTAACACCACCTCAAACCTTTTTGTGGTTTTTAAACTGTTTTTAAGTGATTTTATAAACCGCAAGGACGCCTTTTATACCCAGTTTGTGTAAGATTTATATGTGTTCAGCAAAGGCATACAGTACATCTACATCATATGTGACACTTTTTTTATGTTAGAAATGGATTTGTACTTTTTCCGCCCCTAGCCCTGTTTTATTAAGGTTTTTCCTTCCATTCTTCCTAGTCCATGCCCAGCCCCTTCCCGTGTGTGCCATAAAATATCGAACATACCAGTACATGATAACTTGATAGAAAAATGGTAGGAACTGGAAACACTAGGGGGAGGACCCTTTTGAGTTTACAATATAGAGGGTAGTGGGGTGGAGACACTAGGGGAGGAGATGGACAAGCTGGTGGCTATGACAGGTTATATGTAGTCTGAAGGGGTAAGTTTGATGGTTTCCAGGATCAAAGCATTACTGATAAGCTGTGGGAGAGAGTTCCAAAAGACAGGTGACACTCTTGAGAAGTCCTGGATGTGGGAGTGAGAGGAGGTGACCAAGCTAGAGGTAGTGTTGGGCGAACATCTAGATGTTCGGGTTCGGGCCGAACAGGCCGAACATGGCCGCGATGTTCGGGTGTTCGACCCGAACTCCGAACATAATGGAAGTCAATGGGGACCCGAACTTTTGTGCTTTGTAAAGCCTCCTTACATGCTACATACCCCAAATTTACAGGGTATGTGCACCTTGGGAGTGGGTACAAGAGGAAAAATTTTTTTAGCAAAAAGAGGTTATAGTTTTTGAGAAAATCGATTTTAAAGTTTCAAAGGGAAAACTGTCTTTTAAATGCGGGAAATGTCTGTTTTCTTTGCACAGGTAACATGCTTTTTGTCGGCATGCAGTCATAAATGTAATACATATAAGAGGTTCCAGGAAAAAGGACCGGTAACGCTAACCCAGCAGCAGCACACGTGATGGAACAGGAGGAGGGTGGCGCAGGAGGAGAAGGCCACGCTTTGTGAGACACAACAACCCAGGCCTTGCATGAGGACAAGAAGCGTGCGGATAGCATGCTTTGTAACGCCATGCAGTCATAAATGTAATAAAGATAAGTGGTTCAATAAACAGGGACCACGCGGCAACGCTAACCCAGCAGCAGCAGACGTGATGGAACAGGAGGAGGCGCAGGAGGAGAAGGCCACGCTTTGTGAGACACAACAACCCAGGCCTTGCATGAGGTACCGCCATGCAGTCATAAATGTAATAAAGATAAGTGGTTCAATAAACAGGGACCACGCGGCAACGCTAACCCAGCAGCAGCAGACGTGATGGAACAGGAGGAGGCGCAGGAGGAGAAGGCCACGCTTTGTGAGACACAACAACCCAGGCCTTGCATGAGGACAAGAAGGGTGCGGATAGCATGCTTTGTACCGCCATGCAGTCATAAATGTAATAAAGATAAGTGGTTCAATAAACAGGGACCACGCGGCAACGCTAACCCAGCAGCAGCAGACGTGATGGAACAGGAGGAGGCGCAGGAGGAGAAGGCCACGCTTTGTGAGACACAACAACCCAGGCCTTGCATGAGGACAAGAAGGGTGCGGATAGCATGCTTTGTACCGCCATGCAGTCATAAATGTAATAAAGATAAGTGGTTCAATAAACAGGGACCACGCGGCAACGCTAACCTAGCAGCAGCAGACGTGATGGAACAGGAGGAGGCGCAGGAGGAGAAGGCCACGCTTTGTGAGACACAACAACCCAGGCCTTGCATGAGGACAAGAAGCGTGCGGATAGCATGCTTTGTACCGCCATGCAGTCATAAATGTAATAAAGATAAGTGGTTCAATAAACAGGGACCACGCGGCAACGCTAACCTAGCAGCAGCAGACGTGATGGAACAGGAGGAGGCGCAGGAGGAGAAGGCCACGCTTTGTGAGACACAACAACCCAGGCCTTGCATGAGGACAAGAAGGGTGCGGATAGCATGCTTTGTACCGCCATGCAGTCATAAATGTAATAAAGATAAGTGGTTCAATAAACAGGGACCACGTGGCAACGCTAACCCAGCAGCAGCAGACGTGATGGAACAGGAGGAGGCGCAGGAGGAGAAGGCCACGCTTTGTGAGACACAACAACCCAGGCCTTGCATGAGGACAAGAAGCGTGCGGATAGCATGCTTTGTACCGCCATGCAGTCATAAATGTAATAAAGATAAGTGGTTCAATAAACAGGGACCGGCAACGCTAACCCAGCAGCAGCAGCAGCACACGTGATGGAACAGGAGCAGGCGCAGGAGGAGAAGGCCATGCTTTTTGAGACACAACAACCCAGGCCTTGCATGAGGACAAAAAGCGTGCGGATATAGCAGCAATGCTTTTTGCCGCCATGCAGTCATAAATGTAATACAGATGAGAGGTTCAATAAACAGGGACCGGTAACGCTACACCATCCCAGATGTTCATTGGTCATGTTACTTGGTTGGGGTCCTGGAGTGTTGCGTAGTCGTTTCCAATCCAGGATTGATTCATTTTAATTTGAGTCAGACGGTCTGCATTTTCTGTGGAGAGGCGGATACGCCGATCTGTGACGATGCCTCCGGCAGCACTGAAACAGCGTTCCGACATAACGCTGGCTGCCGGGCAAGCCAGCACCTCTATTGCGTACATTGCCAGTTCGTGCCAGGTGTCTAGCTTCGATACCCAATAGTTGAAGGGTGCAGATGGATTGTTCGACACAGCTACGTCATCTGACATGTAGTCCTTGACCATCTTCTCCAGGCGATCGGTGTTGGAGGTGGATCTGCACGCTTCCTGTTCAGTGGGCTGCTGCTGCATGGGTGTCAGAAAATTTTCCCACTCCAAGGACACTGCCGATACCGTTCCCTTTTGGGCACTAGCTGCGGCTTGCGTTGTTTGCTGCCCTCCTGGTCGTCCTGGGTTTGCGGAAGTCAGTCTGTCGGCGTACAACTGGCTAGAGGAGGGGGAGGATGTCAATCTCCTCTCTAAAGTCTCCACAAGGGCCTGCTGGTATTCTTCCATTTTGACCTGTCTGACTCTTTCTTCAAGCAGTTTTGGAACATTGTGTTTGTACCGTGGATCCAGAAGGGTATAAACCCAGTAATTGGTGTTGTCCAGAATGCGCACAATGCGTGGGTCGCGTTCAATGCAGTCTAGCATGAATTGAGCCATGTGTGCAAGAGTCCTACCAGAATCCTCATCATCCTCTTGTGAGCGTTGTGATAGTTGTTGTGATGCATCATAGTCGTCACCTTCCTCCTGGTCTGCTTCTGCTGACCATTCGCGCTGAATTGTGGAAGTCCAACGTGCACCGCTCTGGCCCTCGTCAGTGGTGGCATGAAATTCCTGCTCCAACTCCAGCTGTTCCTCCTCCTCTTCTTCGTCATAGCTGCTGGGGCCAGCGTTCCCTGAGGCGGATGGCCTGATGTTGGTACCATCACGCTGATCGTTTTCTCCTTCAGATTCCCCCAGTTGCATCATGACAGCTGTTTCCTTGATTTTCAACATTGACCTCTTCAGTAAACACAGCAGTGGTATGGTAATGCTGACTGAAGAGTTGTCACTGCTCACAAGCAACGTGGATTGCTCAAAATTTTGGAGGACTTGGCAGAGGTCCAACATGTTGGCCCAATCGGATCCACAGAAGCTTGGCAGCTGGCCGGATGCGCCTCGGTACTGCGCCGTCATGTACTGGACCACTGCACTCTTCTGCTCACAAAAGCGTGCTAGCATGTGCAGCGTAGAATTCCAGCGCGTAGGGACATCACACAGCAAGCGATGGTGGGGGAGATTGAAGCGCTCCTGCATCTTGGCGAGTGCCCCCGAAGCAGTACTGGAATTTCTACAATGTTTGGCCACTCGACGCACCTTCAACAGAAGATCGGCCACGCCTGGGTATGTCCTCAGGAACCGCTGAACTACTAGGTTCATCACGTGCGCCAGGCAAGGGATGTGTGTCAGCTTAGCCAACCTTAAAGCGCGAATGAGATTACTCCCATTATCACACACAACCATGCCCGGTTTCAAGTCCAGCGGTGCCAGCCACAAATCCGTCTGTTCCTTTATTTCCTTCCAAATTTCCTCCCCTGTGTGCTGCTTATCCCCAAGGCAGATCAGCTTCAGCAACGCTTGCTGACGCATGCCAACAGCTGTGCTGCACTGCTTCCACGATCCTACTGCTGCTGGGTTAGCGTTTCCGGATGAGGTACAGCTTTGAGATGCGTTGGAGGAGAAGGAGTCAGAGAGGTAGGTGCTGCTGTTGTTATCCAGTGGGAGGGACGGCGGTGCAGCTGTTTGCGGCGTGGGCAACACCCGCGCTGTAGCAGGTGAGGAATCGCTGCCAGGCTCCACAAGGTTCACCCAGTGCGCGGTAAGGGAGATGTATCGACCCTGTCCGAACGCACTCGTCCAAGTGTCAGTGGTGAGGTGAACCTTGCAGGCAACGGCATTCTTCAAGCTTCGGGTTATTTTGCTGACCACGTGCTCATGCAACTCAGGCACTGCAGAGCGCGCAAAGTGGTAGCGGCTGGGAACCACGTAACGTGGGATGGCCACTGACATCATGCCCTTGAAGCTGTTTGTCTCCACCACTCAATATGGCAGCATTTCGCAGGCCAGAAGCTTGGCTATGCTGGCTGTTACTGCCACGGCCCGGGGGTCATTTGCTGGCAATTTCCTCTTGCGCTCAAACATCTCCGACACAGACAACTGAACCGTAGCGCTGCACACGGAAGGGCTGTTGGTTGTTGTGTTTGATGAACACTGGGAGACCTCAAGAGCACTACTCCGGAAAGTGACAGTGTCAGCGTCGTCTGATGTTTGTGAATGTTGTGAACCACGCAATGGCTGGGCTACTGCTGCTGCTGAGGCGGGTCTGGTGGTGAGTCTGGTGAACCCAAGGGAGGCAGTGTTGCTGGTACCCTGTCCTGCCGCGTTTGCCCACAGAGTGGGATGTTTGGATAGCATGTGGCGGCTCATGCTGGTGGTGGAGAGGTTGTTAATACTTTTCCCCCTGCTCAGGCGAGTCTTGCACACCTTGCAAATCGCCATGCTAACATCCTCAGTGCAGTCTTCAAAGAAAGCCCAGACTTTGGAGCACCTGCCTCCTTGCTGGCGATTTCTGTTTCCTCCTCTTTTGCCTCTCACTCTAACTTCCACGCTTGTGGTGCCTGAAATTGCGCGCCGCCTACCTTGTGGCACAAGGCGAACTCGTGCAGCAGTGGGTTCTTCAACAGACTCATCTGTGCTGCTGCTACGACGGCGATGTTCTCGTTCACAAATAAAATCTGGGTCTCTGTCCACATTGTCCATACCCTCCTCTTCCATCTCCTCAAACTCGTCATATGTCATTGTGGGGGGCCGCCGCCGTGGAGTAGAGCTCCCCAGAACAACCTCTGCACAGCTCACTCCAACGTCGTCTTCCAGATCTTGTCGGCCGACCTCCTGCAATTGCAACCCCTCCTGCCCAACTTGCTCTGGGATTTGGGTTTCCGAGTCCTCCTCGGACTCGCCTTGTATTTCAGTGCGCGGTGCATTTCCCACAGTTAATGGTTGTGAATCCGGGCACAACATTTCTGGCTGTTCCTCCATTGACCTTTCATAGGTGGAAGTTTGTTGGGCTGGGAATAGCTCCTGCGAATACCCCATTGTGTCCTGAGGTAATTCATAGGACTGGTTATCTGGCAGTTGTGTGCGTGGTGTCGCTGCCGGTTGTGTCAGCTTTGTGCCCACTGGCTCCTTGTAACTGGCTGAGGACTCGGACCTCGTGCGTGATGTGCTGGTGCTGCTTAACCCACTGCTGGACGCTTGAGAGGTCATCCAAGTAATTATCTGGTCCTGTTCTTTTGGATTTGTGAGGGTTGTTGTCCTGGACAACATGGGCAGTATTGAGTGGGTTTTCTTGGGTGCTCCCCTGTGGCCTGTACGTGAACCGTCAGGGGAAACACCTCTTCCCTTGCCCCTTCCTCTTTCACCGGATTTCTTCCTCATTTCACTTATCCTTACAGTACACGCTGACTGGCAGCAGTACAGTGGCAGTACAGAAATGCTATACAGTACCACTATTCCCAGCAGCGACACAGAGCACAATGCTATACAGTGGCGGGTGAGCGGTGTACTACTGTTCCCAGGCCCAGCAGACACAGAGTGGAAGTAAACACAATGCTATATAGTCTGGCTGAGCGGTGTACACAGAGTGGCAGTACACACAATGCTATATAGTCTGGCTAAGCCGTGTACACAGAGTGTCAGAAAACACAATGCTATATATAGCGTGGCTGAGCGAGGTGCACAGTGGCAGTACACACAATGCTATATATAGCGTGGCTGAGCGAGGTGCACAGTGGCAGTACACACAATGCTATATATAGCGTGGCTGAGCGAGGTGCACAGTGGCAGTACACACAATGCTATAGAGCCAGGCTAAGCCGTGTACACAGAGTGTCAGAAAACACAATGCTATATATAGCGTGGCTGAGCGAGGTGCACAGTGGCAGTACACACAATGCTTTATAGTCAGGCTGAGCCGTGTACACAGAGTGTCAGTAAACAATGGTATATAGTCTGGCTGAGCGGTGTACACAGAGTGTCAGTAAACAACGGTATATAGTCTGGCTGAGCGGTGTACACAGAGTGGCAGTAAACACAATGCTATATATAGCGTGGCTGAGCGAGGTGCACAGTGGCAGTACACACAATGCTATATAGCCAGGCTAAGCCGTGTACACAGAGTGTCAGAAAACACAATGCTATATATAGCGTGGCTGAGCGAGGTGCACAGTGGCAGTACACACAATGCTTTATAGTCAGGCTGAGCCGTGTACACAGAGTGTCAGTAAACAATGGTATATAGTCTGGCTGAGCGGTGTACACAGAGTGTCAGTAAACAACGGTATATAGTCTGGCTGAGCGGTGTACACAGAGTGGCAGTAAACACAATGCTATATATAGCGTGGCTGAGCGAGGTGCACAGTGGCAGTACACACAATGCTATAGAGCCAGGCTAAGCCGTGTACACAGAGTGTCAGAAAACACAATGCTATATATAGCGTGGCTGAGCGAGGTGCACAGTGGCAGTACACACAATGCTATATTAGTCAGGCTAAGCCGTGTACACAGAGTGTCAGAAAACACAATGCTATATATAGCGTGGCTGAGCGAGGTGCACAGTGGCAGTACACACAATGCTATATATAGCGTGGCTGAGCGAGGTGCACAGTGGCAGTACACACAATGCTATATATAGCATGGCTGAGCGAGGTGCACAGTGGCAGTACACACAATGCTATAGAGCCAGGCTAAGCCGTGTACACAGAGTGTCAGAAAACACAATGCTATATATAGCGTGGCTGAGCGAGGTGCACAGTGGCAGTACACACAATGCTATATTAGTCAGGCTAAGCCGTGTACACAGAGTGTCAGAAAACACAATGCTATATATATAGCGTGGCTGAGCGAGGTGCACAGTGGCAGTACACACAATGCTATATATAGCGTGGCTGAGCGAGGTGCACAGTGGCAGTACACACAATGCTATATATAGCGTGGCTGAGCGAGGTGCACAGTGGCAGTACACACAATGCTATATTAGTCAGGCTAAGCCGTGTACACAGAGTGTCAGAAAACACAATGCTATATATAGCGTGGCTGAGCGAGGTGCACAGTGGCAGTACACACAATGCTATATATAGCGTGGCTAAACGAGGTGCACAGTGGCAGTACACACAATGCTATATTAGTCAGGCTAAGCCGTGTACACAGAGTGTCAGAAAACACAATGCTATATATAGCGTGGCTGAGTGAGGTGCACAGTGGCAGTACACACAATGCTATATATAGCGTGGCTGAGCGAGGTGCACAGTGGCAGTACACACAATGCTATATATAGCGTGGCTGAGCGAGGTGCACAGTGGCAGTACACACAATGCTATATTAGTCAGGCTAAGCCGTGTACACAGAGTGTCAGAAAACACAATGCTATATATATAGCGTGGCTGAGCGAGGTGCACAGTGGCAGTACACACAATGCTATATATAGCGTGGCTGAGCGAGGTGCACAGTGGCAGTACACACAATGCTATATATAGCGTGGCTGAGCGAGGTGCACAGTGGCAGTACACACAATGCTATATTAGTCAGGCTAAGCCGTGTACACAGAGTGTCAGAAAACACAATGCTATATATAGCGTGGCTGAGCGAGGTGCACAGTGGCAGTACACACAATGCTATATATAGCGTGGCTGAGCGAGGTGCACAGTGGCAGTACACACAATGCTATATATAGCGTGGCTGAGCGAGGTGCACAGTGGCAGTACACACAATGCTATATATAGCGTGGCTGAGCGAGGTGCACAGTGGCAGTACACACAATGCTATATTAGTCAGGCTAGCCTAAGCCGTGTACACAGAGTGTCAGAAAACACAATGCTATATATATAGCGTGGCTGAGCGAGGTGCACAGTGGCAGTACACACAATGCTATATATAGCGTGGCTGAGCGAGGTGCACAGTGGCAGTACACACAATGCTATATATAGCGTGGCTGAGCGAGGTGCACAGTGGCAGTACACACAATGCTATATTAGTCAGGCTAGCCTAAGCCGTGTACACAGAGTGTCAGAAAACACAATGCTATATATATAGCGTGGCTGAGCGAGGTGCACAGTGGCAGTACACACAATGCTATATATAGCGTGGCTGAGCGAGGTGCACAGTGGCAGTACACACAATGCTATATATAGCGTGGCTGAGCGAGGTGCACAGTGGCAGTACACACAATGCTATATATAGCGTGGCTGAGCGAGGTGCACAGTGGCAGTACACACAATGCTATATATAGCGTGGCTGAGCGAGGTGCACAGTGGCAATACACACAATGCTATATATAGCGTGGCTGAGCGAGGTGCACAGTGGCAGTACACACAATGCTATATTAGTCAGGCTAGCCTAAGCCGTGTACACAGAGTGTCAGAAAACGCAATGCTATATATATAGCGTGGCTGAGCGAGGTACACAGTGGCAGTAAACAATGCTATATATAGTGTGGCTGAGCGAGCGGTGTACTACTGTTCCCAGCAGCGACACACAATGACTGGGGGGGACCCTGGCTAGCGTGGTTGGAGAGCGAACTACCCTGCCTGCCTACCCAAAGCTAAACCCACAGACAAATGGCGGAGATATGACGTGGTTCGGGTATTTATTTACCCGAACCACGTGACCGTTCGGCCAATCAGAGCGCGTTCGGGCCCGAACCACGTGACCCGTTCGGCCAATCACAGCGCTAGCCGAACGTTCGGGGAACGTTCGGCCATGCGCTCTTAGTTCGGCCATGTGGCCGAACGGTTTGGCCGAGCACCGTCAGGTGTTCGGCCGAACTCGAACATCACCCGAACAGGGTGATGTTCTGCAGAACCCGAACAGTGGCGAACACTGTTCGCCCAACACTAGCTAGAGGACAGGAAGGTTTTATGGAGGAGCGAAGGGTGGGATGGTATCTGGAGATTAGTGAGGAAATGTATGGAGAGGACAGCTTATGGTGTGTGCTTTGTACGATAGGGCTGAGTTTGAACATTGGATCTTTTGGATAATTGGTAGTAAGTGGAAGGTTTGACAAAGTAAAGCAGCATCAGAGGAGCGGGAGGAGAGCTGGAGGAGATGGGCAGCAGAGGTAAGTAGGGATTGGCAGAGAGGGGCTGCATCAGACGAGCAGGAGGACAGGTGGATGAGGCGGGCAGCAGAGGTCAGTAGGGATTGGCAGAGAGGAGCTGCATCAGAGGAGCAGGAGAAGAGGTGGATGAGGCGGGCAGCAGAGGTCAGTAGGGATTGGCAGAGAGGAGCAGCATCAGAGGAGCAGGAGGAGAGGTGGATGAGGCGGGCAGCAGAGGTCAGTAGGGATTGGCAGAGAGGAGCAGCATCAGAGGAGCAGGAGGAGAGGTGGATGAGATGGGCAGCAGAGGTCAGTTGGGATTGGCAGAGAGGGGAGGCATTAGAGGAGCAGGAGGAAAGGTGGATAAGATGGCAGCAAAGATCAGTAGGGATTGGCAGAGAGAGGCAATATTCGAGGAGCAGAGAGGAGACAGGCAGCAGAGGTCAGTAGGGATTGGCAGAGAGAGGCAGCATCAGAGGAGCAGGAGGAGAGGTGGAGTAGACAGACTGCAGAGTTCAGGGATTGGTAGAGTGGGGTGGGAAGAGAGGTAGATGAGATAGGCAGCAGAGTTCAGTAGGGATTGGCAGAGAGGAGCATCATCAGAGGAACAGGAGGAGAGGTGGATGAGGCAGGCAGCAGAGTTCAGTAGAGATTAGCAGAGAGGAGCTGCATCAGAGGAGCGGGAGGAGAGGTGGAGGAGACGGGCAGCAGAGTTCAGTAGAGATTAGCAGAGAGGAGCTGCATCAGAGGAGCAGGAAGAGAGGTGATTGAGATGGGCAGCAGAGGACAGTAGGGATTAGCAGAGAGGGGCAGCACCAGAGGAGCAGGAGGAGAGGTGGAGTAGACAGGCTGCAGAGGTCAGTAGGGATTGGCAGAGAGGGGCAGCATCAGAGGAGCGGGAGGAGAGGTGGAGTAGACAGGCTGCAGAGGTCAGTAGGGATTGGCAGAGAGGAGCAGGAGGAGAGGTGGATGAGATGGGCAGCAGAGGTCAGTAGGGATTGGCAGAGAGGAGCAGGAGGAGAGGTGGAGTAAACAGGCAGCAGAGGTCAGTAGGGATTGGCAGAGCTGGCACTAGTCGTTTCATGTTGTTATAGGCACTGAATAGTTACTGGGATGTAGTAGGGAGGTCAGGGAACGGCTGCTTCCATGAGAACCTAATCACACAGGTGCTTAGTTTCCGAGCAGCGACCCTGATGATGAGCTTCTAGGAGTTATCTCAGGGGAAGCACTTTTCCTTCTGAAGCAGTTCAGCGGAGATGAGAAGGGATGAGCATCACTCTCTCCGCATCAGGAAGCTGATTTTTCTTCCCTAGTTCAGTCTGTTCCGGGGAGACAACTGTTTAATTTAGTTCACTGCAACAAATTGTTTCTTATTACCTCAGCAGCCTGTGCATTCCATGTTACCTGGAAGATGTATCGCTGCTGCTAATGGGTGCAGCGGGGGCTGAAGGGAAAATGGGGACATCTAGTGGTGATGCGGCTGAAATGCTCTTTTAACCCACTGAACATAATTAAATTTTAAAAGGAAATATTATATAAATATTATTACACAGATAGAGGTGATCATTACCATCTTAATAAAGAGCCAATAAAGCAATTAATGGAGGGCCCCTACTGGGCCCCTCTTTTCCAGGGGCCCTGGTGCGGTCCCTTCCTCTGCATCCCCCATTGCTATGCCACTGACTCATAGTGGTTTGCAAGAACTAACTATTCAGTACTTTTCACTTGCAGGAAGCGCGGCCTCTCATTGCCACTTTAAGGGAATTACAGCCCTGCAATTTTCTGTCTTTTTCAAGTTCTTATGCTAGGTTTAATCTTTTAGAGCAGAAATTAAATTCTGGTTTTCAGAGGCCCACAATCTGTAACAGAACAGTGGTTGTAGATTCAAGAGAAACTTAAAGAGACACTTAAGCAAAAAAAAAAAAAAAAAGATAATGAAATGATTGTGTAGCACGGATAATTACTAGAACATTAGTAGCAAAAAAATATTCTCATATTTTTTATTTTCAGTTATATAGTGCTTTTTATAACATTGCATAATTCTCTAATATTTGCAGTTTACACACTACTCAGCATTCTAAATGATTTTACAGAGCAGGCCAGTGAACTTTTGAACTGTTCTCTGCAGAGAAAAAAAAAAGATACAATGACTGACAGTTGACATAATAAGCTGTAGAAGTCAGAGTTCTCTGCGACTTTGAAAATCTGCTCAATGACTCTTTTGCATAGATAACAACTGGAGTTTCTTAACTCTTCCTGTACTGGAAACAACATAGACTTATGTCTCTGCTCCTAATGTTTTATTTCTTAGCTGTACTACACATACAAATCATTATATCATTTTTTTTTCCGCTTCAGTGCCTCTTTAACTGAATATAACTTGATGAATAAAATTGTTCATTTTTTACATCCATTACTTAAGAAATTATTTAGTCCTTGTTTCTCCCCTTGATTTACATTCTTAAATGTATTACTAATGGCAGAATCTTTACTTCTGGGAAAGTGCTTCACTATGGAATGTTTGATGTGTGTTCCGAAGTGAGCAGAAACAACTTCTGGTCTCCCAGAGTGCACTGGGGCTGAGCGCTGCATGAGATCATGGCCTGACCTCAAATACTAGCTAGAATGTGTGGTACAGCATTAATGGGTTATCCTTCTATCATTATGCAGGCAAATGATGGAGCAACAACAACGCCAAGACACTCTGGAGAGGAGGACATCCACCACAGGCAAGTGTGACCCTCTGTGACTCCAGTCTGTGTGTGCGAGTCTTAGAGAATGCTAACAGAATGCTGAACTAATATTGTGAATGTATGGTCACCAGATCCCTACAACTAAAGGTTCTAAATATACACAAGATTTTTTTAGGATAAAGTCAAAAACTGCTCATTGGGATCTAAATGGCATCCAGGGCCATTCCAATCTCCATAAGCGATCATCCAATGTTCATCAACATCTCACTGACCAATCATCTCCACTAGACGTTAAGTTGGAGTCCGAGCAGCCTACTGTGCTGTACCAGCTTCTGCCCTGACATCCCTGCATTCTGGTTCCCTGGGCCCTGGCACGTCTCATCACCAATGACATCATCACTTGTAGGACGTATGGGCATGGACTTGGGATTGGCAGACTGTGGAGAACTTCCACCCCGCTGCACCATTGTGAGAGGCAGAGCAAACAAAAAGGTGGCACACCTTACCCAAGAGGTGGGTGCAGAGCCTGTGGGTGCCAAGCCAAGGCACTGGTACACATAACAGTCACAATGTAGGTCCAGGATCGCACACCAAGTTCAAGATGCAATAGTCTACTTTATTTCTGTGCTGATGAAGCAATAAAGTAGACTATTGCATCTTGAACTTGGTGTGCGAGCCTGGGCCTACATTGTGGCCATTGTGAGAGGCAGTGCAGGGCGCCCGGTAGATGAAATTCTGGTGTTGAACACTAGAGACTGCCAAGAAAGAAACACAGAAGTACTGAAATAGTGTAGTATTTAGAGGCAAAAGCATATAGGTTTGAGAAAAATACTACTTACAAAGCTGGGTTGCTTAATAGGCAACTACGATATCAAGTATGTGGAGAATTCCGTCTCCACATGGATATAATGACTTCTTTAGGCCTTGGTGGCCGACACTCCACACTATATATATTGGTGCGCAGAGTCTGTGCGTCCCACCACATGAGACGCTTTTTTTGTTGACCTGTAGAAGCGGGCAGGTCCCACAAAACGAGTTGTCCTTTTTGTGTCCATTAAATTATAATTCCTTAACTTCTGTTTTGAGATAAGACCTCCTTCCCCCTCACATTGTGAGAGACAGATGGCAGCCATGGGCCAGATGAGAGAAAGGAGGAAGACCAAAATCAGGGCTGGATTTCTGGAAAGGCAACCAAGGCCTGGGCCTTGGACGGCAGCTGGTTAAGCGGCGGCTGGACATGGAAAAGGGATTGCTGCATATGGAAGAAGAGGCTTGAAATGGGATACAAAGGTTGCTAATAGGGAGCTGCTTTCCAAGGGGACCTGTATAGAACTGAAGGGGGCTGCTGTACATGAAGGTTAGACATGGAAGAGGGGGCTGCACAAGGAATAGGGGGAGGGGCTGTACATGAAGGTTAGACATGGAAGAGGGGGCTGCACAAGGAATAGGGGGAGGGGCTGTACATGAATGTTAGACATGGAAGAGGGGGCTGCACAAGGAATAGGAGTGGGGCTGCTGTACATGAAGGTTAGACATGGAAGAGGGGGCTGCACAAGGAATAGGAGTGAGGCTGCTGCACATGAATGTTAGACATGGAAGAGGGGGCTGCACAGATTAGGAGGGGGTGCTGCACATGAATGTTAGACATGGAAGAGGGGGCTGCACAGATTAGGAGGGGGTGCTCCTCATGGGAGGGAAGCTGCAAGAAAGTTGGCCTAGGGGCGGAAAAAGTACTGTATAAATCTGGCCTTGACCAAAAGGTTGGTAGCACACCAGGCTTAGAAACTTCTGCAGTAATATGAAGATGAGTGGGCGGAGCCTTGAATATAGCAGGTGAGTATGAAGCATTTTTCTATAAATCATTATCCCCCCAGGGTGACAGCGTCCTTGCCTCTTTATCCCATCTGCATTGTAAACAGCATATGTAATCTCATAATTGTATAATCTGTGTTTATAGCTCTATGTTTGAAATGATGTCACTGGCACCATAGCTTCATTCATTCCCTAAAAGAATAATGTGATCAGTAGATTGATGGCAATCCAATGTTCGCTTTATTAGACAGCAGCAGAAGGCGCAGTGCAAAGGTTAATCGTCTTAGTGAAGTAGTAGTATTGATTACAGGTACATTTACTCAGAGGTAGACCCCGGGCTTATTAAAAGCGATCGAAGTAATCCATACATGTTTGTGGTTTCGTTGTGTGTTTTCTGCAATGCGTTTGAAGTGACAGGAATCTGGAAGCCATTTACTACCTACTACTTTTTGCCATAGTGGTAAAAGCACCGTAAAGTCCTAAAACTGTGTTTAGTAGCAGTACAGAATCTGCTTGTTATTACCCTGTATGCCTTCTCTTGTGTCTTATCCAGCCATATGAAAATCCTGCAGTACAAACTGAGTAGTGGAGGCGCAGCTGAACTTGCTGACATGTGATCACTCTTAACCTCTCCCTTCTGATGACTCATGCTGTCAGGTGAAGAGAAAACAGCATGACTCATCAGAAATAATAAGGCAAGGAGTAAACGGGTGCGTGTGTCAGTGTAAGCAGGTTTGAGTGACCTGTAGAAACTTCACATGACTGGATAAGACGGAAGAAAAGATGTCCAAGATGAGAAACAACTCCTGTTTCAGGATAAAACAGTGTACTGTATTAATATGCATGGATCCACTACATGGTCACTTGCCTGAGTGTTGTACTGATCCTCTGTCTCTAATGTGAAGTCACTGAAGTAGAACAAGCACACAGATATAGATATTCCGACTTTACCAACATGTAGTTGAACAGGCAAAAATCAGCACCAACAAATCAAAGCACCTAGCAGCAGATCCATTTAACGAATAGCTGTGTTGATTTTTTTAGTTATTTGCTAGCCCCAACTTTTGCCCCCTTAATACTCTAAGTGTGCCTGTACATTAGTTGTTTTTGCGGGCCGATCGACTTTCCAATCCAATAATTTTATTAAATTGGAGGAAAATCTGTGCTGCAACATGGCGACCCCATTCATTTCTGTACTAATTTGGTTGTCAGGATTGATCCAGCTTGGCGGAAAATCTCGGTCTAGGGCTTGATCGCACTGTGCAGTGGCCCCCAGCCAGTACCCCGCCCCAAGTGTATGTGTATCCCTTCCCCCCGCCCGTGTGCAGTGTCACTACATGTGCAGTGTCACGTGTTACAGGCCATCACAGTGACGTCAGACATTGGAAGAGGCCAGGATTTACACTGGTGTGACAGGTGAGCTTTCAACACTGCACACTGGGCACAGAGGGGACACCTATATACTTGAGGTGGCAGCAGTAAGATTTCCGATACATTTCATGCTGAAATATATTGAAAATCAGTGTCCAGTGTGTGAGCAGCTAATAGATCCCTCTTTGATCAGGTTCG
Organism: Hyperolius riggenbachi; assembly: GCF_040937935.1. Taxonomy (NCBI): domain Eukaryota; kingdom Metazoa; phylum Chordata; class Amphibia; order Anura; family Hyperoliidae; genus Hyperolius; species Hyperolius riggenbachi. The sequence continues at coordinate 282,263,229 of NC_090654.1, forward strand.
ATCAATGGTGGGATCTATCTAATGGTCGATCATGTGGCAGATCGACATATGTATGGGCACCTTAAAGAGGAACTCCAGTGAAAATAATGTAATTAAAAAAAGTGCTTCATTTTTACAATAATTATGTATAAATTATTTAGTCAGTGTTTGCCCATTGTACAAGCTTTCCTCTCCCTGATTTACATTCTGACTTTTATCACATGGTGACATTGCTACTGCTGGCAGGTGATGTCACTGGAAGTAGCTGCTGCTTGCTTTTTTTGGCTGTAAACAGCTATTTCCCACAATCCAACGAGGTTCACAGACAGGAAACTGCCAGGACCATGGTCCTCACAGTTTCCTGTAGGAGGGGTTTCACCACAATATCAGCCATACAGAGCCCCCTGATGATCCGTTTGTGAAAAGGTAAGGATTTCTCATGTAAAAGGGGGTATCAGCTACTGATTGGGATGTAGTTCAATTCTTGGTCACAGTTTCTCTTCAATTCAACACACACTGAGTTACCAATAGGGACTAGCCATGAGTTGTTTCTTGATAAGAACAGAAGTGAAATTTTACATTTAAAAATATGCCTAAAATGTATATAACATTATGTATCACAATTCAATTTTAAGACCATTTTAACCACATTTGAGAATAAGTTCACTGACACTTTAAAAGGCGGGATCACACCTAACCCCTCCCTTCTGATGACTCATGCTGTCTAGGTGGAGAGAAGACAGCATGAGTAATCAGAAGGGAATTCATATACTTTAGAGCTCTGTATTTTGCTCATCTCAGCCCCAGTAATGGTCTAATCCATGTCTAATAGTTTTGGAACAAAGGAAGCATGAGTGTTATCTGCATTCAGTTTGTGGTAATACCATTGATGCATGCCGCCATCTTTTTTATGTTCTGTTTCCATCTGTCTTTCCATCCCAGCTTATTCTGTTTATTCAACTTTATTTGCTGCCCTTGACAAAATGCCCATTATGTTTTCTTTCCTTTTATTTTCTCTTCTTTTTAGTTTCTACCCTTCAGATAAATGTCTCTTCCTCTCCTTCCCACTGCCAGTCTCCTCCTCCCGGCTACAGTAACTATGGTGCCCCGCCTGCGGCCGGCGCTGTTCCCCCGCCATCTTACGCCAAAGTTATCTCTACAGCTTCTCAGGCCGCTGAGCCTTGCTATAAAGCTGTTCCAAAGCCCTCGAGCAGAAGCAGTGATTCCCCAGAGGTGCTGCGTGGCCTGTCTGGATATGAGCCTCCTGCGCCCCAAGCTTCCGCCTTTTCTCCGATATGGCCGAGCAATGGGACTCTATCCCGAAGCGTCAAGCAGATCTCTCTGTCCCCACCACCCGCCTCTGGCATCCATTCTCCGTTACCTCCTCACCAGTCTGCCAAATCCCCTTCTGTGTCCTACTCCTCTCGTTCCTCTTCTCCAGGTGTGTCCATGGTGTCTCCGGTGTTCCACCAAAGCGTCTCCCCACAACCACTTATTCCAACAATGCTTCCCTTGATTCCTGATCCCCAGAGTGTCAGGATCCTAGGAGGTGCAGAGAAAATGGTCCAAAAGCCCAACGTACCTCAACTAGGCCCAGATGACCAAGCCGAAGAGCATCTAGCTACCCAGATTCCATTGATCTCCCCAAGAACCCTTGTCAAATCCAATGACCGTTCTTTCCTGTCCTACTTAGAAACTGTTCCTCTGGCTCAGATGCCCGTGATTGCCAGTCCCACCGGCACACTTACCTCAGCCTCCTCCCAGCCCTTCCACCCTTCCTCCTATGCTTCATCACACTTTGTGTCACTACCTCCCCCGTATGGTGCTGTTCCTGACATGAATTTGCCCAAGAGGACCACACATTACATGACTTCATCAGCCATTTCCCAGTTAAGTAAGTACCTGCCTATTAGTAAAAGCATCACTACAAAAGCAAAAACAAATGTTGTGTCTGATTTTCTAAAGATATCATTGCAGAACGTCACGTGAGCGATTATGGAATCCTGACCTAGAGTTCTTATAAATTGTCTGCTGTTAGGTGGATCGTATTGGACTAAAGTGAGGAAAACCAGACAGAGCCCGATAGTGTCAACACTTGTCTAAAGAAATCAACACAACATTGGTTCCCACATCCCTAATAGTTTGATCTGAAAGAAAGGAGAAGAGCTAACTTATGAAAATAGGACTTTAAATTGACATTGGCCTCAATTCACTAAGCTTATCTCCTGTCTTTAATAACTCTTCTAGAGTTGTTACCATGGTGATAAGGCATGCAGTATTCAGGAAACATTTTACCTCAGGCAACTCTAAAGTTAACTCTTCTGTCTTTAAGTTAACTCTCCAATCCTTAAAATAACTCCAGAGTTAAAGACAGACTGTTTATTAACTGTGTGTGAAAATAACTACAGAGGAGGTAACTTAAGGAATGAAGAGTTAAGATAACTCTCTCACTGTGTGGAGGTAAGTTTTCTCTTGCCTGATTATCTCCAGCATGATCTTAGTGAATTGAGGCCATTGAATTTAACAAAAAACGAATGATATAATGAATTGTGTGTGTAGTACGGAAAAATAATAGAACATAAGAAGCAAAGAAAAGAGTCTCATATTTCTATTTTCAGTTATATAGCTTTTTTTTTGCATCATTATCTAATATTTGCAGTTTACAAATGACACTCAATATTTTAAATGATGAAACCGAGCAGAGCTAATGACCCTTTGAACTTTCCTGCAGTAAAACATTAAACAAACAAAAAACAGTAAGAGACCGGTTGAGATAAGTGCTTCAGAAAACAGCACTGTAGCCAACCCCAAGTTGGGTTGGAGAGCTCAGAGAGGTTCTTTTGCATAGATAGCTGAAGTTTCTTAACTCTTCCTGTGTTGTTCTATTTATTAGCTGTACTACACATACAAATCATATCATAAGTTTATTTTCACTTCAGATTGCCTTCAAGGTGGAACAAAACCAATAAAAAGGTGTGTGGGCATTCATTTTTATTGGTTTTGTCCCATTTAAAGTCCCATGTTCATAAGTTACCCTATCTCCTTTCTTTTGGTCTATAGTGAGGCTTATATTTTTGTGACCCAAAGGGAACCAGTGTCTTCACCAAGTTTTTGACTTTGAATAGTAAAACATTTTTTCACATACTGTGAAATTACACAAAGTTTCAAGGAGGATAGGTTAGGTCACTGGCACTTTATAAGGGAATATCTAACTAACTGTATTGTGAATTTAATATCAGTGTTTCCGTCCAAAAATATTTGTTCGTTTTACATAAAAAACAAAAATGTTTACTGACAAGTCACGTTGGTTAAAAGCAGCAATATATCACACCTTTTGTTTTTACATTGTGTTTCGTGAAACAGATGTTTACTTCCTCAGGAGAAATGCCTCAGCCTCAGATACGTGGCTTAGAACACTGTCCATAGAGGGATTCTTTTGTTTTGTTTATTTTTTGTTTCCTACAGGGTTTTTAGCAATATGGAAACGGATTGGCACTGAGATGCTAATAATTCAGACTGTATGCAAATTTTATTTAGCTTGATAAAGGACCAATCAAATAAAGCAGCTGCCGCCTTGGATTGGTCCATTTCCAAAATGCATTCATTTGCATACATTTTGCACCAACTCAGAATTTTTAGCACCTCATAGACCACTCCCAATGATAGGCTATGGGTCAGAAGAGAGGCGTGGCTTCAGCCACTGAAGCAATCACTCTCCTCTGACACTGCCCATGTGACCAAGTGGGGGCGTGTTTCAGACTGACTGGGAATGAGCAGACAGTATTCAGTTGCTCAGAATGTATTCTTTGATTTGACAGCTTTTGTTATTCAGCAGAAAACCACGTTTGTTTTACAAAACTTTTTTTGCATGATTCATTTAATTCATTGTTCTGTCAGATGAATATAGAATCGGTGGTTGAAGTTGGGCTTTAACTTTACATGTACAGTATATGGGGACCGACGTATTCTTTTTTTCCACATTCTGCCTAGAATTTTCCTTTAAAGGACAACTGTAGTGAGAGGTATATGGAGGCTGCCATATTTATTTCCTTTTAAGCAATACCAGTTGCCTGGCAGTCTTGCTGATCCCCTGCCTCTAATACTTTTAGCCATAGACCCTGAACAAGCATGCAGCAGATCAGGGGTTTCTGACGTTATTGTCAGATCTGACAAGATTAGCTGCATGCTTGTTTCTGGGGTTATTCAAACACTACTGCAGCCAAATAGATCAGCAGGGCTGCCAGGCAACTGGTATTGTTTAACAGTAAATAAATATGGAAGCCTCCATATCCCTCGGACTACAGTTGTCCTTTAAAGCACAACTGACCCAAGGCAAAACTACCTAAGTTAAGCGCAGAGTTATATTCATGCTGGGTCCACAGTGCATTGTCCGTTTCTCTCCTCGTTCTCTCCGGGCTCTGGAATTGCTCCTTGAAACATTTTTCTTTCTCCTAAATTAAAATTTTCAGGATCGGAAGAGGCAGGAGTTAATGGGGTGGGGAAGAGGCAGGGTGATGGGAGGGAACATCACAGAAGACCTGCCTCTTCCTGTCTGAAAATTTGACTTTTATCAAAAGTCAAATTAGACAAGTAGTGATTATTTTGGGGAATAAGGGGAATGGGGAGAGTAACGGACAACACACAGTGGTATCTGGATCCAACATGATCATACATCTGTGCTTACCTTAGGTAGCTTTGCCTGGGGTCAGGTCTCAGGTGTCCATTTAATTGAAGCTGGGAGGAAAGTTATTTTTCAGGACAGTTGCCTTCCTGTCCAGCGATTACATAGATGTGGGCAAGCAGCCGTCACTCTCTAAGCTTCTCCTTTCTCTTCCGGTGTATGTGAGACTTTGGAAGAGGATATTTTACAAGATTGTGAATATTAATAAAGCTGAACTGCAGGAAAAAAAAAATTAATATTATAAATTGAGAAATAGCAATACATGTTGTTTTATGTACAGTTACATTCATGCCTGAGTGATAGGGAGGGTCAATCAGAGGCTAACCATTCTGAGTTGATGCAAGTTTCATGCACATTTTATGAAAATGTACACAGCTTAGGAGGGAACCAATCAATTGCAGTAGCTGCTGCATGTGAGTAGTCCATGTTCAAGCTGCATACAATTTGCATCAACTCGGAATGATTAGTTCCTTATTGATCATTCCCAGCGCCTGAATGAGTTTCCTGTAATGCTTGAAAAAAAAAAAAAAAAAAAAGAAGCAGAATCGGTGCCCCAATTGGTTATTACCGGTAATTGAATATGTACACATGTATATGATGGCTTCTGTGATTAAACTCTGGTTGCCAAGCAACTCCTTCTCTCATTGGTTGATCATTTGCACATGTGCTTGACCAATCGATATTCACCAGTAGCGATGAGCCCAAATTTCATGTACGTACCTATGTATGTGATGCAAAATCGTAATGCGAAATTTTGGTTAAATTGGTAATTCATTTTGTTTGTAAACGTAACCAGGAAACGCAATTTTGCGAAATTTTTGTGTAATTTTGTGCCGACTTACACGGGTAATTGCAAAACCCCCATACATGCTAACTTCACCAAAATAGCTACGTATGTTAACCTCTTAAGGACCGGGCTTGTTTGCGCTGATTTGTGCAGCGTGGGCTCTCCAGCCCACAGCACAGATCAGCAGGCAGCCAGGGCGACCAGACTTCCACCCTCTTTTCCCCACTAGGGGGATGTCCTGCTGAGGGGTCTGATTGCCGCCGGCTATTTTTCGATCAGAGGGGGAGGGTTCCTCAAAGCCCCCCTCCGCAGCGATTTTCCACCTCCTTCCCCTTCCCTCCCTCCCCTCCTTCCTATGGGTGGCACAGGACGGCGATCTGTCCTGCGCCGCCTCTGATAAGCTTCAGCCTATCAGATGCCGGCAATCCTCGGCCAATCAGAGGCCGGGGATCGTCGATCTCCTTTACGGCGCTGCTTACATTTAGCCTGCGAGCCGCGATCGGAAGCTTGCAGGCTGTTCAGGGAGACACCCTCCGTGAACTGACATGGAACGATTTCCATGGAAACACCACTGCGACCTGCGTCCGCCTATCGGCAGACGTTGGTCATTAAGTGGTTAAGGAGAATCGTGGAAGGCAAAGAAAATGTCAAAAGGACCTTGTAGTTTTTGAAAAAATCAATTTTACAAATGCAAAGGAAAAATGGTTTTTAAACATTTTTCCTTTGCATTTTTAAAATCGATTTTCTCAAAAACTGCAAGGTCTTTTTTTGACTTGTTCCCATGTTTCCCCATAACATACGTAGCAATTTTGGTGACCATAGCATATATGGGGGCTTTGCTATTAGTCGTCACGAAATTACGCAAAAATGATGTGAAATTACGAATGGAGTAGACTAAATCAGTTGAATGTCCAAATCGTAATAACATATGTCAGTAATTGCAAAAAATGTTGCATAGCAAAAAAAGCAAATAAAGGGTTCCTGACACTCAATGTCACTTCAAAAATTGATTGTAGAAAATACAAACACCTAAATGCTACACAGTAATACCATAAAAAAAACATAAATTGAATTGTTAGTCTCCTCATGGGCGGGGTCACAGGCATGACTTATCGGCGTGGGTCCAATCAGCATACTCTGACCTTTCTTCCAGGCCAGGCTATGCTCTGATTGGCCAGTCAAGCCTTGTGATTCATTGTATATCAGGACTGTAAATCTTTTGGCATGGAGGATCTCTCTTTTATGTTGTATCTCCAGAGTATTAAATGGTTGGCTAGAGTTCAGCCTATCAAAGTGTGCCTTTTAAAGGATACCCGAAGTAACATGTGACATGATGAGATAGACATGTGTATGTGCAGTGCCTAGCACACAAGTAACTATGCTGTGTTCCTTTTTTTCTTTCTCTGCCTGAAAGAGTTAAATATTAGGTATGTAAGTGGCTGACTCAGTCCTGACTCAGACAGGAAGTGACTACAGTGTGAACCTCACTGATAAGAAATTCCCCTTTTTATCTCTTTCTTGCTCTCAGAAGCCATTTTCTGCTAGGAAAAGTGTTTTATAGTTGGAATTTCTTATCAGTGAGGATCACACTGTAGTCACTTCCTGTCTGAGTCAGGACTGAGTCAGCCACTTACATACCTGACATTTAACTCTTTCAGACAGAGAAAGAAAAAAAGGAACGCAGCATAGTTATTTGTCTGCTGGGCACTGTACATACACATGTCTATCACATCATGTCACATGTCACTTCGGGTATCCTTTAAAGTGACCTGAAATTAATGCTGAGCGGTAAAAAATTAAGCATATGGTGATAAAAGACATAATCAGAGGTTACCTTATGTAAAAACTGCATGAAATAATTTTTTTCAAAGCTACGCCGAGGAGAATAATATGCAAATAATTAAATTTACTAAGAGGGAGGGAAGGCACTAGAATTCCCTTTTTCCCCAACCCCATACTTTTTTCTACAGGCCTTCAAGCTCATAGATCAAATAAGCGCAAAATCTGCCCATGGAGGCAAAGTACTCAAAACCTCTCCAGTTCTGATTGCTTCTCCCTGACCCAGTCTGACCCAGTCTTAAATGCCTCCAGGGTTGGAGCTGTCTTGGTTGGGTGTGACAAGGCGTTCCAAAGGGTAAGGGCAGCATGACAGCATTCTCTGGCTCCAAAAGTTTTGAGTTGGACTCTGGGAGTGTTCAAGTTATTCAATCCTTTTGATCTGAGGTTGTGGGAGGTGTGAGGCAGTTGCAAAAAATCCTTCAGGTATCCGGGGCTTAGGTCGGGTAGAGATTTGAATGTTAGCATGCCAACTTTGAAAAGGATTCTCCATTTTCTGAGTAGCCAGTGTAGTGAGCAAAGGATTGATGTTATGTGGCAATGTTGGGGTTGGCTTGGTAACAGTCTTGCGGCAGCATTCTGTACTAGCTGCCGGCGGTGTAGGTCATTATTTGGAAGGCCTGCATAGAGGGAATTGCAATAGTCCAGCCGTGATGTGATAATTAGCATCCCATTGACCATATCTAGCATTGGATGATATCATTGACCAATAGGGAGGCTCAAGAGTCCTACTCTATTCATTCTTTGTTTGGCCTTGCCATATTACATCAGATCCAGTTGCTGAAACTCCTACTGCTGAAAATGTAGGCTTGCAGTGTTCACTAAAGCATACCTCTGGTTATGTAGTTTTCCCAGCATTCCTGGTTTCAATTGGAAACAGTGCTTTAGATTATCTTATAAATGTGAGATATTTGGGGTCTACTGTTCGCATTGTATGTTCACAGCCTGCACTACGGGAGTTAATTTCTGTCTGCTCTTGTCTTTTTATTTTTCTCCAAAGGTCCTATGATTCCACCTGGCCATCCTTCAACTGTTGGTATGGTAATGGGGTCCTTGCCTGCGCCATCTAGTGGACCTCCACCTCCGCCACCACCCGGTCCTCCACCGCCAACAGGAGCCACACCTCCACCTGCTCCTCCCCTCCCAGCTGGAGGGAACCAAGGAGGCGTAGTTTACGATGACAGCCCATCATCTGGGCTGGCCGCCGCTCTGGCCGGTGCCAAACTAAGGAAAGTCCAGCGGGTAAGACTTGAATTGTGTCTAATGTTGGGTGCCGAATCAAGAAATCCTCCCAACATGCCAATATCTACCGATACAGTGTAGGGATTAAAGGGAACCCGAAGTGAGAGGGATATGGAGGCAGACATATTTATCGACTTTCAAACAATACCAGTTGCAGGGCTGCCAAGCAACTGGAATAGTTTCAAGTCATTGGGAGCCGCTGATTACAATAAAAGTCAGATACTTATCTAAGGAGAGGGAGGGGTCTGGGTCCTATAGATCCTTCCCTCTCCGCTACCGGGGCCCTTGGAGCAGCTCAGGACCCTCCGTTTGAATCCCGCACCACGAGAGACTTCGGATGTCTTTGGGAGATGAGTCCTCCCAAAGACAGGCGGCGCCATACTGCGCAAGAGAACACTCAGGCTCTGGAAGAGTTCCGAAGACTCCCTTTGGCGGCGGAGAGAGCAGTATTTGACTAATTTTGTCAAATACTGCTACTGGAGATCCTGCGCTGGAACGGGGACCGGGAGAGGAGAGAGAAGGCTCATTAGGACCCAGATCCTTCCCTCTCCTTAGGTAAGTATCTGGTTTTTATTTTAATCAGCGGTTCTCAATATGGCAGCCCCCCGTATCCCTCTAACTTCAGGTTCCCTTTAAATCAAGCCAGCCAAAGCTGGTCAATGGATCGTACTCAAAATGGGAGACTGTTAGCAGTGGGGTCCCACAGGGGTCTGTTCTGGGTCCAGTGCTCTTCAATTTATTTATTAATGACCTAGTAGATGCAGTAGTGATCAATGTTGCTATTTTTGCAGATGATACAAAATTGTGCAGAATCATCAACTCTCAGAAAGATAATGTCATATTGCAACAGGATCTGGATAGGATGGCTATATGGGCACATACATGGCAGATGAAATTCAATGTTGACAAATGTAAAGTCATGCATTTTGGTCGTACCAATGGTCTAGCACCATACAAAATAAATGGGATACAGTTGGGGACATCAAACTTGGACACCTCCAGGCTCCTTACTGTGTCTGGCTTCCCCTTTGTCTTGACATTGTATGCCCGGTTTCGGAAACTCAAGTCAAATCTTCAGGACGCATGCGCTTCCAAGCATGAGCCCTCTCTGTACTCCCTCCGGGAGCGTCCTGGGCATGGCAGCAATGACGGTCAGGGCTTGCTGCATCATTGTCGGGTCTCTACAGCTGTCCCACTCCAGCCACTAGGTGTCACTGTCCTCTCTGGTCTTTCAACGTGCAGAGAAACTCAGATTGAGAAGAAGGCAGAGAGGACAGTGACACCTAGTGGCTGCAGTGAGGACACCAGAGAGACCAAACAACAATGGAAGAGTTAAGCCACAGCCATCACTGCTGCCGCCCTGATCTGTGGGTCCAACACAGTCAAGGGAGCACAGAAGGGGGCTTGGTGAAGGAGGAGGAAGGATTAAGTCTGGGCCCCTCCTCCCCGCCAGGCTCCGGGGGCGGCGGCCTAAAAGTTTTGCAAGGACGCCCCATGGTATATAGTTACATTGTTGCATAGAATATCCTCATTATGCTGTCACCGTGAATGATGTTCTCTAGCGATTAAATGTCTGCCCTTTACTTTCCCAGCCAGAAGACATGTCCGGAAGTTCCAGTCCCTGTGGAGCCTCCAAAACAGATGCCAATCGAACAAGCAGCGGTGGAGGGGGAGGCGGCCTGATGGAGGAAATGAATAAACTGCTGGCAAAAAGGTACGCCCAATAGCAGCCTGATGGTGATTTATAGGTCTAGGATAGCTGAACTACACGGAGTTATGGCCACAGTTCACTAAGCTTATCTACTGTCTTTAACAACTGAGCTAATGTATTATTTACTAAGCAATTTACCTCAGGCAAACCTTAACCACTTCACCACTGAGGGGTTTTACCCCCTGACCACCAGAGCAATTTTCACCTTTCAGCGCTCCTTCCATTCATTCGTCTATAACTTTATTATTACTTATCCCAATGAAATGAACTATATCTTGTTTTTTTCGCCACCGATTAGGCTTTCTTTAGGTGGGACATTATGCCAAGAATTATTTTATTCTAAATGTGTTTTAATGGGGAAATAGGAAAAAATTATTATTTTTCAGTTTTCGGCCATTATAGTTTTTAAATAAAGCATGCTACTGTAATTAAAACCCATGAAATGTATTAACCCATTTGTCCCGGTTATAAAACCATTTAAATTATGTCCCTATCACAATGTTTGGCGACAATATTTTATTTGGAAATAAAGGTGCATTTTTTTTCAGTTTTGCATCCATTTCTAATTACAAGCCCGCAGTTTATAAAGTACCAGTGTTATACCCTCTTGACATAAATATTTAAAAAGTTCAGTCCCTAAGGTAACTATTTATGTTTTTTTTTTATTGTATTTTTTTTTTTTTTAATTACAAAAAAAAAATAAAAATTGGGGAGTGTGGGAGGTAATGAGTTAATTTATTGTGTAAATGTAATGTTTGTATATGTAAAATGCTTTTAGGGTGTAGTTTACTATTTGGACACAAGATGGCCACAGTGAGTATGTTTACATGCGACCTGTAAGCGTCCGGAAGGACGCTTACAGGAAGCAGTAGGAGGCTGGGAGACTCACAATGATCTCGCTGTTTCTGAAAGAAGCAGCAGATCATTGCGGGGGCTAGATCAACGAACGGGAATGGATTTTCCCGTTCATTGATCTCCGAGCGAGCGGGCGGCGGCGAGCACGAGTGGCGGGTGCGCGCGCACTAGCGGTGGGAGCGCGGACAGCGGCGGTAGCGCGGAAGGTACGGATTTCTCCGTCCCTGTTTTTTTAGGGGGGAAAAAAGGGACGGAGAAATTCGTACCGCTGGGGGTAAAGTGGTTAAAGTAAGGATTGTCCTTAACATATCTGTTATAAAGAAAACATTTTATATATACCTGGGGTTTCCTACAGCCCAATATGTATGTATTGGTCCCACGCCACCGTCCCCCTCTGCCCGCAGCTCCGATACCGGGTCCCCTCACTTCCTCACCCCTCGTGTCAGTCGGAGCCAGTCTGACTTAAGAGATGTGCGCTTTTTGCGTGTCTCTCCAGCAGCTGCTGGATACTTAGAGGGCGCACTTCTCCTGCGTAGACTAGCCCGACCGGCTGAAGTGACGTGTCCCGGTATCGGAGCTGTGGGAAGACTAAGGACGGCGACATGAGAGCGATATGTGCGTATGGGGCTGGAGGAAGCCCCAGGTATGTATAAAACGTTTTCTTTATACCAGCGCTTGTTTCCTTTAAGTTAAGGAATGATTCCTAAAGTTAATGGCTGAGTCCTTAAATTAATGACTAAATCCTAAACTTAAAGACAGGATGTTAATTCACAGATAGAAATGCAAGTTATTAAGACTGTAAAGTGTGTGAGGAATTATCACCTTGCCTGAGTAGCGTTAAGTGGAGTGTTACTAGCGACTGCAATGTGAAATGGAGGATTCTGAGCTGTCTGCTTTATTTTTAAGTACTTTATACAGAAGGGAGCTGTGTATAGAGAGAAATACACAGCAGGCGCTCAGGGAGGGAGTAAAGCTGGCCACTAACGGTCCAATTTCTAGCGAAAAATCGTTCGAGCGATCAGAAATTCTGATCGGACGAAAAATCGTTCACTACACCATCAACTTCCCAATCATTGCTTCCTATCTATCACGACCACCAAGAAAATCCAAATTTTCGTTTGACGAAAATTCATTCGGGCGACATTTTTTTCACTCGTTCATAATCGATTGTGTCCACCAATGGAGATTATTTACAACCAATCCGATCAGAATTTCTTATCGCTCGAACGATTTTTCGCTAGAAATTGGACCGTTAGCGGCCAGCTTAAGAGAGAGACATCATGCTGATGTACATACACACACAGACATGCACAGCCTCTCTCTCTCTCCTTCCCTGGCTGCCATACACAAACTGCAGGCTGGCTGTAATCATGCTGGCAGAGGAGGCAGCAGGAGGGGTGGAGCTGCATCCTGCCTTCTTGCACTCCTCACCTCTCTATATACTGCATGTAAGAATAACTACAGAGGTGATAACTTGAGGACTGGAGAGCTAAGACAACTCTCCCACTGAGAAAACGTATCACTACATATTAATAAGGCAAGCTTCTTTAGTGAATTAACACTTAAAGAGACTCTGTAATAAAGAAAAATCCCCCTGGGGGGATACTTACCTCGGGAGGGGGAAGCCGCTGGATCCTAACGATGCTCCCCTCTTCCTCCTCCGTTCCTCCGTTCAAGTGCCAGCGTCCCCCGAAGTGCGGCGAGCTAAATATTTACCTATCGCGATCCTGCACAGCTCACTAGTCGCTCTTCATTCGGGTTAAGGCGGAAATAGCCGAACTCGATCAATCCGCTCTACTGCGCAGGCGTAAGTCCTTTTGCGCCTGCGCAGTAGAGCAAATATGATCCGGCTCGGCTATTCCACCTTCCCAGAAGAAGAGCTGCTGCTGCGCTTGTGCTGGATCCCAGAGTGGGTAAATAAATCCTCTTGTCAGGGGAGGATTGCGGGAGGATGCGGGGGAGCCAGCGCTGGATTCCTGCTGTCTGCAGAGGTCGGGGAAGCCTTACTGGAACCCTGTGGCTTCCCCCTCCCGAAGTGAGTACCCCCCAGAGTGTTTTTTTTATTTTATTTTCAGAGTCTCTTTAAAATACCAGTCGATGTGTGGCGATAAGTTTTCACTTGCCTAATTATCACCATCATGATCTTAGTGAATTGAGGCCATTATTTCTTGTTTACAAATAAGTCAGGTCGCTTTTGCAGTATGACGCCTATGAGAGGTAATTATTTCATATGAACGCTATTTTTGGTTCTGCACTGTGAACGGCAACACAGAGACCCCTTAAAGCGATTTAAAAGTCTGATAATGTTTTCAGAAAAAAATGTGTTTTCCTACTTTTTATAACCCATACAATTATCATATTTGCTTTTGTGCACAAGTATTAATATTCATTTAGATATTATAACTTCCCAACGTTCAGTTAATTTACTTTGAATGCTGCTGGTGCATTTTATTTATAACTGTTGTCATTCTGTTGTGAATGCTGCCAGCAGTTATTTCTGATCTGTTTTTAACTTCAGCACTCATCAGCTGAAGTCCTGCACAGCCAGAGAATGTTTACATAAATGTATCAAGTAAAGAATGTGTACACAAGATAAGCTTAACAGCAGTTGGGATGCGGTTCTCCCTGCAGAAGAGTCAGCCCTGTGATGTAACCCTTTGAATGCTGTTTTACTAAAAAAAAACATTGTTAGTATATTATATGCTTTAAATAATCTTTTAGAGCAAAAATTCTGGGTTATATTCCGCTTAAACTGTAGTAAAAAATAACATAATGAATATAAACATATGAACATCATTTCTTTTACAATATTCATTTATAAATGATTTAGTCAGTGTTTGCTTGATGTAAAATCTTTCCTCCGTCCGATTTATATTCTGACATTTATTACTGGTGGTGACAACTTTAGTCCTGTCAGGAGCAGCTCTGCGGAATGCTTGGTTACCGAGAATTCTGAAGCCAGTGAAAATAACGCCTGTTCTCCCAGAATGCTCAGGCGGGAGGAGAATTCTGCATAGCTAAACAGCCTAGGCTAAGCATTACTGGGAGGGCAGAGCTACATTCAATATACAGCATTATGTAGATGTAAGAATTGTTTCTGATGCTGTCTGAAACCAGGAAAACTATCGTAAAAGTGGCTATCCTGAATAATTTACTGCATACTACTATATGTCACTACAGGGTCTCTTTACTGCATGCTACTATATGTCACTACAGGGCCTCTTTACTGCATTCTGCTATATGTCACTACAAGGCCTCTTTACTGCATTCTACTATATATGTCACTACAGGACCTCTTTACTGCCTTCTGCTATATGTCACTACAGGACCTCTTTACTGCATTCTAGTTTATGTCACTACAGGACCTCTTTACTGCATTCTACCAGTGGCGTAACTAGAACTCATTGGGCCACCCTGCGAAACTTTGGATGGGGGCCCCCCTTGACCCTGCTGAACACTGAATAGGGACTGTCTACAAATCTGTGTCTGCAAAACTTTGTATGATTCCTTATCAGTGGCTAAGCAGATACAGTCATTCGAAAAATTGTGTAGAGCAGAATTTTTCTTTCCATACCCTTAGTTGTCAGTCTCTAAGGACAGGGAAAATAAACTCCTCCCTCCACAGGGCCCCCTGCAGCTTCTGGGCCCCTCTGCAGCTGCATCCCTTGCAGGGTCTATTGTTACGCCCCTGCATTCTACTATATGTCACTACAGGACCTCTTTACTGCATTCTACTATATGTCACTACAGGACCTCTTTACTGCATTCTGCTATATGTCACTACACAAAATCAGAATTTTGGATCGCTTGAACGATTTTTCGCTAGAAATTGGACTATTAGTGGCCACCTTTATGTGACAAGACATTATACTCTGTACAGCGCTGCGTAAGATGCGCTATATATATATATATAATATGTCACTACAGTGCCTCTTCTATATACGAATAGAAACCGAGGACATCTAGTGGCCTGATGGAAGAAGGCAAGAGACACCATTTCTGTAACTCTACTAGAAAAAAAGTATAAAGAAACTGTTATATTTTCAACAATCACGCAATCTGTTTTCGTTCCAGAAGAAAAGCAGCTTCACAATCAGAAAAACCTGGGGACAAAAAGGACGAGGAATGCCAAAATGTGAGTACATGTGCCAATCATTAGAGAATTGCATGTTATAGAATGGATATGAGGAGGATATGATAGTGAGCCTAAAGCTGCCCATTAATAGTACAATCTCCTGAACGATCAACCGTACAATCGGTCAGATCGGGTACGTTAATGTTGCCGATCGATGACGAACGATCATTCTATCGATTGTTCTGACTATCCAAATTTTAGAATGATTCTTTAGTCTTATCGTATTTCCCCTCCATTGGTAGGCCTGCGAGATCGCTTCCGATCGATTGCAGCAATTTGATCGGACAGTTGAAATTGAAAACAGGAAAATTTAACTTTTTTTTTTCATTTGTTGAAGAAATCTTCAAGGCAACTGGTATTGTTTAAAGTGAACCAGAGAGGAAGCCCCCTCATGTATTTTACCATATATATCAGTGGGAACATTAGAGAAAACACCTACCCTGCTCTCTGTTTCATCCTTCACTGCTCAGCCTGCTTGTTATCAGCCCTGATAAAATCCCCGACTGAGCATTCAGTTTGGCTTTGCTCAGGAATCATTATAGCTGAATCTGTCTTCTCTGATGTCTTTTCAAGCTCAAGCCTGCCCCCTTCTGGCTCTGCTATACTGACTCAGCTATAATGATTCCTGAGCAAAGCCAGACTGAATGCTCAGTCAGGGATTTTATCAGGGCTGATAACAAGCAGGCTGAGCAGTGAAGAGTGAAACAGAGAGCAGGGTAGGTGTTTTCTCTAATGTTCCCACTAATATATATGGTAAAATACATGAGGGTGCTTCGTCTCTGGTTCACTTTAAGAGGAAATAAATATGGCAGCCTTCATGACCCAGAACCTTTAGGAAAGTATAGGGGACTAAAAGAGACCAAAAAGCCCTCCTACTAAAAGGCAATGCTTGGTGTGGTTTGCTTTGTTTAAACAGAAGGTATTTGTGATAATTCTGCTCTAAGTGAGCAACTGTGGTTTCCCATAGTGAATCACTCCTGAAAATTAACTCTTTTTGCCCCTGAAGCCAGGCTTACATTCAGAACCACAGCTTTGGTCACCCTGAGCTGCTGGGTATTCTGTAGTACCGGCCCAAGGCCTATCCTATAGAGCCATATCAATCCCTGCCATGCATTGAGGAGGACCAACACTCAGAAACAGGCTGTCTGCATGTGGGGTTGATCTGGCTCTGTGAAATGTAAAGTTATAGGCTCGCTATACACCAGCGGTTCTGGATGCCAGCCTGGCTTCAGTGGCATAAAGAGATAATTTGCATATTCAGTAGCAGTGCATTGTGGGAAACCACAATTGCTCACTTAAGGCTGAATTATCACAAATATCTTCTGTTTTAAAGAGAACCCGAGGTGGGTTTGAAGAATATTATCTGCATACAGAGGCTGGATCTGCCTATACAGCCCAGCCTCTGTTGCTATCCCAAACCCCCCTAAGGTCCCCCTGCACTCTGCAATCCCTCATAAATCACAGCCACGCTGCTGACAAACAGCTTGTCAGAGCTGGCTGTGTTTATCTCTATAGTGTCAGTCTGCTGCTCTCCCAGCCTCCTGCAGAACTCCAGTCCCCGCCTGCATCCCTTCCCTCCCTGCTGATTGGAGGGAAGGGACGGGGGCAGGGACCAGAGCTATGCAGGAGGCGGGGGAGCAGCTGAGACTGACACTACAGATGTAAACACAGCCTCACAGCATGGCTGTGATTTATGAGGGATTGCAGAGTGCAGGGGGACCTTAGTGGGGTTTGGGATAGCAACAGAGGCTGGGCTGTATAGGCAGATCCAGCCTCTGTATGCAGATAACATTCTTTAAACACACCTCGGGTTCTCTTTAAGATGGCAAATTACACTGATGCCACTTTAAGTTACAGAGTAGTTTTCAAAAGCCTGTTTTTGAAATGTGTTTGTAAAGTGAACCTAAAGTGAAAAAACTTGCTTCAGGTTAGATACTTGCCTATGCAGAGGGAAGACTACTATAGAGCCTTACTGATCCTCTCTTCCTCCTGTCGTTCCGCCGCTGTGCCCCATTGAATTAACGCGACCGCTTGTGTCTTTGGTACTCCTCGGAAGGCTTCAGAAGTCCTCGCTCCCCCGACTGCTTCCAAAGATGAGCACATTAGTACTGCACATGTGCAAGTCTGGGCTCGTACGTACGCAATACAGATCCACCCATATTCAGAAGCACTCAGGGACGCGAGGACTTTGCCTGCACAAGGAATCCTGAAGAGATTTTCGACCTAGCAGGTTTAAATAACTTAAACGGGGGGCGGTGTTGGAGCAACCGGACTGAGGGCTGGTGCTTCTGAGCGCTTTTCAAAATTCTAGTGCTTTGTTACAGAAGCTGTTCAGTTCCAGCTCTACTGTAACAAAAAAATAAAAAAAACGCTACACCACAACGCTCCAAAAACCGCTAGGCAAATGTCTAGAATCGCCTAGAAAAATCTCTTCAAAAAGCACTGAGTGCTTGCGATTACACTAGCGCTTTTTGGTGTGCACTGGCCCAGAGAGAGGACTGGGAAGACTCCTGGGTATCCCAAGCCTTCCCTGTACATAGGTAAGTATTTAACCTGCAGTGAGTTTCCTCCCTTCAGTTTTACTTTAATGTTTTCCTATAAAGTGAATGTGGACTGTACTGTGATGCCGACATGCACTATGCTCCTTGTGTGACTCCGCCTATTGTCTGTGTGTTTAGGACGATGCCAGTCTCTCATCTTCTCCCAACACCCGAGGCCCCACCCCTCAGAATTCTGCAGGTAAGTTTACTAACTTAGAGGCGGAGCCCTGAGAGCTCTGAAACGCGCCGGGTGCAGCTTCATGGTGGAGAACGGGGGTGGTCAATGAGATGGCAATCATTTCAGCTTGCATGCAAATGGAATGCAAAATGTATGCAGCTTAGAATGTGTCTAAATCAGGAGGAATGTGATTGGCGCTCAGTTTCAAGCTGCAAGCAAGCTGAAATTAATTGAATCTCACTAATTATTTGTAGAGGAGAAAAAGCACTTTATTTACCTCATAAGAAGGTGCCGTGTGAACAGACTACACATGATACACGTCTCTCCACACTGATCACCTTTGTGGATTCCCACCATCAATATTAGGGCGTAGTGACGAACAATTATGATTATACATAATTATAGAGCAGCCGCCTGGACGTGACAATCACGTCCAAGTGGCATAAATGGTTAAAGAGAAACTCCATTCAAAGTAATGTAATGAAAAAAGTGCTTAATTTGTACAATAATTATGTATAAATGATTTAGTCAGTGTTTGCTCATTGTGAAATCTTTCCTCTCCCTGATTTACATTCTGATATTTATCACATGGTGACATTTTTACTGCTGGCAGGTGATATCACTAGAAGGAGATGTTGCTTGCTTTTTTGGCATTTGAAAACAGCTGTTATTTCCCACAATGCAACAAGGCTCTTACAGTGCTGTGAGATGCCTACATCACACTGTGGGAGGGGTCTCACCACAATATCAGCCCTACAGAGCCTCCTGTTCTCATTGGTAAGGGGGCATCCACTACTGATTGGGATGAAGTTCAATTCTTAGCTACGGTTTCTCTTTAAAGGGATACTGTAGGGGGTCGGGGGAAAATGAGTTGAACTTACCCGGGGCTTCTAACGTTCCCCCGCAGACATCCTGTGTTGGCGCAGCCACTCACCTATGCTCCGGCCCCGCCTCCGGTTCACTTCTGGAATTTCAGACTTTAAAGTCTGAAAACCACTGCGCCTGCGTTGCCGTGTCCTCGATCCCGCTGATGTCATCAAGAGCGCACAGTGCAGGCCCAGTATGGTCTGTGTCTGCGCAGTACACTCCTGGTGACATCAGCAGGAGCAAGGACACGTCAACGCAGGCGCAGTGGTTTTCAGAATTAAAGTCTAAAATTCCAGAAGTGAACCGGAGGCGGGGCCGGAACATCAGTGAGTGGCTGCGCCAACACAGGATGTCTGCGGGGGACCATTAGAAGCCCCGGGTAAGTTCAGCTCATTTTCCCCCGACCCCCTTACAGTATCCCTTTAAGGCTACAATTTAGAATCTTCTCACAATATTATAATGATCTGAGATTTTGATTTTGGGGATAAGCTGTAAGCTCAAATCATCAAAATTATAACATGTAAAGGCTTGAAATATCTCACTTTACATACCTGTCATATATTCGTTTCAACCTTTAAGCTAAATTAGTGAAATAAACTTTTGCATGATATTCTAATTTTTCGAATTTTACCTAGAATATACCTTGATGTTTTGGGTGGTTGGGCTGTCATAATGAATCGATCGATATAAGCAGATGTTCTATTTTAATACTCTTAAATTATGCTTGTGAAAAGTGTGATAGGTTTAACAGTGAAATTGTTCTTTGGTGCCCATTTCTGGTGCAATTTTTAGAAAACAATCATGTTTTCGATTAGATCACTGCCGAAAAATTGTAAAATACAGGAAAAGACGAATAAAAAGTCGGATTTCTCCCACAGTAAAATGTGCTATAAATGACTTTTCTCCTATGTTGCTGTTACTTATAGTAGGTAGTAGAAATCTTACAGAACTGACAGGTTGTGGACTAGTCCATCTCCTCATGGGGGATTCTCAAGGTTTTCTTTATTTTTAAATGCATTTAGTGAATGGCAGTTGCTCAGTTCATCTTCCATAGTAGTGTGCAAACAGTTGTGGGGGGAGAGGGGGGGGGGCTACATCTTTGTATAGATTCTTTCCATGGAGTGCTTTTGTAAAGAACTAATGAGAATCCTCCTTGAAGAGATGGACTAGTCAAAAACCTGTCAGTTCGGTCAGATTTCTATTAACTACTGTAAATGACAACAGCAGAAAAGTAATGTATAGCCCATATTACGCTGGAATAAACATACTTCTTATATCTTTGTGTTTACATGTATTTTACATTTTAATATTTCTAAAAAAAAATTTTTTTATATTTTTGCAATTGTGGTCCTTGAAAGTGAACCGACACAGAGGCATTCAGTTAAACTTACATGGGGCTTTGTCCCCCATCCCCCTCCACCCCAGTGCTGGCACCCCCGAAGTTCCATGGAGTTTGCCCGCGCAGCGCAGGGTGTATAATGTGGCTCAGATACCGCCCCAATCACGAATTCAAGTAAATCCGGCCACGGCAGAATCGGAATCCGGATATGAAAAAAGTATTTGTGATTAAAAACCGCCAAAACCCGCTGACTTTAGCGGTCAATAGCAACGCCCCTTTACTTGCTAGAAACACAAATTTGCAGGATGTGTTAAGTAGAACAAGGGGAAAAATATTTTCAAAAAGACCTTATAGTTTTTGAGAAAATCGATTTTAAAGTTTAAAAGGAAGTTTCAAAGCAAAAAAGTATACATGTAAATACATGAACGGTCATTTACTGCATTTATGTGTATACTATTTTCCTTTGAAACGTTAAAATCGATTTTTCTCAAAAACTATAAGGTCTTTTTGGAAAAAAAAATCCCATTGTTCCCACTGTTCTACTTAACATATTTATAGCTTTGCTATTAAGCGCTAAAATCGGCAGGTATTGGCGGTTTTAATCACGGCCGTGATCGCATCTAAATCCGTATTCACGAGCCGGATTTGGACCTTGATCCCAAGTGCATTCGGAACTGAATCCGTGTTCGAGAGGCAATCACAAATTCGGATCACGATGACGGATAGTGAAAAAATACTCGTGAATCACGGCTATTTCGTAATCAAGAGGTGGTTATGAGCATCACTGGGCGTAGAGCCATCTGCCCAGGTGGGTGGGTGAGCTCAGTCAACAAGCCAGGGCCGAGGCAGAGGGGAGAGAGGCTCCAGTCTCAGGGCGCAGTGTAGGAGGGGGCACAGGGCTGGGCAGAGGCGAGAAAGGCTACAGTCTGGGCGCAGTGTAGGAGGGGGCACAAGCCAGGGCCGAGGCAGAGGGGAGAGAGGCTCCAGTCTCAGGGCGCAGTGTAGGAGGGGCGCACAACTCACTCAGCTATCATTCCCCTGTTGTGTTTAAAGCAAAGAGAAATAAGAAAAGGGGATACATGGCAGTGACTACAAGCCAGATAACTAGAGATTAAGGTGTTGGGGGCACTGGAGCTCCTCTTAGTCTAATAGCAATCAGTGTGTGCCGGCTGGGATGGGAGGGATGGAGGGGCGCACTTTGGTGTCTCAGCCTTGGGTGCTGGAGGACCTTGTCCCGACTCTGCAACAAGCCCTTGTCAATGGGCTTCCGGGGATCTCAGTAGTGATGGTCTTGTCTAGGAGAACTCACTGAGAAGCATGTGATCATTTTGGTCAGGTGATATAAGTCTCTGATTGCTAGTCATGATCATGTGGCTAAAGTTTTGCATTTCCATCAGCTGATCAAACAAGTCACAAGTCACATGTTTCTCCACAAGTTCTCGTAGACATGACCATCACTAGGTCTCAGTGCTGGAACGTCGAGGAGGAGGCAGACGATGGGAATGCTTCTGGAGAATCTAGAGAGGCTTCCCACTCCCGAGGGAAATACCCAAATCGGGGGATGATCAAAGCGATGCAAATAGTTTATGCAAATTTATGTACATTTTTATGCAAATGCAGCTTGAAAATAGACCAATCAATTCCCACCCAGGTTTAAATAGATTGGGCCATTTTCAAGCTGCACGTATTTGCATAACAATTTACATAAATTTGTATAAACTCAGAAGTATTTTGCATATCTTTCATCATCCCTACTTTTTACTGTGACCAGAGGTGTTGTCTTTATGAAGAGAGGTTTTTGTTTTCTAACTACTGTAGGTTTCTTCTCCAGCACGCTGGTTGATGAGGACCAGAAGCGTTCTCTGTAGCCGTTACCCTGACCCTGTTCTGACTGGCTGTTCTTGTAACTCTAGACTGTGCTGTAATTGCAGACTTGGGGAAGAAGCCCTGGGAGAGAAGTAACTCCGTGGAAAAGCCCGTCTCCTCGCTACTCTCCAGGTAGGCGTCAGGCTGGGGTGGACGGTTACTGCATGAAGGGAACCTTGCCGTGTGCTATATTTATGTGCTATCTCATTCCA
Source organism: Hyperolius riggenbachi (assembly GCF_040937935.1). NCBI lineage: Eukaryota > Metazoa > Chordata > Amphibia > Anura > Hyperoliidae > Hyperolius > Hyperolius riggenbachi. The sequence continues at coordinate 282,285,457 of NC_090654.1, forward strand.
TTGCCATAGAACCCCTCCGGTGGTGAAGAGTCCAGAAGCTAAGAGCCCCATACAATCTCAGCCACCCTCTAGGTACCGAACCAAAGCCGCAGCTGATTGGCTGTGTCCGCTTCTTCCGTGCACAGTCTTGTCCGTCTGTGGTCCGCACCTCGTTCTTGTAGATGTTCTCTCTGTGGTGTCATTTTCTCTGAGGGTGTGCCTGAGGCCTACAAGCAGTGGAGGGCGCAATTTTGAAAGCCGGTATTACACGAGTAGCTATCTGTTGGTAGAACGGTCAGCTACCATTCCGAAGGCCTACCAAAACCACGGTCAACTCCAGCCTAAACAAACATACTGTCATTAAGTTACATTAGTCATGTTAATTAAAATAGATAGGTAATATACTCTCCTACCCACCCTGTTTTAAAAGAACAGGCAAAGGTTTGGGATTTCATGGGGGCTGCCATCTTTTTGCTTGAAAGGAGGCGACAGGGAGAATGAGACACAGTTCCAACTGTCCTGATCACCCCTTCCATGTGGCAGGCAACGAAAACAATATCATCAGAAATCCCATCATGCTTTGCACAGTATCGGGAAAAATGCCCAGGCAGTTTTCTTTGATGGGGAGGAGCTTAGCTTGTGTGCAGCCAAAAATGAGGCTTGGATAAGAAAAATAAAAGGTCTGATGTGTGAAACTCTTAGGCCTCTTGCACACTGCACGCGATTCCGATTCAGATTCCGCTTTTTAATCTGTTTTTACATCAGATTCCGATTTGCAGTGTGCAGGGAGCAAACTGCAAATCAGAATCTGAATCGGATGTTAAAACTGATTAAAAAGCGGAATCTGAAGCGGAATCACGTGCAGTGTGCAATAGGCCTTAAAGAAACACCAAGCCTTTTCAGTGCTGCTGAGTAGATTTTTAGTCTGGAGGTTCACTTTAAGTGTTCTAGAATTTATATTAACACAAAAGGCATGAAAAAATTGAATCGCTAAAGCACACAAAAACAAAAATCCAAAAGTGAAGAACACAGAGGAAAATCGCAGAAACACAGGACAGAGAACGCTTGGCTTTCTGCACAGACAAGTGAGCGCCCAGCTTGGACAAATAAACTCTTTGGCAACTATACCAGTCTACACTGAGACTATCAAGGATGATCATTTCAACTGAGGAAAATCTAGTATGTTAGCTGCTCAAAGCAAACCTTAAAGAGGAATCCAGGGAAAATAATGTAATAAAAAAAGTGCTTAATTTTTACAATAATTATGTATAAATGATTTAGTCTGTGTTTGCCCATTGTAAAATATTTTAAATCCCTCTCCCATTCTGACATTTATTACATGGTGACATTTTTACTGCTGGCAGTTGATGTAGCTGCTGCTTGCTGTTTTGGCAGTTGGAAACAGCTGTAAACAGCTATTTCCCACAATGCAACGAGGTTCACAGACAGGAAACTGCCAAGAGTACGTACTCAGAATTTCTTTGTGGGAGGGGTTTCACCACAATATCAGTCATACAGCGCCCCCTGATGGTCTGTTTGTGAAAAGGAATAGATTTCTCATGTAAAAGGGGGTATCAGCTACTGATTGGGATGAAGTTCGATTCTTGGTCGGAGTTTCGCTTTAAGTGAGACACATGGGAGGCTGCTATAGTTATTTCCTTTCAAAACAATACCAGTTGCTTGGATGTCCTGCTGATCTATTTGACTGCAGTAGTGTGTGAATCACACACCTGAAACAAGCATGTGGCTAATCCAATCAGACTTTAGTCAGAAACATCTTATCTGCATGCTTGTTCAGGGGCTATGGCTGCAATACTCAGGCAGAGGATCACCAGGAGAACCAGGTAACTGGTATTGTTTAAAATTAAATATGTCAGCCTCTGTATGCCTCTCACTTCAGGTTCCCTTTAAGTTACTGTAGCAATTCCTCATTGAGGTCTATAGCTTTCTCGCTACTGGTTTTGTAATTAAAGGGAACCAGAGATGAAGCACCCTCATGTATTTTACCATATAGATCAGTGGGAACATTAGAGAAAACACCTACCCTGCTCTCTGTTTCATTCTGCACTGCACAGCTTGTTTCTTATCAGCCATGATAAAATCCCGACTGAGCATTCAGTCTGGCTTTGCTCAGGAATATTTATAGCTCAATCTGTGTTCTCTCATGTCTTTTCAAGCCCAAGCCTGCCCCCTGCTGGCTCTGCTCAGGAATCATTATAGCTGAGTCATTATAGCAAAGCCAGACTGAATGCTCAGTCGGGGATTTTATCAGGGCTGGTAAGAAACAAGCTGTGCAGTGCAGAATGAAACAGAAAGCATGGTAGGTGTTTTCTCTAATGTTCCCACTGATCTATATGGTAAAATACATGAGGGTGCTTGGTCTCTGGTTCACTTTAAGGCCATGAGACAAAAACATTGTGGCTATATTAGGGACACCATATATAGAAGGCAGTCTAACTCTTTTCATCCTACAATGTGGACTCCTCCACTGTATGCTGGCAAAGCGCACACCACAGTAACTGTTCTTGTTCCATCACTGTGTATGGTGCTTGTGTCAATAAGTGGTTACCGCCGCCCGGGTGGCCTGTATGTAAAAACAGAGGGTGCAGCAGCATTTTATTATTGGCCGCCCCAGACGCTTCTGCATTGATGTATTTTAGTCCCCCGACCCCGCAGCTTCCAACAAAACGTGCCTACGCTTACCTGTGCCTCATCGCTTACGTCTGCCGCCGCCGCTTACTCTGTTATTGGATGCTGTAGATTGTGCTCAGGTCTTTCACAAAAGCTGGTGACTGTCAGAATCTGCTGGCCTCCTTAGCCTGGTACACACAGCCAACTTTGATTGGCCAATTTTACCAACTCCATGGACTATGAGGGTTTACCTAAACAATCTGTTTATTGAATTCAACATCTGTTGACCCGCATACTGTATGGAGGTGGTAAAATTGGTCAGTCATTGGCCAATCTAAATTGAATGTGTGTACCAGGCTTAACGAGAGAAATGTGGAGCCTGCCCACCGTCTAGAGATGGTCAGTGAGATGGAAGTAATTCTGGGTTGTATGGAAATTGTATGCAGTGTGGAGTTGGGCCAATCAAATCTGCTTCCTGTTGATTTTGAGTGGGCCAAGTCCAAAGCTTGGTACACCCGGTCAATCATGATTGGCCAATCAGTGACCAATTTTACCACCTCCATATAGTATAAGAGCTTACCTATACAATTTGCTCATAGTATTCAATCTTTGTTGACCCTCATTACATGGGAGGTGGTAACATTGGTCAGTGATTGGCCAATCAGAATGGAAAGTGTGTACCAAGCTTTAATTGCATACAATTTGTATGCAAACTGGGATAATTCACATCAAATGTCATACTTAGTGGTAACCGGCTTCTCAGAGGTGCTGATCATCTGGCTGTGATGCCGTCAAAAGTAAAAAATTGTGTACTTGACTTTCTGCAACTTCCTACTTGTTTGAGGCGCATGATTCTAATCCAGAGTATCAGCACTGGCAGCCTCCATCTCACCAGTCTCAGGCGGGAGGTTAGAGGATTGTGTTTAATGCTGGAAATACACGTTTCATTTTTGCCTTTGTTTAAACCTTCGTTTCAATTGTGCCTTTTGTCCTTTTCGATCCCGAAATACCGGTAATCGATCGTACGGTTAATATCACCACCCACGGTTTCGTTTTTTTTCTCGATTCTGATGGTTTCGTTTTTCCAATGATCGAAGGCTGCAAAGAAACGAAACGTAGTACAGGGACGGACGGCATAAACGAATATATAATCGATCTGAACAGCCATCAAGCCTACCAATGGCTCGATTAGATGGATAAAGAGAGATAATATCAAACATGTTCGATCACTAGTCGTTCGTTTTTGGGGTCTATTAATCGAAACTATAATGAGATTATGACTATTTTCACATACGTTTTCAACACTCGATTCGTTTACCGAACGAATCGAAGGCTAAAACGAAGGCAAAAACGAAACGCGTATTCCCAGCATAACTTTAGCCAATTTTTCTTCTACCATCCATAACTAAAGAAATGATTGGAGTTGTCAGAGCAAGTTCTCTAGTTCCCCAGGAGACGAGAGCAGCTAAATAGTAAAGTCTGGTATACACATCCAATCTTGATTGGCCAGTTTTAACACTTAAGGCTGGTATACACTATGTAATGTCCTGTCTGATCGATGGGTCAAATCGAAAATTTTTAGCATGTCCGATCTGAAAATCAACATTCTCCATTGGGAGCAGATCAGCACTGCACAAAAATGCATCCCATTCTCGATCAGGTGCCGATTGGACATGCCGGAAATTGATTTCACCAGTCGATCTGATGGAAAATCGCGCACCAGGGATTACATGCCAATTTTTACTGACCCAGAAAGGGAAAGAAATTAAGCTAATAAAAGCCACTTGCTGCCACTTAATTGTTCAGGAGCTAGTCATTTTCATTGACTAAACGCTTCTCCTGTATTGAGGCAGTGGAGATTTGCTTGACTTTCCATAGATTGAAAGTAACATTTGAAATCTGCCTTCCCCTTCCTGCCATTCAAACCACGCCCCCACCATATTACCTGCCAAACCACACCCCCACCATATGCCTGCCATTCAGACCACACCCCCACTGTATGACCAACTCCCGTAGCTCATATCAGTGGGAAGGGGAAGAAGTTGAGTAGCAGCCTTTATGTAAAATTATGCAACTTGGAAAGGGACCAATGAAACGCTATTGGCGCCTAATCGAGGTGAAAACTGTACAGAGGCCACACCTTCTCTGATCAGGAGCTCCACCTTGTGTGTTCCACTAACTAATTGGAGGCTCTGAGCTGACAATAGAAGTGCAATGATTGGTTAGTGATTTGCCCGAATAGTCAGAAGATTAAGCTAAGGTGGAAATTCAGTTTTCACCAGAACCGGAACTTTACAGGTCTAAATCAATCTGCCGGTTATTTAAAGAGGAACTGTCGCAAAAATCTTAAAATTTAAAACACATCCAAATAAGAAGTAAGTTTCTTCCTGAGTAAAATGAGCCATAAATTACTTTTTTGTATGTTGCTGGCGTTTACAGTAAGTAGTAGAAATCTGACAGAACTGACAGGTTTTGGACTAGCCCATCTCCTCATGGGGGATTCTCAGCATGTCCTTTATTCTTTATAAAGACACTCCCTGAAAAAGATTTATACAAAGATGCTGCTCACTGTGCAGTTTTATGGCAGTTGGGCGGAGCAACTGCCATTCACTGAGTGCATTTTGAAAATAAAGAAATCCCTTTGAAACCCGCATGGGGAGATGGGCTAGTCCAAAACCAGGCGGTTCTGTCAGATTTATACTACCTACTGTAAGTGACAGCAACATAGGAGAAAAGTCATGTATGGCTCATTTTACTCTGGAAGAAACACACTTCTTAATTGTATGTGTTTACATATATTTGAAATTTTAAGATTTTAACTTGAAGACGACCGCGTCACACTGATGGGCGTGACGCTAATCGGCGTAAAGTCCTGGGGCGGGGATCGGCACGTGCATCTCCGCTTAGATGAGGGAGCGATCAGTCTCCCAGCAGTGATCGCTGCTAGCATACTGTTAGATGGCGAAAGTGCCATCTATTTATATGTACAGCGCTACGATCTATGGCAGCGTTGTACAGGGGACAGCCATGTGTACTGTACTGATAACACCCTTGTTTATGTAGGCGGGGTTTTGGGCCAATTACAGTAAATACACTTTCAGGCGATTCTGACTTGCCAAATTCCAAGCTGCATATCATTTGCATTCAATTTGGATGCAAGCTGGGAATACTTTCCTAGCCTCTCAATGCCCTTCCCTTGTGGCTCCTCCCTACATCTACCCAGGAGAGCCCATCCTATCCGAAGCGACGCAAGAGGAGGCGAGAGAGGTAAGAGGACACCCCTCTACAAATCCAGTGGTCCAGAAGTCACCCCGCCTCTTGTTCCCTACCTTCATTAAGCCCACAAGCTGTATATGTGGGAGATTCCATTCTGTAGAGACCGCGGGGGGAGGGGGGTAAAGATTGTGGAACTTCTAGCTGTAAGGTTATCCTATGATATAAGAAAACTACAAGTCTGATAAGCTCCATTGTCTGATGTTATTAACCTCATTTTATTTTTAATTAGGATGAAGCCCGTAAACAGCAGCAACGACGTATCTGTGGACACCTTAGATTTTGACAGAATGAAACAGGTATGTGAGACTGCGGCTGCCCAGCTGGTTAAAAGCCATTTACATTCCCAATAAATATTATACATGTATTTTATATAATTCCCTTGTCCCTGCGTCGTCCTGTACCTGTGCATCCATTGGGCCTTGCACCTGGGCGGACTTCGGGTAGTGGATGGGCGCACGCAGCGTGTGTGCGTTATGGGGGGGGGGGGGGGTGTCACAGCCGTGCACTCGCCATTGGCCTAGCTACCATTATTTAATGGGCGGGCCTTTTTAAATATATATATCTCTCTATCAGTTTCATTTTTACAGGATCCAATCTCTCAATTTTACGATGGACAGCAACGCTATTCCTTATACTATCAATGTTTAAAGGGGGTTGTAACATCCAAAAATAAAAAGTTGGCAAAAAAAATAGTGCCCTGAAAAAATAAACCCTCTTTTTCTTCTAAAATTGGACCCTATATGTCCCCCATTTTGTTTTCTTTTTAAGCTAAAGTAACAAGCTTATCGCAGTTTGTAAATATCAAAAAGCTTCCCATTTTGGATTAGATAAGGACACTATAACTAGAAAGTAGTTGAAGCCTCCCTCCCTTTGAAGAGCTTACATAATGAAAGCTGTGGCATAGTGAAAGAGGGATAGGAAGCTGTAGCAGTGGGGGTGAGGGGAGTAAACTGGGTAAATGAAAAATAAATAAAAAAAAAAAATCACAGAGAAACTGTAAAGATGGAAACCGGCAGAATTTTTTTTTCACATCACATTTCTCATAAATCTATCAATGAACACTGAACTGGCTAAAGGCAGCCATACACTGGCCACCAGATCGACCAACAGATAGATTCCTCTCTGAATCTAATCAGAGAGGGATCTAATGGTTGCCCATACACTGCACACAGATTTTGAATAGATTTCAGCATGAAATAGATTCACAATCTGTGGAGCTGCTGCCTGCATTCCCGCCCCATCCCCCCCACCAATACATTACCTGTTCCGTCAGCGCGAGTCCCCGGGTCTGTGCTGTTCCTTTCTCCGGCTGGCCTCCATCTTCTCTGCGCCTCTTGCATCGTCCTGTCAGAAGGGGAAGTTCAAACAGTAGAGGGCGCTCTACTGTTTGAACTTCCCCTTCTCACAGGACGGGACAGGAAGTGCAGAGAAGATGAAGAAGGCCAGCCGGAGAACGGAACAGCACAGACTGGGGACTCACGCCAGCGGAACAGGTGAGATTATTGCTGCGTCGGTCGTCTCTGAATTGGACGCCGCTTACGGCGCGCTCCTAACCCGCCAGCGATCGAGCAAAATTTCCCGCAATGGACAGATTGACGAAATCAATCGATTTCAGATGGAAATCGGTCGATTGGTCCGCGTTTGTGTTATCGATTTCACAGCAGATTCGATCAGAGATCAAATCTGCTGTCTATCGGCGGGAAATCGAGGTAGTGTATGGGCATCTTATGTCAACTAAATAAGTAATTAACTGTTGGCATCAGTTAATATGAAGTTCCATGGCCACTACCAGTTGCCTCTGACTAAGCAGAGTGGCCAAATCAATAATAATCCTATCTTGTAAAGCTAACACGAACTGTATGCCACCTGGAGTTAAGCCAATCAGACTGGAAGTTGTTTTTTTTATTGGCTCAGTGCCAAGTTGCATATAGTTTTAATGAAATTTGCATGCAAGCCAGGATGATGATATTTATACATTGGCCACCTGTAGCATGCAGTGACCACTCATTCCTTCGCACACGGTGATCTGATGAGTTTGTGTCTGGTGGAAGCTGTCCCGTCTCTGCTAACCATCTGCTTATCTTTCAGGAAATACTAGAAGAAGTCGTCAGAGAGTTACATAAAGTCAAAGAAGAGATCATCGATGGTAAGTAGGATAAAAAAAGTTTTGTTTTGTTACTGAGTATTTAATGTATTCAGTATAAAGCCTGTCACATATACAGTAGTAAAAAACACTGCCCCAAATGGATAGTCACCTCAGGAGGAGGGGTGACCAATAAGATGCAAATTGTTCTGAAATTATGCAAATTCTTATGCAAATGTATGCAGTTTGAAAATGGACCAATCAATTTAAACCTAGATTTAAATGGATTGGTCCATTTTCAAGCTGCATACAGTATATTTGCATAAGAATTTGCATACATTTGCATCAACTCAGAACAATTTGCATATCTGATCATCCCTACTCAGGAGAGGGAAGGATCCCCCCTCCTCCTCCAATGGACCGTTCCAACGCAGGTTGTACCACACGTGGGCACCATTAGGCATTTGTAAACTATTTTAAAGGACCCCTGAAGTGAGGGTGATATGGAAGCTGCCATATTTATTCCCTTTTAAACAATGCACATTGCCTGGCTATCCTGCTGATCCTCTGCCTCTAATACTTTTAGACATAGACCCTGAACAAGCATGCAGCAGATCAGGTGCTCTGGCTGAAGTCTGACTGAATTAGCTGCATGCTTGTTTCAGCTGTGTGATTCAGACACTAGTGGTATATGAAAGGTCAGCAGGGCTGCCAGGCAACTGGTATTGTTTAAAAGGAAACAAATATGGCAGCCTCCATATCCCTCTCATTACAGTTGACCTTCCACATATGCCTGAGACGGGGGCTATACAAAATAATAATTACACATGCCTGGGGCTTCTTCCAGCCCCCTTCTGGCTGATCGCTCCCTCGCTGTCCTCCTCCACCACCTGGATCCTCTGGTATTTGGCTCAGTAATTTCTTCAGTTAGGGCTATCCGAAACAAGCGCAGCCCAGCTCCCCCCCCCCCCCCCGTCATTGCACTCCCATCACTGTGCAGGTGCACAGCACTCCTGGCGATGGGAGCGCAGCACACCCCGACTAGAAGAATTGCGTTGAGTGTGTGGCATTACCATGGATCTGCTGAGTCCAAAGTTCTGGATCTTTAACAATCTTTGAAGAATAATTCAGCAATCTTTGTAAAATAATCCAGCAATATTACTAGATCAGGTAAAACACAAACAAAGGACTCGTGTGCCTGGAACATGGGCCCTTCCCTTTCTGCAATTCTAAAGGTGCCCATTAACAGTACAATTTTTCACTAAATGCGATCTTTCGATGCAATTTGAACGATCGTAACTAATCATAAGGCAATTATTGATTGTTCATTTACTGACCAATTCTGTATTCAAATGCGATCATAAAAGCCAACTATCAGATCGATTGTATCCTATTTAGCAATCAAATTGTTCCTTATCAATTGCCTTCATTAGTGGTGAATTTTCTATACCATTCGTTCGTAAAAATTGCATTGAAAGCAGCGCCGGGTTTGTAGTCTACTGCCCAAGGCCATTGTCAGCACGGCACTATTCAGTATAGTTAGATGACCCCCCCAGTATAGGTAGCCCGTTGACCCTTCCCTCCAGTATAGGTGAGTGATCCTTCCCCGGTTTAGATGGCCTGATGACCCCTTCCCCCCAGTATAGGTATCCTGATGACCAATCCACCCTTCCATCTAGTTAAAGAAACCAGGTGCCCCCCCTTCCGTATAGATAGCCTGATGACCCCCCCCCCCCATCCAGTATAGGTGACCATTCCCCACCTCCACCCCAGTTTAGCCCGCAGCCCTCCCACCCTTGATCCTATTGTGCCCTAGGCCATGGCCTATGTGGCCTTGGCTTAAATCTAGCCCTGATCGAAAGATCACATTTGGTGAAAAAAATTGTACCGTTAATGGGCACCTTAAACCAGATCCACCTCCATTATAGGACGTAATTAGTATGAAATACTTGAAACCGCCATATCTCACTAGCAATACGTAACACATTGCATTCAGTATGCTCATCCAAGTTCATAGACATTAAACACAGATTAATTATTATATTTCATATTGGATAAATTAATAACTGATTTGGAATATGACACAGTTATGAATAACCTCTTGAAACACTCCTAATTTGTTAATAATCCGACCTTTGTTGCATAAGGCTGGCATTAATAGGACTATGGCAATATGACAAAAAAAACTATTAAATCTAGATGGGTGACCAATTCTGCTCTGAAATTTTGTACTCAAGGAGCAGATGCCTCCACTGTGGACATGGTTTCTTTTCATATCAAGGTGTGGTCCTTTAGAAATGTATCAGTGCCGTGCAAAGGGTATTGCAATTTAAAGGGGTACTATGGCGAAACATTTTAAAATTTAAAATATGCGCAAACAAATAAGAAATACGAGTAAAATGAGCCATACATTACTTTTCTCCTATGTTGCTGTCACTTACAGTAGGTAGTAGAAATCTGACAGAAGTGACAGGTTTTGGACTAGTCCATCTCTTCATAGGGGATTCTCAGCAAGGCTTTTATTCTTTATAAAGATATTCCCTAAAAGGATTTATACAAAGATGCTGGTCAGCTTCCCTGCTCACTACACAGTTTTTTGGCAGTTGGACAGGGTAACTGCTATTCACTAAGTGCGTTTGAAAATAAATGAATCCCTGAGAATCCCCTATAAAGAGATGGGCTAGTCCAAAATATGTCTTCTACTACCTACTGTAAGTGACAGCAACATATGAGAAAAGTAATTTGTGGCTCATTTTACTCTGGAAAAAAACATACTTATTTGTCTATGTTTGCACATACAGTATTTTAAATTTTACAATTTTTCGCCATAGTGCCCCTTTAATGTTAAAAATTAACATTGGCATTTTTTTGTTCTCTGCTTGGTACAGTGAATTTATTTTTTTTTTTTTTTTTTTTTTTTTTTACTATTTAAAAATCTAGCCTACCACTTTTCCTTCTGTTTCTTTGCAGCGATCAGGCAGGAGCTCAGCCGGATCAGTACAACATAATAACAGGAAGGAACTTTGCAGTCTGGGAATGTACAGAGAAGTCCGCGAGGACCTGTTGAGTGTTGGAATGGTCAATGACTAAAGGACAGCACCTCCACTCCGCCCCTTCCTCCTTAGCAGACACACCTCCAAGCTTGCCGCTTTGGATTTGCTTAAAGAGTCTTACCATGAAAAAAAAAAAGAAAATTTATTCAAAACATTTTACATTTTTGGGATTTTTTTTTTAATTTTTAGACTTCATCTGACATTGCACACAGAGATACGTCAGCCTTTTTTTTGTATGATATATTTGCTTATTTAAGTGTATTATTTTTCATTTGGTAGTGGTTTTAAGAAGATTAAAAAAACAAAGTGTCCCACATGCTTTTCTTCTAGGATGACTTAGAGTAATCGAACCCGGTAGCCCGCAGCGTTAGGACCCTCCCTTCTCTTATTTTTATTTTACTTTTTCCTTTTTGCCAACAAAATTTTATTGCGAAAATCACAGCAGAACCAGACACACGTTCCGAAGAATCGTATGGTGACAAAAATAATATATTAAAAAAAAAAAAGTAATAAGAATAAAAAAAAAAAGTTTCCACTTCATCACAATATTGAAATGGTACATCAGTGCACCTCAGTAGCTGTATTCATATTGGTAATAAATTGTTTATTGTCCAACTCTGTGTGATGTCGTTTTCTCATCAATCCCAGTTAAAGAGGAACTTTAGCGAAAAGGTGGGAAAAAAAATAAATACATTGCAACATGAGAAGATAAATAGAAGAGAGATAAAGAAATGATTGACATTTGCCATGTAACTTGTTGATGTTGTTTGAACCACAAGGACTCTGCAGGTCATCATCGTTACTACTGGCAGCCATGGAAAAAAAAACAAAAAACTAGAAAGCACCAACTGCCATTTTATAACCACACCCCCAACAATGTGATAGGTTAAAATGTTATTCTTTTATAGATATTCTTGTGCACAGAGGGAGATACTGGTTGCTTGGCAGTTGGAAACAGCTGTCATTTGCCACAATGCAACAAGGTTCACAGACAGGAAACTGTCAGGACCATGGTCTTGACATCACACTGTGTGTGTGTGGGGGGGGGGGGGGGGTTTAACCCCAATATCAGCCATACAGACCCCCCCCCCCCCCCTTAAACTAACTATAACAAGTAACTTGTCTATATATCTTATCTAAAGTTTAGATAGTTTACATAGCAAATCTAGCTGCAAACCGCTTTAATTGAATATGATTATTTCTGCCGGTGATACAAAGACAGCAGCCATGTTGTTTGTAAACATTACACAGAGGCAGGCTTATCTGCATCTTGAGCAAAAAACCTAATCCCCCCTCCTCCCCTCTGCCTCTGAAATCTCTGGCTAGTAATACCTCCCCCTCCTCCTGCCCATACTGAGCTCCCATGAGCCCTTGCTACTGTCTGAAAGTGCCTTGGCTCTCTGAAAACCTGTGGGCGTGGCTTGTTTAGTTTATAGGGAATTCGAATATTAAAACAAAAACAAATAATCATTTGGCTTGAGGAATGCCCTATAAACAATAGGAAAGGAACACAATTATGCAATGGTTAAAAGTTCATCTCGGATCCACTTTAAGCATTTTGCAGAGTCACTGACTGTCCTCAGAAGAGCTCACAATCTAATCCTACCATAGTCATAGTCTAATGTCCTACTATATTATTTATACAGCACTGGCATCTTCTGCAGCACTTGACAGAGTACATAGTCATGTCACTGACTACATAAAAGATGAGAACATTTACAAAAATGCATTTTATTTTTTATTTTGACATGACAAAGTATTTTTTAAAAAGAAGAGTCTGCAAGCATTATTGTTGTTGCTTACTTTTATTACCACTATTTATTATTACTATTCACGGTAGTAGTAGAAGCAGGGAGTTAACTATTAAACATAATCAGTGCTCATTTATTCTTTTTATATAACTAAATTAGAAGTTTAGTTTTATTATTTTACGGAGTTCATTTAAAAAAAATAATTTTAACTATTACTGAGTTAATTGTAAAATTATCATGACCATTATAAAATTATATCAATTTCTCTTTAGATTATTATATATGTTACGGCCAGAACCCAAAGTTTGGCCACTTTGCGTTCTGGCCGGCCACTTCGGCTTCTGGCCGGTCAATGTGCGAACTGGCCGCGGCGGTGCGGCCAATGTTAGAAATGAAATGATATCAGTAAAGATTACCGTAATGTATGTTCTGGCCGTCTTGCTGCGGCCAAATGTGTCAAAAGTACGTTCATTTAATGAAATTAAGCCGGCGGCAATGTAGCAGATGAAGCCGCCGGCTTTCTCTCCTTCCCCCCTCCTGCCTCTCTCTCTCTCCTATAGAACATCGGGCAGCCGGCGGGGACATGCGTGTCCCCGAGATTCGTTTGTCGCGCCAGGACAGCAGAGCGGGGAGGCTGCAGACATTTCTTCTGCCAGCACCCGCTCTGCAGGAACGAACAGCAGGATTCCCTGCTGCGACGAACGACTCTGGGGGGGACACGCATGTCCCCGCTGGATGCCAGGAGAGAGAGAAAGAGAGAGAGAGAGAGGCAGGGGGGAGGAGAGAAAGCCGGCAGCTTAATTTCATTAAATGAACGCACTTTTGATACATTTGGCCGCAGCGAGACGGCCAGAACATACATTAATCTTTACTGCAATCATTTCATTTCTAACATTGGCCGCACCGCCGCGGCCAGTTCGCACATTGACCGGCCAGAAGCCGAAGTGGCCGGCCAGAACGCAAAGTGGCCAAACTTCGGGTTCTGGCCGTAACATATACATTTTTTTCACACAGTTTCAGACATCGTTCTCTTAGGCCTCGTTTACATTGGCTGCGTAGAGAAAACTTGTAAAAGCGCATGATAAAAAAAGTGTGCATTTGTGCACGTTTCATTGCGGTACGTTTTTTTTAAGCAGGTTTTGCTTGTTGTAGCAGTTGTCAAAGCTTTGATTTCATATGAAAAAAAAAAAAACATTTCCCATTAGGGGTAAAAAAAAAACCGCATGCGCTAAAAAAAGCACATTCATTCACTTGCATTGATGTGCACTTTACAGCTCAACGCACAGAAATGCACGCGACACTACGTTTTTGAAATGCTGCGCAGCGCATTGATGTGAGTCAGACATTTAATTACATGGAAAAATGAATACCTTGCAAAACGCACCGGACAATGCACTGTGAAAATCGCACAGAAACAGCCCTGAGGTGAACGAGGCCTTACACCTGACTGGGTAACCGCAGCCGTCACATAATTTGGACAGCTTCAGCTGTCTCTTCTACTGACTTATATGGAACCTGCCTATATCACGTAGCAGATTAGTTATTTAGTTGTAAGAATTTAGGTAGCATTTTAATACAGTAGCCTGGCAGAAAACTGCTACCAGAACTTCGTCTTAAAACGTCTATTGGCAGAGAAGTGGTTAGATTGTCTTTTCTAACTCAGCTTGGGGCCGCCTGTGTATTTCCAAAACATGACTATAAAAGCGAGAATCCATAGAAGAAAAAGAAAAGTTGTTTGGAGAGTGGACAGGACTCTGTACTCTGTACAAGTGATTGGCAAAAGGCTTTCAGACCCCCACATATTGAAAATATGCAGAAAGCAAGATGAGCAGGTTGGAAAGTTGTTTTCCATTAATCCATGCAAAACAAAGGGCAGAACTAAAGAGATTTTTATTTGTTTAATTTCTTAAAGGACAACTGAAGTGAGAAATATATGGAGGCTGCCATATTTATTTCCTTTTATACAAAACCTGCATTCCAGCTGGTCTATTAGGATGCAGTAGTGTCTGAATAACACCAGAAACGAGCATGAAGCTAATCTTTCAGATATGACAATAATGTCAGAAACACCTGATCTGCTGCATGCTTGTTCAGGGGCTATGACTAAAAGTATTAAATGATTAGCAGGATAGCCAGGCAACTGGTATTGCTTAAAGAGACTCTGAAGTCTCCCTAAAATGAGGTTTTTATTTTAAAAACCTCATTAACATTATAGTCTCTTAAAACGCAGCAGAACCGCAGCTGAAAAACCCCCTCGATCACCCCAAACTCACGGGGGGTACAGAGCAGGCAAAATCTACGATTTTCTTGGTCTTGGATTTTGCTGCCGCCTCTATGCGCGTCAATCAGCGCGTATCTCCGCCTCTCAGCAAAGGAAGACTGGGAGGGGCGGGGGAGAGGCGGCGATCCGCGCTGATTGACTCGCATAGAGGCAGGAGCCATGCTGCCTCTATGCGGAAGTTGCCTGCGTGTACCCCCGTGAGTTTGGGGTGATCGAGGGGGTTTTCAGCCGCGGTTCTGCGGCGTTTTAGGTGGGACAATAATGGTAACGGTTTTTAAACTAAAAACCTCATTTTAGGGATACTTCAGAGTCTCTTCAAAAGGAAATAAATATGGTAATCTCCATATCCCTTTTGCTTCAGTTGCCCTTTAAAGTGAATGGGAACTAAGCAAACAAACCAAACAAAAAAGCCAGATACCTAAGGAGAGGGAAGGTATTCAACCAATCAGGGAAATACTGCTCAGTCGCCAAAGGAGGCTTTGGAAAGTCTTCGGGAGACAGAGTGCTCCAGAAGACGGGCAGCTCCATACTGCACCTGTGCAAGCATGCTCTCATGTACGCTCACGCAGGCGCAGTGCAGAGCCGCACTCGGCTCTCAGAGACTTCCAAAGCGGAGAGGGATTCAATCGGGGCAGCCACCGCTTGAAGTTGTCTGAAAGTCAGCATTTCTACTTTGCTATAAAAGATTCCTCACAGCCTGAAAGCTGCTAAACCAGAAAAAAAATTCTAGCAGAACATCACTGAAATGGTTAAACAAAGCACTTTCTCCTGCTATTCAGCTTCAAATCCGCATCCAAACTGGAGATAACAGTATATTTTTTACTTGAACAGAAAATGTATGAACACTGGAATGTAAACAAACAAACACTTTCTGAGAAACGGTCTCTGCATCAGGCACACACGGTGTTCAGAATTGCTCATTAGAAGATTTTTTATATATAATAAAAAACAGTTATAATAGAAAAATAATAAAATGCAATGCCAGCTTTTAAGGCACGATAAACAACACGTTGGAAACTTGTAATTTGTAAACGGACAATATTACTTGTGCACAAAAGCAAATATGATAACTGTATGAGTAATAAAAAGTAGGAAATTGCATGTTATGTCAGAGTTTCAGACCACTTTAAACGAGGGGACCGGGAGAAGAACGGAAAGCCTCTATAGGACCCAGGGCCTTCCCTCCTTAACCTATTTTGGTTCCTGGACGTAGAAACTACCGCGCGCTCCCACGGCCGATCGGGCGCGTGCACTCCCGGCCGCGGATTCGGTAGCCACGGAATCAATGTATCGGGCTATGGTGCCCGATCACTGATTCCTCTCCCCCGCTGAAAAAAGCGACAGCTTCTCTCGGAAGCTGTGGTTTTTCTGGCCGTTTCCTCCCCTCTGCGTCACTCTAAGCGTGTGTTACGCTTAGAGTGACGTCATGTAAACAAACTCATGGCCGCCATCTTGTGGCCAAAAAGTAAAACTACAACTAAAAGTAAAAAAAAATTAAAACAGCACACAATTACATTATAAAACTATAGTTTACATCCCACCCTCCCAAAAATACCCAAATAAAATGTTTAATATAAAAAGAAAAAAAAACATTACAATAAAAAAACAAAAAAAAAATGTAAATAGTTACCTAAGGGTCTAAACTTTTTAAATATCAATGTAAAGATGAAATATTTCTATATTTTTTTTATTTTAAACTTGTAAATAGTGATAGATGCAAAACGGAAAAAATGCACCTTTATTTCCAAATAAAATATTGTCGCCATACATTGTGATAGGGACATAATTGTAACGGTGTAATAACCGGGACATATGGGCAAATACAATACGTGAGTTTTAATTATGGAGGCATGTATTATTTTAAAACTATAATGGCTGAAAACTGAGAAAATGATTTTTTCCGTTTTTTTCTTATTCTTCCTGCTAAAATGCATTTACAGTAAAGTGGCTCTTAGCAAAATGTACCCCCTCAAAGAAAGCCGAATTGGTGGCGGAAAAAACAAGATATAGATCAGTTCATTGTGATAAGTAGTGATAAAGTTATAGGCTAATGAATGGGAGGTGAACATTTCTCAAGTGAAAACGACGGAACGCGAATGGGTTAAGTATCTGGTTGTTTTTTGTTGTTTTTTTTAAATACCCATTGACTTTAAAGAAAAAACAATGCAATTTTAATATCTCGATAGCTCTGGAAAATAACGTGCAAATAAAGACCACCTCCAGCCAAAAAAAGTCTGAATGGTAATACGTAGATGTAGTTTATGCACTGTGTACAGTTAGATGAACATATGTTTACATCTGGTACATCACAGTGGATACAACAGACTCACATTTATATCTGTAGTAGCACGTCCTTATTTCTCCTCAAGCTGAAGCCTTGCTAAAGCATTGTCCCCTCCTCTTCAGCCTGGTTCCCTCCCCTGCCCCTCCCTCCCCTGCTCTCCGCCTGCCTGGATCAGATTACTTCTCTTTTCACAAACTGTAGTACAGAGAAAAGACAGGAAAACTGCAGCAGCCTATCTTATGTCTGTCTGCTATAATTCTTATTTCAGATGTCTGTCTGCCTACATTAGCTCACATGGACATGGGGTTGGAGTTATGACATCAATTGCCCAGCATCCTTTGTACCTTTGGTTTGGAAAGAAAAAAAAAATGTCCAGGACCCAATTTCACACTGGGGCGGGGATTTCAAGACCATATGTGTGATACGGACCCTGGTAGTGAGAAAATCACAGTTTATCATGTGTGAGTTTATATCTTGGAAACTATTAGGTTTAAAGCAAACTGTAATGTATAATATAGGTACTGTTTACAAAGAGGAACTGTAGTGAAAATGACAATGAATACAATGGCTTATTCCTTTCAATACACCTTTATTAGAGATGTCGCGAACGGTTTCAGGCGAACTTCGGTGGTTCGCGTTCGCCTACCAAAGGCGAACTTTCCCGGAAGTTCGATTCGCCCCATAATGCTCTATTGAGCAAAACTTTGACCCTCTACATCACAGCCAGCAGACACATTGTTGCCAAACACACTGCTCTCAATGCTGGAGGCCTGCCCCCCCCCCCCCCCCCCTCCTCCTCCAAGCAAGGTCCTTATACCATTTGACTCACTTGTCTGCCTACACTAATTAGTTAAGGGACAGCTGCTACACACTCTGCTAGGGTGATTTTAATTAGCCTCTTGTGGGCCACTCCTCCCTCCTACCCTCCTCCCCTTCTACCCTCCTCCCCTTCTAGTTTGCCAGGAGAAAAGTGTGATATAAATGTTATTTGTCTTGTCTAATCTTTCTCTTGCATTGAGCATAAATGGTACATGCTAGGCTACTTTCAGCTAGTAGTGTTTGTGGTATAATGGATATGTTAGTTACCTACCATACACTGAGACCTGGGTTCAAATCCCAGTCACGGTATGTAAGCTGTTTTTTGAAATACTGGAATTCCCTGGCAGGTAGAAGGGTAGGAGGGTGGAGGGAGGAGGGTGGCCTAAAATAGGGGTTTATGTGAAATCTAGAATTTTGCCTGGGACTTTTGATGTGTATTTCACTCAATCATGGCTGCCTCCAGGTATTCGAGCCCTCGAAACAACTTTTCTATCATTTTTCCAGCCGTCAGAATTTTTTCTATTTTTCAAAGTTCGCCTCCCCATTGAAGTCTATTGCGGTTAGCGACCCGAACCTTTCGCGGAGGTTCGCGAACAGGGTTCACGAATTGAAAATCGGAGGTTCGCGACATCTCTAACCTTTAGAAATTATGGAGTCTGTATTTGCCCATTGTAAAATCTTTCCTTGTCCTGATTTACTTTCTGAAATGTATTACAGATGGCAACATTTTCAGTCCTGTCAGGTACAGCTCTGTGGAATGTTAGTTTCTGAGCAAGTCAAAATATACATGGTCTACCAGAATACTATGGGGGGGCACAGCTTAACAGCCTAGGCTGTGACATCACTGAGGGGGTGGGGCTATAGTCAAAATACAGAAATACATAGCTACAGTAAGTATTTCTGATGCTGAAACCAGGATACATACCATAAAAGTGGGTATTTGGAAAAATTAACTGCATTCTAAAATGTATCACTACAGTGTCTATTTAAAGTGAACACGAGCTGAGAGGGATACAGAGGCTGACAATTGATTTCCTTTATAAGCAACACCAGTTGCCTGGCTATCCTGCTAAGTCTCTGCCTCTAATACTTTTAGCCATAGCCCCTGAACAAGCATGCAGCAGATCAGATGTTTCTGACAATATTGTCAGATCTGATAAGTTTAGCTGCATGCTTGTTTCTGGTGTTATTCATAAATATGGCATCCTCCATATCTCACTCACCCTGGGCTCACTCTAAAAGAACTCCTTGGTGTCGCCTCCCCCCCCCCCCCCCCCCCAATATTCTACCATTTAGAAACAATGAAAGCAAAAGTTCGCCCTCTTAAAACAGACCGTATTTGCAATTATTCAGAATGGAGTAAGCATATGATGTCTCCCACAATGCAACACTGCTAAATATGCAAATCATCCCTTGTTCAGTAGTATTCAGCAGCAAGGCCGAGGCAGAGGCGAGGGAGGCTCCAGCCTCAGGGCGCAGTGTAGGAGGGGACGCACAGCTCACTCAGCTATCATTCCCCTATTGTGTTTGAAGCAGAGAGAAATAAAAAAAAGGGGATACATGGCAGTGACTGCAAGCCAG
Organism: Hyperolius riggenbachi; assembly: GCF_040937935.1. Classification (NCBI taxonomy): domain Eukaryota; kingdom Metazoa; phylum Chordata; class Amphibia; order Anura; family Hyperoliidae; genus Hyperolius; species Hyperolius riggenbachi. The sequence continues at coordinate 282,305,195 of NC_090654.1, forward strand.
ATAACTAGAGATTAAGGTGTTGGGGGCCCTGGGGTGCCTCTTAGTCTAATAGCAATCAGTGTGTGACGGCTGGGGTGGGAGGGAGGGAGAGAGGGGCCTCTTAGTGTAATAGCAATCAGTGTGTGACGGCTGGGGTGGGAGGGATGGAGGGGCGCACTTTGGTGTCTCAGCCTTGGGTGCTGGAGGACCTTGTCCCGACTGTCAGCAGTGATGCATTGTGGGGGACATCATGTGCTCACTCCAACCTGAATTATTGCAAATACTTTCGGTTTTAAGAAGGCAACATTGTATTTTCATAGCATTTTAGTAAGAGGGCTTTTTGGTCCTTTGTAACCCCTTACACACTCCTAGGAGTTCTGGATCACCATGAGCTTGCTGGATACTCTGTGAATTTAAAAACAACAAGTCGTCATTTCTTGTGGAGGATTAGACTTTATTTTGTGGATTTTCTGTTAACATGTAGAAGAGAATTCCCCCCCCCCCCCCCCCTTTTGCTGTGTTATGTACATTGCTCCAATGCTATGAAGCCCCCGTGTATCCCACAGGAGCCTGCAGGTAGAGCACAGCTCCGTAGTGCAGGAGTCTGTCGACCGTTACACCGGCGAGAGTCGCCTCAAGAAGCACGTTCTGCAACTAAACGTCAGTAGGCAGTTACTGTCCTTCACCACTCGCTCGTCACATAATAAAATCCCAGTCAGACGTTGGCTCAGGATTTAACCTGCATTGGCCAACTTGCACTTCCTTTTAATCCTGGAATATGGTCCGATCTCCTCATCGAAGATGAAGTCCCAGATCACGCGGGCCCAGGACTGGTGTTGAGGGAGACAATCGTAGTATTCCGAGGCAATCTGACGTACCTGAGGAGAAAACGCAGGTCTGCTTTAACCTGTTAACAGCCACAAATGAGTTATCCAACTTTAAGATAAGTGCACTGCTTGGCAGAACTCGTCGTGCTGTAAGTTCTTGGAATGCTTTGACCTCCCTCTACTAGTAGAAAACAGAAACTGAAAGCAGAAGTCCTCTTTTCCTGTCTCAGGCCTAGTGCACACCGAGTGGTTGTGGTAGCATTTTAAAAAAACGCTGCTGCTTCTGAAAACGCTTGGCTAATGCATCTCAATGGGCTGGTGCACACCAGCGGTTTGAGGTTTTTATCAAACCGCAAACGTGGGTCCTGCAGCATTTTTGCGGTTTGCACATGCGTGTCTGCTTCAATGTAAACTATCGGAAAAGCTCAAACCGCTCTGAAAAACGCTAGATTAGATCGGTTTTCCAGGCGTTTTTGTTACAGAGACTGTTCAGTAACAGCTTTACTGTAACAATATATGACATCTGCTACAAAAAAACGCTCCAAAAAACGCTAGGCATGTTTAGAAAACTGCTCTAAACATGCCTAGAATCCCTCTGAAAATCTGCTTCAAAAACCTCTAGCGTTTTGCAGATCTGGTAGAGGGTTTTGGTGTGCACTGGGTCTCACACTGCCCCCTAGTGAAAATTGGCCATTAATACGCATTACAGAAGTACTAATTAGAAGCTAGGAAATCTAACAATGAAGAAATATGATTCTTTCCTTAACAGGATTCTTAAACTTATGTAAGAATACTGAAATTCAGCACTGTGCCATAGTGGTTAGCACTCTCTCCTTGTAGTGCTGGGTCCTCTGTTTGAATCCCAGTCAGGGCACTCCCTGCATGGAGTTCGTATGTTCTCCCTGTGTGTGGGTTTCCTCTAGACACTCCGGTTTCCTCCCACATCCCAAAAACAAACAAGTTAATTGGCTTACCCCTAAAAATTGGTCCTCTACTACAATGGACACATGACTGAGGTAGAGATTAGATTGTGAGCTCCGAGGACAGATCTTGACAAGACTCTGTAAAGTGCTATTTGTTTACTGAGAGTTCCAAAGCCAGTACAAAATATACCTGGTCACCCAGAATGCTCTAGGAGGAAAATTCCACATAGCTAAACAGCCTAGGCTGAGCATCATTTGGAAAGGTGGTGCTTACATACTAATATAGCAATATATAGATATGGGAGGGGTTTCTGATCCCGAAACCAGGATAATTACCAAAAAAGTGGATATCCTCAATAATTGATCATATTCTACTATGTGTCACTACAGGGCCTCTTTAACCACTTAAGGACCACAGTCTTTTCGCCCCTTAAGGACCAGAGCCTTTTTCTCCATTCAGACCACTGCAGCTTTCACGGTTTATTGCTCGCTCATACAACCTACCACCTAAAGGAATTTTACCTCCTTTTCTTGTCACTAATACAGCTTTCTTTTGCTGCTATTTGATTGCTGCTGCGAGTTTTAGTTTTTATTATATTCATCAAAAAAGACATGAATTTTGGCAAAAAAATGACTTTTTTAACTTGCTGTGCTGACATTTTTCAAATAAAGTAAAATTTCCTATACATTTGAGCGCGAAAGTTATTCTGCTACATGTCTGATAAAAAAAAACCCATTCAGTGTATATTTATTGGATTGGGTAAAAGTTATAGCGTTTACAAACTATGGTGCCAAAAGTGAATTTTCCCATTTTCAAGCATCTATGACTTTTCTGACCGCCTGTCATGTTTCATGAGGGGCTAAAATTCCAGGATAGTACAAATACCCCCCAAATGACCCCATTTTGGAAAGAAGACATCCCAAAGTATTCAGTGAGAGGCATGGTGAGTTCATAGAAGATTTTATTTTTTGTCACAAGTTAGCGGAAAATGACACTTTCTGACAAAAAAAAGGAAAAAAAAAAAGTTTCCATTTCTTCTAACTTGCGACAAAAAAAAAAATGAAATCTGCCACGGACTCACTATGCTCCTCTCTGAATACCTTGAAGTGTCTACTTTCCAAAATGGGGTCATTTGTGGGGTGTGTTCACTGTCCTGGCATTTTGGGGGGTGCCTAATTGTAAGCACCCCTGTAAAGCCTAAAGATGCTCATTGGACTTTTGGCCCCTTAGCGCAGTTAGGCTGCAAAAAAGTGCCACACATGTGGTATTGCCGTACTCAGGAGAAGTAGTATAATGTGTTTTGGGGTGTATTTTTACAAATACCCATGCTGGGTGGGAGAAATATCTCCGTAAATGACAATTGTTTTATTTTTATTTACACACAATTGTCTATTTATAGAGATATTTCTCCTACTCAGCATGGGTATGTGGAAAAATACACCCCAAAACACATTATACTACTTCTCCTGAGTACGGCGATACCACATGTGGCACTTTTTTGCACCCCAACTGCGCTAAGGGGCCCAAAGTTCAATGAGTACCTTTAGGATTTCACAGGTCATTTTGAGAAATTTCGTTTCAAGACTACTCCTTACGGTTTAGGGCCCCTAAAATGTCAGGACAGTATAGGAACCCCACAAATTACCCCATTTTAGAAAGAAGACACCCCAAGGTATTCCGTTAGGAGGATGGTGAGTTCATAGAAGATTTTTTTTTTTGTCACAAGTTAGCGGAAATTGATTTTAATTGTTTTTTTTTCACAAAGTGTCATTTTCCGCTAACTTGTGACAAAAAATAAAATCTTCTATGAACTCGCCATACTCTTAACGGAATACCTTGGGGTGTCTTCTTTCTAAAATGGGGTCATTTGTGGGGTTCCTATACTGCCCTGGCCTTTTAGGGGCCCTAAACCGTGAGGAGTAGTCTTGAAACCAAATGTCGCAAAATGACCTGTGAAATCCTAAAGGTACTCATTGGACTTTGGGCCTCTTAGCGCACTTAGGGTGCAAAAAAGTGCCACACATGTGGTACCGCCGTACTCAGGAGAAGTAGTATAATGTGTTTTGGGGTGTATTTTTACACATACCCATGCTGGGTGGGAGAAATATTTCTGTAAATGACAATTGTTTGATTTTTTTTACACACAATTGTCCATTTACAGAGAGATTTCTCCCACCCAGCATGGGTATGTGTAAAAATACACCACAAAACACAATATACTACTTCTTCTGAGTACGGCGATACCACATGTGTGACACTTTTTTGCAACCTAGGTGCGCTAAGGGGCCTAAAGTCCTATTCACAGGTCATTTTGAGGCATTTGGATTCTAGACTACTGCTCACGGTTTAGGGCCCCTAAAATGCCAGGGCAGTATAGGAACCCCACAAGTGACCCCATTTTAGAAAGAAGACACCCTAAGGTATTCTGTTAGGAGTATGGTGAGTTCATAGAAGATTTTTTTTTTGTCACAAGTTAGCAGAAAATGACACTTTGTGAAAAAAAAACAATACATATCAATTTCCGCTAACTTGTGACAAAAAATAAAATCTTCTATGAACTCATCATACACCTAACAGAATACCTTGGGGTGTCTTCTTTCTAAAATGGGGTCACTTGTGGGGTTCCTATACTGCCCTGGCATTTTAGGGGCCCTAAACCGTGAGGAGTAGTCTTGAACCCAAATGTCTCAAAATGACCTGTGAAATCCTAAAGGTACTCATTGGACTTTGGGCCCCTTAGCACAGTTAGGCTGCAAAAAAGTGTCACACATGTGGTATCGCCGTACTCAGAAGAAGTAGTATAATGTGTTTTGTGGTGTATTTTTACATATAACCATGCTGGGTGGGAGAAATATCTCTGTAAATGACACATTTTTTATTTTTTTTACACACAATTGTCCATTTACAGAGAGATTTCTCCCACCCAGCATGGGTATGTCTAAAAATACACCACAAAACACATTATACTACTTCTCCTGAGTATGGCGATACCACATGTGTGACACTTTTTTGCAGCCTAGGTGCGCTAAGGGGCCCAACGTCCTATTCACAGGTCATTTTGAGGCATTTGTTTTCTAGACTACTCCTCACAGTTTAGGGCCCCTAAAATGCCAGGGCAGTATAGGAACCCCACAAGTGACCCCATTTTAGAAAGAAGACACCCCAAGGTATTCCGTTAGGGGTATGGTGAGTTCATAGAAGATTTTATTTTTTGTCACGAGTTAGTGAAAAATGACACTTTGTGAAAAAAACAATAAAAATCCAATTTCCGCTAACTTTTGACAAAAAATAAAATCTTCTATGAACTCATCATACACCTAACAGAATTCCTTGGGGTGTCTTCTTTCTAAAATGGGGTCACTTGTGGGGTTCCTATACTGCCCTGGCATTTTACGGGCCCAAAACTGTGAGTAGTCTGGAAACCAAATTTCTCAAAATGACTGTTCAGGGGTATAAGCATCTGCAAATTTTGATGACAGGTGGTCTATGAGGGGGCACATTTTGTGGAACCGGTCATAAGCAGGGTGGCCTCTTAGATGACAGGATGTTTTGGGCCTGATCTGATGGATAGGAGTGCTAGGGGGGTGACAGGAGGTGATTGATGGGTGTCTCAGGGGGCGGTTAGAGGGGAAAATAGATGCAATCAACGCACTGGGGAGGTGATCGGAAGGGGGTCTGAGAGGGATCTGAGGGTTTGGCCGAGTGATCAGGAGCCCACACAAGGCAAATTAGGGCCTGATCTGATGGGTAGGTGTGCTAGGGGGTGACAGGAGGTGATTGATGGGTGTCTCAAGGTGTGATTAGAGGGGGGAAATAGATGCAAGCAATGCACTAGCGAGGTGATCAGGGCTGGGGTCTGAGGACGTTCTGAGGTGTGGGCGGGTGATTGGGTGCCCGCAAGGGGCAGATTAGGGTCTAATCTAATGGGTAACCGTGACAGGTGGTGATAGGGGGTGATTGATGGGTAATTAGTGGGTGTTTAGAGGAGAGAAGAGATGTAAACACTGCACTTGGGAGGTGATCTGATGTCGGATCTGCGGGCGATCTATTGGTGTGGGTGGGTGATCAGATTGCCCGCAAGGGACAGGTTAGGGGCTGATTGATGGGTAGCAGTGACAGGGGGTGATTGACGGGTGATTGACGGGTGATTGACAGGTGATTGACAGGTGATCAGGGGGGATAGATGCATACAGTACACGGGGGGTGGGGGTCTGGGGGGGTGATCAGGAGGGGGCAGTGGGCAGGGGGGGATAAAAAAAAAATAGCGTTGACAGATAGTGACAGGGAGTGATTGATGGGTGATTAGGGGGGTGACTGGGTGCAAACAGTGGTCTGGGGGGTGGGCAGGGTGGGGGGGTCTGAGGGGTGCTGTGGGCGATCAGGGGGCAGGGGGGGGGGGAAAGTGTGCTTGGGTGCAGACTAGGGTGGCTGCAGCCTGCCCTGGTGGTCCCTCGGACACTGGGACCACCAGGGCAGGAGGCAGCCAGTATAATAGGCTTTGTATACATTACAAAGCCTATTATACATATGTGCAGCGGCGATCCGGGTGCTAGTAACCCGCCGGCGCTTCCGAACGGCCGGCGGGTTACTACGAGCGGTGGGCGGAGCGAGTCCCCGGCGGCTGATCGTGTCACGAATGACGCGATCGCCGCATAGCCACTCCCGCAGCCGCCCCCCGCCGATGGGCGTATTGCGGTCGTTTGGGCCCGGACTTTGCCGCCGCCCATCGGCTGGGGGCGGTCCTCAAGTGGTTAAAAACCACTTTTGCATTCCTGGATTTTTACGCCTTTAGATTCCTGAGAATTTTGGCATTTCAGCTGTGTCACTATGATACAGCTATCATTTTTTATTATTATTACTTATGCCATCAAAGTGACACTTATTTAAGGACAACTGAAGTGAGAAGAATATGGAGGCTGCCATATTTATTTCCTGTTAAACAATACCAGTTGCCTGGCAGCCCTGCTGATCTATGCGGCTGCAGTTGTGTCTGAATAACACCAGAAACAAGCATGCTGCTAATCTTGTCAGATTTTTGTCAGAAACGCCTGATCTGCTGCATGCTTGTTCAGGATCTGTGGCTAAATGTATTAGAGGCAGAGGATCAGCAGGACAGCCAGGCAACTGGTATTGCTTAAAAGGAAATAAATATGGCAGCCTCCATATACCTCTCACTTGGGTTGTCTAAGTCTAGGCTTTCTTGGGGTAATATTTGTAAATTTAGAAAACACAAGTTTATAACTTTCACATGACAAGCAGGGCCGGTTCAAGTAACAATTGGGCCCTAGGGCAAGATTAGCCTGGGGGCCCCCCCAACAGACACCCTCGACCAAAACGCACCATTAGAGACCCTTTGTTGCAGCCAAATCTCCCTCCTGGGCCCTTGAGCTGGCTGCTGACCCTCCCCCAATCACCTCCCAACTTAACAGACTCTGCAGAGTCCCTGGGGAGCAGCAGTTAAGATGGGGAGGGAGACCTTGGGGGCCCCTATGGGCTCTGGGGCCCTGAAGCAATTGCCCATTTTTCCTATGGTAGCTCTGGCCCTGATGACAAGTGCCACAGACAGTTATAAAAGACCTAAAAACAGATTTGTCTTGTGCTGGTTAAAATGGAGGGCAGCACCTTTCTCAGGGAACCATCTTTTTGCCCCATCAAGTGGCAACATGTGGCTACCTTTACTAAGCAAACCTAATTTTTTTTTCAGAAGGAAGAGGCACCTACCTCAGGCAGTTTGCTTCCGGGAATGCTGGGAAAGTCATGATGTTCCATGTGATATCCTACATTAAAAGTAATCAAGTTGAGACATCCATAGTACGAATAGGTCTCATGTCCCTTCCAGAACATGTAATGTTCTGCAATAAAATGTCCAGATATTGGGTGGAAGCCCAAACAGAAGGCTGATCCAGCCACTAAGTAGACAACGGGCTTTAGGCCACACGTGTAATAGAGGAGGAGATCGGCAGAGAACTGAACCAGAGCATTACAGATTTCCATTCTGGTTATCGGTTTTGGGTTCACGTAGAGTGGCCTCAAGACATAAAGGAAAGGCTGGAGGATGAGCCAAGCCACTTTACGGGACGGAGTGCAGAAGAACCACCCTTCAAAGTCAGTAGGGATGTCCACGTCCAAGTTGTCTCCACCCAAATAGCGGTGGTGGTCGATGTGGTATTTCTTGAAGGACGCAGAGTACGGCACACCTATAGGCAGGTTGGCGATTACGGCAAACCACCTGTTCCATTTTGTCTGGCAGTTCCCAAAAGCTACATTGTGAGATATGTCATGGATGGCCAGAGTCAAGGAGTGGTTGACGCAGCCACCAAACGCGTAGGCCCAAAACAGGACCCATTTCCAAGCCAAGTCTCTCACCAGACGGCAGGCAACGAGCTGGACAATCACCATGGCCAAGACAATCCATTTCAGCTTGTGGTCAGGTCCCATAAGTGATTTGATCTCTGGATGTTTGACTGTGAAAGACAAAAAGAAAAACAAAAAATGTGTTTAAAAAAATGTATTCTGCTCCATGTTTCTTAATATGCCTGTATAAAGACCATATTAATGACCTCCATTATTTCATAGATACTACTTACTGTCAGGAAAATGTATTTTATAGTGCCCCTATACCACTTATGCACAGGAATTTAGCATCTTTCGTTGTGCATGTGGCTGTTCCTCACAATGAAGCAGGACAGGAAGCTCAAACTCCACAAAGTTGTTCTACACTCATTCTCAAACTTATGCCCTACAGGCTGAATATGGCCCGTCGCCTTCATTCTTGCAGCCCATACCCTCCCAACCCATTTTCCTCTTCATACCACGATTTGCTGGGGACCTCCTCCTCCACACAATACCACCACCTCCCTCTTCCACTCTTAAAGGACACCTAAAGTGAGAGGGATATGCAGGAGCGTTTCTAGGTTCCTGGGAGATCAGGGGCACCCCTGGGCACCAAGAGAAAGTGGGCATGGTCATAGATGGGGCCAAATGTACATGAACATAGCAGTGGCGTAACTTAAATATATTCAATAGGCAGTATTTCACATAAATAGGCCCTCACCTGGCTTCTGTCTGGTCTTCTGCTGGCTGGCCTGTGTGCTGTACTCGGCTGGCGGTGATGCTGTGCTGGCCTTGCTTTGCTAGGTGACTTGCTGGGGGCTTTGCTGGCTAGGCAGTTTGCTGGGGGCATTTTGGGGTGCTTTGCTGGGCTGGGGGCTTTACTAGGCTTTGCTTGGCTGTACGCTTTGCTGGGCTGGGACCAGGAGGCTTGGCTGGGGGGGGGGGGGGGGTTTGCTTTGCTGGGATGGGGCCCTGGGGCTTTGCTTGGCTGTAAATAGGTAGGTGCCCTCAGTATAGGTTAGATAGATGCCCCCAGTATAGGTTAGATAGGTTCCCCCAGTGTAGGTTAGATAGGTAGGTTCCCCCAGTATAGGTTAGATAGGTAGGTTCCCCCAGTATAGGTTAGATAGATGCCCCCAGTATAGGTTAGATAGATTGCTCCCAGTGTAGGTTAGATAGATGCCCCCAGTGTAGGTTAGATAGGTAGGTTCCCCCAGTGTAGGTTAGATAGGTAGGTTCCCCCCAGTGTAGGTTAGAGAGGTAGGTTCCCCCAGTGTAGGTTAGAGAGGTAGGTTCCCCCAGTGTAGGTTAGAGAGGTAGGTTCCCCCAGTGTAGGTTAGAGAGGTAGGTTCCCCCAGTGTAGGTTAGAGAGGTAGGTTCCCCCAGTGTAGGTTAGAGAGGTAGGATCCCCCAGTATAGGTTAGATAGATGTCCCCAGTATAAGTTAGATAGGTAGGTGCCCCCAGTATAGGTTAGATAGATGCCCCCAGTGTAGGTTATACAGGTAGGTTCCCCCAGTGTAGGTTAGATAGGTAGGTGCCATCAGTGTAGGTTAGATAGGTAGGTTCTTCCAGTATAGGTCAGATAGGTAGGTTCCCCCAGTGTAGGTTAGATAGGTAGGTTCCCCCAGTATAGGTTAGATAGGTAGGTTCCCCCAGTATAGGTTAGATAGATACCCCTCAGCGTAGGTTAGATAGGTAGCTTCCCCCAGTGTAGATTAGGTAGTAGGGGGGCGCTGGGCGGGAGCGGGCATAGCGCAGTTAAAAACTCACCTTCCGATCTGTGCAGACAGAGCCTCCATCCTCTTCAGACTTCCTCCCCCGGCGTCTGTCGCATTGGTAACAGCGCCCCCTGTGATGACATCACAGAGCGCTGTAACCAAGGTGACGGACGCCGGAGAAGAAAGTAGGATGACGATGGAGGCTGCATGGGGAGATCGGAAGGTGAGTTTTTAACTGTGCTATACCCAACTCCCCCTCCGCTCCGCCCAGGGCCCCCTCCTGCCGCTCAGGATGATCCAGGGCAACAGGTTCAGGGGCGGTGCCCTGGATCAAAGGCCCTAGCGACGCCTCTGGGGATTTGGAGGCTGCCATATTTATTTCCTTTTATACATTACCAGTTGTCCGGCTGTCCCGCCGATCCTGTGTCTCTAATACTTCTAGCCATAGACCCTGAACATGCATGCAGCAGATCACATGTTTCTGACTGAAGTGTGGCTGGTTTAGCTGCATGCTTGTTTCAGGTGTGTGATTCAGACAGATACTACTGATGCTAGAGATAAGCAGAACAGCCAGGCAACTGGTATTGGTTAAAATGAGATAAACATGGCAGCATCGATATCCTGCTAACGTCGGGTGTTAACGTACCCTGTCCAGACGTAACGTTTTATCTGCGACGTGGTCCCCTGTCCCAGGCTGCAATGTGTCCCAGGGTATGTCACACTTTTGTTCACCGGGTGTCTCAGCCGTGGGACTCTGTGGTAATGTTCGCCTCATTTACCGTTTGCGGAGTTGGAGTAATCGTAGTTGCATTTCATCTGTCGAAGGTAACGGTTATTGCATTTCATGTGTCAGAGGTAACAGTTGCTGCAGTTATTTGATGGTCATAGAGACTGCATTTGCTACTTTGGGGACATTGTTGCAGCATTTGGCATTTTGGGGGCTCATGATTATTAAATTATATGCCAATACTGTAGCATCAGCAGCTTCTACAGATTTTGCGCACACTAATTCCACCATAGTCAGTCTAATGTCCTACGATATTATTATGTATTTATATAGCACTGGCATCTAAGGCAGCACTTTACAGAGAATGTAGTCATGTCCTTTGCGGAGCTCACAGTCTAATCCCAGCCATAGACAAAGTCTAATTTCCCGCCATATCATTATTATGTATTTATGTAGCACTTGCATCTTCTGCCGCACATTTCAGTGGCATAGCTATGGAGCTGTGGGCCCTGATAAAGATGCTAATCATGCATTCAAAATGTTCAAAACTTTTTCTGCTGTTATGATTTGGTGTTCTCACATACTTACGGAGCTCTGGCCCTTTAATAGTCAGTGCCAAACAGTTGCATGCTGGGGGTTCTTTTTATCTATAATATATTCCTCCTCTTCCATTTATTTCCCTGCCTAGCTGCCTATCTGAAACACGATGATCTGCTCACTTGTGTTTACAAGCAAGGATGAGGTAACTCAGCAATTGGAGAAGAAAAAAAAAGTAAAGGGCAGAAATGACATCAGGATTTAGCCTAAACTGTGGGCAAAAGACATGGTTCCCACCAGGAACAGAATTCTCTTCATTTACTATATAAAATGAACTGAAATCAAAGCGTGGACAGTACAATACATGTGTTATGTAAGTAGATCCAGTATTTATTTATATGTGTTTTTTCCCCTGGCATAGTATGGCGAATCCTACTGCTTTAAGTGAGAAGTTTCACAGCCCCACTGCAGAAATGATGTCAGTGTTATATAAATATGCAAATTTAGAGGCTTTTGTTCCATTTGAGAATTCTCTTGTACACGATTATCGAGCACACCGTTGCAGTAGATTAATTGTACGGCGCTGGAATGCGGTGTGCACGTCCGTGGCATGCCCCCCCATAAGCTGTCACAGCTGTTGTCCTCACCTGGTGCGTTCTACCGCCATTCATTTCACCCGACACGGGGTGCCCTCTGCGTTAATAACTAATTAGGCCTCATTATCTTACCAGCTGTTCTGACGTCTATTACCAGCCTCAGCAGCACATATAAATATAGCACTGCCGTCCTGTCTTCCCACCTTGTATATCAGCGTCTGATAGAAGACGCACCTGTTGCCAATAGCAGCTAATAATATAATGTGTCATTTTCAGACCAGCCCTAGGGAAGACCAGCGGCCATCATTGCAGCTGCATTTGGACAGTATTACAATAAATGAGGACCACCCTGTCCATGCGGCCTTTACCTGCCTTACATTATTTCTCAGACTCCAATAAATCCTGGCTTTTTGGGAACATAACTTGACCAATCAGCTCTCTTGCATGAAAAGTGGATGTAAAGGACAGCTAGGATGATTGCAATGGGGTAACACTAAATGTCCCTATACATCAGACTATGGCCTCAATTCACTAAGCTTATCTCCTGTCTTTAATAACTCTTCTAGAGTTGTTACCATGGTGATAAGGCATGTAGTATTCAGGAAACATTTTTCCTCAGGCAAGCCTAAAGTTAACTCTTCTGTCTTTAAATTAGCTCTCCAATCCTTAAATTAACTCCAGAGTTAAAGACAGACTGTTAATTAACTGCGTGTGAAAATAACTACAGAGGAGGTAAATTAACTACAGGAGAGGTAACTTAAGGAATGAAGAGGTAAGATAACTCTCTCACGTGTGTGAGGTAAGTTTTCTCTTGCCTTATTATCTCCAGCATGATCTTAGTGAATTGAGGCCAATGTATGAGCAGATCGACCAAGAGACTGATCTATCTCTGATCGGAGAGAGATCTGTCAGTTGTCCATACACCACAGGCCGATTCCCATTGGATTTCCGCATGACATCTCTTGGGAATCAGCCTTGTGACCAGGGGAGTAACTAGACCAGGCATGGGCAAACTTGGCCCTCCAGCTGTTAAGGAACTACAAATCCCAGAATGCATTGCAGGAGTCTGACAGCCAGAGTCATGATTCAAAAAGGCAAATGCATTGTGGAACTTGTAGTTCCTTAACAGCTGGAGGGCCAAGTTTTCCCATGCATGAACTAGACATTACTGGGCCCCCCTGTGAAACTTTGGATGGGGCCAGTGGTGTAGCTATGGGCCCCAGTGCGAGTTTTACATGCCCCCCCCCCCCCAAGCACTCTATATGTAACACTTGATACGGCGCAACAAAACCTGCCAAGGTCATCCATAGTATTAGAGGTGCAAGAAGGGGATGGGGAACAGTTTGTTAATGATTACTACCATTCAAAGCATCTATAGAAGTGATTATTACCAGCACAGGACCAATAAATAGCTAATACTTTGGTTGAGAAAGAGCCCCATGGGGCCCAAGGGCCCCAACGCAGTCGCTAGCTCGGCAACCCCTATTGCTACGTCACTGGATGGCATACCTCCCAACTTTTTGAGATGAGAAAGAGGGACACTTAAGCCATGCCCCTGCCACACCCCTGATAACGCCCCCGTCCCACCCCTAGTCACACATACCATAAAGATTTCATAAGAAAAATATGTTATTTTATCATTCAAACCACACTGGTCCTTTCTATCCTGGTTCATTTCCTTCATATTAAGATCTGCAAATTTGAAATATATCAATTTAAAGGTTGGGAATAAAGTTTAGAGTCAAACACGTTTTTAGTAGCGAAATATATATATTTACATAGAAAGAGTGACAAAGTCCTGAAAAAGGGACAGAGGGACAGGGCTCCCAAAGGGGGATTGTCCCTCCGAAAGAGGGACAGTTGGGAGCTATAGGATGCGTTTTCTGCACAGGAAAACTGAAGACCAATGTTATTCAATTGGCCAGGGCACACTTGAAATGTGTTTTCCCCATGCAGATAAAAGCACTTAGACTTAAAGAGGATCTGTAACGTCAAAAGATCCCCTGGGGGGTACTCACCTCGGGTGGGGGAAGCCTCCGGATCCTAATGAGGCTTCCCACGCCGTCCTCTGTCCCACGGGGGTCTCGCTGCAGCCCTCCGTGAATGATGACGTCAATATTTACCTTCCCGGCTCCTGCGCAGGCGCTCTGACGGCTGTCGGCTCCGAAGTAGGCGGAAATACCCGATCGCCGTCGGGTCTGCTCTACTGCGCAGGCGCAAGTTTCCGGTATTTCCGTGTAGTTCGGAGCTGAAAGCAGCCACAGCGCCCCCGCTGGAGCCAGCAAAGGTAAATATTGAACTGACAGTCGGGTCTGTCGCCGGCTGTTCGGAGGGCTGCAGCGAGACCCCAGTGGGACAGAGGACGGCGTGGGAAGCCTCATTAGGATCCGGAGGCTTCCCCCACCCGAGGTGAGTACCCCCCAGGGGATGTTTTTGATGTTACAGAGTCTCTTTAAAGGAAATGTCAGGCAATCTATGCTACCCCCAGATCTACTTACCCGGGGCTTCCTCCAGCCCCTTGCAGCCGACAAGTCCCTTGTCCCAGCTCTGCTCCCAGTACATACATACACACACAGCCGTATTATTTTACTACATGAGAGCACATGCTATATGGAGGAACAACAATGACATGCTGAACAGAAGATATACTGTAGTATTCACTGTAACTTTGGCAAAACATTCAGAATGTCACTGATTGATACCGTTATTGTAGGATCACTAGCCTGTGTGTGATAAGAATCTAGGAATCTCTTCTGAGGGATTGCTGAATAAGGCCTGGAACCCACTGCAAAACGCAATCGCTAATCGCAATAGCTAGCGTTTTGTATAAGCAGTTTGTAAGTGATTTCTTGAGCGTTTTAGGGAGCGTTATTAAAAAGTGTATCAATTTGCCAGCGATGGTGTAGCGATTAGCGTTTTAAAGTCTGATTGGTCCTTTCAAATCATTTTCATTTTATTACAGTGTGCAGTAACTTTAAAACGCTAGCAAAATCGCTCCATGCTGGTTTTGATGAGCGATTACGCTAGCGATTATATACTTTACATTGAAGCGCAAACGCTAACAAAATGCTGCATGTCCTGCGCTTGCGATTTTCCAAATCGCAAACGCTCCTGTGGAAGTTGCCCCATCCATTAACATTAGCTGAGCGTTTTGGGAAAACGCTAGCGTTTTCAAGCGCTCCCTAAATGCTCACAAAAACGCCCTTGTGGGTTCCAGCCCTAAGGGCCAGTCTACAACTTTTTTTCCAACCTGTGACTCCTTTGTAACGTTGCACATGAAGTCATCAGAACATTGCTGCAGGCTGAGACAGATATTTTTTACGAACCCTAGAGAGCAGGGACAGTGTACAAAATCTGGTCATAGTATTCAAAATCTGTTGGGCCTCATACTACACGGAAGAAGAAAAACTGACCATATATTGGCCAATCAAAATTGGATATTTGTAAACACCTTAACCACTTAACAACAATGTAACTTATTAAAACGTCCTGTTTGAGCCGGTTAACGGCCCCAGGATGTTTTAATACGTCAGTTGCTCGTTCCTGCCGCCGCTCCGCACGGGTCACCACCATCTGGGATTGGGAAGGAGGATTGAGCGGTCCTCTAGCCAATCGCAATGCCTGAAATGAATGGACGTGACAGCGATCAGCGGCCACATCCACTCATAAAAAAGGAAACTGTCACAGCATAGTAAAATAAATAAATAAATAATAATAAAAAAAAAAACACTTCCTATTAAATGGAAAGTGTTCACTAGCGCCATCTTGTGGCCAAAAAGTAAAATTACACAAAGACAATACATACACATAAGATGGGTACACACGTCAGATAAAAGTCTTTGGAAAATGAAAGATCACAGACCAATTTTACCCCCTTCTATGTAGTATGAGAGCCATACTCTACACAGTCTATTCTATGGAGCTGAACTCCCCATCAGATAGAAATCTTTGCAAGATGCTGTACACAGAGATGCTGTACACATGCAACAGATCAGTATCTGCAAAAGATCCGTTCCTGCAAAATGCATTGATAGTCTATGATATCTGCAGATCTCATACACAACTTGTTTAACAGACATTCATCTGCAGATCAGACAATCCTCTGCCGATCTGAAGATCCATCCTGGTGGATCTGATCTGCAGATAATTGTCCGTTAAACAAGGTGTGTATGAGGATCTGCAGATATCATAGACTATGAATGCATTTTGCAGGAACGGATCTTTTGCAGGAACGGATCTTTTGTAGGAACGGATCTGTTGCATGTGTACAGCATCTTGCAAAGATGTTTATCTGAGGAGGAGTTCAGCTCCATAGAATAGACTGTGTAGGTATGGCCCTCATACTACATGGAAGGGGGTAAAATTGGCCTGTGATCTTTCATTTTCCAAAGACTTTTATCTGACGTGTGTACCCACCTTTAACAAGTTCACCCCCAAGGGTTTTTACTCTAACGGACCAGAGCAATTTTCACTTGTCAGTGCTCCTCCCTTTTATTCCCTAATAACTTTATTACTACTTATCACAAGAAAATTATCTATACCTCGTTTTTTTCGCCACCAATTAGGCTCTCTGTGGGTAGTACATTTTGCTAAGAATTTTTTTATTCTAAATGCGTTTTAATGAGAAAAAAAATAAAAGAAAGAAAAAAAATCATTATTTCCCAGTTTTTAGCCATTATAGTTTTAATATTAAACATTCTCCTGTGGATAAAACAAACACATTTGATTTGTCCAGTTGTCCAAATTATTAAACTGTTCAAATGATGTCCCTCTCACAATGTATGGCGACAATATATTATTTTGAAATATAGGTGTTATTTTTCTGTTTTGTTTTTTTTGTTCTGGCCATAATTACAAGCCCCTATATAATAAATTAAAATTAAATTTTCCCCCATGAAATATAGATTAAAAAAGCTGAGTCCCTAAGGCAACTATTTTTTTCTTTATTTTAAGCTGATTTTTTTTTTTTACAAGTCTTTTTTTTTGGGGGGGGGGGGTTGGAAGTATTTTTTTAATGATGTGTATGTACTTGTATATGTATGTATCTTGTATGTGTAATATACTTTTTGGCCACAAGATGGCGCTCGTGAACACTTCGTTATAGGAAGTGATTTATTTTTTTTTGTACACTTTATTGAAATGTAACAGTTTCCTGTTTTATGAATGGAGGTGGCCGCTGTTCGCGGTCACGTCCATTCACTCCAGGCACTGCGATTGGGTAGAGGACCGCTCGGTCCTCTTCCCCAATCACTCAGCACGGGATCCTGACGGAAACTGCGGTGGTAGCGGAGCGCACAAGGCGGTGGCGGGAACGCGCGACGTATTAAAATGACATGTTGCCGTTAATAGGGTAAAGCATGATATTTTAATACGTTAGTGTGTCATGAAATGGTTAAATTTTTTTTTTTTTTTTTTTTTTTTTTTTTAACTTTCAAATTTTTATTAGCAGAAAATAATTATACAACAATAAATTGAGCAACATTGACATCTGCTAAATTTTTAAATAACATACGCATATTTTAACATTCAATCTCCCTTGAAATATGCACAATAGAAATAACATGTCAAGGTAAACTAACACAATATGAAAATACAACAGTATTAACATAAAAGTAAAAACAATCAAAGTAGGTTCTAGTCCCTCAATCTTATTTACTGGTGGGTCAGAATAAAGCTATTAAATGTATTATAATAAGAAGCATTATATTATGGATTAGCATAGATGCCTCTCTTAAAATTATGGCATATATTATGCGTTCTTTCTTAATCTATTCTCCATGGATATATTTAAGTTATATAAGGAAATAACTTGGGAAAGGGATGGGGAGTCACTTGATTTCCACTCACACACTATTTGATGTCTGGTGGCACAGATCACCTGAGAAATCTCAAGCCTGTAATTCAGTGGAATTTCATCTATGCTGATATGTAACAGAGCCAACTGAGGAGTTAGTTGGAAATCTTCCCAAATGTTTTCTAAAATAAAATGTACTATTTCTTGCCATAAAGTACTAATAAAGGGACATTGCCACAAAATATGATAAAGAGTACCTATCTTCCCACAATTCCTCCAACAATTAGGCGAATTATTTGGTGCAAATTTGGATACAATTAAAGGAGTAACAGACCATCTTAATAAAATTTTATGAAATGTTTCCCAATGTGTTATACACTTAGAAAAACGAGAAATATGTAAAGAGGCTTGCTTAATATGAAGGATTGTTATTTTAGTTTGCATTTCTATTGACCACTGGTTAGTGTAACATTGGAGTTGATGTTCATTCCCCATAATGAGTTCCTCATAACAAAGCGAGATGCCTTTTTTTAAGGGAAGAGTAGCACAAATATATTGTAATAATCTTTTGGGAACCAGGGGTAATTTGTATTTTACCTTAGACCAGCAGTGCTTTAATTGAAGAAATGTATAGAATTCAGTGATTGGTAAAGAATACTTCTTAACAATCTCTGAAAACAATAAAAAATTACCATTTTGGACTAATACATTAATACTAGTTATGCCAGATTTAATCCATCTATTTAGATTAATAGTGTTAATTAAATAAGAAAAGGTTGTTAAAGGGATAGAAGGTATCATGACTTCTTCACTTTTAAAGGATTTAATCAGGTATCTCCAAGCTGAAATAGTGGATTGAATTGTGGGAAAAGAAGGAATTTTGATAGTTTTCTGTATCATATTAGCTAAAAGATAACTCTTTAGATCACCTTTAACGAGGGATTGTTCGATTTGTACCCACAATGGAAGATCAGTACGTTGATGCCACCAAGCTTTTGATATCTCTATGTTGCATGCATAGTACATAGCCCTAATGCAAGGCACACCCATCCCCCCTAACAGTTTAGGAATCATTAGTACTGTAAGCTTTGTTCTATGTCGTTTGCCATTCCATATATACTCAGTTATGATCTTATTTATTTCCTTAAAGAATTTTGGTTTAATCGGAATATGAACTGTACGAAGTATATAAGTTATCTTAGGAAGGGTTTGCATTTTGTAAGCTGCTAGCCTGCCAGCCCAAGAAAGGCTATTTAATGAAATGTTTTTAAGTTCTTTTTTATTTTTTTGTAGAAGAGGGGCATCATTTAATTTATAGAGATCATTAAAATTTTTGGAGAGTGTAATGCCAAGGTATTTTATTGAGTTTGAAACCCAGGGAAAAGTATATTTACTTTGTAATTCTTTAATAATTTGGTTAGAAATATGAACCCCCAAGATAAATGATTTAGAATGATTAATTTTATAATATGAAGCCTTAGAGAAGCTCCCAAGAACCTCAACCAGAATTGGTAAAGATATTTTGGGACTAGTAATAGCAAGGATGGTATCATCTGCAAATAACCCAATTTTATGATGATATTCAGCTATTTGGATACCCTGTATTTCGGGGTTATCTCTAATGGCAGTTGCTAAAGTCTCCATTATTAGAGTAAATATCAATGGGGAAAGAGGGCATCCCTGTCGTGTCCCATTAGTTATAAGAAATTCTTTAGATGTGAATCCATTAGATGACACTACAGCCGTAGGACATGTGTATAATGCCATTATCCCTTGATGAATATTTCCCACTATCCCAAATTTTTTAAGTGTTGCTGAAAGAAATCCCCAATGAACCCTATCAAATGCCTTCTCTGCATCTAGAGAAAGATACAGAGAAGGCACCTTATTTAAATCTGTATAACGTAATAGGTTTATGAACCGTCTTGTTCCATCACTGGATTGCCGACCTTTCACAATGGTTAAATATTAACCCCCTTGGCGGTATGAAAAATACCGCCAGGGGGCAGCGCAGCAGTTTTTTTTTTATTATTTTTTTTTTAAATCATGTAGCGAGCCGAGGGCTCGCTACATGATAGCCGCTGCTCAGCGGCATCCCCCCAGCCCCACCGATCACCTCCGGCGATAGGCGATCAGGAAATCCCGTTCAAAGAACGGGATTTCCTGGAGGGCTTCCCCCGTCGCCATGGCGACGGGGCGGAATGACGTCAGCGACGTCGGGACGTCATTGGGAGACCCGATCCACCCCTCGGCGCTGCCTGGCACTGATTGGCCAGGCAGCGCTCGGGGTCTGGGGGGGGGGGGGCGCGCGCCGCACCGGATAGCGGCGATCGGGCGCGCGGCGGCGGCGATCGGGGTGCTGGCGCAGCTAGCAAAGTGCTAGCTGCGTCCAGCAAAAAAAAAATTAAGTAAATCGGCCCAGCAGGGCCTGAGCGGCACCCTCCGGCGGCTTACCCCGTGTCACACACGGGGTTACCGCTAAGGAGGTTAAACAACATCAACAACTTACACTTCCAAAGCCCTCCCCCCCCCAAGAAATAAAATAAAAACAACACAAAAACACAACAACACAAATAAAAAATATCAGTTTCCAAAATAAATCACATGAACAGTTGCCTTAGGGTTTTTTTTATTAATCTATATTTTATGCGGGAAAATTATTTTTACTTTACTACATAAGGGGCTTGTAATTATGAATCGGACAAAAAAAAAAAAAAAAAAAAAGAAAAACAACACCTATATTTCCAAATACTCTATTGTCGCCATACATTGTGATAGGGACATCATTTAAACGGTTTAATAATTGGGACAATTGGGCAAATAAAATGTGTCAGTTTTACCCACAGGAGAACATTTTATTTTAAAACTATAATGGCCGAAAACTGAGAAATAATGAATTGTTTCCATTATTTTCTTATTTTTCCCGTTAAACTGCATTTAGAATAAAATAATTCTTAGCAAAATGTACTACCCACAGAAAGCCTAATTAGTGGAGAAAAAAAACAAGGTATAGATCATTTTGTTGTGATAAATAGTAATAAATAAAGGGAATAAAAGGGCGGAGCGCTGACAGGTGAAAATTGCTAAGGACCGTTAGGGTAAAAACCTTTGGGGGTGAAGTGGTTAATTGCCAGTTCTTAAATCTAAAGCATGGTACACGCCTCCAATTTTCATTGGCTAATTTTACCACCTCCATGTCATATGAGGGTCAACAGATGTTGAATACCATGAACAGATTGCGTTAGGTAAACCCTCATTACTGCATAGAGGTGGTAAAATTGGGCAGTGATTTGCCAATCATAACTGAATACATGTACAAGGCTTTACTAACCTCTAAAAAAAAAAAAAAAAGTCACAAATATAAATTCCTGACATAAGAAAAGTAGTGGTATGTGCGCTCCTCTTCTACAGCTCTAATAAATATAATATACAGTACATATAACTAAAAGCCAAATAACAAAGTGTTTCACACTGATTTAGCAGATCGCTATACAAATGGGTGAGTATTTGCACCCTAATGGCGTTTGTAAGTTGAAGTAGAGCGCTCTATGCAATAACCAGATGTATAATGCAATAAACTTCTAAAACAGAGACATCCCTAATCCCTCAATACAGTCCACTTAAAAGTCCATTAGTAGCGGTCTCCATCCCAATAGTACATATACTGCTCACCAGAAACGTTGGCTGACCAATCACAATCAGCATAAACAGCCTGTAATAATGGTAGCTGGTGATCCCTCCGAAGTTCTCCGTATATACCTCAGGGAAAGAATGCTCACATAGCGTAATACTGTATACAACAGATGGACAGGTTCCCTCCACCAACACTGCTAATCACCAGTGCCAGGCTAACCACCGCCACACACCAAGTGTGTATATCTGATAAATGAAGGCTCACCAGATCCAATGGCTGACCGTATCACAGACCAGCTTAACAGCGTTTCTGGTATGCCTTCCTTGTTCCAGCACAGCTTCTCTCCAGAAACGTTGGCTGACCAATCACAATCAGCATAAACAGCCTGTAATAATGGTAGCTGGTGATCCCTCCGAAGTTCTCCGTATATACCTCAGGGAAAGAATGCTCACATAGCGTAATACTGTATACAACAGATGGACAGGTTCCCTCCACCAACACTGCTAATCACCAGTGCCAGGCTAACCACCGCCACACACCAAGTGTGTATATCTGATAAATGAAGGCTCACCAGATCCAATGGCTGACCGTATCACAGACCAGCTTAACAGCGTTTCTGGTATGCCTTCCTTGTTCCAGCACAGCTTCTCTCCTTAAAAACTCAAAGCGGGCACACAATAGTGTATTACCGTTTATTAAAATAAGTTAAAATAAGTAGTGCACTCACAATTTTCCATAAAAATATGCGCATATCAGAGCTCACATAGACGTCCACCTCATGATCATACTCGCGTCTCCACACAACAGTCCGAGGCCACGCCCAACCGGTTTCGTCATATGATGAGTCGCCCCTGATGAGTCATATGACGAAACCGGTTGGGCGTGGCCTCGGACTGTTGTGTGGAGACGCGAGTATGATCATGAGGAGGACGTCTATGTGAGCTCTGATATGCGCATAGTTTTATGGAAAATTGTGAGTGCACTACTTATTTTAACTTATTTTAATAAACGGTAATACACTATTGTGTGCCCGCTTTGAGTTTTTAAGGAGAGAAGCTGTGCTGGAACAAGGAAGGCATACCAGAAACGCTGTTAAGCTGGTCTGTGATACGGTCAGCCATTGGATCTGGTGAGCCTTCATTTATCAGATATACACACTTGGTGTGTGGCGGTGGTTAGCCTGGCACTGGTGATTAGCAGTGTTGGTGGAGGGAACCTGTCCATCTGTTGTATACAGTATTACGCTATGTGAGCATTCTTTCCCTGAGGTATATACGGAGAACTTCGGAGGGATCACCAGCTACCATTATTACAGGCTGTTTATGCTGATTGTGATTGGTCAGCCAACGTTTCTGGAGAGAAGCTGTGCTGGAACAAGGAAGGCATACCAGAGGGGGCGTGGTTACACAGCAGAGTGAATGGAAGTTTAATCCTGCAGCTCTCTGTGCAAAGCATCTAAAAAGCAACAAAAAGCAGCCTTGGAAGTTCTGATTTTCAGCCTGAAAGCTGTTGGAACATCCCCTGACCAAGATGGAGTGGAGTAAAGCGAACCAGAAGCAGAGGAAAAGTTCCCAAGTTCCAAGAAAGCTGACTGACTTCTATGAAGAGATCAGCCAAGATGGCCACCGTCATCTTCCCTTACAACAGCATGGGCAGGATGGCCACAGCCAGCAGCAGCATGGATCTCCTTTCAGCAGCCCCTTCCTCACTCCTATACAACAAAGGAATAGATATGCATCGCTGGCTACCTCATTCCACAGGAGCAAATCTAAAGGATTCCAGCATGAAAGTGAGGAGGAAGGAGAGGATGACACAGCAGAAAACAAGAGAGATAGAAGCCCCAGGAAGCCTGCTAAAACTCAGCAGCAGCACCAGGAATACAGTGACACTCAGGTAGGACAGACTGTTATCCCCTGTCCCCCTCCAGCCATGCCACCATTACAGACCCTGCCAGACCCCTTTGCAGACCTCCAAGCCACTGATGAACCCATATCCCAGAACTTCTTTAAAAAGTTTATGATATCTTTCAGTGGGATGATGCAAAATAATGTAATGGAGATGAGAAGCGGGGTAATGGAGATGAGAAGCGGGGTAATGGAGATGAGAGAGGACATGAGGCAATTAGCTGGGCAGATGTCACAGTATATGAATCACACAGACAATAGAGTGTCTGTGCTGGAGAAAAAAGTGGCAGACATTACTACTGCTTATAATGAGATGGTAGATGCTCATCAGAAGGTGCTGGGAGAACTGTCATGGCAGAAGGAAAAGATTATAGACTCTGAGGATCGCAATAGAAGGAACAATGTTAAAATAAGGGGCATTCCAGAGTCTGTGAAAACTGAAGCATTGATGGAGTATGTGAGAGATGTTATAAAGACTGCCTTGCCTGACATTTCAGACACTGATCTTATTGTGGACAGGGCACACAGATTACCAAAGCCCTCTTTCATTGCAGACCACCTGCCAAGAGATGTGATCCTGAGGATTCATTATTACCATATCAAAGAGAGGTTTATGGGAATAACAAGGAAAGGACAAAAGCTTCCTGATCCATATAAACACCTGATCTTGTACAGTGATTTGTCACAAGCAACTCTGAAAGCAAGGAAGGCCTTCTCAGACATCTCATATACACTAAGGAATAAAGGCATACCATATGCATGGGGATTTCCCACTAAAATGAGAATAATGAACTATGGAACCACCTTTGTAATTAAAGATTCAGAAGAAGGCTATGAACTGCTGAAGAAATGGGGAATTCAAATTGTGAAAGCAAAAGACAATAGATCCGACCGCTTTAAAGGGCAGCCCAGACAATTCCCTATGGACACTTCTCAACCACCATCAGAAGAAAATAAAGCATCAGAGGCTTCCAGAGGTGATGAAGACTAAGTGAAGGATGCTTATCCACAAACTGTTTCCCCCAATTGGACCTTTCCCCTCGCAGAAGGATTTCTGCTAAGGAGGTGAAATGTCTCTAGTCCACTGGATGGACTTGAACAATTTGTGTTCAATGTTATTTTTCAGTTTCTTTTATTCTTTTTTCATTTTTTTGTACTATAGAGGTATGCTGACAGTTTGTCAGTACAACACTCATCCTTTTTTTTTTATTATTATTTTTGAACTTTCAGTTCAAAGGATCATTATTTGGTTCTTTAGTGACTTTAATAGTAATACCGCCTACTTTGAAGCGATTTTGATGTATGTACTGTATATAACATTCTCAAATTTGTTTTCTAGGAAAAATGATAAAAAATGGTCCAAGTATATTTCTCTCAACAGAGTTTCAGTGGAAGAGTCCAGGTCAGGTGACTATATAAATATTGATGTATTGATGATGTTTTTAGACATATTGAGGATGTTTAGCATATATGAAAAAAACAATGTCTCAGGAATTTAATATTTTATCCCTAAATGTGAGGGGTTTAAACTCCAATAGAAAAAGGTTTTTGTTAAATAAACTAATTAAAGAAGAAGGGACAGATGTAATATGCATCCAAGAATCTCACTTGGATGAAAAAGGGGCATCTAAATTAAAAATATTACAATTCTCTAAAATATACCACTCCGTGCTACAGACCAAGAAAAAGCGTGGAGTGTTAATTGCATTTAAAGATTCCCTGGGTTTTGAACTTACAGAGGTTTATAATAGTCCTGATGGAAGACTGGTAGTAGTGAGAGGGAAAATTAATCTAGAGGAATTTACCTTTGCATGTGTATATTCACCTAATAAACATCAAGCCAATTTTCTCAATAAAAAATTAAAAAAAATAAAAAATTTAACAAAAGGTTCCCTGATTATATCAGGTGACCTAAACGCAGTTACAGACCCAATCATCGATTGTACTGCTGGAAAGAGGAAATCTTCTGCGGTTATTCAGTCCACTTTAGTCAACAATGAGCTGTATGACACATGGAGATGCTTGCACCCTGGGGACAGACAATATTCCTTTCACTCAGCCATATACCATTCTTTTACTAGAATAGACCACATATTAACAGATAATTTTTCACTCCCATTAGTATCAAAAATAGAGATAGGAACTAGAATATGGTCAGACCATGCTCCTATTACAGCTAAAATTAAACTAAAAAGCACCCCCAATAGCTCTAATTTTAATTGGAAAATGAACAAAATAGTCTTAAATTCAGAAACAACCTCCCCAATCATTAAAAATAATCTAGAAGAGTTCTTTTCCCTTAATGATACAGAAGGTATATCTAAAGTTACGTTATGGAATGCACATAAGGCCTATATTAGAGGCGTTTTTATGAAGCAAAGTGCAATTTTAAAAAGGAAGTTCAGAGAAAAAACAGATAAATTACTTAAGGAAATACAAAATTTAGAAAAATCTATTTTTATTCAGAACAAAAAAGAATTAGTGCCCAAACTAGAAGCTATCAGACAAGAATTAGCAGAGAACTTATACTCACAGTATGATAAATGGCAAACTATTTTAAAAGAAAATTGGTACTCAGACAAAAATAAAGCAGGGAAGGCCATGGCACAGAAAATTAAAGGTAGAAGAGTTAGACAAAGAATAATAAAAATTACCCACCCCGATACAAAAATCAATGTCCACCACCCCCAAGATATTGTTAATGCCTTAGCAGTATACTATGAAAAATTATATAATTTAAATTCAGATCCCCAGACCTACTCTCCATCCCAATTAGAGATAGATCAGTATTTAAATAAAATTAACCTACCCATTTTATCAGAATTCGAGCAAAAACAATTAAATATCCCTTTCCACTTAAAAGAAGTGGAATTAGCTATCAGAATGCTGAAACAGGATAAGGCACCAGGAGTTGATGGATTTATCAATGCCTATTATAAAAAACACTCAAGTATTCTATCAAAACATTTGGTAAATATGTTCAATGAGGCAGCAACTCTTGGTGTCTTTCCTAAAGAAAACTTGACAGCAATAATAACCACTATCCCCAAAGAAGGAAAGGACCCATCTGACCCAGGGAGCTACAGGCCCATCTCCTTGTTGAATACAGATCTCAAACTCTATGCAAGAGTATTAGCAAACAGACTTGCTCCCCTTATACCGCAATTAGTTTCTCCAGATCAAGTAGGTTTTGTGCAGGGAAGAGGAACATGTGATGGAGCAAGGAAAGTTATGGCACTTCTGCATCAGGTTGGTCTCTGTCGGACGCCTACTCTCTTCATCTCTTTGGATGCGGAGAAGGCGTTCGACAGAGTCAGCTGGACATACATGTCTTCTGTACTACAGAGATTTGGGTGTGTGGGACACATCCACAGAGCTATTATGTCTCTTTACACACAGCCTTCTGCAAAGGTAATATCATCTAATACCTTTTCATCATCCTTTGATATTCACAATGGCACACGACAGGGATGTCCTCTCTCCCCTTTGATATATGTGTTAACACTTGAGCCCTTGGCACAGAGCATCAGAGACAATAAGAATATCCATGGAATTAAATTACCCTCAGCAGAGGCCAAACTTGGCTTATTTGCTGATGACATTTTATTGTACCTTCAGAGACCTGTAGAAACTTTACCCAACCTTAAAATTGAATTAGATCATTTCTCAAAAATATCCCATTATAAACTGAATGAAAATAAGACAAATATATTGCCATGTAATGTACCAGCTAAGTTATTAGAACAACTTAAACAATCTTGTTCATATACTTGGGAGCCTAAATTTATAAAATACCTAGGCATACATTTAACCCCCACCATCAACCAGTTATACAGAGAAAATTTTGAACCATGGTTAGGTAAACTCAAGATTCAACTAGACAATCTTTCTAAATTTGAATTTTCTTGGTTAGGAAGATCAGCCGCTTTTAAAATGTTAATTTTGCCCCAATTATTATATTTATTTAGAAATATCCCTATAAAGATCCCACAAAAATTCTTTACATCAGCACAAAGAATGATAAATAAGTTTGTTCTTATGAATAAAAAACCAAGGTTCTCAAATAAAATCTTAATTACCCCTTCTTTGAATATGGGACTAGGAGTACCAGATTTGGAAATTTATTACAAATCAGCAATCCTAGAACAATCAAGAGCTATCTGGTGTAATGATAGGAGTAAACAATGGGTAATAATAGAATTGGAACAAATCCCGGATAATGAACCCCTCCCCTATTTGGAAGCCAGACTAAATTGGAAAATTCCCTTAAAAATTCCTAATCCTATCACAGCTAACTTTATTAGAGTATGGAAGGAGATGATCCACTACAGTGAAAAACATCCTTTATCACTACATATAGAAGTCCCATTACTTAATTTAGCAAAGGCCTTGAAAAATTTAGATTTAGAAAATTGGTCACAAAATGGTATAATTAAAGTAGCTGATCTCATGGAAAATGATAAGCTTAAATCCTTTGAAGAACTTACCTCAACATATGACATCCCACAATCTGACAAACCCAAATACTTTAGAATTAAAAAATTCTTAGATAAACACTCCCCTCAAAATATATCCTATTTACCTCAAATAAAAAAACTTTTAGACCCACAAAATAATAAGAAAAAGGGAATTGCCATATTTAATAAAACACTTTTACAACTTAAAGATGAAGGCCAAAGATGGCAACTGAATAAATGGCAGGATCTATTAAACATAGATCTTGATCAGGAAGAGTGGGAGAGGGCCTACAGGTCTCTTAAAAAATCAACTAAATGTGTCCTGCATTATGAAAACTTTTTGAAGCTTCTGTGGCAGTGGTATTATACTCCAGAAAAAATTTCTAAGTTTGATGGCAATACTTCCCCCCTTTGCTGGAGAAATTGCAATGAAACTGGATCTTTAATTCACATTTTCTGGTCATGTCCAAAGATCACTAATCTCTGGGGAGAGATAGAGACATTTCTTAAACAATTGCCTATGTTTCTGAGCACAATTTCACCTGAAATGGTATTACTCCATGTTAGAACATGGGACCTTCCCCCGAGTGAAAGGTTTATTTTCAACCACATTTGTGTAGTAACTAGAATATTGATTGCCGACAACTGGAAGTCACACTATGTACCAACATTAGAAGAAGTATTAAGGAAAGTGGAATCCAACATGAGAGCTGAAAGATCTTGGGCTATAAAAAACAGTACTATAGGTGCATTTTGGAAAAAAGCTTATCTATGGCCTACTATATATGTTGATTCTAAGATTCAAGAAGTCTAATCTCTTATCTAACCCTCACATGGATAAATGAATAGTGACTATTAATGTTGTTGTACTAGGGCATTGTCTAGAAACTTAGTGTTGTTGTTGCCTGGCTTGGACTCTCCACTGTTACATTACATCACTTGGACCTACAAAGTAATAAGATAAGTATATTACTGTTATTGTACAAGAATACCTCAGTAAGAACTGTGAAAAGTAATTTTCAGCTGTTTAGTATAGTTTAGTTTAGTTTAGTTTAGTTTAGTTTAGAATTAGTTTAATTATATTAGTTAAGTCATAACATTAATATCTGAATAATTAATTGGAATTGGGAAAGCAAGACGTATACCAAAATATCTACATATACTCTATGTAGCCCAACTCGATGTAGTTTAACAGCTAAGTGAGATAGCAGTGATCCTGTGGGGACGGCAAGTATATAGGAATAATACTTAAAGAGGATGCGTCCTCTGGAGTCTCTGTAGGGAGGATTTAAGACCCCCATTCTCCAGAGGTACTGCTCCTACTAAACCTTAATTAACAATACATTTTAGGAATTCGTTAGAATGTAACTAACAGGATCACTGTTTAAAATAACAAAAATGACATTTAGGTTATTTTGGAAAGATAGGTGCTATTAGGCCTACAAAGATAAATAAACAATCCTTTCTTTAAAAATTTATGGTTTAAAATTGATTTAAACATTTTTTTTCTTGAAATTTGCACTATTTGCATATTTACGCGCTATTTACGTGGTTTTTATGCGTTTACTAGGCGTTTTCTGTGCGTTTAGCGATTTTTGCGCGTTATCGCGCGTTTAAGTGGCGTTTGACGCGTTTTTTACGTGCTTACGCGTTATTATGCGTAAAACCTCATTGGGTTGCACTCATGTGTATTTTTGTGCGTATTTTTGCGTGTAGAGATGCACATATTTAACCTTTTAAGAACTAAATAGCAACAAGTATACTAAACTCAGCAATCATCTTAAGAGATACTAGCCATTGATTTATAAGGGAAAGTTATTATACACTGTTTATGTATAACTGAAACTGAATGTATATTTGAAAAATCAACAGTATATTTCTCATTGGACTGCTGTAATGTAAAAAGTAAGTTTATTTTTATATTGTTTTAATATGTCTTGGCATATTGTTAAAATTTTTTGGAAATTCCAATAAAAAATATTGAAAAAGGAAGGCATACCAGAAACGCTGTTAAGCTGGTCTGTGATACGGTCAGCCATTGGATCTGGTGAGCCTTCATTTATCAGATATACACACTTGGTGTGTGGCGGTGGTTAGCCTGGCACTGGTGATTAGCAGTGTTGGTGGAGGGAACCTGTCCATCTGTTGTATACAGTATTACGCTATGTGAGCATTCTTTCCCTGAGGTATATACGGAGAACTTCGGAGGGATCACCAGCTACCATTATTACAGGCTGTTTATGCTGATTGTGATTGGTCAGCCAACGTTTCTGGTGAGCAGTATATGTACTATTGGGATGGAGACCGCTACTAATGGACTTTTAAGTGGACTGTATTGAGGGATTAGGGATGTCTCTGTTTTAGAAGTTTATTGCATTATACATCTGGTTATTGCATAGAGCGCTCTACTTCAACTTACAAATAAATTCCTGACAAACTGAATTCTGCATGTTCTATAAACTTATTTGTCCCATTTTTGTCAATTCACTACTAACAGTTTTCAGATACGATCCACTCGCTTAGGGCCCGTTTCCACTATCGCGGTTTCCGTCGCGATTCCGCAGAGTTTCCCCGCACACGAATCGCACGGGGAAACTCTGCCATAGGGGATAGCGGCGCTGCGGCCGAATCGCTTGCGGGAGCGATTCGGCCAGAACCCCCCGCAGAATTCGCGGCGGAAGCTGCGAATCCCATAGCCGTGCATGGCACGGCTCATGGGATTCGCCTGCAATCCCGCCCACCCGCTCAGTGCCGGCGTGCGTCTCCGAGACGCACGCCGCACTAGTGGAAACGAGCCCTTAAAGTTCTGGTTCAGATCCCACAAGTTATGGGTGCAGTCCAACCAGAATTTGCCTATTAAAGAGAGTCTGAAGCGAGAATAAATCTCGCTTCAGAGCTCATAGTTAGCAGGGGCATGTGTGCCACTGCTAAACCGCCGCTATCGCTAAACGGGGGTCCCTTCACCGCCAAATCCCCTCGGTGCAGCGGGGGAGCGCTTCCTGGTTGGAGCAGGGCTAACCGCCGCAGCCCTGCCCCACGCGCGTCTGTCAGCGCGTATCTCCGCCTCTCCCCCGCCCCTCTCAGTCTTCCTTCACTGAGAGGGGCGGGGGAGAGGCGGCGATGCGCCGCTGATAGAGGCGACTGGAGGCAGGGCTGCAGCTGTTAGCCCTACCTCCCGGAACGACCAAGTCTGCGACCAAGTCTTGCGGGGGTGGGTTTGGAGGTGAAGGGACCCCCGTTTAGCGGCGCGATAGCGGCAGTTTAGCAGGGGCACACATGCCCCTGCTAACTATGAGCTCTGAAGCGAGATTTATTCTCGCTTCAGAGTCTCTTTAAGGCGGACCTGAACTCAGAACTTCCTCTCTGCTCTAAAAGGTATGCAACAGCATAATAACCAGAGGAACTCCAGCCTAAACCAACATACTGTCATTAAGTTACATTAGTTATGTTAATTAAAATAGATAGGTAATATAATCTCTTACCCACACCGTTTTAAAAGAACAGGCAAATGTTTGATTTCATGATAGCAGCCATCTTTTTGGTTGAAAGGAGGTGACAGGGAGCATGAGGCACAGTTCCATCTGTCCTGTGTCCTGATCACCCCTCCCAGTTGCTAGGCAACGTGAACAGCAGCATAGGAAATCCCATCATGCTTTGCACAGCATCAGGGAAAAAAAGCACGGGCAGTTTTCTTTGATGGGTGGAGCTTAGCTAAAAATGCAGCTAAAAATGATGCTTTGGTAAGAAAAACAAAGTTCTGATGCTGTGAAACTGTTAAAGAAACACCAAGCCTTTGCAGTTCTGCTGAGTAGATTTATAGTCCGGAGGATCACTTTAAAGAGACTCCGTAACAAAAATTTCATCCGGTTTTCTTCCATCCTACAAGTTCCAAAAGCTATTCTAATGTGTTCTGGCTTACTGCAGCACGTTCTACTATCACCATCTCTGTAATAAATCAACTTATCTCTCTCTTGTCAGACTTGTCAGCCTGTGTCTGGAAGGCTGCCAAGTTCTTCAGTGTTGTGGTTCTGTCTTCTGTGATGCATCTCCCCCTCCAGGCCCCTCTCTGCACACTGCCTGTGTATTATTTAGATTAGTGCAGCTTCTCTCTGCTCTATTATCTTTTACAAGCTGGATAAATCCTCCTCTGAGCTGGCTGGGCTTTCACATACTGAAGAATTACATACAGGCAGAGCTGTCTGCACTCTGCAGGAAGAAACAGCTTGACACTTCAGTGGAAGATAGCTGCAGAGGGAAAGAAACACACAAATGATCTCTTGAGATTAAAAAGGAAGGCTGTATACAGCCTGCTTGTGTATGGATGTATTTTCTATGTGTACATCAACCTACTTCCTGTTTTGGTGGCCATTTTGTTTGTTTACAAACAAACTTTCTAAAACTGTTTTTAACCACTTTTAACCACTTGAGGACCCACCCTTTACCCCCCCTTAAGGACCAGCGCTGGTTTGATTGATCTGTGCTGGGTGGGCTCTGCAGCCCCCAGCACAGATCAGGGTGCAGGCAGGGAGATCAGATTGCCCCCCTTTTTTCCCCCCTATGGGGATGATGTGCTGGGGGGGTCTGATCTCTCCTGCCTGCTGTGGGTGGCGGGGGGGGCACCTCAAAGCCCCCCTCCGCGGCGAAATTCCCCCCTCCCTCTCCTACCTGCTGCCTCCCCTGGAGATCCGGGCTGCACAGGACGCTATCCGTCCTGTGCAGCCAGTGACAGGACGTCCCGTCACATGGCGGCGATCCCCGGCCGCTGATTGGCCGGGGATCGCCGATCTGCCTTACGGCGCTGCTGCGCAGCAGCGCCGTACAAATGTAAACAAAGCGGATTATTTCCGCTTGTGTTTACATCTAGCCTGCGAGCCGCCATCGGCGGCCCGCAGGCTATTCACGGAGCCCCCCGCCGTGATTTGACAGGAAGCAGCCGCTCGTACGAGCGGCTGCTTCCTGATTAATTAGGCTGCAGCTGGCGACGCAGTACTGCGTCGCTGGTCCTGCAGCTGCCACTTTGCCGACGCACGTTATGAGTGTGCGGTCGGCAAGTGGTTAATGCGGCGGGGAGCGGCGAAATTGTGACAGAGGGTAATAGGAGATGCCCCCTAACGCTCTGGTATGTTAACTTTTGTGCAATTTTATCAATACAGATTCTCTTTAAGGCCTCTTTCACAGTGCGACGTTAAAGTCGCACGTTAAAACACCATTTAACACAGAACAACTCACTGCAATGAAAAAATCAATGCCCCATTCACAGAGCACACGTTGCGTTGGTGACCAACGTTGCACATTAAGTGAAAGTGCTGCATGCTGTGCATTATACACGTTATTAGCTGCGTTGGACTGTTTGCAAATGCTCAGTAATGACTTGGAAACATACTTTTCATTGCCTGTATGCTCTACTGTATGCGACCGTAATGGGGCATTAAGTTGCGTTGCGACTTTTTGGGGGCATTGCGTTGTAATTTGCGTTGCGACTTTAACGACGCATCAAAACGCAACGTCCTACTGTGAAAGAGGCCTTAAAGAAAAACATTTCTTTGTTACAGTGGACATAAATATTGCAATAAATCTGCAGTGTCTCTACTCCCTGCTTTCATGGAAGCACACATAGGTTTAACATCCTGTGTTTACAAATTAGCTGCTCTGCCGAGACAGCCAGCTGACACCTGCTGAGAGATCAAATTAAAGCTGTGATTAGTCACAAATGAGCGGGGATTAGACATTCTAAACTTTCTAAATACATACAGGGTACATTTCTCTCTGTTTTCCTATTGCCCTGTGCAACAGTTCAGGTCCACTTTAAAGGATACCCGAGGTGACATGATGAGATAGACATGTGTATGTACAGTGCCTAAGCACACAAATAACCAGGCTGTGTTCCTTTTTTTCTTTCTCTGCCTGAAAGAGTTAAATATCAGGCATGTAAGTGGCTGACTCAGTCCTGACAGGAAGTGACTACAGTGTGACCCTCACTGATAAGACATTCCAACTATAAACGCTTTCCTAGCAGAAAATGGCTTTTAAGAGCATGAAAGATTAAAAGTGTCAATAGTTCATAGATTATAGCTTTGGCATACTTCAAAGAATGTGTCATTGAGTAAAACACAATAAAACAATTAAAAAACTTAAAAAGTAGATTTAAACATAAAATAAAACTGTGGAATATCTTAAAAAGTCATTTTTAGGAGAAAGAAGATAGATACAATTGTTTATTTCATTAGTTTATTTTCTCCTCGGGGTGTCCTTTAAGGATTTGAAGTAAAACTCAATGAGGGCTGGAACCCACTAGAGCGATTTTTTTGAGCGTTTAGGGAGGTTTTCAAAACGCTAGCAATGTCCCTAAACTCTCAGATAATGTTAATGGATGGGCCAAATTCCACTGGAGCGATTGCGATTAGGAAAATCGCAATTGCAGGGCATGCAGTATTTTTGGAGCGTTAGCGTTTCAATGTAAAGTATATAAACGCTTACGTAATCGCTTATGAATCGCCATGACCATCCTCCTCAGTCGCCAGGGCCGGCACTACCATAGAGACAATGGGGCAATTGCCCTAGGGCCCCAGAGCCTGTAGGGGCCCCCATGGTGTCTCCCCCCAACTTAACTGTTGTTCCCCGGTGCCCCCTGCAGAGTCTTCGGGTAAACCAGGTGGTGTCAGCCCCCGCCTCAGGGTCCTTGGGTGGAAATTTGGGTTCCAGGCCTGAAACTGATTTCTTTTGCTTTACAGATTTGATTGTGAATGAGGAAATGGTTTCTTCTGCACACTGCTTAGATTATGGAAGGTTAATAGAGGTAGAAGGACCTTTTCTAGTCCTCATTAGTCCATAATTTGGCTTCCTCACATTCTCAGCTGCAGGTAACTGGAATATCCAACGAAGCTGAACATATGATTACTACTGCCCAGGCTGCTTTCTAATAGGTTTGCCAGCGTTCTCAGCTGCCTGCAGCTCTGCAAAATCACATGCAAGCCTTCTGCTGTAACCTACAAAACTTTTACTAAAAATAAATGAAAAACAAAACAAACAGTTTAAACAAACCAAAGGCTACAAGATTTCACACACACACCATACATGTTCCAGGGCTCCACATCCAGTCACTGGAGTGTAAAATGAGAATAAGTTACTACACATATTTGCTTCATTATTTAGTGGCGAAGTGAACAATGCTGACATATAAAGATGGCCAAACTTCAGGCAGCTTGCTGGGCAATCGACCATCTGATTCCATTATAAACAAATTGGATGAAAAGAAGTGCCGCCAAGAGTACGCGCAATGGACGATGCAACCAATTTAGAGCCAAAACTGGTTGCTTGTATCGGTCAGAAATATTTAAAGAGGTAGGTCCAACTTGCTCGATCGGGTGCGCAACAGTAATGGCCTGCAATATCGGGACAAGGGACGTACGCAACAGAAGCCCCCCCCCCCCCCCCCGGGTGTTCCCCCAATGTAACATTCCCCCCCTCCCTTCCCCGGTGCGGTACACATTATTACCTGTCCATATCTCCATGTCTGCCGCTGGCTCAGTCTTCATACACACACCCCATGAGTTTGCCAGCATACCATGGGTGCATGACACGTCATTTATTTCATGCTTCCACGTATACGCCAGCAACCACGTGGGGCATGTGTACGAAAGGGGGGGGGGTTTACATGTGAGACAGCGCGGCGGATGCAGCGTCACAAGGACGATTCTCGAGAGATTTCATGCTGAACTTAAAGTGTATGGGCAGGCATCAGATCTCTCTCTCCGATCAGAGAGAGATCTGTCTCTTGGTAGATCTGCCCATACATCTTCTGATGTATGGGCATCTTAACTACTTAAAGACCGCCCCACGCCAATGGGCATTGTCGCGGCGGCAGCCCCGGGACCGCCTAACGCCAATTGACGTCAAGTCCTGGGGCTGGGATTTGCAGGAGATCGCGCGTAGGCTAAGCGCGCATCTCCTGCTTCAGGAGCAGAGATCCGCCCTGACTTCAGTCTCCGAGACTGCTAGAAGGCGAAACCGCCGTCTTTACACATTGTACAGCGCTGCGATCAGCAGCAGCGCTGTACTGGGGACAGCCGTGTGACACGGCTGTCCCCTCCTGACTGTCGGCGGTGATCGGCTGTCATAGGCTGAAGCCTATGACAGCTTATCACATGGATTGGCCAGCGGGGAAAGGGAGGGAGAGGGGAATATAAACACATTAAAAAAAAAAGTATATAAAAAAACCCAAACATTTATTGAAAAATAAACATCCGGGGGGCGATCTGACCCCACCAGATCGTTGGTGGGGAGAAAAGGAGGGGGAATCACTTGTGTGCTGTGTTGTGTTGTGCAGTCCTGCAGCTTGGTCTTAAAGCTGCAGTGGCCATTTTCACAAACATTAGCCTGGTCTTTAGGGGGGGGTTTCCACTGTGGTCCTCAAGTGGTTAACATGTAGTAAACGGTAGCAGGCAAGTTCCAGTTAGAATGAATACTGAGGATTAAAAGTGCGTACATACATCCAATTTTGATTAGCCAATCCATAACCAATTTTACCTCCTCCATGTAATGTGAGTGCCAACAAACAATACTAAAAGCAGATCTTGTAGGCAAACTCTAATACTACAGGATAGTAGTAAAATTAGCCAATCGATATTGAATGTGTATACCAGGCTCAACAGTTAACGTACATTGCTCTTTGCCTTATAAAATAAGCTGCTGTTTGCACAAATGCAACTAAGGACTGATGTGATCACACTGCTTCCTAATTTTCCACTAATGCGATTGCATAGGAGCCCAATCATACTGAAAACGCAGCAGGACAGAGATCGTGCTCAGGCAGAAAAACGCACAGAAAATGCATCAAATGGGACAAATGCAACTAATGAGAGTACGCATTATGGTTTCCATTAGGTGTAACAGTGCTTTGCCATTAGAATAGGAGCTCCAAACACAGGGAAGCGCCCCAAGACTAGGACAGCTGGCTGTGACGACCAATCGTTTTTCAGGCGATCACATGAACCCGGGATTCTGATTGGTTGCCTCCAGTCTCCTTTGCACCTATCTTGGCGAATCAGCCCCCGCTGTATCTCACGGTTGGTATATATGGAAACTTCTCCCTGTATCTAGCGGTAAGGCACTGTTAGTAGACATGTAAACTTACCAAGTATCTCTTGCCGGCGCTGGGAGTGAGGTTGCTCGCTGTACACCCATTCAAAGTCCCCCCGAGTGACTCTGTTACCCATGGTGGGCCCAGCAGCAGCAGCCGCTACACCTGCCTGCAGCTCTCTGATTGTTCCCAGCAGGAGTGAGAGGAGGGGCTGGAGACTGGCTCTGATATAACCTTCCCTGACCACATGGGAGAGGCCAGACAACACTTTCATGTACAAACCCAAACAAAACTCTATTCAGCTATGCAGAATCAGGCGTGCACCAGGCTGCTACTCTGTGCTGAAGGATTTGTTTTCTGTAGAAGCAGTAGAGTGTTGTACCGTGTTAGCCATCAGTAAAAGAAAGGAATTTGAATCAGGATGATACCATTTATTGGCTAACTTAGAGATGTATAAACAGTGAGCTTTCGGCTGATAAAAATCCTTTGTCGGACTGGTTCCTGACAAAAACTGAAAAACACAGCTTATATGTATGGCCCAGTGCACACCGAGCGGTTTTTGGAGCGATCCTCCGGCCGCATCCGCCTATAAAAACGCTTGTCTAATGTATTGCAATGGGATGGTGCACACCGGCAGTTTGCAGTTTTTGCCAAACCGCAAACGCGCCTCCTGCTGCGCGTTTGCGGTTTTCGGAAGCGTTTCGTCCTTAATGTAAAGTATAGGAAAAACGCAAACCGCTCTGAAAAACGCCAGTTCAGAGCGGTTTGCCAGGCATTTTTGTTACAGTAGCTGTTCAGTAACAGCTTTTACTGTAACAATATGTGTAATCTGCTACACAAAAACGCACCCAAAACCGCTAGGTATGTTTAGAAAACCTCTCTAAACATACCTAGAATCGCTCTGAAATCAGCTCCCAAAACCGCTAGCGTATTGCGGATCTGCTAGCGGTTTTGGTGTGCACTGGGCCTATGTCAGTATATGTAAGCTGTGTTTTTTAGTTTTTGTCAGGAACCAAGTCCGGCGAAGGATTTTTATAAGCCGAAAGCTCACTGTTTATTTATCTCTGAGGACTGGAACCCACAAGAGCGATTTTGTGAGCGTTTAGGGAGCGATTCAAACTGCTAGCGCAAACACAGGACATGGAGCATTTTTAGCGGTTAGCGGTTAGCGTTTCTGCATTGTAAAGTATATCAACGTTGGCATAATCGCTCGTCAGTGCGATTTTGCTAGTGTTTTTACATTACTGCACACTGTAAATTGGTTAAAATTAATTGAAAGGACCAATCCGAATTAAAAACGCTAACTGCTAATCGCTACACCATCGCTGGGAAAAAGCTGACACTTTTTAAAAAAGCTACCCAAATCGCTCATGAAATCACTTACAAACCGCTCATACAAAAACGCTGGCGATTGCGATTAGCGATTGTGTTTTGTAGTGGGTTTCAGCCTAAGTTAACCAATAAATGGTATCATCCTGAGACCTGTAACCCACTACAAAACGCTATCGCTAATCGCAATCGCTAGCGTTTTGTATGAGCGGTTTGTAAGCGATTTCATGAGATTAGATTTCCTTTAACCACTTCAGTTTGTGGTTTGAGAGGAAGTTTCACATTTCAGCGCTTCTACCTTTCATTCCCCAATAACTTTATCACTACTTATGACAATGAAATGACGTATACCTTGTTTGTTTTTTTACCACCAATTAGGCTTTCTTTGGGTGGTACATTTTGCTAATAATTATTGTATCCTAAATGCATTTTAATAGGAAACATAAGGAAAAAAATGAATTATTTCTCAGCTTTTGGCCTTTATAGTTTTAGGCTGCTTTCACAGTGGGATGTTACAGTTCCACGTTAGAGCAGCCTGTAACGCAGCCCAACTCACAGTAATGAAAAATCAATGTGCTGTTCACAGTGCCCACGATGCGTTGGAGTGTAACGCTACACGTTCTATGAAAGTGCAGCATGCTGTGCCTTATACGCAGTTTTAGCCACGTTAGACTGTTTGCACATGCTCAGTAATGTTGTTTTTATTTACTTGTGCAGGAGAGGAGGAGGGGAGAGTCCGCTATTGTGGCCAGCCACATGGCTAATTAATATTCACTACACTGCCGTGTAGTGATGGGAAGTTCGGCTCTTTTCATTGAATCGATTCATTGAAAAGAGCCGGACTTCCCATCTCTACTGTTCAGAATCGATTCAGAATCGATTCATTGAAAAGATCCGGACTTCCCATCACTTCCCATCACTACTGCAGTGTTTACTTCCTGGAGCGGCCGCTTAAAGAAAACCTGAGCTGCAAATAAAAAGTCAAAATAACAATACACAAGTCATACTTACCTCCTGTGTAGTCTACTCCTCAATCTCTTTTTCCTCTCCCGCATCCTGCTT
Source organism: Hyperolius riggenbachi (assembly GCF_040937935.1). Lineage (NCBI taxonomy): Eukaryota > Metazoa > Chordata > Amphibia > Anura > Hyperoliidae > Hyperolius > Hyperolius riggenbachi. Next base: position 282,344,097 of record NC_090654.1, read on the forward strand.
GTCCACTGTGATCAATGGAATTCTCCGTCCTCCATTTTGAAAATGGCTATTACCCCATAACAGCTTCCTGGTCAGCACACAGTTAAACTGTAACATCGCCCACTTGAGCCATAGGGAAACATGGACACATCAGTTCTCCTCTCAGCTGTAACTGACAGCAACTGATATATAACTGACAGCAACTGATATATTTCAGTTCTGACAAAATGTTGTCAGAACTGGAAGGGATCACTGTAAGAAGAAAATGGTGAGCTTCTGAGAGGAACTGATGGCAAGGTAACTATGTAATGTTCATGTGAAGTTACCTCATGTGTTTATTTTAAATAATTTTACTCAGTACAGGTCCTCTTTAATGGCTGACGGGACCACGTGATGCGGAGTGTTCCGATCACGTGGTCTCCACAGTCATTTTAATGGCGCACCGAGAGCCACATAACACGGCTTTATATAGCGTCCACCTTTGCCACCAGCAAGCGTTGCGTTAGGGGACGTTATGCGACCTTAACGTCCCCTGCAACACAACGTCTAAGTCTGAAAGTAGCCTTAAAAGAAAAGTTCTACTGTGGATAATTTATTTGCCCATTTCTCCCGGTTATGGCAATGTTTAAATTATATCCCTAGTACAATGTATGGTGACAACATTTTATCCTACCTAATAATAGGCAAGTGTCTCTGCGTCCCATGTCACTGTTTTTTTGTTGTGCGCATGTGCAGGGATGCAAAGACACTGAGGGGGAAAGACATGCAGACACAGCCAGGAGGGGCGGATGCGTATGCGCGTGCAGCAGGCGGGCGGCAGGCGTGTGCGCGACGGGCACGCGTGCGGCAGGCGCATGCGCTTGTGACAGACTTAGAGCCTGTTTTTAACCTCCTTGCCGGTCTAATTCTCCCCGGCAAGGAGGCAGCGCAGCACTTTTTTTTTAATTTATTTATTTTTTCAAATCATGTAGCGAGCCCTCGGCTGAGTGGTGGCATCCCCCCACCCACTCTGATCGCCTTCGGCGATCAGAGTAAGCAGGAAATCCCGTTCAGAACGGGATTTCCTGCTGGGCTTCCCTGGTCGCCATGGCGACCGGGTGGGATGACGTCACCGACGTCATGGACGTCACAGGGAATCCCGATCCGCGCCTCAGCGCTGCCTGGCACTGATTGGCCAGGCTGCGCAGGGGTCTGGGGCGGGGCGGCTCGGCGCAGCGGGTAGCGGCGGATCGGCGACGAGCGGCGGCGATCGAATGTTACAAGCAGCTAGCAAAGTGCTAGCTGCTGGTAACAAAAAAAAATTATGCAAATCGGCCCAGCGGGGCCTGAGAAATACTCCTGCGCAGGTTACCCCGAGCTGAGCTCGGGATAACCGGCAAGGAGGTTAAACGGGCTAAGGTCACTAGTTTTGAAATAAAGGTGCATTTTTTCAGTTTTGCATTCATCACTAATTGCAAGCACATAATCTAATATTAATATACCCTCTTGACATACATATTAAAAACAAATTCTGTCCTTAATGTATGTGTAAGGTGTAATTTTACTATTTGGCCACAGGATGCCCTCCTGCATTATTTTCTATTAGGCTAGATGCACACATAGCAGAAACGCAAGCGTTGTGGAAAACGCTGCGTTATTGCCGCTAATGGAAGTCTATGGGCCGCAGGAAAAAACGCATATATAAAACGCAGGTTTTGTTGCATAATCTTCAAAAACGCACATAATGAAAGTCAATAGGAACGCAATGGTTTGCGTTTTTCATGTGTTCTCCATGCGTTTTTATATGCGTTTTTCCCCCCAAAAAATTTGTTTTGCATATTTCCACTTCCTGTTGTCTTCCTGGTGATTTGCATAAATGGAAATATAAAACGCATGAAAAATGCAAGCGCATTAAAACGCACACAAAACGCTTAAAAAAATGCATCTGCTGTAAAAATAAACGCAAATGTACCAAAAACGCAGCAAGAACGCACAAAAAACGCACTCAACATAAACTGAAAACATGTCATAAAACGCAGCCTTTCATGTTACGTTATGTGTGCATCTAGCCTCGGTATGCAGATAGGATGTGAGGCGTGGCTGTGTTACTTCGGAAGTGACGCAGATATCTCATTGATGCCAGCGATCACATGGACCTAGAGGGGAGATGAATGAATGGGAACATTATTTAATGAAAGCTCATCAAACGATGTTTCATGACGCAGGCCACCCGCGGCAAGCGTTCCTTTTTAAATGACCGCCATGTTGGATCGCTCCGATTCCCATTGACTTTCACGGTAATGTTTCCCCGATTGTATAAATGATCGTTTAAAAGGATCATTCGTTTTCAAAGTCCCCAACGATGCTTGCAGATTCAGCCAGATGAATCGGGGAACAATCGTTCGGCGGCAGAGATCCCCAATCTGTCTGGCCAGGGGTACTTAGCTTTAGGGCCAGTTTCCACTTGTGATGCTGTGAGTTCCAGGGCTGTGGAATTGGTACAAAAATCATCCGTCTCCTCAGGTTATGAAACCTCCGACTCCAGGTTAGTGGTGTCCCTACCATAGGACGCAGGGGGGCGTGGCGCACCGGGTGTCAGACACCCAGGGGGGTGTCGCCACGACCCCCCACAGCAGCACAGCAGGAGGAGGAAGCAGGGCTAGAAGGAGGGGCTGTGGAGGCAGCGGTGGGGAGAGGGGACATATCCCCCCCCTCACCTGGGACCTCTCCTTCTGCCTCTCTCTCCCCCTCCAGAATAGCGGCGACAAGTGCGGGGTGGCCGGTGTAGTGTCAGAATGGCCAGCCCCGCAGATTCGGCAGCCCTGCATGCGCAGTAGGAACCTGTGTCCCATTAAATTACGCAGCCACGTAAAACGTCCTAAATATCTCCGCTTCCGCACCACGTACACTCCCGAAATTTTCAGGGGAGGGAGAGGACCCCCAGATCTAGCTCTGTGCCGAATTGCAGCCCCCGAGCCCCGCTGGTTCCCGAGACTGATTGCAGTAAACCTATCTCGGGAACTAGCGGGGCTCGGGGGCTGCAATTCGACACAGAGCTAGATCTAGGGGTCCCCTCCCTCCGCTGAAAATTTCGGGAGTGTAGGAGGTGCGGAAGCGGAGATATTTCAGGTAAATAATGTCTAACTTCCCACTGAGCATGCGTCATACTCAGTGAGGAAGGCTGCTTCTGGGCTGCCCATTCTGACATTACACCGGAGGCGTATGGACAATTACTCACCTGATTTCCGCCTTCCAAGCGTGGAGCGCAGCGTCATGACGTTACAGGTCTCCGTTTTCAATGCCGCCCACTGTGCTTCCTGATTAGCGTAAGCACAGTGGGCGGTATTGGAGGCGGAGACCTGTAACGTCATGACGTTTGGATCGCGGAGATTAGGTGAGTAATTCTCTGTACGCCTCCGGCCGCCCCGCACTTGTCGCCGCTATTCTGGAGAGGGGAGAGAGAGGCAGAAGGAGTGGTCCCAGGTGAGGGACCCCTCCACAGCCCCTCCATCTAGCCCTGCTTCCCACTCCTGGGGAACCTACACTGGGGGCAACTATACTAGCTTACTGGGGGCAACTATACTAGCTTACTGGGGGAAACTATACATATTGGGGGCAACTATACTAGCTTACTGGGGGCAACTATACTAGTTTACTGGGGGCAACTATACATATTGGGGGCAACTATACTAGCTTACTGGGGGCAACTATACTAGCCATACTGGGGGCAACTATACTAGCCATACTGGGGGCAACTATACTAGCTTACTGGGGGCAACTATACTAGCCATATTGGGGGCAACTATACTAGCCATATTGGGGGCAACTATACTAGCCATACTTGGGGCAACTATACTAGCTATACTGGGGACAACTATACTAGCTACACTGGGGACAACTATACTTACTGGGGGCAACTATATTAGCTATACTGGGGGCAACTAAACTATACTAGCTATACTGGGGGCAACTAAACTATACTAGCTATACTGGGGGCAACTATACTGGCTGGGGCAACTATACTATTTATACTGGCTGGGGCAACTACACTAGCTATACTGGCTGGGGGCAACTATACTAACTGTACTGGCTGGGGGCAACTATACTAGCTATACTGTCTGGGGGCAACTATACTAGCTATACTGGCTGGGGGCGACCATACTAGCTATACTGGGGCAACTATACTAACTATACTGGGGCAACTATACTAACTTTATTGGGGGCAACTATACTAGCTATACTGGGGGCAACTATACTAGCTATACTGGGGCAACTATATTACCTACACTAAGGGCAACTATACTAGCTATATTGGGGGCAACTATACCAGCTATACTGGGGCAATGGCAGCGCCATTCTCCAAGCACCTTTGAAGCACCCCCCAGCGTGAACTGACTTTCGGCGTCTAATAGACGCTGTGTCAGTTCACTGACAGCAGCAGCCCACAGCTGCGGCAGAGCAGGGCTACAGTAAAATGGCGTCTGAAGCCCTGCTCTGGAGACTTTGAGTCTGCAGTGCAGGGCTTCGGGTGACATTTTCCCATAGCCCTGCTCTAAGCGCGGGAGTTTCAGTTGCTGGCTGGCTGCAGAGGATTGTGGGAGCTGCGCCGGACAGAGGTCGGGACAGGAGGTCTGCTGCTGCTTCAGGCGAGTAAATGTTTTTTTTTTAATTTATATTAGCAGGTGTATCGACTGTTCTGGCCAGGTCTGCTACATGATTGAAGTGTTTTCTGGCCAGGTCGGCCACATGATTGCACGTATTTTCTGGTCAAATCTTCCACATAATTTCATGTATTTTCTGGTCAAATCTTTCACATGCTTGCATGTATTTTCTGGCCAGGTCTGCTACATGATTGAAGTGTTTTCTGGCCACGTCTGCCACATGATTGCATGTATTTTCTGGTCAAATCTGCTGACATGATTGCATGTATTTTCTGGCCAGGTCTGCTACATGATTGAAGTGTTTTCTGTCCAGGTTTGCTACGTGATTGTATGCATTTTCTGGTCAGGTCTGCTACATGATTGAAGTGGTTTCTGGCCAGGTCTGCCACGATTGCATATATTTTCTGGTCAAATCTGCCGCCATGATTGCATGTATTTTCTAGGCAAATCTACCGCCATGATTGCATTTATTTTCTGGGCAAATCTACTCACTTTACGTGTATTTTCTTGAGAAAACCTGCACAATTATGTGAATTTTCTGGGAAAAGGCTCACCAAAACTTGGGCCCACTGTCTTTGCGTTGCACTTTTAAAGGGAACCCGAGGTGAGAATAATATTGAGGCTGCCATATTTATCTCCTTTTAAGCAATGCCAGTTGCCTGGCTGCCGTGCTGGTCCTCTGCCTCTAATTCTTTCAACCATAGATCCTGAACAAGCATGCAGCAGGTCAGGGGTTTCTGACAATATTGTCAGAACTGACGAGATTAGTTGCATGCTTGTTTCTGGTGTAATTCAATTCACTACTGCAGCCAAATAGATCAGCAGGGCTCCCTATTGTTTAAAAGGAAATAAATATGGCAGCCTCCATATCACTCTCATCCCGGGTTCACTTTAAATTAGTTAGCTCCGCCCTCATCTGGTCATGGCCATGCCCATTTTTCACCGCAGTGCGTTTCGCGCGCCGTAGGTTATAGCCACACCCATTTTTTTGGGGGGTGTCTTTTAATACCCAGCACCGGGTGTCAAATGCCCTAGGTACTCCACTGCTCCAGGTACCCAAAATGGCTCCGACTCCAACTCCTCAACTCCGACTCCATAGCCCTGGTGAGGACACATCTGAATCCCTCTAGCCCTGGCTGCCATACACAGCTATGGGGATTGTGATGCGGCATGCATTTAAATGATGCATTTTTTTCCCCACTAGCCAATTCCACATTTGAATTTGCATGCGCTGCGAATCACCCCTAGTGGAAGGAAGTCCTTAAGGGCCAATTCACACTAGAGCGTTTTGCAGTGATTTTGGCAAAACGCTCAAACGCTAGCGCTTTCTAAAAGCGCTAGTGTAATAAAACCCTATGGGGCCGTTCTTACTTGGGCGATTTCCGCTAATCGCTGCAAATTGCCCCAAAATCGCGAAACGCAAACCATTTTCAGGCAATTTCCCGGCGATCCTGTTTCAGTGCTATAGGAGCGCTAAACGCGATCATGGGATAATCGCCGCAGTGTCCAGTGATTTTTCAGCGTGAAATCGCAAAAATCGCCGGCGTTTTGCGCTTTTAAGTGTGAATGGGTCCTTAAGTGTTTGCAGTGTTTTCCCTCCACCTATTAATTGTAAGCTTGATGGGACAGGTCCTCTTCCCTTCCTACTGCCTGTGTTCCCCCACCTCTTAGATTGCAAGCCTGATGGGACAGGTCCTCTTCCCTCTTATTGCATGCTGTGTTCCCTAACCTCTTAAATTGTAAGCTTAATGGGACAGGTCCTCTTCTCTCCTACTGTATTCTGTGTTCCCCCCTCTCTGATGCTGGGTACACACTATGAGATTTTCTGACCGATTTACTGTCCGATCGATTATTTCCAACATGTCCGATTTGATTTCCGATCGATTTTCGAGCATTTTCCGATCGATTTCCTGTTAAAGTGAACGGAAATCGATAGTGTGTACCCAGCAAGCCTGATGGGACAGGTCCTCTTCCCTCCTCTTGTATCCTGTGTTCCCCCACCAAGAAGTTACTTTTGGAAAAATAGATTGTAATCTTAAATTGAATAGAAATGTAAATAAATTGTATGGTGTGTGGCCACCTTTAGGGAAAGCCAGTTTTAACGGAATTGAAGAAACATCCTGCTGTTCACCTTCATTTCTTTAATTCCTTCTCAGCACTCCCAGTTCTGCTTATTATAGCCCTCGGATACATAAATGTGTCTACCTGCTGCCTTCTCTGGTGGAGCGCGAAATCTCTCCTATAATCACACTGATTGTTTTTGCTACATTAATTTTCATGCTGTATCTGAGCAGATCTGCATCCCAGATACTCGAGTATTCTTGTAGGTTATTAGCGCTGTTTGTGGTAAAAACAACACGATTGTCAGCGAATGCTAATTCACAGGTACATATGGCTGGCATTCTGCAGTGTCCCAAAGTCATCTTGCTTAAGGTGGCCACACACCATACAATTTTTTAAATATCTGTTCAATTTAAGAATTGCAATCAATTTTTCTGACTGATTGTAACATTGTAAAAATATGACCAATGTACCACACACCTATGTTCAATTTTCCCCCCAATTATGATAAAAATGATTGGAAACTATACCAAAATTGCTAGGGTGTGTATATTAATAAATTGACAATCCAACACACACCATACAATCTTTAGAAAGATTGAAGAAAAATATCTGGCAGTCCGGATCGATTAAAATCGAAGAAAACGGGAAATCCGATCTGATTTTTCAGTCGAATGAAAAAAAAGCTTTCGATTTTTTCGGGAGATACGATCGTTTTTATCGAATGACTGTAAAATCGGATCATTTTATTGTATCGTGTGTGGCCACCTTTAGGCTCAACACACACCATACAATCTTGGTTGTTCAATCTTACCACTTTCATGTAGTATAAGAGCTTATACAATCAATCATTCAAGGTATTTTCAATCTGTTGGCCTTTATACTACATAGATTTGGTAAATCTGTACAACCAAGATTGTATGGTGTGTGTTGAGCTTTAAAGAGACATTGAAGCGAAAAAAAAATTATGATATTATGATTTGTATGTGTAGTACAGCTAAGAAATAAAACATTAAGATCAGATACATCAGTCTAATTGTTTCCAGTACAGGAAGAGTTAAGAAATTCCAGTTGTTATCTCTATGCAAAAAAGCCATTAAGCTCTGCAACTTTGAAAGTCGTGGAGAGGGCTGTTTTCTGACTTTTATTATCTCAACTGTTATTGAACTATTTACTTTTTCTCTGCCAGAGGAGAGTTCATTAATTCACAGACTGCTCTGAAAGACTCATTTTGAATGCAGAGTGTTGTGTAATCTGCACATATTAGAGAATGATGCAATGTTAGAAAAAACACTACATACCTGAAAATAAAAATATGAGAATATTTTCTTTGCTGCTAATCATCTAGTAATTATTCATAGTACACAACCAATTCACTATATCATATTTTTTTTTTCGCTTCAGTGTCTCTTTAAAGAGACTCCGTAACAAAAATTGCATCCTGTTTCATCCTACAAGTTCCAAAAGCTATTCTAATGTGTTCTGGCTAACTGCAGCACGTTCTACTATCACCATCTCTGTAATAAATCAACTTATCTCTCTCTTGTCAGACTTGTCAGCCTGTGTCTGGAAGGCTGCCAAGTTCTTCAGTGTTGTGGTTCTGTGATGCATCTCCCCCCTCCAGGCCCCTCTCTGCACACTGCCTGTGTATTATTTAGATTAGTGCAGCTTCTCTCTGCTCTATTATCTTTTACAAGCTGGATAAATCGTCCTCTGAGCTGGCTGGGCTTTCACATACTGAAGAATTACATACAGGCACAGCTGTCTGCACTCTGCAGGAAGAAACAGCCTGACACTTCAGTGGAAGATAGCTGCAGGGGGAAAGATGCACACAAATGATCTCTTGAGATTAAAAAGGAAGGGTGTATACAGCCTGCTTGTGTATGGATGTATTTTCTATGTGTACATCAACCTACTTCCTGTTTTGGTGGCCATTTTGTTTGTTTATAAACAAACTTTTTAAAACTGTTTTTAACCACTTTTAATGCGGCGGGGAGCGGCGAAATTGTGACAGAGGGTAATAGGAGATGTCCCCTAACGCACTGGTATGTTTACTTTTGTGCGATTTTAACAATACAGATTCTCTTTAAAGAAAACCTGTACTGAAAAAAAGTTCCCCTGGGGGGTACTCACCTCAGTAGGGGGAAGCCTCTGGACCTTATTGAGGCTTTCCACGTCCTCCTGTGTGTCCCACGGCGGTCTCGCTGCAGCCCCCGGAACGCACAGGCGACAAATCCTGTGCAATATTTACCTTTTTCGGGCTCCAGCAGGGAGGCTGTTGCGGCTTTTCTGACGGAGATAGGTGAAAATAGCCGATCTCCGTCGGATCTGCTCTACTGCGCAGGCACAGGATACTAGCGCCTGCGCAGTAGAGCGGCCCGACGGAGATCGGCTATTTTCGCCTATCTCCGTGGGAAGAGCGGATACTGCGCCTATTTACATCGCCGCCGCTCCGGGAGGATTTTCGCCGCCACTCCGGGAGGATTTTCTCCGCCGCCGTGGGACCGAGGAGGATGGGGTAGGCCTCAATAGGATCCGGAGGCTTTCCCTACCTGAGGTGAGTACCCCCCAGGGGAGTTTTTTTCCATTACAGATTTTCTTTAAAGAGACTCTGAAGTCTCTCAAAAAACAGGTTATTCTTTTAAAATCCTCTTTAATATCACTGCCCTAATTGAAACGATGCATCCCCGCAGCTGAACTCAAACTAAATCACCCTAAACTGCCGGGCAAAAATCCACGACTTTCTTGGTCGTGGATTTTGCTGCCCGGGGAGGCAGAGCTTTGGGCTGTAGCTCTGCCTCCATTCACGTCAATCCACGCCTATCTCCGCCTCTCCCCCGCCCTTCTCAGTGAAAGAAGACTGAGAGGTGGCGATCCGCGCAGATGAAGGCGTCAAGAGGCAGAGGTGCAGCCCAAAGCTCTGCCTCTTCATGGAAGCGCTCCCCGCAGTGTGCCCCAGGGAGTTTGGGGTGATTTAGGTGATTAGGGTGTGTAAGTGCCTGAGGCCAGTGATTTGAGAAGGGGGCTGCCTCTCCCACATAAGGAGCCTGTAGGCTCCTTATGAAAAATCCCACCCTGACCTTTACACTGTTACATTACTGTTGGCTCTGCCCAAATCATGTCATGGCCACACCCATTTTTCACCTGCTGCCAGGAAATGACAAACAGGAAGTGGTCATGTGTATGCATGCTAACCTGACTAAAAAAATATTCTTATTATGTCAACTATATAGTTTTATTTAATAAAGATTATTTTTGCCACTGATTTTAAAAAATAAAATGTCTTGAGAAATCCAAGTGACGAGAGTAGTTTTGTATTTCTGACATGACTTAGTCTCGATCCTCCCGCACGTAGAAAGTTAATAGGTCGGTGATCCTCCCTGACACGAATCGCCCTCTGACTTTCATGATTTTCACAGTCTTCCGTTACTGTAGCTCAGCAAAGTCTAAATATTATTCTTTGCTATTGTTGTGTGGTGAGAGCCGGGCCTGAGTATTGTGCCGCTTCGAGGATCACCGCAGGACAGATGTTCCTCGAAAGTCTCACGCCCCAGACTGCACGGCTCCTCGCCCCTCAGGTACTCGTCTCAATGGCTTTGTTCAAGGAGGGCGGTGGAATCTCATGGCAAAGTTCAGTGAAAACATTACTTAAAGTACCTCTGTCGTGAAAATTTAAAATACTTGTAAACACATAAAAAGAAGAAGTAAATTTCTGAGTAAAATGAGCCTTAAATTACTTTTCTCCTATGTTACTGTCACTTACAGTAAGTAGTAGAAATCTGACAGACCCAACAGGTTTTGGATTAGCCCATCTCCTCATGGGGGGGGGGGGGGGGGGGGGGGTAGGGTCTCAGGATTTTCTTTATTTACAAAAGCACTTAGTGAATGGCAGTTGCTCCATCCAACTGCCAAAAAAGCGTGCAGCAAGCAGGGAGGCTGGCCAGCATCTTTATATAAATCTTTTTCAGGGAGTGTCTTTATAAAGAATAAAGGCCATGCTGAGAATCCCCCATGAAGAGATGGACTAACCCAAAACCTATCGGTAATGTCAGATTTCTACTACCTACTGTAAGTGACAGCAACATAGGAGAAAAGTAATTTATGGCTCATTTTACTCTGGAAGAAATGGACTTTGTATTTGTATGTGTTTTGAATTTTAAGATTTACGTGACAGTTCCTCTTTAATAAGAACTGGAAAGAAAATATTTTCATTTTGTGCTGTGGTCAACAAAGCTCAAAATACAAAAAGGGTCCTTCACTTTTGTGTTTTAGCCTACCTTATTTAGTGATGTTTGTAGGGTTCAAGCCAGCAGAATTTAACTTTCCCTAAAGCTGCTTTCACAGTGGAAGGTTACAGGCGCACGTCAGAGCAGCCTGTAACGCAGCCCCACCGCACAGTAATGAAGAATCAATGGGCTGTTCACAGTGCCCACGTTGCGTTACACTGTAACGCAACACATCCGTTGAGAGTGCTGCATGCTGTGCGTTATGCGCGGCCGCGTTAGACTGTGCGCACATGCTCAGTAGTGTTGGGGAGGAGTGGAGAGCAGCCAGGCACTTGGCTAATTAATATTCACTGCACTCAGTGACGTGCAGTGTTTACTTCCTGGAGCGGCCGCTCTGTGTGGCGATTGGCTGACGGGACCACGTGACGTCCAAAGCAGGGAGCAGCAGGTGTTGCGTTAGGGGGCACGTTATGTGCCCTATAATGTCCCCTAAACACAACGTCCTGATGTGTAAGTAGCCTTAAAGTGGACCTGAACTCTTGCACAGGACAAAAGGAAAACATATAGAAAATCACCCTGTGGGTATGTAGAGAGTTTAGCCTAATTCCACCTCATCTGTGACTAATCACAACTGTAATTTGATCTCTCAGCTGTGGCCACTGGCTGCCGCAGAGCCGCTAATATGTAAGCACAGGATGTTAACCCTATGTCTGCTTCCATGAAAGCAGGAAGTAGACACACTGAAGATTTATTGCCGGACTTGTATCAGCTGCAACAAAGAAATGTTTTTCTGTAAAGGTTATTATGCTGTTGCTTATCTTACAGAGCAAAGAGGAAGTTCTGATATTACAGTGTAACAGTGTGCTGACCAGGAAGCTGTTATGGGGTAACGGCCATTTTCAAAATGGAGGACGGAGAATTCCATTGACCACAGTGGACAAACAGGACGTGACAGAGGTGAAAACGATTGATGAGTTGCCTACACAGGAGGTTAGTATGATTTGCTATCTGATCTGAAAAATAAAAGTCAAAATAACCATACACAGGTCATACTTACCTCCTGTGTAGTCTGCTCATCAATCTCTTTCTCCTCTCCTACGTCCTGTTTGTCCACACCGGCCAAACAGGAAATGACGCAGCATGATGCCGTCACTTCCTGCCTCGGGTATGCGGAAGCATATTGTTAAAATATGTTTCCGCATAGATATATATGACAGCCTGTAACAGCTGTTTTCTTTTTTATGACTATTATGAGCATGATGTAACATCCTTGTTATGGGCAAGTTATGTCTTGTATTACTTTTTATAAAAAGTATTAATTTTAAAAAAATATACGTTTCCGCACATGAGCGGCATGATATCACGCCGGTAATTTTTTTAAAATCCACGCGTCGCCATAGACTAACACGACTTCCAGGCGACGCAGATCACCGCAAGTCACCGCAGAAGCCGCGCAGTTCTGGACCTGCATCAGGGATGCTGAGAAAATGTCACTTCCGTTGCTTCGCGTCGTATCACGGAAGTATTCATTGCCCACAATGGGGTGCGGTAAAAATTCTGTAACACCCCGGTGTGAAAGGGCTCACAGACTCAGCACAGACGTACAGTAGCATGAAAATATTGCACCCTTTTGATGTTGCATGTCTATAGCTGTTCCAACATTCTGAGCAAACAGTATTGGCTATCATTCATAAAAGTGCTGTCGCTAAAGTAAATCCGTGCGGGGAAACACCGCTGTCGGTATTTCAGCCTTCTGGGTGGTCATTCATAAAAATGTTGCCTGTTGCGATAGGAGTGCGGAGATATTCCGCTGTAGGCTGGCGTTAGGCTCTCGGTAGGCATGCGGAAACAGGAGAAGCTGGCCAAGTCCCTCCATGTGCTGCTCTCTCTGCTGCTGCTTGGGAGGTCTGTCCCATTCACTTACATATACTCCGTAGGCTTCTCGCTACATCCAGGGGAGCGGTAATCCCCGTCCACATACCGCTTGCGTAAAGTTTTATGCATTGACATTTTGTTACATTTCCGCATGGAATCACCGCACAATGCGGTAATTTATCGCTCTGCTTGAGAAAGTCAGCTTCGCATGCGGAAACGGCCTTTATGAATACACATTTTGCTCAGTGCTCGGTAAAGTCGGCTGTTTTTAGCATTTCCGCATGCGGGAACGCTTTATGAATGATAGCCATTGAGTCTGATGAAGGCTGCGCAGCCAAAAGCTTAAAGGACACCTGAAGCGAAAATAAACTAATGAAAGAAACAATTGTATCTATCTTCCTTCTCCTAAAAATGACTTTTTAAGATATTCCACAGTTTTATTTTACATTTAAATCTACTTGTTAAGTTTTAACTGTTTTATTCTTTTTGCTCAATGACACATTCATTGAAGTATGCCAGAGCTAAAATCTATGAACTATTGGCCCTTTTTATCTCTTTCCTGCTCTCAGAAGCCATTTTCTGCTAGGAAAGGGTTTTATAGTTGGAATTTCTTATCACTGTAGTCACTTCCTGTCTGAGTCAGGACTGAGTCAGCCACTTACAAACCTGATATTTAACTCTTTCAGGCAGAGAAAGAAAACAACGAACACAGCCTAGTTATTTGTGTGCTTGGCACTGTACATACATGTCTATCTCATCATGTCACATGTCACTTCGGGTATCCTTTAATCTCATTCTTTAAGTTAGCCAATAAATGGTATCATTCTGATTCAAAAGTTCTAGATGAAGAATTGGTCACAGGCCGGGGCGTAACAATAAACCCTGCAAGGGATGCAGCCCAGAAGCCACAGGGGGCCCTGTCCTAAGAGACTGACAACTAAGGGCAAGGAGAGAAAAAACTTTCTGCTTTCTGCACAATTGTTCTAATGACTGCCTCTGCTCAGCCACTGATAAGGAATCATAGAGGTTCGCAGACAAAAATGTGTAGACAGTGGCTCTACCCCTTTCCAAGTGCTCTGTAGTAGTGATACTGGAGGAGTCTGCGGAGCCAGTTCTGCTCCATCTCTGAGCAAGCCTTATCAAAGTTAACACGCCTGATCAGGTAACATGCCTTATCAGAGTAGCATAGCGAGCGCTACGAACTTATGCCTGCTAATTGGCAATGATGAGAGCTCCACTCGTCCTGGGTTCTTATGCTACTCTGTTAAGGCATGTTAACTTTGATAAGGCATGCTATTTGTCTTAGTGACTTAAAGAGAACCAGAGATGAAGCACCCTCATGTATTTTACCTTAAGCCTCATCTACACGCGTAGATGAGGCTGCGATCCGGCGGCTCGATTAGCCGCCGGATCGCCTCTTCCGCGTACCCGCGCGTGCCCGCCGTGTCCCCACTCGCCGCCGCATTCGATTCCCCGCTGGTCCCCGCCGGCGCCGCTTATCTTCCGCTCGATTCCCTGCCATTGTCCCCTCGCGGGGAGCGAGCAGAGAATCGGCGGAAGCAAGACCCGTCCTGTTGGATCTTATCAATCGAGCCGCATCAGCGGCTCAATTGATAAGGAGCATCGCGGCTTTATAAATCAGTGGGAACATGACAGTAACCACCTAATCTACTCTTTGTTTCATTGTTCTGTTTAATCTGACTGTTATCACCTCTGATAAGAATCCCCCACTGAGCACTCAGGCTGCTCAGTCTAGCTTTGCTACGGAAAGATTATAGCTGAGTCTGTCTTCTGTGGTGTCTTTTCAAGCCCAAGCCTGCCCCCTTGTGGCTCTGCTATAATGACTCAGCAATAATCATTCCCAGCAAAGCCAGACTGAATGCTCAGTCCGGGATTCTTATCACAGCTGATAACAGACACTTTTAGCAGTGAGGATGAAACCGAGAGCATGGTAAGTGTTTTCTCTAATGTTCTTACTGATATATATGGTAAAATACACAAGGGTGCTTCGTCTCTGGTTCCCTTTAAGCCCCATGTGTGTCTGTATGTGTGAAACATGCACGTTTTATCACAGAACCTAATGTAATTGATAGAGAAAATGCATGTTTTTATCTGCATGGGGAAAATACATCCAAGTGCGCACTAGCCAATTGAATAAGGCCCAGTGCACACCAAAAACCTCTAGCAGATGAGCAAAACGCTAGTGGTTTTTGGAGCAGATTTCAGAGCGATTCTAGGCATGTTTGGAGAGATTTTCTAAACATGCTTAGCGTTTTTTGCAGCGTTTTTGTGTATCAGATTTCATATATTATTACAGTAAAGCTGTTACTGAACAGCTTCTGTAACAAAAACGCCTGGAAAACCTTCTGATCTAGCGTTTTTCAGAGCGGTTTTCCACTTTCCTATACTTTAACATTGAGGCAGAAATGCATCAGAAATCTAAAAAATTGCAGCAGCCCCCCGAGTTTGCATTTGTGGAAAAAACGAACCGCTCCGGTGTGCACCAGCCCATCGAAATACATTACCCAAGCGGTTTTCAAACAGCTAGCGTTTTTAAAAAACGCTCCAGAACCGCTCTGGTGTGCACCAGCCCTAACATTGATTCTTATTTTACCTGTTCATAAAACCGGGGGGAGGATTGGCGTCAGGGGGGCCCAGTGATTTCTAGTTACGCTCCTGGTCACAGGTTCAGATAGTGTTTCTAGTTACGCTCCTGGTCACAGGTTCAGATAGTGTTTCTAGTTACGCTCTTGGTCACAGGTTCAGATAGTGTTTCTAGTTACGCTCCTGGTCACAGGTTCAGATAGTGTTTCTAGTTACGCTCCTGGTCACAGGTTCAGATAGTGTTTCTAGTTACGCTCTTGGTCACAGGTTCAGATAGTGTTTCTAGTTACGCTCCTGGTCACAGGTTCAGATAGTGTTTCTAGTTACGCTCCTGGTCACAGGTTCAGATAGTGTTTCTAGTTACGCTCTGTCCTGGTCACAGGATCAGATAGTGGAGAGATCTAATGTGGCTGAGCTGGTTTGGAGCATTCACCAGAACTGTCACAAACCAGTGCAGCGAGTTCCTCTGGTTGTGGAGTAGTGCGCCGGGATGAACAGTCTGTACTGTGTGTTTTCCCTGAGGAAAGAGGCCATTGTGCCAGGACTGTAGACTCAGCGCTGGCTGCTTCTTATGTCTGTTGTGCAATGCCAGGCAATGGAAGACTGTGGCCCTCATTAAATTCACTTTTACCCCTTGGTGATATTTTCATATCTCATGGATAAAATGCCACCAGGATCCAGGAAGTAAGGGAACACTCAGAATGATTTTGCCAGTACTTTTCACCTACTTTTGGTACTTATTCAATTGCAGAGTGCTTAGAAGTTGTTTTAACCACTTGAGGACCACAGTGTTAAACCCGCCTAAATAGGGCTGCTCAAATCTGGATCCGGGAGATACCCGGATAGTTGCTATCCGGATATCTCCCAGTAAACCTGTGCGGGGCGGGGGGGTCAAGCTTACCTGTCTGACGTCTTCTTCGTCCGTCCCTCGGCGCCTCCCACGATGCGGTCCAAGCGGCGGTCACGTGATTACAAACACTTCCTCCTTCCGGGTTGAAGGAGGAAGTGTTTGTAGTCACGTGACGCGCGTGGACCGCATCGTGGGAGGCGCCGAGGGACGGACGAAGAAGACGTCAGACAGGTAAGCTTGATAGCAACTATCTGGGTTTCTCCTGGATCCGGATTTGAGCAGCCCTACCCCTAAAGACCAGGCCATTTTTCTTAAAAAGGGCCACTGCAGCCTTAAGGCCTCGATGTAGGGCCGCACAACTCAGTACACAAGTGAACTTTCCCCTTCCCCCCTTTTCTCCGCACTAACCGAGCTCTCTGTTGGTGGGGTCTAAACGCTCCCCCCATGTTTTTTTTTTTTAATGAATTTTCCCTAACTCCCTCCCCCCACCCAGCTAATCACGGCGATCGGCTGTCATAGGCTTCAGCCTATGAGAGCCGATCGCTCTCCTGTGTCCCAGGGGGACCGCCGTGTCACACAGCTGTCCCTAGTACAGCCCATTGGTCTTTATTTAGTTAAAGGACAACTGTAGTGATAAGAATAGGGAGGCTGCCATATTTATTTCCTTTTAAGCAATACCAGTTGCTTGTCAGACCTGACAATGTCAGAAACTTCTGATCTGCTGCATGCTTGTTCAGGATCTATGGCTTAAAGCCAATGGTTACCAATCTAAAAATAAAAAAGTCAGATGCTCACCTAAGGAGAGGGAAGGCTCGGTCCTAATGAGCCTTCCCTCTCCTCTCCCGGTGCTGCGCTGGCTCCCCCGTTCGCGTCCGCCGCCGCAGGGACTTCGGAGGTCTTCAGGAGCACTCGGGCTTCCGAAGACGGGCCGCTCCATACTACGTATGCGCGAGTGCGTTATAGAGGGCGCTCGCGCATGCGTAGTATGGAGCGGCCCGTCCTCGGGAGCCTGAGTGCTCCCGAAAGCTCCCTTCGCCTGCGGAAGTGGCAGTACTTGACCGAACTGGTCGAATACTGCTACGGGGGATCCTGCTCGGGACCGGGCACCGGGAGAGGAGAGGGAAGGCTCATTAGGACCGAGCCTTCCCTCTCCTTAGGTGAGTATCTGACTTTATTTTTAGATTGGTAAACATTCACTTTAAAGCAGGCATGGGCAGACTCGGCCCTCCAGCTGTTACAGAACTACAAGTCCCACAATGCATTTGCCTTTCTGAGTCATGACTGTGGCTGTCAGACCCCTGCAATGCATTGTGGGACTTGTAGTTCCTTAACAGCTGGAGGGCCAAGTTTGCCCATGCCTGGCGTAAAGTATTAGAGGCAGAGAGAGGATGAGCAGGATGGCCAGGAGGCAACTGGTTTATTGCAGCCAACAGAGAGGGCTGGTGCACACCAGAGCTGTTCTGGAGCGTTTTTTAAACCGCTTACAGGGGGAAAACCGCTTGGCTAATGAAAGTGAATGGGATGGAGGACACCAGAGCGGGTCGTTTTTTTCCCCCAAACGCAAACTCGGGGGCTGCAGCATTTTTTAGATTTCTGAGGCGTTTCCTCCTCAGTGTTAAAGTTTAGGAAACAGGAAAACAGCTCTGAAAACCGCTAGATCAGAGCAGTTTTCCAGGCATTTTTGTCACAGAAGCTGTTCAGTAACAGCTTTGCTGTAACAATATATGAAATCTACTACACAAAAACGCATCCAAAACCGCTAGGTATGTTTAGAAAACATCTCTAAACATGCCTAGAATCACTCTAGGTAAAGTTATTGAAAAGGCTGTCTATCTGCAACTTGAAACCAGGCTGTCAGTAAACAACATCCTGGACCCTCTACAATCTGGCTTTAAGAAACACCACAGCTGTGAAACAGCCCTCATCCAAGTCTGCAACGATCTGCTCATGGCAAGGGACAGAGGGGAATGTTCCATCCTAATCCTGTTCGATCTCTCAGCGGCTTTTGATACAGTTGACCATGAAATCCTGCTTAACCTCCTTGCCGGTTTTCCCGACCTGAGCTCGGGGTAGAAAAAAGCAGCTGCTATCGGTGATCCCGAGCTCAGGTCGGGGTAGGCATTGCAGAGCTTTACCTGTAGTTGTGGAGTCCCGCGCGCGATCTCGCTGCGCAGCGGGACTCCAGCCTCTCTCCCCGGCAGTGTGGGGTCTTGGAGCAGCGCAGCCGTGGTGGTGGCAGCAGAGCGGTGGTGGCAGCGTGACGTCATCGGGGGCGGGGCTAACATTGAAAACGAACTTCTCTATATTAGAGAAATATAGAGAAGTTCGTTTATATGTATATTAGCACCATCTTGTGGGCAAAGAGAAAACTGCAGCCCAGGAGCCCAGGAAGGTAATTTTTTTTTTATTTTGCTGCAGATCTCCCTGCCAGAATGATTTTTTCAGGTTTTAGGGTCTGAAAGAGTGAAAAAAAAATTGCACCGCTTTTAGACCCTAAAATCTGGAAAGAATCAGACCGCCAAGGAGGTTAACAGACTGCAGGAGTACTGTGGCATCAGTGGATCAGTCCTCCAGTGGTTCAGATCATTCCTGACTGACAGAACACAGAGAGTATCCCTAGGTCCTATAGTGTCCAAACCTGCACCTCTACAATTCCGAGTGCCACAAGGATCAATCCTATCCCCTCTGCTGTTTGCAATCTACATGTTGCCACTCGGTACACTTATCCAACGACATGGCCTGACGTACCACTGCTACGCCGATGACACACAGCTATACCTGTCCTTCAAACCTGGTGGAACAGACCCTACTCCAAAAATAAACTCTTGCTTAGCTGAGCTTCAGGCATGGATGAATGATAACTGGTTGAAACTGAATGCTGACAAAACTGAGGTCCTCTTTGTCCAAAGCCAGTGCTCGCCATCAAAACAGCTCTATCCTAAAGCAACACCAATCAGGATTGGGAATTCAGACATAAACAGCTCCAACCTTGTGCGCAGCCTTGGCGTACTAATCGATGGGGATTTAAGCTTCAGTAACCAAATTTCATCTGTAGTTAAATCTTCCTACTTTCATCTGAAGAACATTGCAAAGATTAAACATCTGATTCCCCCAGAGGATCTTCCAACCCTAGTCCACGCCTTCATCACATCACGGCTGGACTACTGCAATGCCCTTTATGCTGGCCTCCCCAAAAAGGACCTGCGTCGCCTGCAATTAGTGCAGAATGCTGCTGCCAGATTGCTAACAAACCAGCCTCGCCAGGGTCACATTACACCGATCCTTCGCTCACTGCACTGGCTACCAGTAGAATGGGGAATACTCTTCAAGATTGGACTGCTGACATTCAAATCCCTGCACAATCTGGGCCCTGGATACATGAAGGACCTGCTGAAGCTGCACCACACCTCTCACAACCTCAGATCAGCAAGTTCTATAAACTTGGTCACTCCCAGAGTGCACCTCAGAAAATCTGGAGACAGAGCCTTCTGTCATGCTGCCCCTACTCTTTGGAACTCCCTGCCACACCCAGTAAAGACAGCACCATCCCTGGAGCTATTCAAATCCAGACTGAAAAGCCACCTGTTTAGCCTGGCATTTCCGGACTTATAAAATTCTTCCTCTGTACCACAATGGTCTGAGCCATGCTTATGCGCTTTGAGTCCTATGGGAGAAAAGCGCTCTACAAATGTCATTTGTTGTTTGTTGTTGAAATCTGCTTCAAAAACTTCTAGCGTTTTGCGGATCTGCTAGAGGTTTTTGGTGTGCACTGGGCCAGAGATCTGTCTTTTGGTCGATCAGCCATCAAAATCGCTAGATGTATAGCCAGCCTAACAGGAAACAGTAGGAGGAGGTTCTTGCCCTTGTGAGCTTATAGTGGAGTGGAGACAGTAGGGGAGGAGACACATGGGTTTGCGGATGAGGACATGCTACCTAAAGCAAATGATAGGCTTGTCTGAAGAGGCGTGTCTTGAGGGTGTGTTTGAATATTTTCAGGCTGACGGAAAGGCAGTGGAGGAGTCTAATGAAAATCGATCTGCTGTGTGAGGTAGAAATCAATTCCAATCACGAAGGAATTGCTTGTTTTGCCACATCAGGTAACAATCTATAAGGCTATGTTCACAGTGACACATTGCTGTGCGTTTGACAATATAATCACAGTTATCGTGAGGCAATTATATTGTACTGGTACATTCGCATTAATGCGCTAGCAGTGCGGTGGAATCCGTCGGGCATAATGCAACGTATGCAGCATGCATAACATGTTGACATGAAGCATAATTTGCATGCACATTAACAGTTGCGGTGTAGCACACTTTGCATGCGTATTAACAGTTGCGGTGTAGCATACTTTGCATGCGCATTAACAGTTGCGGTGTAGCATACTTTGCATGCGCATTAACAGTTGTCATGAAGCATACTTTGCATGCGCATTAACAGTTGAAGTGAAGCATACTTTGCATGCGCATTAACAGTTGTCGTGAAGCATACTTTGCATGCGCATTAACAGTTGTCATGAAGCATATTTTGCATGCGTATTAACAGTTGAAGTGAAGCATACTTTGCATGCGCATTAACAGTTGCAGTGTAGCACACTTTGCATGCACATTAACAGTTGTCATGAAGCATACTTTGCATGCGCATTAACAGTTGAAGTGAAGCATACTTTGCATGCATATTATCAGTTGCAGAGAAGCATACTTTGCATGTGCAGCTGGGGGTGGGGCGAAGAGACACAGGTGGGGTGGCCACAGCTTCAGAAGACTTTGCATAAAAATGGCCAAAGCGATCTTTCCGATGGAAGGGGCAGAGTTTCAGACTTATAATGATTTAAAATGAACATGAACTCTTCCACAGGACAGAAAGGAAAACATAGAGAAATGTACCCTGTGTGTATTTAGAGAGTTTAGCCTAATTCCCCCTCATCTGTAAATAATCACAAGTTGTAATTTGATCCCTCAGCTGTGTCAGCTGGCTGCTTTGGCAGAGCAGTTCATTTACAAACACAGGATACTGACCCTATGGCTGCTTCCATGAAAGCAGGAAGTAGACACACTGCATTTATTGCAGGAACAAAGAAATGTTTTTCTTTAACCTCCCCAGCGGTAACTCAGAGTCTGGCTCGGGGCAGAAAACAGCAGCTCAGAGTGGTAACCCCAAGCCTGACTCGTGGAAGCCACTGGGAACTAAGAGTGCAGCACGCAGCGGGCGTTTCAACTCCCCTCCCTCTAGGATCCAGACACTGGCAGCCATTCCTGTCCTCGGAGGCTCTGCGGCAATCTCCTTACACGGTTACAGCACCACCCGGAGGACAGAGGGAGAATTGCAGCGCTGGATACCAGGAAGGTGAGTTATGCTAAGTACACACCATAAGATAGTTTGGCAGATAGATAATTTTCCTTCATGTCTGATCTTATTTTCAATCATTTTTCTGATCAATTTCTCATTGAAGTGAATGTAAATTGATAAAAAAAAAAAAAAGATAAGAAAATCGATCGGACAGTAAATCGGCTGAAAAATCTCATCGTGTGTACCTAGCGTAAGTGCTGGGCTGCTGCAGATCTCTCTGCGGTGGTTTTTCCTGGTTTTAGGGTCTGAAAGTGTGCTAAATAGTTGCAATGCTTTCACACCCTAAAATCCAGAAATAATCCTACTGCCAGGGGGGGTTAAGGGCCCATTCACTCTGGCAATCGCACGCTAGCGCACTCGTGTTTGGCGCAGGTGATTTCACCACGATTGACACGGTAAAATCACCGTACACTCGTGCAATTTTTGAGTGATTGCAATTAGCACTGAATCGCGTTTTGCGATTGACGCTTATCGTGAATCGTCTGCGATCGACTGCAATCGCGGCAGTGAGATTTCTGCCATTATTTAGTATTGTGCTAGCGCTTCGGCGACTAGTGGGACTTGCCCACTAATTGTCCCAGTGTGGATGGGCCCTAAAGGTGGGTACACACATCAGATAAAAGTCTTTGGAAAATGAAAGATCACAGACCAATTTTACCCCATTCCATGTAGTATGAGAGCCATACCTACACAGTCTATTCTATGGAGCTGCACTCCCCATCAGACAGAAATCTTACCCCCTTCCATGTAGTATGAGAGCCACACCTACACAGTCTATTCTATGGAGCTGCACTCCCCATCAGACAGAAATCTTACCCCCTTCCATGTAGTATGAGAGCCATACCTACACAGTCTATTCTATGGAGCTGCACTCCCCATCAGACAGAGATCTTACCCCCTTCCATGTAGTATGAGAGCCATACCTACACAGTCTATTCTATGGAGCTGCACTCCACATCAGACAGAAATCTTACCCCCTTCCATGTAGTATGAGAGCCACACCTACACAGTCTATTCTATGGAGCTGATCTCCCCATCAGACAGAAATCTTACCCCCTTCCATGTAGTATGAGAGCCACACCTACACAGTCTATTCTATGGAGCTGCACTCCCCATCAGACCGAAATCTTACCACCCTCCATGTAGTATGAGAGCCACACCTACACAGTCTATTCTATGGAGCTGCACTCCCCATCAGACAGAAATCTTACCCCCTTCCATGTAGTATGAGAGCCACACCTACACAGTCTATTCTATGGAGCTGATCTCCCCATCAGACAGGAATCTTACCCCCTTCCATGTAGTATGAGAGCCACACCTACACAGTCTATTCTATGGAGCTGCACTCCCCATCAGACAGAAATCTTACCCCCTTCCATGTAGTATGAGAGCCACACCTACACAGTCTATTCTATGGAGCTGCACTCCCCATCAGACCGAAATCTTACCACCCTCCATGTAGTATGAGAGCCACACCTACACAGTCTATTCTATGGAGCTGAACTCCCCATCAGGCAGAGATCTTACCCCCTTCCATGTAGTATGAGAGCCACACCTACACAGTCTATTCTATGGAGCTGCACTCCCCATCAGACAGAGATCTTACCCCCTTCCATGTAGTATGAGAGCCATACCTACACAGTCTATTCTATGGAGCTGCACTCCCCATCAGACAGAAATCTTACCCCCTTCCATGTAGTATGAGAGCCACACCTACACAGTCTATTCTATGGAGCTGCACTCCCCATCAGACAGAAATCTTACCCTCTTCCATGTAGTATGAGAGCCACACCTACACAGTCTATTCTATGGAGCTGCACTCCCCATCAGACAGAAATCTTACCCTCTTCCATGTAGTATGAGAGCCACACCTACACAGTCTATTCTATGGAGCTGCACTCCCCATCAGACAGGAATCTTACCCCCTTCCATGTAGTATGAGAGCCACACCTACACAGTCTATTCTATGGAGCTGCACTCCCCATCAGACAGAAATCTTACCCCCTTCCATGTAGTATGAGAGCCACACCTACACAGTCTATTCTATGGAGCTGCACTCCCCATCAGACAGAAATCTCACCCCTTCCATGTAGTATGAGAGCCATACCTACACAGTCTATTCTATGGAGCTGCACTCCCCATCAGACAGAGATCTTACCCCCTTCCATGTAGTATGAGAGCCATACCTACACAGTCTATTCTATGGAGCTGAGCTCCCCATCAGACAGAAATCTTACCCCCTTCCATGTAGTATGAGAGCCACACCTACACAGTCTATTCTATGGAGCTGCACTCCCCATCAGACAGAAATCTCACCCCTTCCATGTAGTATGAGAGCCATACCTACACAGTCTATTCTATGGAGCTGCACTCCCCATCAGACAGAGATCTTACCCCCTTCCATGTAGTATGAGAGCCACACCTACACAGTCTATTCTATGGAGCTGAGCTCCCCATCAGACAGAAATCTTACCCCCTTCCATGTAGTATGAGAGCCACACCTACACAGTCTATTCTATGGAGCTGCACTCCCCATCAGACAGAGATCTTACCCCCTTCCATGTAGTATGAGAGCCACACCTACACAGTCTATTCTATGGAGCTGCACTCCCCATCAGACAGAAATCTTACCCCCTCCATGTAGTATGAGAGCCACACCTACACAGTCTATTCTATGGAGCTGATCTCCCCATCAGACAGGAATCTTACCCCCTTCCATGTAGTATGAGAGCCACACCTACACAGTCTATTCTATGGAGCTGCACTCCCCATCAGACAGAGATCTTACCCCCTTCCATGTAGTATGAGAGCCACACCTACACAGTCTATTCTATGGAGCTGCACTCCCCATCAGACAGAAATCTTACCCCTTCCATGTAGTATGAGAGCCACACCTACACAGTCTATTCTATGGAGCTGATCTCCCCATCAGACAGAAATCTTACCCCTTCCATGTAGTATGAGAGCCACACCTACACAGTCTATTCTATGGAGCTGCACTCCCCATCAGACAGAAATCTTTGCAAGATGCTGCACACAAAGATGCTGTACAGACACAAAAGATCAGTATCTGCAAAAGATCTGTTCCTGCAAATTGCATTCATAGTCTATATCTGCAAATCTCATACACACCTTATTTAACAGACATTCATGGAGCCAAGCAGTTTAGTGTATCAGAAATTGTCATACTCAAGCACAAGTATATTTGTAGATTCAGTCAATAATTGAGAATCATTTAATCTTTTCAATGCCATTTTATTGAAAAATGCAAACTTTAAACCTGTAAAATGCACAGTGCTCAATATGCAGGGATTTGCATGCATTACAGTCAATCAGTGCAGCTAAAGATTGCAACCATGCACAAGGCAAGTCATAGATGACAAGCAGTTCCCTCGGTTTAGCAAGCACAGACAGCGTCTAAGCTAGATCAAAATGCACAGTGCGCAATATGCAGGGGATTTGCATGCAATACAGTAACCAGGAGGCAGCTTCGGTCTCACCAGTTTATGCTGCTTGCAGACTTTAGCCCATGCAACAGCCGGTGCTTTCGAGGTAATCCATGCGGGCTCAGAGTAGCGTGCAGATAGTGATCACGGCTCATGGGTGTCGGATTAAAGCCCACCTTCTTTCCACTATAGCCGGATAGGCCCAGTGCACTCTGGGCGGATCCGCCGGCCGCATCCGCCTGAAAATCCGCATGGCTAATATCTCTATGGGCTGGTGCACACCGGCGGTTTGAGGTTTTTAGCAAGCCGCAAACTTGCCTCTTGCTGCACGTTTGCGGTTTGCTTAAAACCTCAAACCGCCGGTGTGCACTAGCCCATCGCATCAAGATCCGCCCGGTGTGCACTGGGACTAAACTGTCATCCGCACCCAAAACCGCTAGCGTTTTGTGGATCTGCTAGCGGTTTTGGTGTGCACTGGGCCATACAGAGTTCCGCTCGGGCCAAAAAA
Organism: Hyperolius riggenbachi; assembly: GCF_040937935.1. Taxonomy (NCBI): domain Eukaryota; kingdom Metazoa; phylum Chordata; class Amphibia; order Anura; family Hyperoliidae; genus Hyperolius; species Hyperolius riggenbachi. Next base: position 282,369,635 of record NC_090654.1, read on the forward strand.
CAGGTTCACTACAACCGAGATTGTCTTCTATGCAAAGTTACTATACCCAACGTTACTCCTGTGTACTTATAATTAGGGCTGCTCAAATCCCATCCAGGAGACATCCGGATAGTTGCTATCCGGATATCTCCCAGTAAACCTGTGCGGGGTGGGTGGGGGTCAATCTTATCTGTCTGACGTCTTCTTCGTCCGTTTCTCGGCGCCTACCACGATGCGGTCCACGCACGTGACTACAACCACTTCCGAAGAAGACGTCAGACAGGTAAGATTGACCCGCACAGGTTTACTGGGAGATATCCGGATAGCAACTATCCGGATGTCTCCCGGATCGGATTTGAGCAGCCCTGCTTATAATGCTTGGCCGGGATCTGGACATTTAGTTTATTGTACCCAAAGTTATACTACAGTAGAATCCCTTTATAGTAAACTGCAAGGGACTGGGCCAAGTAGTTTACTCAATCAGAAGTTTACTATATCATTAGTTTACTATGTCAGAAATGGTCATACTTAAGCACATAAAGTACCATATAAACTTGAGTATAAGCCGACCGGAATATAAGCCGACCCCCCAGTTTATACCCTAAAAAACAGGGAAAAATTATTGACCCGAGTATAAGCCGAGGTATATCCAGTACAGGTAGCCAGGTGTAGATGTCTGCAGTATAGGTATACTATAGTATTGGATCTCAAGTCAGTTAATAATTGGGAGACATTTTTCTTTCCAATGCTTCAGCAAGCGAGCACAGACATCATCTAAAGGTGAAAATCAATTAACCCTTCGCACACTCACATGCAAATGTTCAAACAAATGCATTCACAGATTCACTTATCCAGGCACAACTGTTATCCCTACAGCTAAGTTAAAAGCCGGGGTTTTAGTTCACAGAAGAATGCATTCTTATGCTTAGTCACCTATACTGCGCAGAAGTACCCAGATAAACATAGGTGTCCTAACTCTGGCCCTGTAACATGCATAGTGCAGACATGCAAACACATTAATTGCATCAAACCTATCAATGGATTAGGAGCACACATCCTGACGTCCTCTCCTGGGACAGACAGTGCATCTTACCAATCGCACAAGGGAGCTAATGTTATGTGTCCATGTGCACCATGCGCATTCTTATCATTGACCCCTGTGGCTAGGGTCCAATTCGGTGCACTCCCCCCTTCCCCTGTATGTTTGTCAGCATGCACACAGCTTATGCTGGTGTTTGTGCATGGTGCACATGGACACATAACGTTAGCTCCCTTGTGCGATTGGTAAGATGCACTGTCTGTCCCAGGAGAGGAAGTTAGGATGTGTGCTCCTAATCCATTGATAGGTTTGATGCAATGAATGTGTTTGCATGTCTGCACTATGCATGTTACAGGGCCAGAGTTAGGACACCTATGTTTATCTGGGTACTTCTGCGCAGTATAGGTGACTAAGCATAAGAATGCATTCTTCTGTGAACTAAAACCCTGGCTTTTAATTTAGCTGTAGGGATAACAGTTGTGCCTGGACGAGTAAATATGTGAATGCATTTGTTTGAACATTTGCATGTGAGTGTGCGAAGGGTTAATTGATTTTTGCTGTTTCTAGCCACACCCCCTTCAGCACCTCCCTTCCCCTAATAATTTATTTAATGTCCTAACTAGAGGCGATGTGCCTGGATATATGTATGTTTATTATTATCATCTAAAGGTAGCCACACACCATACAATTTTTTAAATATCTGTTCATTTCAAGAATTGCAATCAATTTTTCTGACTGATTGTAACATTCAAAAAATATGACCAATGTACCACACACGTTAAATGTTTTCCCCAATTATGATAAAAATGATTTGAAACTGAGAAAATTGCTAGGGTGTGTATATTAATAAATTGATAATCTAATGCTGGGCATACACGGCACTAGAAGTCCTTATCAATCGAGCCGCTGATGGCTCCATTGATAATATCCGACAGGTCCGATGACCTGCCGGATAGATTTCCTGCTCGATCCCGAGCGGTAATCGATCCGAGCAAACAAGCGGGGATCGATCCGGCGGCTAATCGGCCGCCGGATCGACCCGTGTATGCCCAGCAAAACACACACCATACAATCTTTAGAAAAATTCCAGCATTCCAGATCAATGAAAATTGAAAAAAAAAAAAACGGTAAATACGATTGGATTTTTCAGTCGAATGAAATAAAAAAACTTTCGATTTTTTGGGGAGATCCAATCATATTTATCGAATTGCCGTAAAATTGAATCATTTTATTGTATCGTGTGTGTGTGGCCACCTTAACCTCCCTGGCGGTCAATTAAATCCGCCAGGGAGGCAGCGCAGCACTATTTTTTTTTTTTTTTTAAATCATGTAGCTAGCCTAGCACTAGCTACAGGATAGCCGTTGAGCAGTGGCATCCCCCTACCCTCTCTGATCGCCTCCGGCGATCAGGCCCGTCAGGAAATCCCGTTCTGAACGGGATTTCCATGAGGGCTTCCCCCCATGGCGACGGGCGCGATTACGTCACCGACGTCGTGACGTCAGAGGGAGTCCCGATCCACCCCTCAGCGCTGCCTGGCACTGATTGGCCAGGCAGCGCACGGGGTTTCGGGGGGGCACCGTCTGACGCGGCAGGTAGCGGCGATCGAAGGTAACACGCAGCTAGCAATGTGCTAGCTGCGTGTATAACAAAAAATTATGCAAATCCTCCAGCGCGGCTTACCCCGTGTCCAGCACGGGGTTACCGCTAAGGAGGTTAAGCTAGATCAAAATTCAGTGTTCAATATGCAGGGATTTGCATGCAATCATCATGCAACGGCTTGCACAAGAATCATAGATCTTATCAGTTGATGCAGGTACAGTACTGATCGTGTGCTCCTCTGTCCACATTTCTGTGAAGCCTGGATGATACTGTAGCATTGCTGCCATGCACAAGCAAGTCACAGATGGCAGGCAATTGAAGTGGTATAAGTGGCAGCCAGCCCACCATCTGACCACGGCTCATATGTCTCCGACTGACTTATGCTACACTTTCCACTATAGTCAGATACAGAATACCACAGAGGCCAAAAAACAGGTTCACTATAACAGAAGTTTTATTATATCAGCGTTTACTATACCAGGCCTGGTCCGGGACCCTTAGTTTACTATACCCGAATGTTTACTATAACGAGGTTATACGCGTACATTTGAATACGGCGCTGGTAGACTTGGGCGCAGGATCCAGCTGTTATATGGCTGGTCCTGCTTCTGCACAAGTCCGGGGCGTTTTAATTACTATTCCCCCTCCAGGCCGACATGGATAGTGGGGGAATGAAATAATTCGGCTTCCAGCGATTGCTGGAGGCCGAATTATTGTGTTTTTTAAGCAACTTCGGGTCCGTCTTCTGACGGAGCCGACCTTCCTCACTGAGTGCCGCTATAGACTGATTCCCATTACAGTCTATGGCGGCACTCGCTGCGCCCAAAGCTAGCAGCGCTGAAAAGCACTGCTCCGAGGTTATACTGATGGGGTTTTGTAACGTGCAGCCACACCCATGCTTGAGCGGCTCCGTGCTACCGTGCAGTGATCTGTGGACATGTGCAGGGCCGCTGGGCTCGTACACGGAGGAGAATGCGGCTGTGAGGAAGCTACAACGGTTCTTTAGAGGGTCCCGGGGCAGCGCAGGAGGGGTGAAGGAAGACTGGCGAAGAGAGGCCTCCCGCTACCGAGATACATTTCTAACGTTTTATCACTATACTGATTACAGGTACCCTTTACCAACTGTGAAGGCATTTGAACAAGAAGTAAACCATCAAGAGCACCCAATCGTGTATTATTCATAATACAATGTAAATATGGTATGTAGTGAATAATACACACAAGTATAGGTTGCCAAGACCAGGCAACCACTCAAAAAGCAAGATGGGAGATTAGGCCTGTCCCCACGTCCAACGCTAACGCAATCGTAACCCAATGTGAACGAGGCCTCAAGGTTAGCATAAGTGCAATTTCATGCACGCTTTTCTGGACCCACATTGGTGGACGCAACACAATACAACCCCGAGCTTAAAGGAGCACTACAACATAAAACTGTAAAATTTAAAATATGTACAAACATATACAAATAAGAAGTACATTTTTTCCAGAGTAAAATGAGCCATAAATTACTTTTCTACTAATATTCTGTCACTTACAGTAGGTTGTACAAATCTGACAGAAGTGACAGGTTTTGGACTAGTTCATCTCTTTATAGGGGATTCTCAGGGATATATTTATTTTCAAAAGCACTTAGTGAATGGCAGTTACTTTGTCCAACTGCCAAAAAACTGTGTAGGGAGTAGGAAAGCTGGCCAGCATCATTGTATAAATCCTTTTTAGGGCTGGAACCCACTAGAGCGATTTTTTGAGCGTTTAGGGAGCGTGGGGAATCGCTAGCGATTTCCCTAAACACTCTGCCAATGTAAATGGATGGTGCAAATTCCACAGAAGCGATTGCGATTAGCAAAATCGCAAACGCAGGACATGCAGCATTTTGTTAGCATTTGCGCTTCAATGTAAAGTATAGAATTGCTGGCTTAATCGCTCATCAAAACCTGCACGGAGCGATTTTGCTAGCGTTTTGAAGTTACTGCACACTGTAACAAAATTAAAATTAATAGAAAGGACCAATCAGACTTTAAAACGCTAATCGCTAAATGCTACACAACCGCTGGCAAATTGATACAATTTTTAAAATCGCTCCCTAAAACGCTTAAAGGGGTTCTGTGGGGGTTTCTAAAGAGAAAAACTGCCACTTACCTTGGGCTTCTATGAGCCCCGTGCAGCGGTAATGTCCCACGACGTCCTGATCCCATCCGCCGTTCCCCGCAGCCGGCACCGGGCTATTATTCGTCTGACATACAGACGAATAATGCGCGTTGCCGTGCCTCCGCTCGCGTCATCTGAGGCTTACTGCGCAGGCGCAGTACAACGGAGCATTGTACTGCGCTTGCGCAGTAAGCTTCCGATGACGCAGGCGGAAGCGAGCGGGTGCGAGGCCACTCTAGCGCAGCCGCAGTTGGATCCCATGCCGCTTAGACCGGCGGCGGAGAACCGCAGATGGGAGGAGGACGGCGTGGGACATTACCGCTGCACCGGGCTGATAGAAGCCCAAGGTAAGTGTCCGCTTTTCTCTTCCACAACCCCCCACAGAACCCCTTTAAGGAAATTGCTTACAAACTGCTCATACAAAACGCTAGCGATTTGTAGTGGGTTTTAGGCCTCAGTGAATATCTTTATAAAGAATAAAAGCCTTGCTGAGAATCCCCTATGAAGAGATGGACTAGTCCAAAACCTGTCACTTCTGTCAGATTTCTACTACCTACTGTAAGTGACAGCAACATAGGAGAAAAGTAATGTATGGCTCATTTTACTCTGGAAAAAATGTACTTCCTATTTGTCTATGTTTGCACCTATTTTAAATTGTTCTCTATAGTGCCCCTTTAAATTGCATGTTGCACCCTCATAGCTTGGCTGCATTAGGACAACACGAAATACATCAGTTCTGATTATCCTGCCTACTACAGCCTCTCCAAACAAAACCATAAAAACAGGGAATATACAGCTCTGCTACCGCTTCTCATCCTACACAGAAGAATAATAAACGTCGTTATTGTCACAACAGAACATGAATTAACGCCTGTAGTCCGCCATTTGTGCGTGACGTCATTGACAAGGCGCGCTCCCGCCGCAATATTGTGGGGAAACAGGCGCGCGGATGCCCCTCTCTCTCCTGAGGCAAAACTGTAGCGGTGGTGTGTGAGAGCGCGCCCCCGACGCCATATGTAGGAAGCGAGCGAGCGAGCGCGGCCGAGGCTCTCTCTCTTTCCTGAGGGCATAGTTGTGGTGTGAGAGCGCGCTCCCGCAGTAAGCGCGCGGAAACCACCGTCTCCTGAGGCCATAGTTGTGCTGTGTGAGAGCGCGTCCCCGCCGATAGCCATTCTCATGAAGCAATCTTGCTGTGTGTGAGAGCGCGCCCCAGTAAGCCTCTCTCTCAAAGCAATAGATTGGAGGTATAAGTGAAAGCGCGCCCCCGCCGCCCACCTCATGGATAGAACTGGGCGCGCGCCTCCAAGCCTTCACCCACGTGACCCCGTCCTCTCGCTCTGTGGATGGCGGCCGGCCTGCCTTGGCCCCGCCCCCCTCCTCAGGATGCCGCCCGCGCCGCCTCCCAGGCCGGCCGTTGAAATGTCTGCTGCTCTCGCGAGATGATGCCGGAGCGGACGGCCGCGAGATTTGCTGGCCGGGCTCGCTAAAAAATTACGTGCGGAAAACCCCCCACCCCCCGCGATAACCCCACCGGGCCCGAGCAGCCGGAAGTAGCCCCCGAGCAGCAGCCGAGACGGCGGCGGTGGTGGAGGAGGAGGCGGCGCTCCTGGCCATGGGGGACACGCTGTACATCGCCGCGGACGGCTCGGAGCTGCCGGCCGAGCTGGTGGAGCTGCACGAGATTGAGGTGGAATCCATCGAGACGACGGTGGTGGGCGAGGAGGAGGAAGAGGAGGGCGAGCCGGCCATGATCGCCCTCCAGCCGCTGCCGCCGCTCCACCAGGAGCTGATCCTCGTGCAGACCCGCGAGGAGGTGGTGGGCGGGGAGGACTCGGAATCCGAGCTGCGGCCGGAGGACGGCGGATACGAGGAGCAGATCCTCATCCCGGTGCCGCAGCCGGGCGGCGGGGAGGACGGCGGGGATTACATCGAGCAGACGCTGGTGACGGTGGCCGGGAGGAGCGGCGGCCGCCTCAGGAGGAGCGGCGGCGGAGGGAAGAAGAGCAGCGGCAAGAGGAGCGGCTACCTGAGCGGCGAGGCCGGGGCGCGCAAGTGGGAGCAGAAGCAGGTGCAGATCAAGACGCTGGAGGGCGAGTTCTCCGTCACCATGTGGGCCTCAGGTGAGCTGCTGCTGCTACTGCGCCGCCATCTTCACTCAGCAAACATGGCGGGCCTAAACATGGCGGGCGCTGGGGAGAGAGGGGGGGGGGGGGGAAGATGGCGGACGGGGCTCGGGAGCGAGCGGGGGAGGGGGACCTGCTGCTAGGCCGCAATGGCGCACTTCATACACCGGGGGGAGGGGCCGCCGCCATCATCATTCCCGCTGCTGCTCAGCGCCCTGCCTGACTTCCCCTCCTCCCCCCTGTCCTGTGTGCTGTCCTGTCTCCTCCACTGGTCTCCTGACTGTCCCCACACTGCCCTGTCCGCTCCACTGCGCTCCTGACTGTCCCCATACTGCCCTGTCCCCTCCACTGGTCTCCTGACTGTCCCCATACTGCCCTGTCCCCTCCACTGCTCTCCTGACTGTCCCCACACTGCCCTGTCCACTCCTCTCCTGACTGTCCCCTCCACTGTTCTCCTGACTCACTGTCCGGTGTTCCAACTAACTAGCATACATTGACAGAATAGCATACATTTAAAGTTATATACCCCTTGTTAGTAGAATCAATGTCCCCTTGCCCGCTCGCTTCGCTTGCTGGGCTGCGGGCTCGGTCCTCGCTTCGCTCGGACAACTTTTTATTCTAACTCTATGTCCACTTGGATAGTGGAGATTGCACATCAGCACACAGGCAGCTAACTGGGGTTGAAAAGGTTAATGCTGCTGATGGGTATTATGGGGTTAATGTATGCCCTGCATGACTTTGCACATGCTCAGTAGCATTTGTATGCTATTCTGTCGGGTATGCTAAAATGTTGGAACACCGGTCCCCTCCACTGGCCTCCTGACTGTCCTGTGTCCTGTCTCCACCACTGCTCTCCTGGCTGTCCCCATGCTGCCCTGTCTCCTCCACTGCTCTCATCACTGTCCCCATGCTGCCCTGTCTCCTCCACTGCTCTCATCACTGTCCCCATGCTGCCCTGTCCCCTCCACTGCTCTCATCACTGTCCCCATGCTGCCCTGTCCCCTCCACTGCTCTCCTGACTGTCCCCAATACTGTCCTGTCCCATCCACTGCTCTCCTGACTGTCCCCAATACTGTCCTGTCCCATCCACTGCTCTCCTGACTGTCCCCATACTGCTCCCCTGGACTGTCCCCACCCTATGCTGGCTGTACTGCTGTCCACTGCTCTCCTGACACTGTGTCCCCACACTGTACTCTGTACCTCTACTGGCCTCCACACTGCTGTCCCCACACTCATCACCCTTCTCACTACACAGCGCATAGGCTGCCTGACTATCCCCCACCCCACACTAGCTGTGTGCTGTCCTTCCATTGACTGTCCCCATGCTGTACCTGTGTGCGCTGTCCCTTCACTGCTCTCCTGACTGTCCCCATTTTTTACTATGTGCTGTACTTCTCGCTATTCCCACTACACAGTCCTTAGGACGCCTAACTGCCTCCCACTGCTGCTGTGTAATGTCCCACTACTGGTCCCCTGGCCGCTTGTCCCCATACTGGCCATTACTCTGCTATCCCAATACTGTACTGTCCTCATCACTGTTCCCACTACACAGCACCCAGGCCTCCTGCATTTACCCCACCCTGCACTGTCTTGTGTTCTGTCTCCTGTCACACTGTCCCCATACTATAGTATATACTGTCCCTGTACTGGTCCCCTGACTGACTGTCCCCATACTGTGCACTGCCCTGTGTACTGTCGCTCCACTGGTCTCCTGACATTGTTCCCATACTGTACTATGTACTGTCCCTCTACTGCTCCCCTGACAGTCCCCATACTGTACTCTGCCCTGTGTACTGTCCCTCCACTGGTATGCTGACACTGTCTCCATACTGTACTATGTACTGTCCCTCTACTGCTCCCCTGACTGACTGTCCCCATACTGTACACTGCCCTGTGTACTGTCCCTCCACTGGTATGCTGACACTGTCTCCATACTGTACTGTCCATCTCCTGTATAGTGGCTGGGGAGTGTAATGGTTAAGGGCTCTGCCTCTGACACAGGAGACCTGGGTTCAAATCTCGGCTCTGCCTGTTCAGTAAGCCAGCACCTATTCAGTAAGGAGTTTCTTGGGCAAGTCTCCTTAACACTGCTACTGCTTACTGAGTGCGCTCTAGTGGCTGCCTCACAAGCGCTTTGAGTACGACAGGAGAAAGGCGCTATACAAATACTGCTATTATTATTACTGGCCTCTAGACTTCTATACTGTCCCTGTACTGTATACATTCCCTTTACTGGCCTCCTGACTTACTGTACTGTATAATGCCCTTTACTAGTCTCCTGACACTGTGTTCCCATACTGTGCTGTCCTCCAGACTGACTACTGTATACTGACCTGTGTACAGTTCCCATGCTGTACTGTATGCTGTCCCTCTACTGGCCTCTAGACTGACTGTCCCCATACTATATTGTCTACTGTCCTTGTCTCCTGACTGTCCCCGTACTATGCTGTCTACTGCCCTGTTTCCTGTCCTTGTCTCCTGACTGTCCCCGTACTGGCCTCCACTGTGCTGTGTGCTGTCTTCCTCACCATTCCCACTACACAGCGTCCAGGCCGCCTGACTCCCCTACCCCATACTGGCTGTGTACGGTCCCTCCACTAGTCTCCTGACTGACCCCATACAGTACTGTGCTCGCCATTCCTACTACACATCGCCCAGGCCATCTGTAACCATTCTTTCCTGTGTTTGCTATCCCGTCACTGTTCTCCTGACTCTACACATACTACACTGTGTTGTCCTCATCACCATTCCCACAACACAGAGCTGAGGCTTCCTGTTTGTCCCAGTACTGTGCTGTGTACTGTTTAATCATACTAACGTCCTATGTGCGGGTCCCCATACTGGCCTCCTGTTGTGTACTGTTCCCATATGGGCAGCTTGTCATTGTGCTTCCTGCTGACACGGCGTCCCTACAAGCCATTACATATATGTACTGTATGTCTCTATTGACAAATGCAGATGTGTGCCATCCAATACTTGTATATCTGTGCACAGGCTTGCATGCCATCACGATTATACACCTCTCATGCAGTGTTGCCAACTCATCACACACACACACACACACACACACACACACACACACACACACACACACACACACACACACACACACACACACACACACACACACACACACACACACACACACACACACACCAGGGCTGTGGAGTCGGGCAATTTTGGGTGCCTGGAGTCGGGGGAAAAATGCAGCGACTCCGTCTCCTAATGAATTTGTAACTGTAATTAAAATAGAAAATATGATAAAATGTTCTATTTCTCAGATAATAATCATTAAAAATAATGTATATATACAGTAATAGCTGTGCTTAGTCCACAAAAATGAAATAAACCAATCAAAATTAGTTACTTGTGCTGCTTCAATAAAGCAGTCCCCGTATTTTTAAAGTCAGATATATATATCTGATTGTGACTGTATATAATGTGTACACAGGAATCTCTTATATATACTAAATAACCTCTATGCTGTAAGTATAAAGCCTGATGTGTAGCCATGTCACTAATAGAGATGGTCAACGAGATGGAAATAATTCTGCATTGATGCTGATTTATGCAAATGTATGCACTCCCTTTGCTGATGAAATCAAATAATTTGATATGTTATTAAAATTTGGTTTGGTGACTACAAATTAAAGGGTAACTGAGACGGATGAAAAGTAAAGTTTTATACATACCTGGGGCTTCCTCCAGGCCCCTTCAGGCTAATCAGTCCCTCACTGTCCTCCACCACCCGGATCTTCTGCTATGAGTCCTGGTAATTCAGCCAGTCAGCGATGTCCGGCCGCATGCCGCTCCCACAGCCAGGAACATTCTGCACCTGCGCAATAGTGCTGCACAGGTGTAGTATGCTCCTGGCGGCGGAGTGTGTGCATGCGCACTACACCTGAGTGGCTCAAGTACCTGGACTCAGCAGAAAATCCAGGTGGTGGAGGAGGACAATGAGGGACTGATTATCCTGAAGGAGGCTGGAGGAAGCCCCAGGTATGTATAAAACTTTAATTTCATCTGTCTCAGGTTTACTTTGTTACACAGTAGTACTATACTCTACATATGCTCTCCCCACAGAGCTGCAGGGAATCCACTGAGAATGCTGTGCACATTGAACACAGAGGTGTTGTCTGTTTACAATCTCCTCATTCCCCTGCAGAGTACCTGCACATCATTCTTACATGTACCCACACTTACAGTGCCTAGGGCCTAATAGATGTTCTTTGTTCCGGTTTGTACCTTTTACAAGTACTCTTACCAAGGACTAGTTTTAGTCTAAAGGGAATAAATATAGTAGTCTACATATCCTTCTCACTTCAGTTGTCTTGTAAAATTCCTAAGCGTTGGTAGTTAAGAGACAAATTTCATGTTACATACTTTTAATCAACAAAATTGTAATATGCAAATTAGAGGAGTCGTGGAGTCGGAGTCGGTGGAATCCTAAACTAAGGAGTCGGAGTCGGTGGATTTTTGGACCGACTCCACAGCCCTGCATTATACAGACCTTGTGGCTTGTTTGGCTGCTGTTTAGGTGCTGATTATGTGTCAGTAGCCCCTAGAACATGCATAACTTAAGTGTCAGTATTGATTTGGCAACCCTGCTCACACAGTACAGCATGAGGTCAATACTTGGTTTATATAGTGATGTATTCAAGTGAGCTGGAACACCAGATTAACTGAAAATAAAATAATCATCCAATGAGAAATCACTCATATAGCCTGCCTATCTTGGTTTGTGTCCGCTGTTAGATTTAGGAGAAAATGTGATATGAAAAAAAAAATCTGCTGTCTTCCGTCTTTACTGTTCCTCTGCTAAAAGTGGCATAACGTCTGCCATTATTTCTTTTTATCCCAGCTCACTGTTAATTTCCCTCCCTACTGCCACAGCTTACTGTCCCTCTCACAGCAAACATCACATAGACAACCAGTTTACATTACTGTATAAAAACTCTTTAGTTATGCTGTGTACACACAATTCAGTTTACTGTTCCATCAACTAGTAATGGAAGTTGTATTGTGTGTAATGTCCAAACTGCTCTTAATCAATAATGGGATTGTTTTTCTCTCATGATAACTTAGGAACATCTTTCCCGTTATACTGAGCAGATCTGACATGTTGGAAAGAATTGTCAAATTCCTGCCAAATGGGCAAGAAATTGCATTGTGTGTGTATATTAGCATGGGGGGATTCAATTGCCTCCTTCTGGTCCTAGTGTCCTTATCTTATCTGTATGAAATTTTCTGTTATTTGCATGCTTAGATGAGCTTGATGCTGTAGCTAAAGATGGCCATACAGCTAGCTGTTTGTTTGTTTTTTGTCCGATTGACCATCCATTTCGATAATTTTATTGAAACAGATGAAAATTGATGCCGCAACAAGTATGCCCACTCGTCTATCCAGCAGTTTCTGGTCTGGAATTGGTCGGCTGCATGTAGCAGTGGCATGTGTTACGGATGCCACTGTTGGTTGTACACAAATGTGTCAGGATTGGAGAAATCGCAGAACCCAGAACATCCTGAAAATCACCCCTTTTCAGTTTTTCTTAGCTTTTAATTAAAGTGTATCTGAGATGGTAAATTGGCCATTTATTTATACTTACCCGGGGTTTCCACCATCCTCATGAGGACTGTCCTCTGCGGCCCCTCCGTTCTGCCGCTATGACTCCCGGTGATGTGGTCAGTCGACACCAGTCGTGGGCTTCTGCGCATGCCCAACCGTGTGCGCCACTGCTGTACTCCTGTCCCTTGGAGCGTTCTGCTCCTGCACAGTCTTACCGTGCAGAACTCTCCAGGCCACGGGAGCACTGTGAGAGGTGAGCATGGCGGAGCATGAGCAGAAGCCCACCACTGCCTGGATTACCAGGAATCATAGTGGCAGAATGAAGAGGACGACTAGGGAGGCCACGGGCCTGGAGGGAGCCCCAGGTAAGTATAAATCGGGGCCATTGACCAACCTCAGGTTTACTTTAAAGGACTTGTGCGAGCAAATTAAAAAATAAAATAAAAATAGATCTACTTAACCGGGGCTTCCTCCAGCCCCTGGCAGCAGATGTGTTCCCCCTCTGTTACAGATGCCGGAAGGCATCTACTGCGCGAACGCTGCTTGTGATCGCGCTCACGTGGTCTGGAGTGTTCTGCGCAGGGCTACTGCGCCTGCACAGAACACTCCTGACCATGTCAGCACAGGCAGAGTAGATAGGCTGCTAGGGGCTGGAGCAATATCAAATGCATGGTAATATAACTGTCACTGTGGGCACTGGTATGGAGACTCTAATGGCCTAGGTGTGTGTATATGTACTGCATATATTTTTTTTTTTTGTAGCCAATATACTATATGGTATTCAGAAACTGGATATAGCTGCTTGTTTACATCATTGCTGGGATTTGTCCTGCCTTTACATACAGTGGTGTGAAAAACTATTTGCCCCCTTCCTGATTTCTTATTCTTTTGCATGTTTGTCACACTTAAATGTTTCTGCTCATCAAAAACCGTTAACTGTTAGTCAAAGATAACATAATTGAACACAAAATGCAGTTTTAAATGATGGTTTTTATTATTTAGCAAGAAAAAAACCTCAAAACCTACATGGAGCTGTGTGAAAAAGAAATTTCCCCCTGAACCTAAGTGGTTGGGCCACCCTTAGCAGCAATAACTGCAATCACGCGTTTGCGATAACTTGCAACAAGTCTTTTACAGCGCTCTGGAGGAATTTTGGCCCACTCATCTTTGCAGAATTGTTGTAATTCAGCTTTATTTGAGGGTTTTCTAGCATGAACCACCTTTTTAAGGTCATGCCACAACATCTCAATAGGATTCAGGTCAGGACTTTGACTAGGCCACTCCAAAGTCTTCATTTTTTTTTTCTTCAGCCATTCAGAGGTGGATTTGCTGGTTTGTTTTGGGTCATTGTCCTGCTGCAGCACCCAAAATCGCTTCAGCTTGAGTTGACAAACAGATGGCCGGACATTCTCCTTCAGGATTCTTTGGTAGACAGTAGAATTCATGGTTCCCTCTATCACAGCAAGCCTTCCACGTCCTGAAGCAGCAAAACAACCCCAGACCATCACACTACCACCACCATATTTTACTGTTGGTATGATGTTCTTCTGCTGAAATGCTGTGTTACTTCTACGCCAGATGTAACGGGACACGCACCGTCTAAAAAGTTCAACTTTAGTCTCGTCGGTCCACAAGGTATTTTCCCAAAAGTCTTGGCAATCATTGAGATGTTTTTTTTTAGCAAAATTGAGACGAGCCTTAATGTTTTTTTTTTTTTTTTTTTTTGCTTAAAAGTGGTTTGCGCCTTGGATATCTGCTATGCAGGCCGTTTTTGCCCAGTCTCTTTCTTATGGTGGAGTCGTGAACATTGACCTCAATTGAGGCAAGTGAGGCCTGCAGTTCTTTAGATGTTGTCCTGGAGTCTTTTGTGGCCTCTCGGATGAGTTTTCTCTGCGCTCTTGGGGTAATTTTGGTCAGCCGGCCACTCCTGGGAAGGTTCATCACTGTTCCATGTTTTTGCCATTTGTGGATAATGGCTCTCACTGTGGTTCGCTGGAGTCCCAACCCTTTAGAAATGGCTTTATAACCTTTACCAGACTGATAGATCTCAATTACAGTACTTTTGTTCTCATTTGTACCAGAATTTCTTTGGATCTTGGCATGATGTCTAGCTTTTGAGGTGCTTTTGGTCTACTTCTGTGCGTCAGCTCCTATTTAAGTGATTTCTTGATTGAAACAGGTGTGGCAGCAATCAGGCATGAGGGTGACTACAGAAATTGAACTCAGGTGTGATAAACCACAGTTAAGTTATTTTTTTACCAAGGGGGGCAATCACTTTTTCACACATGGTCAAGTAGATTTGCAGTTTTTTTCCTCACTAAATATTAAAAACCATCATTTAAAACTGCATTTTGTGTTCAATTATGTTATCTTTGACTAAGTTAATGGTTTTTGATGAGCAGAAACATTTAAGTGTGACAAACATGCAAAAGAATAAGAAATCAGGAAGGGGGCAAATAGCTTTTCACACCACTGTATGCAATATATTGGTATGCGGTTTAATCTGGTATACAGTATACGTGACATCAGTCGCTGTGTGCACATCTATAGGAGAACATGGGGGGGGGGGGGGCTCTGAAGGTCTGTATGTGACTGTAAACAGTAGTATCTCCACTATACTGAGGGCTGTGGAGCGGCGTGTCCACTATACTGAGGGCTGTGGAGCGGCGTGTCCACTATACTGAGGGCTGTGGAGCGGCGTGTCCACTATACTGAGGGCTGTGGAGCGGCGTGTCCACTATACTGAGGGCTGTGGAGCGGCGTGTCCACTATACTGAGGGCTGTGGAGCGGCGTGTCCACTATACTGAGGGCTGTGGAGCGGCGTGTCCACTATACTGGGGGCTGTGGAGCGGCGTGTCCACTATACTGGGGGCTGTGGAGCGGCGTGTCCACTATACTGGGGGCTGTGGAGCGGCGTGTCCACTATACTGGGGGCTGTGGAGCGGCGTGTCCACTATACTGGGGGCTGTGGAGCGGCGTGTCCACTATACTGGGGGCTGTGGAGCGGCGTGTCCACTATACTGGGGGCTGTGGAGCGGCGTGTCCACTATACTGGGGGCTGTGGAGCGGCGTGTCCACTATACTGGGGGCTGTGGAGCGGCGTGTCCACTATACTGGGGGCTGTGGAGCGGCGTGTCCACTATACTGGGGGCTGTGGAGCGGCGTGTCCACTATACTGGGGGCTGTGGAGCGGCGTGTCCACTATACTGGGGGCTGTGGAGCGGCGTGTCCACTATACTGGGGGCTGTGGAGCGGCGTGTCCACTATACTGGGGGCTGTGGAGCGGCGTGTCCACTATACTGGGGGCTGTGGAGCGGCGTGTCCACTATACTGGGGGCTGTGGAGCGGCGTGTCCACTATACTGGGGGCTGTGGAGCGGCGTGTCCACTATACTGGGGGCTGTGGAGCGGCGTGTCCACTATACTGGGGGCTGTGGAGCGGCGTGTCCACTATACTGGGGGCTGTGGAGCGGCGTGTCCACTATACTGGGGGCTGTGGAGCGGCGTGTCCACTATACTGGGGGCTGTGGAGCGGCGTGTCCACTATACTGGGGGCTGTGGAGCGGCGTGTCCACTATACTGGGGGCTGTGGAGCGGCGTGTCCACTATACTGGGGGCTGTGGAGCGGCGTGTCCACTATACTGGGGGCCGTGGAGCGGCGTGTCCACTATACTGGGGGCCGTGGAGCGGCGTGTCCACTATACTGGGGGCCGTGGAGCGGCGTGTCCACTATACTGGGGGCCGTGGAGCGGCGTGTCCACTATACTGGGGGCCGTGGAGCGGCGTCTCCCCTATACTGAGGACCACTTGTAGCAATTACACAATATTTAAACACTACATTTGCAGCTTTGTGTCTTTACAAGAGACCCTAGACAAGCCACTGGACAAGCATGCATGTGACTTTTTGGCACTTCTGACTTTTTTTTTTTTAATCTCTGATTAGGAAATCCCACTAGAATGATTGCATGAATGGATGGCATCCTTGTTTACTAGGTTTTAGGCCTCGTTCACATCTGCTGCGCTGAAAACCGTGTGAAAGCGCATGGTAAACGCGCGCTTTAGTGCGCGTTTCTGTGCGTTGCGCTGCGCTTCTTTAAAGCATGTTTTGCTTGTTGTACCAGCAGCAGTTGTCAAACTTTGTTTTTGTATGTAAATGTATTTTTTTCTCCAATTAGGGGTAAAAAAACGCATGCACTTGTACGCGCTTCTATGCGCTAAAAAAGCGCCCCCATTCACTTGCAGTGATGTGTGCTTTCCAGCTCAACGCACAGAAATGCATGCAACCCTACGTTTCTGTAACGCTGCTCAGCACAGCGCATAGATGTGAACCAGTTACATGTGAAAATAAATACCTTGCTGATCGCACAGGGCAGTGCGCTGTAAAAAGCGCACAGAAACGGCCCTGATGTGAACGAGGCCTTAGTGTAGGTTCACACTTGTGTGTGCAGAAAGTATTTATACAGCGCCAACATGTTCCGCAGAGCTGCAAAGAATATATTGTCTTGTCACTTAACTGTTCCTCAGAGGAGCTAACAGTCTAATCCCTACCATAGTCCTATGTCTATGTCGAACACAGTGAATCCAGCGCAGGAGACTTGGGCGCATAGGGAATATCTTTGGAGCCGTCAGAAGACTGAGCTGAAGTTACTTTTAAAACGCAATAAGAATGATTTCATTCCCCACCATCCATGGCGGCCTGGAGGGCGAATAGTATTTAACACGGCCAGGACTTGTGCAGCAGCAGGATCAGCCATATTACAGGCTATAACCTGCGCCCAAGTCTCCCGCGTCGATTCCTCTCGTACGTGTCTATGTATGTATCGTGTAGTGTACATATGATAGTCTAGGGCCAACTTAGAGGAAGCCAATTCCCTTATCTGTATTTGGAATGTGGGAGGAAACCATTGTGCCCAGAGGAAACCCATGCAGACACGTGGAGAACATACAAACTCTGTGCAGATAGTGCCCTGGCTGGGATTCGAACTGGGCACCCAGTGCTGCAAGGCGAGTGAGCTAACTCCACTTAGATGTTATACCAATGTGCATGGCTGAAAAATTCAGACGGGCAGAGCTGCTAGTGTGTTCAGGTTGGAAGAAAGGCCTCTGCAGTGTATTCAAAGCAGACATGAACTCTTGCACTAGAGAAGGAAAACAGAGAAATCCACACTGTTTTAGAGAACTGCCTGTTTAATTCCCCCTTATCTGCAACAAATGAGCTAGTGTAATTTTGAGCTGTCAAGTCTCTGCCACCAATTTCTGAGCTAATATGTAAAAGCAGGAGGTTAACCCTCTCTGTGCTCTCAGTAAACTAGGAAGTAAAGGTGGCCATACACTGGTCGATTTTGCCATCAGATCGGCCAACAGATCCCGCTCTGATCGAATCTGATCAGAGAGGGATGGTATGGCTGCCTTTACCGCAAAGAGATTGTGAATCGATTTCAGCATGAAACCGATCACAATCTGTGCAGCTGCCCCCACCCCGCGCATACATTACCTGATCCGGCCGGCGCGAGTCCCCTGGTCTCCGCTGGGTTCCGGGCCGGCTGGCTTCACGGAGCCGAGGATTCGGAGGTTTCATAAACTGAGTCTGAGTCGGAAGATTTTTGTACCGACTCCACAGCCCTGGTAGTTACTGTGCAGTACGCTCCCAGTGAAGCACAACTTGGCCAGAATACCGGGCTGTCCAGCGGAGGATAGGAGCTGCTTGGGGAGATGGCGAGGGACTGAGCGGCCTCAGGGAGGAAGTCCCAGGTGAGTATAAAACCTGACACTACTTTCGATTGGTACTGCTTATATATAGACAGTGTGTATTCATGTTTAACATGAGCGGCAGGCATAGTCAGTGACGTCACATATATACTCAAGCTCTGGTGATTGTAATAGGGGGCTGTGTGAGACTCAGACCATTATATTCTTTTCAGTATACAGTTACAATTCAAACCTAAGTCTTAAATGGTCACAGAATTCCATATATTGGAGCTTTGTTGAGCTTTGACTATATTTAGAGAGGGATATATAAAATAGATCTATATTCTAATGCTACATACCATTTGTTGCCAGCAGATGGCAGTCTTGTCATCCTGAGAAGTCTATTGCTGAATATCCTGGCGACAATTTACATAAGGGAATACTACTGTACACACACTATTCATTGGCAGGTTCATACTTGGCTCCATAGGGAAGTAATAGTGATAAGTAAAAGGCTTACAACTTGTCCAACTTCTTTCCCCAACATCTTCTAATCATGAGAATTTCACCTGCTCTGTCTATGGCCTGTGGGCTACAAAGGCAGCGGATGTTAGAGGAGTAACATAAATTAAAATGTATAAACTGACCCATCTGTGACACAGAATCCAGGCTTCCTGGATGGAGACTGAAGTTCCATTTACATAAGATAATTCCTCCCCCTTTACTACTGAGCAAAAACTGCTAAAGATATGTGCTGATCGGTGTCTTATAAGAGCCCAGTGTTTGCGCACTGTGAGGGTCTGTGACCCTAGAGTGCAGCCAAGACTATCAGGGGGCTTCCCTGTTACTAAACACAGAGAGCAACTGCATCAGCCAAGTAAGAGGGACAACAGTATCCATCTGGCTGTACATGAGGATCCTGAGGCTTCCCTGACTGCCGCTACGTACAGTATGTCTTTCTGAATGCAGGCTTTGGCTCAGGTTCTCTTTTTTTTTTTTTTTGGGGGGGGGGGAGGGTTGAAGACCATTTTTAAAATAAAAATCAATACTTGCCTGAGGAGAGGCTCTGGGTCCTATAGAGTCATCCCGTTCTCCTCCCAGTGTCCATGTTCCCCCACAGGCCTCCCCGTTAGCAGGCCGCGGCCAATTGGTTGTGGACTACTCTCTTCCGGGTTGGGGAGACATCAGCAGTTTTAAGAAGCACTCGAGCGTCTGAAGATGGGCTGCTCCGTACTGCGCACACGTGAGCGCCCTCGTTCACTCGCGTGTGCGCAGTGCGGAGCTACTTCTTAGGAAGCCCGAGTACTTCCGAAGATTGCTTGAAGTCTCCCGCGTCGTCGGGAGATTCAAACGAAGGAGACCGGCAGGAGAGGGAAGGCTGTATAGGACCCAGAGCCTTCCCTCTCCTCGGGAGTATCCGGTTTTTATTTTTACCCACGCTTCAGATTCACTTTAAAGGACAACTGAAGTGAGAGGGATATGGAGGCTGCCATATTTATTTCCTTTTATGCAGTACCAGTTGCCTGGCTGTCCTGCTGATATTCTGCCTCTAATACTTTTAGCCTTAGACCCTGAACAAGCATGCGAGAGATCAGGTGTTTCTGACATTGTCAGATCTGACGAGATTGGCTGCATGCTTATTTCTGCTGTGATTCAGACACTACTGATGCCAAACAGATCAGGAGCACTGCCAGGCAACTAGTATTGTTTGAAAGGAAATAAATATGGCAGCCTCCATTTACCTCTTACCTCAGTTGCCCTTTAAAGCAGATCTGAGATGAAAAACTAACTATAACAAATAACTTAAATTTTAGATTTTTTCAGAGTTTACACAGCAAATCTAGCTGCAAACAGCTTCAACAGTATATCATTATTTCTTCCTGTGATACAATGAGAGCAGTCATGTTCTGCTTGCGATCATTACACAGGTAAGCTGCTCTGCATCTCCAGCCCTCAGCCTGTGAAAACTTCACTCCCTTTTTCTCCCCTCTGCCTCTGAAATCTCTCACTACCAACTCCTCCTCCTGGCCAGACTGAGCTCCCATAGGCCCCTGCTACATGGGTCTCAGAGTGTCTAGGCGCTGGAGGAGCTGTGGGCAAGGCTTGTTCTGTTTATAGGGAATAAGGTTATTAAAAAAAAAAAATTTGGCTTGAAGAATGCCATATAAACTATATGTAATGAACAGAATTATGCGATGAGTAAAAGTTTCTCGGATCCACTCTTTAGATAATCCTAACATCTTTTCGTAAACCTTACCCGAGATGGCCAATAAACAAAATATACATACTGTCGCCGCCTAGTTCATCCGCAACTGGCCCCGGTAAGTCGTCCAGTCAGGGTCATTCTGCACGCTCTCCCGTCACCGTGAGGCGCACCTGTGCAGGCGCAGAATGCTCCCGTCGGTGGAAGTGCGCATGCAGCCGCACATGTGCAGTTGGCCGAGGACTGAAGGACTTTCCGCGGCCATTTGTAGAAGAACGAGGAGGCAGACGATGGCGGTGAGGACGCAGTAGGCCTTAGAGGGGGCTGGAGGAGGCCCCAGGTATGTATATTTTGTTTATAATTCCCCATCTCTGGTTTTCCTGTAAAGTATACCTGAGGCAAAATTTAAAGAAAAAAAAAAAATACTTGCCTTGTAAGTGGTAATCCTCTGGATCCTCCAGACGCTTCCCATGTCCTGGAGGCCACCATTGCCACACGTGCATCCAAGGAACATGCCTGACAAGAGCTGCTCTGTTACCCCAGGAACGCTCCCCATCATGTACGAGTGGCTGTGCTACTGTGTAGTCTGTGATTGGAACGCGATCACCTTAGGCAACATTGCTGGACCGAACTGCACAGATGCGAGTCAGCTGACAATGCATACTATTGCTTTGCGGAGTGGCGAGGGGTGTGACAAGAGGTGTGCACAAAGGAATAGCAAATTAATTAACCCTGCGCCACAGTTCCCCACTGATTATTATCACCAAAATGACAGTTCCTGGGGTCGCTGCAGATAGTCCAGTCACTGGGTAATAGATTCAAAGTTGCTGCTGCGCTCTCCAGACCTGCAAGAAATAAATCTCCACATAGGGCAATATCGTTCAATCTGTATAGATCACCACTCCATTTATTCCACGTGACTCATGTGAGGTGCTCTCCCAATTAATAACCTTATCCCCTCTCGCTAGGATGCTCACCAGATTCTGGCCACCCCAGCGTTCAGGTGGATCATGCACAGTATGTTTAAATTCAGTTCGCTGATTTCTATAAAGAGGAAAGAAATCTCCACATAGGGTAATACAGTTCAAACTCAGTAATTCCAAACACTGATTCCACCCTGTGTTTCTCAAAATCACCCTGTGATTGTGTCAATCCACCGTGCTGCACAACACACTGCTCACCAGATGCAGCCCACCTCTGATCCTAGGTGGAAGTCACGCTATATGTAATTGCCAGAAAAACTTCTCACTCCTAGATCCTTTTAACAGGCCATTTCAAGGTCTTGCTTTAATTCCACTTTAAAAATTGCTCAATGTAAAAAATATATAAAAACAAAAAACCATCATAGCGTAACACAGTAATCAATAATACTGACGTCGCACAGGAGGAAGAGAGCGCACGGACCGGCCGGTCAGTACAGAAGCGCACGGACTGATACCCTGCGACCTGAAGAGGTGGCGGAACGGGAGAGCGCGGAGTTCTTAGGCGCACCCGGATACCAGACGACATCCAGACGGATGGGCATTGGCAGCTGTTGATGTTTGATATGCGCAGAACGCACATGGAGGCGTAAGTGAGACTGAATCTTTGCGCAGTGCAATATTGATTACTGTGTTACGCTATGATGGTTTCTTGTTTTTATATATTTTTTACATTGAGCAATTTTTAAAGTGGAATTAAAGCAAGACCTTGAAATGGCCTGTTAAAAGGATCTAGGAGTGAGAAGTTTTTCTGGCAATTACATATAGCGTGACTTCCACCTAGGATCAGAGGTGGGCTGCATCTGGTGAGCAGTGTGTTGTGCAGCACGGTGGATTGACACAATCACAGGGTGATTTTGAGAAACACAGGGTGGAATCAGTGTTTGGAATTACTGAGTTTGAACTGTATTACCCTATGTGGAGATTTCTTTCCTCTTTATAGAAATCAGCGAACTGAATTTAAACATACTGTGCATGATCCACCTGAACGCTGGGGTGGCCAGAATCTGGTGAGCATCCTAGCGAGAGGGGATAAGGTTATTAATTGGGAGAGCACCTCACATGAGTCACGTGGAATAAATGGAGTGGTGATCTATACAGATTGAACGATATTGCCCTATGTGGAGATTTATTTCTTGCAGGTCTGGAGAGCGCAGCAGCAACTTTGAATCCACAAAGGAATAGGCCGTCGCTGGGGGTGGGTTTATCCGCTGGGCATATCGCTTGCGAGTCTTGGATCAGGCATCTCTGTACACACACCTTTATTATCGGCTGATGTGGTCGTTATTGGCCGCCTCAGCCGACTTTAGTCAAGCGTGTGTACGACTTTTTTTTTTTTTTTTTTAGATTGCATTCACATCATCAAAATAGAGCAAGCATAACATACAACTTCACGTCTTGCTAAAACCATTGTACAGTCTCATGTAATACAGTTAATTATTTTATATTCTTGGCTTCTGCAGCACTTTACACAGTACATAAGCATGCTACTGACTATGCCCCAGGGCTCAAACCCACTTGACAGCCTTTTCTAAGCACTAGTGATTTGAAAAAGCTCTTGCTAATGCAGTACTATGGGGGATTTTGATGGGATCACACTCATAGCATTACATTAGCAAGAGCTTTCAAATCACAAGCGCTTAGAAACAACTTAGTAATGTACTGCTAGTGGGTTCTAGACCTTAAAAGAGCTCCCAGTCTAATCCCTACCATAGTCATATGTCCATTGTAGTCTAGGGCCAACATAGGGGGAAGTCAATTAACTCTGTATTTATGGGTATTATCGGAGGCCATTCGGAGGCGGCCTGGTGATGCGCTGATCCCACTTTTTGCGCAATTTTCCATTTTATTTGGTAGCGCACCCAGGCTATGCATATGCATAGGTAGGATTTAGTTAGTGTTAGGTCCCCTCCCATGGAGGATTGACTTCTTCGCAGTGGGAGGGACGAGTACTTAACAAGTTGCATGCAAGCTGTTACAGGAAACCAACATCCTCCAGGGGTAGACAGGTCATGTGTATGCTCGGTGTGTATTTTATCCCACAAGTGGGGCTTGCACTCTTTTGCAGGTAGGCACTCATCTGTTTTTAAGTAGCGCTGTTCATTTCCTTGCTATGTACTACTTTAATTCATTTTTGGTCAGCCGCTCCCACTTAACAGCTTTGCTTTTGGTGTATATGCAGAGCTTCTGTTTGGGTTCAAGGTGCGTTTGCAGTCTCTGGGGGGGCTCAGCGCATCTCTGATCGAAGGCCATTCGGAGGCGGCCTGGTGATGCGCTGATCCCACTTTTTGCGCAATTTTCTATTTATAGGTGTGAGGGGTAACTGGGGTGTCCGGAGGAAACCCACGCAGACATGGGGAGGGCATACAAACTCTGTGCAGATAGTTCCCTGGCTGTGATTCAAACCCATGGACCCAGTGCTGCAAGGCGAGGTGCTATCCACTACACCACTGCTGAAAACAATAACTAATATGATCCAATGTTGGCCAGGGCTGTGGAGTTGCTACAAAAATCCTCCAACTGATTTCATGAGCAAAGAGTGCGTACATTTGCATAAATTATTTCCATCTCATTGACCATCTCTATTAGTGACACGGCTACACATCAGGCTTTATTCTTACAGCATAGATGTTTAGTACATATAAAAGAGTCTGATGTACACATCGTATATACAGTCAAAATCAGATATGTATACCTGACTTTAAAAATACGGGGACTGCTTTATTGAAGCAGCACAAGTAACTATTTTTTGATTGGTTTATTTCATTTTTGTGGACTAAGCTGTATATATTTGACTACTATTATCTGAGAAATATAACCTTTTATAATATTTTCTATTTTAATTAGTTTAGATTCATTAGGAGTCAGTGCATTTTTTCCCAACTCCAGGTACCCAAAATTGCTCCAACTCCTCGACTCTGACTCCACAGCCCTGATGTTATAGTCGCTTCCATTTGAGCTGTCGCAGCTATGCAAGGCAGCCTCCCCAGTGAAAAGTGCAGAGCGTCAGAGCAATGATCAGGAAATAACCCACATTGGTGCAATTACTGTCCCCACCTCCATCCGCAACCTTAGTACGGCTTGTAGTGCAAAGCAGCCCATTGATAAGAACGGAGGTTCTAGTGCCCGGTCATGTTGGGGGGGGTTGTCCTTTGCATTTCTTCAGTGGACAAACCTGCCTGCTTAACCTCCCTGGCGGTGCATTTCTGTCTGGATTTATGGGTCTAAAAGCAGTACTTATTTATTTTTTAAATTTTTTTCCCCAAGAATTTTAGGCCTCCAATTCTTAAGTTGTAACTCACTAAAATATTTCAGAATAAAAGCCCGGTAGACATTCTGCATATAAATAAGACTGGAACACAGTTGTTGAATTAATACAATTAATGAATTAACTTAAATTGTGAAACTGTACAAATAAGGCAGGCAGAGAGTATTCTGCCTGCCTTATTTGCCCGACGTCACACCACACCGCCACTTTGCCATCGTGATTTGCATCCGGGATCCCTGGAAAAATAGAGGTTAAGGGAATCCTGTCGGCTGGGGGGAGAAGCCTGGGTCCCGCTGACCAGCACTGATTGCGCATGGGACCCAGGAATACAATGCGCACGGTGGTTTGGGCTAACCCGATCTGAGCTCGTGCTTACTGCTCTCAGCACCTTTATCTCAGCCCAAGCTCCACTCAGGATTACCGCCAGGGGGGTTAAGGTAGTGGACTGCATTGCAACTCTGAATGCCATGATCTGCTTTAGAGTGGCAGCAGACCCTGCCTAGAGCCAGATTCGGCTCAGTGTGAAGAAAGCCAGTCATACAATCCAAAATTACTATGCATCAGTGCGATACGCTGGCTTAGCATACAGTTTTGTTTAAAGCGGAATATAACCAACTTTCAACTTTGCTCTAAAACATTTACAGCATATTATATGCAAAAAGCATTTTTTTTTTTTTTTACTAGACCAGCATTGGAAGGGTTAAACATAGAGGTTTAAAGTTCCGTGGAGAGATATGCAGAAGTTCAGATTGTTACATTCTATTTAGTTATATGTATCTATTGAGAAACGTTACACACTCTTTGGCTGTCCTCCAACTCCTTCTCAGTCAGAGAGATGAGTCACATTCAACACTTAGATACATTTATGTAAACAAAATGTATCTATGTCAGCTTCAGATGCATCTGCAGAAATCTCCAGGAACTTTAAAGCCCTGTGTAACCCTTTCAATGCTGGTCTAGTAAAAAAAAAAAAAAAATGCTGGTTGCATATAATATACTGTAAATCATGTTTTAGAGCAAAGTTGAAATGCAGGGTTATATTCCGCTTTAAGGCGGACCTGAACTCAGAAATTCCACTCTGCTCTAAAATATAAGCAACATCATAATAACCTTTAAAGAAAAACATTTCTTTGTTACAGCTGATACAAATCTTGCAATAAATCTGCTGTGTCTACTTCCTGCTTTCATGGAAGCAGACAGGGTTAACATCCTGTGTTATTCGCTGTTCTGCCCTGGCTGAGGAGATTCCTGACCTGAGACAGCTGAAGTGATGAAATTACACTAAACTCTCTAAATGCATACAGGGAGCATTTCTCTATTTTCCTTCTGTCCTGTGCAAGAGTTCAAGTCTACTTAATTTTTGGTGGTTAAAGTCACTGATATTCAATAAAATGAGGCCTCAGAATGCAGTTATTGACTGTAGTTGTGCTGTAGAGTTGTTTTGTACGGCTGGTTTGTCCTTGTTTTTTCTTTAGTCCCTCAGCAGCAATATGTGAGGGAGCAGGCTGGTGTTGTACTTTATTTTCTGGTTGAACTCGGTCTTTTTTCAACCCAAATAACTATGTAACTTGTCGCACCCTCTAAGCAGAACAAGCAGTAGTTTGCTGTGATGAGAGGACTTGTTTTGCTTTATCTTTGCAATCAGAGCGCATTCGAATAGTTTTTGTAACCTCTGCAAAACCTGTTTTGTGTTTTTTTTCTGCAGATGATAAGAAAGACATTGACCATGAGACGGTGGTGGAGGAGCAGATTATTGGTGAAAACTCCCCACCTGATTACTCGGAGTACATGACTGGAAAGAAGCTGCCTCCAGGTGGCATTCCGGGCATTGACCTGTCCGATCCAAAGCAGCTGGCGGAATTTGCAAGGTAATTGCTGTACAGTTTAAAATGTCTAGCTGGTGGGTGTCTCTTCAGGGCTGGCCAAACTCCAGGAGCGAGGTGACAGTGGCTCCTTACACATGGCAACTGGTATATACTCTCTCATGTAATTGTCAGTGCAGCTAGCTCATGTAACGTTTGTCATCTCCTAGGCTAAACAGACTGTCTCCTACATTCAATGTTCATATGTCCGCTCTGGGATCATTACACTTGAAGGCCAGTTCACCCTGGAAGTGCTTAAAAGGGAATCTGAAGTGAAAATAAAATTATGATTTGTATGTGTAGTACAGCTAAGAAATAAAACATTAGGAGCAGAGACATAAGTCTAATATTATTTCCAGTACAGGAAGAGTTAATAAACTCTGGTTATCCATGCAAAAGAGCCACTGATCTCTAAACTTTCAAAATTGCAGAGTCTTCTGAAGTGTCCGGGGGGGGGGGGGGGGGGGCGGTATCTTCAAAGAAGTTGGCCGCTGCTTGGCTAAGTTGATCTGCTGGGCGAATAGTTTACCGAGCGCCAGTTGCTGTACACGCGCCTATCGCCTGAGGGGGTCGTTATTGGCCAATTCTAGACTGGTGTGTGTATGAGGCTTTATACTCTTAGCCATAGATTATGATGTTTGAGTTTAGGTTCCTGCATTCGGAAACTCGAAATACACAGCACTTTAGCACCTGAGCTGGTGGACAGGGTCGGGGGGTCGGGTTTCACAAAGTGCTTCACATGACTCAGATGTTTCCTCCTAAAGGAAAGGCGGAAGCAGCAGTCACATACAGCACAGGGTAACCCACACTTCAGTGACCTCCCCGTGACCCTGTCCAGTAGCTGGAGCGCGGTGTTCGGCATAATTCGGGTTTCCGAAATGCTGCATCCCAAGTTTGAACACCAATACTTGCCACAGTCACTGAACAAGCATGGGGATCAGGTGCTCTGACTTCTGAGGTCTAATGGGATTTGCTGCATGCATGTTTCTGGTGTGTGATGCATACTAGGGCTTTGGAGTCGGAGCAATTTTGGGTACCTGGAGTCGGGGGCGGTGGTTTCATAAAATGAGTCAGATGATTTTTGTACGGACACCACAGCCCTGATTCATGCATTATTGCATCCAAAGAGACCAGCAGGACTGCCCGGCAACTGGTATTGTTTAAAAGGAAATCAAAATTGCAGCCTCCACATTCTTCTCTGTTCAGGTGTCCCTTAAAGGGGTTCTTCCGCGAATGAGGAAAAAAAATCAAAATGGTTTATGCATGTTCTATTAAAAATCCTTCTAAAATAGTGTGAAAATTTTTTCAAAAAAATGAATGGTTTCACCAATACAACATGTAATGTATACAGTGACGGCTGACGGGACTGTGAGGCTAATCCATTTGTTAGGGGTGTTTTTTTTGTTACTTTCACTTCATAAGCTGCTCCCTACCTAGTTTTCATTGCTGTAATGCAGGGCTATGATGAAGTGCTGTGCAATGGCAGTTACAGCTATTAAAATAACGGCTGTGCTGCTCTGTAGTTTCTGCTTGTACTTCCTCACAGAGCTGACCCCCCTCCCCCCGCCTCTCCCTGTAGGCAGAGGTCGGGCAGCTCTTCGGAGCAAATCACGTGTTTACCTCGTTGCCGGGCAACCAGACTTCAGCGTCTGTGCAGAGGACTTCCTATCCATTGCACGGCAAGTTAGCTGCCTGAGCTACAGTTCAGTACAGTACAGAGAGGGGGGGGGGGATGGGGGTCAGCTCTGTAAGGAAGTACAAGCAGAAACTACAGAGCAGCACAGCCGTTATTCAGCTGTAACTGCCATTGCACAGCACTTCATCATAGCCCTGCATTACAGCAATGAAAACTAGGTAGGGAGCAGCTTGTGAAATGACAGTAACAAAAAAACCACCCCTAACAAATGGATTAGCCTCACAGTCACCTCAGCCGTCACTGTATACATTACATGTTGTATTGGTGAAACCATTCATTTTTTTAAAAAACTTTTCACACTATTTTAGAAGGATTTTTAATAGATTATGCATAAACCATTTTGATTTTTTTTCCTCATTCGCGGAAGAACCCCTTTAAAGTAATTCTAGTGTGGACAGTTGCTGAGAGAACTGGACACGCTTGGTGGCACTTTCACTTTGTCTTTTTGAGTT
This sequence comes from Hyperolius riggenbachi, assembly GCF_040937935.1. NCBI lineage: Eukaryota > Metazoa > Chordata > Amphibia > Anura > Hyperoliidae > Hyperolius > Hyperolius riggenbachi. The sequence goes on from NC_090654.1 coordinate 282,398,239, forward strand.
CAGACTTATGCCCCCTTGCCCCCCCCCCGTTGTGCTGTGCTAGGACGCTATAACATTTTTGTCATTATTATTGATTCAATAATTCCAAGAGGGAGAAAGATTCCAGGAGCAGCTCACCAAACAATCTTTTAATCCAATTGTATTATTATTGATTTATAACGCGCTAACATATTCTGTGGTGCTGTACAAAGTAGGAAACCAAACAAGGGGTAAATGATGATAGAAAATGAGAGATCTATTGAGATAAATATATAATCTTACTCACTCTCACACACTCCAACCCACAAAAAGGTGAGAAAGCCCTGCCTGCTGCATGCTTTTTGGCAGTTGGAAACAGCTGTAAACAGCTATTTCCCACAATGCAGCAAGGTTCACAGACAGGAAACTGCCAGGAGTAGCACGTTCCTCAGTTTCTTGTGGGAGGGGTTTCACCACAATATCAGTCATACAGCGCCCCCTGATGGTCTGTTTGTGAAAAAAAATTCTTATGTAAAAGGGAGTATCAGCTACTGATTGGGATAAAGTTCAATTCTTGGTCGGAGTTTCTCTTTAAGTCCTGACCGGCTGTATTTGTAAAGCAGCGATTTGACTCTCTCCACTGATCACGTATAATGTGTTTTTTCTCTTGAAGAATGAAGCCTAGGAAAATCAAAGAAGATGATGCCCCAAGAACGATCGCCTGCCCTCACAAAGTAAGCCTGGTGTGTTTGTGTGCTTGTGTGTGTCTGTGCTTTGCGTTGAGTGCGTGCGTTGCTCTCTCATGATACCATATAAGCATTCCAGCATTCACTGGATAGGTTTCCTTCTCTTTTTTATTTTTGCAGAGACCAAAAAATGTTTTGAAACCTTGTTCTGCAAACCTATAAGATGGCAGTTAAACTACCATATTTTTGGGACTATCATACACTTTGGACTATAAGACGGACCTAGATTTAGAGGACAAACTCTATGGGAAAAAATATACTAAACATGGTGCAGGGGACAGGGATGCTCAAATTCGGATTCGGAAGATACCCAGATAGTTGCTATCCGGATATCTCCCAGTAAAGCTGTGCGGGGGGAGGGTTGTCAATCTTACCTCTCTGACGTCTTCTTCGTCTGTCCCTGGCGCCTCCCACGATGCGGTCCATGCAGCAGTCACGTGACTACAAACACTTCCTCCTTCCAGGTTGAAGAAGGAAGTGTTTTTAGTCACGTGATGCGCCAGGGATGGATGAAGAGGACGTCAGGCAGGTAAGATTGCCCACCCCGCACAGGTTTACTGGGAGATATCCGGATAGCAACTATCCGGGTATCTCCCGAATCCGAATTTGAGCATCCCTGCCACGATCTGGAAGATGAGCTGGATGGCCTCCTTGATATAGTAGCGCCCGTCCACCCCGACCACAGCACCCTGTCCTGCCACTCTGCTGGAACACTGTGACCCACTTCCTAAGCCTGCTTGTACCCGGCTTCTGATCTGGTGCGGCTGAGCGTTCACGCTGACTTTCTTCAAAGCCATGATGACACTGGAGACTGCAGCCCAAAGGAGCACTGGCCCGGCCCACTGTACGGTGGGAGAGGGATGAGAGTACTGGAGGGGGCCGCCATAGACTTCAAATACAGGAAGTGACGTCACTTCCAATATTTGAAGCCTATATCGCATTACCGCACATCGCTTCTCTCTCATATGCATGCGGGCTGCCGCTAATCTGAAGATCTGACAACTACAGGCACCAGGCGGGCAGCGCAGCCGGAACTAGGGACAGCTATTCAGAGGGAGACCCACTCGGACGGCAGCGCGTATCAGCCCATGATGGCAGAGCAGAACTGAGGAAATGTGGGTGGGCCTTGAAGCACCCGGGCGGGGTTTCAAAATAGCCAGGCGGCCCGCCCACCTAATTGGTCCTGGGGAAAACACTGACTAGCGCTTAGAAATCGCTTCTAGTGGGTTTCTGGCCTTAGAGTGGTAAAGAAACCCACTAGGAGCGTTTGCTTTGATGGTTCCATTAAAAGAATATATCCAACGTTACAGAGCCACATAGGACCCCTTTATCAAGGCAATGTTTGCTCGGAGGCAGAAATCTGCTGCTGCTGCTGCTGATCCCAGATGAATACACATCCCTTTCCTGCAAGTGTCTAGGGGAGCCAGACTCCCACTACAGGAACCTTTGTACAGCGGCAGACAGATTTATGCCTCTGAGCAAACATTGCCTTGATAAAGGGGTCCTACATGGCTCCGAAACGTTGGCTATATTCTTTTACATGGAACCAATAAAGACTAACTTTGGATGTGCCAGCTCTTTTCTTCTTGCTTCAATTCTGGTTCACTTTAAAACCATGTGCTTGGTTCAGTTTTCTAACACCCCCTCCAAGAAGCGTCGTCTGCCTAGCTTGCCTGAGCCTACAAGTGACCCTGCCGATAGGCACACCTCTGCCTGCCACACAATTGAGAACATGAATGGCTGCAGTATTGGACTTTTCCGACTCATCGTAATGTCTCTGAAATGTGAACACTGTTCGTGTCTAATTTGCAGGGATGCACCAAGATGTTCAGGGATAACTCTGCGATGAGGAAACATCTACACACACACGGTCCACGGGTACACGTCTGTGCCGAATGTGGCAAGGCCTTTGTCGAAAGCTCAAAGCTGAAGAGGCATCAGCTGGTCCACACTGGCGAGAAGCCATTTCAGGTAATCCTCCTTCCTTTGCCCAGCAAGACCTCACCTGGATATGTGAGATGGACCCAGTCTAGGGTGAACACTTGTTTTTAGTGAATTTGCCATCTTATGGTGTGATTTTGTTTACGTGTTTTTTTTTTTTCTGTGATCAGTTTTCCTGAATGAATATTGGGGACATTTGGTAAAGTTTCTCATTTGGAGTCTTTCTCTCTTTTTTTCTGCCTAATATTCTGCAGCTCCGTTGCCAGGGCTCCCTGTGAAATGGGTACCCCGTCTGTGGCCAGGGCTCCCTGTGAAATGGGTACCCCGTCTGTGGCCAGGGCTCCCTGTGACATGGGTACCCCGTCTGTGGCCAGGGCTCCCTGTGACATGGGTACCCCGTCTGTGGCCAGGGCTCCCTGTGAAATGGGTACCCCGTCTGTGGCCAGGGCTCCCTGTGACATGGGTACCCCGTCTGTGGCCAGGGCTCCCTGTGACATGGGTACCCCGTCTGTGGCCAGGGCTCCCTGTGACATGGGTACCCCGTCTGTGGCCAGGGCTCCCTGTGCCATGGGTACCCCGTCTGTGGCCAGGGCTCCCTGTGCCATGGGTACCCCGTCTGTGGCCAGGGCTCCCTGTGCCATGGGTACCCCGTCTGTGGCCAGGGCTCCCTGTGCCATGGGTACCCCGTCTGTGGCCAGGGCTCCCTGTGAAATGGGTACCCCGTCTGTGGCCAGGGCTCCCTGTGAAATGGGTACCCCGTCTGTGGCCAGGGCTCCCTGTGACATGGGTACCCCGTCTGTGGCCAGGGCTCCCTGTGACATGGGTACCCCGTCTGTGGCCAGGGCTCCCTGTGACATGGGTACCCCGTCTGTGGCCAGGGCTCCCTGTGACATGGGTACCCCGTCTGTGGCCAGGGCTCCCTGTGACATGGGTACCCCGTCTGTGGCCAGGGCTCCCTGTGAAATGGGTACCCCGTCTGTGGCCAGGGCTCCCTGTGACATGGGTACCCCGTCTGTGGCCAGGGCTCCCTGTGACATGGGTACCCCGTCTGTGGCCAGGGCTCCCTGTGACATGGGTACGCCCTCTGTTGCCGGGGCCCCCTGCGCCAAGAGTACCTACTGAGGCAAGACAATACTATGTTCTGGAATGTGTAGACTTTAGAGGTCCGTCTATTTTGTGGTCACCTAATACTTGTGCATGACTTGACTATATAGAGGTTTATTCTTTATATTTCGCTATAGATTTTTAATTGATTTTTTTTTTGCCTCCCTTCCCTTTTTCCAGTGCACATTTGAAGGTTGCGGAAAGCGATTCTCATTGGACTTCAATTTGCGCACTCACGTGCGGATTCACACCGGGGACCGGCCCTATGTTTGTCCCTTTGACGGCTGCAACAAGAAATTCGCCCAGTCAACCAATCTGAAATCTCACATTTTAACACACGCTAAAGCCAAAAACAACCAGTAACACTTTGCCAGTCGGACAGACGTCTTAACCGGTGCGTGATCAGATTATGCCTCCCCCCCTCCTTTGTACATGATTTCCAGGAATACATTTTAAAAGAAACCTACTGGTCTAAGACAGTTTTGATAAAGTACTGTAGTAAATCCCACAACGGACTCCTCCGATCCAGTGCTTACGAGGCTGTTACCCTGCTACCCGGTTTTCGAAGTGTTTCTTTTTGTAAAGTTCCCCCTCCCACCGCCGCAGCCCACCCCAGCAGAAGAGTACCCGGACCCCCACATCTATATGGAGACTTGACGCCACAATTGTCCAATAATCGGATGTTCACACTTCTATACGGACGCTCACCTTTTCTTGGATTATGTTTTTTAATTTTATTTTCTATTTTTTTTTTTCCAAGTGTGCATATTGTACACTGTTTTTTGGGGATATGCTTCGTAAATGCTGCGTGATTAATTCCGGAGGTCGATAACTTTTTTTGCTTGCAGTAGATTTTTCTTTAAAAGAATGGACAGTTACTGTATTAAATGCATACTTCAAAAGTATTTTTCCTGTAAGAAAACGTAAAAAAAATGCAAAAAAATGGAAACAAAACTTTAATAGGTTTGCTATTTTTTGTTTTGTTTTGTTTTTTAGATGTTAACACATTTTTGTATAATTGTACCGTATATAGCTGTATTGAAATCATGTAACATCAAGTAGTAGATGTGATTTAAGCTAGTGTTGATAAAGTTCCATTTTAGTAATTTTTGTTTTTCGGTGGGTGGGGATGATGTGGACAGATGCAGGTATATTCATAGGCTTTTTTTTTTTTTTTTTAATTACCCCACTTTAATTTGCGAAGATCAGTTTGGGAATTTGTTGCTGAATTGTACAACATAGGATCCTGTGTTTTTTGTTTCTCTTCTGCCTTTTGTTGCCCACTTCGACGTCCTCTGGAAAAGGCTATCCAATTATTTATGAATTAGTCCAGTGTTTCCTAAACTTTGGTCATCCGTGTACAGCCATTGGAGTGAAACCCAGCCAAACTTGTTTAGGCCAGGGACACACTTAAGCGGTTTTGGGCGCGTTTTTGAAACGCCGACAATCGCCCGGGCCTTTCAAAAACTCTTTGCTAGTGTAAGTTAGTGGTATTGAGCCCACTAGAGTGCTTGAGATTTTGAAAATCGCAAATGCAGCACATGCAGCATTTTGTAAGGGCTCTTTCACATCAGAGCTTGCGTTGGAGAACGCTCAAAGCATACGTTTTGTTGTATGCGATTTAATGCGTTTTGATATGCGGTGCACTGCAGTGAGTGTGCGTTTTTAATCCGTTTTCAATGCGTTACAGCACATAAAAAACGCAGGTATTTTTTTTTCTTTTAGTTTTCAACTTTCTACATTGTTCCTCTGTTGCATTCTGGGACTGATTGCCTGCGTTAACGGATGAAAAACGCGCATACTATGCGTTTTACATTGACTAACATTGTAACGCATAAAGCTAGCGTTGGCCGAAAAACTGCGCCTGGGTGCAGTGTAACGCAACGCACAAAAAGGCTGCGTTATATGTGAAAGCTAAAATGAAAGTCTATGGACTTCAATTTCACCTTGGGTAACGCAAACTTTACCCTTTGCGTTGAAACGCAGAAAATCTGCCCTAATGTGAAAGAGCCCTAAGCGTTTGTGCTCCAGTACGCAGTATATGATTTACCTTAACCGCTGGAAAATGCAACATAAAACGCTGACAAAGCGTTTTGCGATTTCTAGTCTATCCTAGCCCTTAAAGTGAACCATAGATTAAGTACCCTCATGTATGTTACCATATTTGTCAGTGGGAACATTAGAGAAAACGCCTAACCTGCTCTCCGCTTCATCCTTCTCTGCTCAGTCTGCCAATTATCAGCCCTAATGAAATCCCAGACTGAGCATTCAGTCTGGCTTTGCTCAGGAATCATCATAGCTGAGTCTGTCTTCTCTGATGTCTTTTCAAGCCCAAGCCTGCCCCCTTCTGGCTCTGCTATGATTCCTGAGCAAAGCCAGACTGAACGCTCAGTTGGGGATTTTATCAGGATTGATAACAAGCAGGCTGAGCAGTCAAGGATGAAACAGAAAGCAAGGTAGGTGTTTTCTCTAATGTTCCCGCTGATATACATGGTAAAATACATGAGGGCGCTTCGTCTCTGGTTTGCTTTAAAGTATTGTATGCAAAATGTCTGCTCTCTAACACATCATCTGTTTTGTTTGGTTTCCACCTCCTTGTTAGCACTGCATATTTTCACAATCCGTTGCAGTATGCCTTTATATTCAAATCATTGCTGTTTTTTCTATGTAAAAAAAAAATCACTACCATGGAAATGAATATAAATGTTTTGTAGCTTTCAAATATACAGAAACGTGTAACCAGTTAAGGTGCCCATACACTTCCTCGATTTTTTTTTTTTTTCCCCCTCCCATTTGATTCCCTGCAGATTGGATTGAGTAAAGGTCAGATCGATTACTTTTGCTTGGTTTTGACTAAAAATCGGACAGTATGGAAGATCTAGGTTGATTGGGGGTAGGGCAGGCGTGTCAGTAAATTGATAGCCCATAGCGTTTTTTAAAAATGTATTTTAATTGCCTGAGCTGTATGGCAAGGAAATGGGGTTATTTACCCAGAAGTCCATTGTATATCATGCGCTCCAAATAGCTTGCACTCGTCCTATTGGACGCGTTTCAAGACTCACTACTGCGCACTTCCTCCCTCCGGCTTGGAGGAAGTGCACAGTAGTGAGTCTTGCAATGTGTCCAATAGGACGAGTGCATGCTATTTGGAGTGCATGATATACAATGGACTTATGAGTCAATAACCCCTTGTTTCTCTTGCTGCACAGCTGAGGCAATTAAGCCTCATTTACATCACGTATTCGAGTGCTTAACCACTGGTGAGTACTCGTGAGCCCATGCCTAGGCAATAATGTCCTTTATGATTGTAACATTGATGGGGGGGGGGTCATTTACAGTACTAATTTAAAAAAAGGCTTTGTGCCCTTCATAGTGGGGCAAAGGATCAATAATGCAGTGTAATTGAATTTCTTTACACAAGTTTTGTATTACTATGTCTTCACCCAGTTTGTACTGTGAAAGCGATTACTCCCACTATACTGATGGTAAGCTGCAGTGTATGACCATCTCTGCTATATTGATAATGTATGCTGGACTCTGTTTTCCCTCCCTGGTTTAAAATCTTTCTCTGCTCATCACACTTGTGCAAACCTTACTAGCACTTCAGCGAACGCAGTAAATGGTGAAGAGTATGAACTAGCGATAAGTCATTTTTTCAATTTAAACAATACGTGATAGGCTTGTTTTTTAAAACTGGGTTAAAATAAGTAATGCAAGTTTATTATAGGAATCGGAGCCTCGGTCAAGCTGCTTTTGCGGTTTGCATACATGTATGGGAGAGTTCTTGCCCCACGTTTGTGACACCAGAGGTGTGATGTGAGCTGTGTGTCATCAGAAAAGGACAGAGGCAATTATGCAAGTCGCACTCGATTAGTGCTTTTCTTTTATATGTTTTTTTTTTTGGGGGGGGGGGGGGGTGTTGGTTGAGTTGCAGAGGTTTATATCTCCACTCAGTATTGAACATGCATGGAGACTTCATCTGATAATTCTCTGTAGAGATTTGCATACAACATGGCACTTTTGGTGCTGCTAACCGGGCTAGAAAAAGCCTAATTACCCAAAGAGCTCTGCAGACCCAATAAAACTCCCGAGAACAACCCCCCTACCACCACCACAATATCAAGGTATGCTCACCTTCTAGCTCCTGACCCCAAATGAGTGCAGTTGGTTACTAGTGGTGGGTAAGGAGGAGTTACTGGGCCCCAGGGGGGGGTAAGACTGTGTAATCTACGCACCTTGTCCTGTTATTACTACAGTGGAATCACCCCTCCCCCTCTTCCTGTGTGTGGGAGCTAGAATGGCTGTCTCTGTTCCAATACTGCATCATTGGTTTACAACGAAGATGGCATTAAAAACTCCAGTGTCCCAGTTTGAACCAAAATAAAATACTTTAATTTTGAACTTTCTTATTTTTGCAACATAGAGTACGTCACTTAGTGCGCAGCAGCTGTTGTTACTCAGTATGTTAATTGTGAACATCATGGGGAGTGATTTATTAACGTACATTGATAGCCACCATGAGTTAGAGAGAAAAACAAAACTTCTCTTCCTGGGATTAAGTGCTGAAAGCCACATTACTTAGATTGAAACAAACCCACTTTATACATATTATACAGCACTTAGTGTGTGTTTATTGTAAAAAGTAATAAGTATGCTGGAATCCTTAAACTAGTCTGTGTACAGGATATTGATGGCACCTTTGCAGATGGTCAACAAGTTGCTAATAAAAGGTGGTGCACAAAAAAAACATCCCGTCCCTGTGCGCCTCTCATTCCATCCGTGCGGCGTGCGCTCCCTAGTTGTGACGCCTGCGTTTGCTGCCTTGCAGGTAACGCTAGTCACGTGACAGCAAATTCAGGTGACACAGGCTTCAATAAACCAGTGGAGCGTACACGGCACAGATCGAGGAATTGGTGCACAGAGACGGGGCGTTTTTTCATGCACTGCCCTCTAATTCTGGCTCGCATGCAGATTTTAAAGCAAACTATATGCACCTTGGAATTGAGCCAACCACGTGCACTTCTGTTGGATTTTCATTAGCTCAAATTTAGAATGCAAGCTAGAATAATATCTCGCTCACCATCTTACAAATGTGGGGCCTTTTCTAATTGCTAACGTAGCTCATGATGACTACTGTGAAGGATGGTGGCGGGAGGGGAAGGCTAGGTTTACAGTGGGCTATTGCATTTCGTTGTAATGGCAGCATTATAATGCACTAGCAATGCGACGATCACAGTGCTTTAGCGCTGCGTTCCTGCTGTCTTGCAATGCAACTCCGACTGTGCACCTGGCCTTACAACCTCTATCCAAGGCTTCAGAACTCCACTATCCCACTATCCTGCAAGGCTGCTACTGCGTATAGTTCCACCAAAGGTGACAAGCCAGCCGATTGTGCATTGCCCAGAGTTTTGGAAACACTGAATTAACTTCTATCATTTAGTCTAAAAGACTTTGCACATCAAGTAATATGTCTGCCCCCATTACCTCCTACAAGTGATGTACCCTGGCTTTCTCTTGTGCGAAGATCTCTTCAGTCACACCCTCCCTAGTAACAACCTATCCCTTAATCCCACGTTTTTCACAATCGCTATCCCCCTTCTGAAGTATCTTAATGAGATGGTGTCTTGCGTCATTCGGTACTTCTTGTATTTCATGTTGTTGTATCTGTTATAATGATCTGTAAGTTGATGACACTTTTATTTTCAGTCTATCCACTATGAAATCAATGTACAGATGTAACCAGTATGGCTATATGCAAAGCGGTGGCTAGCTTAGGTGTTACGCGTGGCTGTATCGGGCCTCCCCAACCCCCCAGCTAACATTCATCCAGAAAACGACTGCATGGAGACTTTGCATGAGGTTGCGCCTCTCCTCCCAACTCCTGCTAATTTTATTGACATTTCCTCGGTTTTTTGTTTTTTTCTTTTTTGGGTGAGTGTTTTATCCAATATGAAATCTGCTGATTGGATCCTTTGGGATTGAACTGAACTGTTGGTCAAGAAAGTTTCTCTCCTGTGTTAACCTAAAACACCGGGCATACTTTTTGTATTTTAATACTGTAAATACATTTATTTCCCAAAAATAATTTCAGCTTCTATAGATTTTTTTACTTGCGCCTTTTCTGTAAACTAATGGTTGCTGATAAGAGTACCTGTCTTGTGGATTTTAGGATGATGTGTTTTTGTTGATTCATTTATTTTTATTCCCCACCCTGCTGTCTTCTCTGTGTGTTCAGAAGACTTAAGCTGGCCACTAACGGTCCAATTTCTAGCGAAAAATCGTTCGAGCGATCAGAAATTCTGATCGGATTGGTTGTAAATAATCTCCATTGGTGGACACAATCGATTATGAACGAGTGAAAAAAATGTTGCCCGAATGAATTTTCGTCGAACGAAAATTTGGATTTTCTTGGTGGTCGTGATAGGAAGTAATGATTGGTTAGTTGATGGTGTAGTGAACGATTTTTCGTCCGATCAGAAATTCTGATCGCTCAAATGATTTTTCGCTAGAAATTGGACTGTTAGTGGCCAGCTTAATGTCAACTGAAGTGACAGGAATATGGAGGCGGCCATATTTATTTCCTTTTAAAGTGGACCTGAACTAAGGACTGCCTCTCTGCTCTAAAAGATGAGCAACAGCATAATAACCTTTAACCAAATGCGGACCGACGCAGTTTAAATCTACGTCTGGCTGGTGGCGCTGCGGTTCTGACCGGACGTAAACGCTGCGTCCCATTCACCGCGCGTTCCCGCCGCAATTAGCTGCCCTGCCGCCTCTGTGACGGCAGAGCACTGTGCGCCGGTCAGGAGCAGTTTTCATTGACTCCTGGCCCTGTCATTACTGTAAGCCGTTCCCATTGGCTTACATTGAGTGACAGGGTCAGGAGCCAATGAAAGCTGCTCCTGACCGGCGCACAGCGCTCTGCCGTCATAGAGATGGCAGAGAGAGGAGCCTGCGGTGGGAGCGACTGATTATTGCGGCGATTCGTCGGAATGTGGCGTTTTAGCGTACCAGCAGCCTCTGGTCCTTAAGGGGGCAGAGGCTGCTGGTATCGAAGTGGTTAAAGAGAACCTGAACTGAAAATAAGTCAAAATAACCATACACAGGTCATACTTACCTCCTGTGTGGTCTACTCTTCAATCTTTGTCGTCCTTCTGCGTCCCATTTGTCCACTGTGATCAATGGAATTTTCTGTCCTCCATTTTAAAAATGGCCACTACCCCATAACCGTTTCCTGGTCAGCACACTGTTAAATTAATTTTGTGTTCTTGAGCCATAGGGAAACATGGTCATTACCTTGCACATTCAGTTGTAACTGACAGCAACTGGTATATTTTAGTTATGACAAAATGTCAGAACTGGAAGGGATCACTGTAAGAAGAAAATGGTGAGCTTCTGAGAGGAACTGACGGCGAGGTTAGTATGTAATATTCATTTGCAGATACGTCGTGATTATTTTAAATAATTTTACTCTCTTTAGGTTCCCTTTAAAGAAAAAACATTTTATTTGGTTACAGCTGATAGAAATCCTGCAATACATCTGCAGTGTGTCTACTTTCTGCTTTTATGGAAGCAGACATGGGGTTAAGTCCTGTGTTTACAAATTAGCTTGCCTTGCTGAGGCAGCCAGCTGACACAGCTAAAAGATCAAATTAGTTGTGATTAGTCACAGATGTGGGGAAATTAAACAGACTAAATACATACAGGGTGCAATTCTCTGTTTTTCCTCTGTCCTGTGCAAGAGTTCAGGTCCACTTTAAACAATACCAGTTGCCTGGCTGTCCTGCTGTTCATTCTGGCTTCAAGAGACTATAACGTTTCTAAAATGCATTTGGTGTGCATGCCACTCCGAAGCTAGTACTGACTTTGGTGGTCCTTTCAGTGTAACTCCTCCTCGGAAACCCTTTCTAGGGCATCTTCCAGCAGTTAGCACCACCCCTTGCAGCTAAATGCTGAGGCATTCTCTTGATATAGAGCTTCAGGGACTATGGCTAAACATATTACAGGCAGAAGATTAGCAGGACAGCCAGGCAATCTGCATTGTTTAAAAGGAAATCAATATGGCAGCCTCCATATTGCTCTCATTTCAGGTGTCCTTTAATGTTTTATCTGAACCTCTCCACCTATGGAGCCAGGACTAGATAAGTTAAATATGCAGTGCTACTTCTCTCTCCTGCCATTGGTTGGCAGTGTGGGGTGTAAAGACAACCTGTCCATTAAAGGAATTCTGTTGACCTTTTAAAAAACAAAAACTGACACTTGGGCCCCATTCACATAGAGCGTTTTGCCGAGATTTTGGCAAACCGCTAGTGCTAGCCCGTTCTTACTTGGGCGATATGCGCAAATCGCCAAAAAAACGCGAAACGCAAGTGCGTCGCCTGCACCATTTTCAGGCGATCCTGTTTCAGTGCTATAGAAGCGCTAAACGCGATTGTGCCAAAATTGCCACAGTGAAATCGCGGAAAAATCACTCCTGCAAAAATCACCGGCGTTTTGCATTTTGTAAGTGTGAATGGAGCCTTACCTGGGGCTTCTATCGGCTCCCTGCAGCTGGAATGTTCCGCGCCGTCCTCCTACAATCCTCCGTTCGCCGGCGCTGGCGTAATTATTCGTAGACAAACAAGTGCGGCTGCGTGGCCACATGCGTGCTCACAGCGCAGTACAGCAATACTTCATACTGTGCAGTAAGCATCCGCTGACGTGTGAGCTCTCGGCTCCAACTGTCCTGTGTCCTGAGCACCTCTCCCAGTTGCTAGGCAACGTGAATAACAACATAGGAAATCCCATCATGCTCTGCACAGCATCAGGGAAAAAAAGCCCGGGCTTTTTTTCTTTGATGAGTGGAGCTTAGCTAAAAATGCAGCCAAAAAATGATGCTTTGGTAAGGAAAACTAAGTTCTGATGCTGTGAAACTGTTAAACGCCAAGCCTTTTCAGTTCTGCTGAGTAGATTTTTAGTCCGGAGGTTCACTTTAACCTCTAGAATTCTCGTCTGAACTTTTCTCTTAGATGTTATGGCTTCTATATTTGGAAGTCTTACTTGAAGGTAGGGAAGGTCATTGAGATGCAAATAATTTCAAGTTGATGGAGAATTATGCAAATGTATGCAGCTTGAACCTGAACCATTCAAATTCTATGATTTCAAGCTGTGCAAATTTGCATACAAAATTTGCATAATGCATCAACTTGAAATTATTTGCATCTCATTAAGCATTCTTACTTGAAGACATCTGATGAGAATTGCTATACACTGGTTGATTTGACCAACAGATTTTTCCTGCTGAAATCTATTAATCTGTGTGTGCTGTCTGCAGGCCCTTCCCACCTGTTATTACTCCTCCAGCCCCTCGAACTGTGTGGTGTTCAGAGCGAATACTCACCTGGTTACTGGTGCTTCCTCCCATGCGTTCTCTCCATCACTGGGCTCTCCTCTTTGCCCATTCTCTCCTGGGGCACCTGTGTTCCGAGACTTCATGCTAGAGGCTAAATGCTACAGGCACGGTCAGCATTAGCGATGGTCAAGTAGATGCAAATAACTTTGAGTTGATGCAAATGTATGCAGCTTAAAAATGAACCAATCAAATCCTGCTGAGGTAAAAATCAATGAGTTCATTTTCAGGCTGCATAAATTTGCATCAACTCAAAGTTATTTGCATCTACTTGACCATCACTACATGTACCTTAAGTGAGGGCTGGAACCCACTGGAGCAAAAAAAAAATGTTTTGCGTTTTAGGGAGTAGTTCAAAACAATTTCCCTAAATGCTCAGCTAATGTTAAAGGGAACCTTAACTGGCGTGGAAAAATAAATTCACTTACCTGGGGGCTTTCCCAAGCCTCCTGCAGCCGTCCTGTGCCCGCGCCGGTCCTTCGGTGCCCTCCGGTCTCCCTCCACCGCTAAGTTTCGTTTTCGGACGACTGCCAGTCGTACTCGGGCAAAGCGTCCTCTTCTTCCGCATTCCTTGTCGTAAAGCGCGTCCGCATGACGCGTTTGCCGTCATGCGGACGCGCTTTACGGCTCTTTACGACGGGGAATGCGGAAGAAGAGAACGCTTTGCCCGAGGACGACTGGGAGTCCGAAAACGAAACTTAGCGGCGGAGGGAGACTGGAGGGTACCGAAGGACCGGCGCGGGCACAGGACGACTGCAGGAGGCTTGGGAAAGTCCCCAGGTAAGTGAATTAATTTTTCCCCGCCAGTTAAGGTTCCCTTTAATGGATGGGACAAATCTCACTAGAGCGATTCTGATGACCAAAATCGCTATTGCAGGACTGGCAGCATTTTGGTGGCGTTTGCGTTTCTGCAATGTAAAGTATATAAACCCTGGCGTTACCGCTCATAAATCGCTACACATAGCAATTTAAGTGAGATTTTCTCTGTCTCCTCCCCCCACTCTGCATGCCATAAGATGGGCAGCTCGACAGGTAGAATGAAGTATCTCCAAACTTATCAGGAAAGATGTTTTCAGGTGATCTTTTTGGACTGGGGAGTGAAGACTGGTGGAAATAGAACAATGGGGTTCTTAGTTTTATTCAGTAAGTTAGCAGTAAAACAATTAGAAATGTGTTTGTCATACACCATGCACTGTATAAAATCAGCACTAAGGGCCCAGTCACACTAGAAGCGCTTTTCTCCTGTTCACTTTCATTAAAATTGTTGCGATGTTCGGGATCATGAAGCCCTAAGGGCTCATTCTCACTACAAAGTAACAAAACCATTATGTGTGTGTGGTTTTACCGTGATTGGCACGGTAAAATCAATAGACACCTTCATGCTTACCGACGAAAAAACACCTGCGATCGGCAATTGTGGCAGTGAGATCACTGCCATATAGCTACTATTGCACTAGTGCATTAAAAAGAATGGACCCTTGTATCTTAGTAAAGCTTGAACAATATTAATTTGAAAAAAATATGCCTCTGTATCGTTTTAAATTTATATATACAGTATAGGTTAGTGGTGTACAGAACATAATCAAAATAGTTTTTTGTTATGACAGACTGACTTGAATTCTACAAAAGATTTCTAAATGTTTTACTTCTGACTTTAAGGGCCCTTTTCCACTAGCGTCTAGCGCAATGAATAGCAAAAACGCAAACTGCTAGCGATTTTACAATCGCTAGGGTTTGCTAAATTACATAGGAATTGCGGTAGGTTATTTCCACTACCGCGATTCGTTTTTGCCTCAAACGCGATCGCCCCGCGGAGCAATATTTGCAGCGATTTTGCAATGCACTACAGCATAGCAAAATCGTGAACGCAATCGCTGGAGGTTTCCTGCACTTTTGTGATTCAGGGCCCTGAGGGCTCATTTACATGGACAGTTGAATTGTTGAGCTCCCTCTCCACCTCTGCAGAGCACTATGCAGCTGAGCTCCCTTTCCACCCCTGCAGAGCACTATGCAGCTGAGCTCTCTCTCCACCCCTGCAGAGCACTATGCAGCTGAGCTGTCTCTCCACCCCTGCATAGCAGTATGCAGCAGAGCTCTCTCTCCACCGCTGCAGAGCACTAAGCTGTCTCTCCATCCCTGCAGAGCATTATGCGGCAGAGCTTCCTCTCCACCCCTGCAGAGCATTGTGTGGCAGAGCTTCCTCTCCACCTCTGCTGAGCACTATGCGGCAGATCATCCTCTCCACCCCTGCAGAGCACTATGCGGCAGAGCTCCCTCTCCACCCCTGCAGAGCACTATGCGGCAGATCATCCTCTCCACCCCTGCAAAGCACTATGCAGCTGAGCTCCCTCTCCACCCCTGCAGAACATTGTGCGGCAGAGCTTCCTCTCCACCCTTGCAGAGCACTATGCAGCAGAGCTTTCCCTCCACCCCTGCAGAGCATTATGCGGCAGAGCTCCCTCTCCACATCTGCAGAGCACTATGCAGCAGAGCTCCCTCTCCACCCCTGCAGAGCACTATGCAGCAGAGCTCCCTCTCCACCCCTGCAGAGCTACCTCTCCACCCCTGCAGAGCACTATGCAGCTGAGCTACCTCTCCACCCCTGCAGAGCACTATGCAGCAGAGCTCTCTCTCCACCCCTGCAGAGCACTATGCAGCTGAGCTGTCTCCACCCCTGCATAGCAGTATGCAGCAGAGCTCTCTCTCCACCGCTGCAGAGCACTAAGCTGTCTCTCCATCCCTGCAGAGCATTATGCGGCAGAGCTTCCTCTCCACCCCTGCTGAGCATTGTGTGGCAGAGCTTCCTCTCCACCCCTGCAGAGCACTATGCAGCAGATCATCCTCTCCACCCCTGCAAAGCACTATGCGGCAGCGCTCCCTCTCCACCACTGCAGAGCACTATGCAGCGGAGCTCCCTCTCCACCCCTGCAGAGCTACCTCTCCACCCCTGCAGAGCACTATGCAGCTGAGCTCCCTTTCCACCCCTGCAGAGCACTATGCAGCTGAGCTACCTCTCCACCCCTGCAGAGCACTATGCAGCAGAGCTCTCTCTCCACCCCTGCAGAGCACTATGCAGCTGAGCTGTCTCTCCACCCCTGCATAGCAGTATGCAGCAGAGCTCTCTCTCCACCGCTGCAGAGCACTAAGCTGTCTCTCCATCCCTGCAGAGCATTATGCGGCAGAGCTTCCTCTCCACCCCTGCAGAGCACTATGCAGCAGATCATCCTCTCCACCCCTGCAAAGCACTATGCGGCAGCGCTCCCTCTCCACCACTGCAGAGCACTATGCAGCGGAGCTCCCTCTCCACCACTGCAGAGCACTATGCAGCAGAGCTCCCTCTCCACCCCTGCAGAACATTGTGCGGCAGAGCTTCCTCTCCACCCCTGCAGAACATTGTGCGGCAGAGCTTCCTCTCCACCCTTGCAGAGCACTATGCAGCAGAGCTTCCTCTCCACCCCTGCAGAACATTGTGCGGCAGAGCTTCCTCTCCACCCTTGCAGAGCACTATGCAGCTGAGCTCCCTCTTCACCCCTGCAGAACATTGTGCGGCAGAGCTTCCTCTCCACCCTTGCAGAGCACTATGCAGCAGAGCTTCCTCTCCACCCTTGCAGAGCACTATGCAGCAGAGCTTTCCCTCCACCCCTGCAGAGCATTATGCGGCAGAGCTCCCTCTCTACCTCTGCAGAGCACTATGCAGCAGAGCTCCCTCCACCCCTGCAGAGCACTATGCAGCAGAGCTCCCTCTCCACCCCTGCAGAGCTACCTCTCCACCCCTGCAGAGCACTATGCAGCTGAGCTACCTCTCCACTACTGCAGAGCACTATGCAGCAGAGCTCTCTCTCCACCCCTGCAGAGCACTATGCAGCTGAGCTGTCTCTCCACCCCTGCATAGCAGTATGCAGCAGAGCTCTCTCTCCACCGCTGCAGAGCACTAAGCTGTCTCTCCATCCCTGCAGAGCATTATGCGGCAGAGCTTCCTCTCCACCCCTGCAGAGCACTATGCAGCAGATCATCCTCTCCACCCCTGCAAAGCACTATGCGGCAGCGCTCCCTCTCCACCACTGCAGAGCACTATGCAGCGGAGCTCCCTCTCCACTCCTGCAGAGCTACCTCTCCACCCCTGCAGAGCACTATGCAGCTGAGCTCCCTTTCCACCCCTGCAGAGCACTATGCAGCTGAGCTACCTCTCCACCACTGCAGAGCACTATGCAGCAGAGCTCTCTCTCCACCCCTGCAGAGCACTATGCAGCTGAGCTGTCTCTCCACCCCTGCATAGCAGTATGCAGCAGAGCTCTCTCTCCACCGCTGCAGAGCACTAAGCTGTCTCTCCATCCCTGCAGAGCATTGTGTGGCAGAGCTTCCGCTCCACCCCTGCTGAGCATTGTGCGGCAGAGCTTCCTCTCCACCCCTGCAGAGCACTATGCAGCAGATCATCCTCTCCACCCCTGCAAAGCACTATGCGGCAGCGCTCCCTCTCCACCACTGCAGAGCACTATGCAGCTGAGCTCCCTCTTCACCCCTGCAGAACATTGTGCGGCAGAGCTTCCTCTCCACCCTTTCAGAGCACTATGCAGCAGAGCTTTCCCTCCACCCCTGCAGAGCATTATGCGGCAGAGCTCCCTCTCCACCCCTGCAGAGCACTATGCAGCAGAGCTCCCTCTCCACCCCTGCAGAGCACTATGCAGCAGAGCTCCCTCTCCACCCCTGCAGAGCACTATGCAGCAGAGCTCCCTCTCCACCCCTGCAGAGGACTATGCAGCAGAGCTCCCTCTCCACCCCTGTAGAGCACTATGCAGCTGAGCTGTCTCCACCCCTGCAGAGCAGTATGCAGCTGAGCTCTCTCTCTCCACCCCTGCAGAGCACTATGCCACTGAGCTGTCTCTCCATCCCTGCAGAGCATTGTGCGGCAGAGCTTCCTCTCCACCCCTGCAGAGCTTCCTCTCCACCCCTACAGAGCACTATGCAGCAGAGCATCCTCTCCACCCCTGCAAAGCACTATGCGGCAGCGCTCTCTCTCCACCACTGCAGAGCACTATGCAGCTGAGCTCCCTCTCCACCCCTGCAGAACATTGTGCGGCAGAGCTTCCTCTCCACCCCTGCAGAGCACTATACAGCAGAGCTTTCCCTCCATCCCTGCAAAGCACTATGCGGCAGAGCTCCCTCTCCACCTCTGCAGAGCACTATGCGGCAGCGCTATCTCCACACCCCTGCAGATCACTATGCAGCAGAGCTCCCTCACCACCCCCTGCAGAGCACTAGGCAACAGAGCTTCCTCTCCACCACTGCAGAGCACTATGCGGCAGAGCTCCCTCTCCACCCCTGTAGAGCACTGTGCAGCTGAGCTTCCTCTCCACCCCTGCAGAGCAATATGCAGCAGAGCAATATGCAGCAGAGCTCCCTCATCACCCTCTGCAGAGCACTATGCAGCAGAGCTCCCTCTCCACCCCTGCAGAGCACTATGCAGCAGAGCTCCCTCTTCACCCCTGCAGAGCATTATGCGGCAGAGCTTCCTCTCCACCTCTGCAGAGCACTATGCAGCAGAGCTCCCTCTCCACCCCTGCAGAGCACTATGCAGCAGAGCTCCCTCTCCACCCCTGCAGAGGACTATGCAGCAGAGCTCCCTCTCCACCCCTGTAGAACACTATGCAGCTGAGCTGTCTCCACCCCTGCAGAGCAGTATGCAGCTGAGCTCTCTCTCTCCACCCCTGCAGAGCACTATGCCACTGAGCTGTCTCTCCATCCCTGCAGAGCATTGTGCGGCAGAGCTTCCTCTCCACCCCTGCAGAGCTTCCTCTCCACCCCTACAGAGCACTATGCAGCAGAGCTTCCTCTCCACCCCTGCAGAGCACTATACAGCAGAGCTTTCCCTCCATCCCTGCAAAGCACTATGCGGCAGAGCTCCCTCTCCACCCCTGCAAAGCACTATGCGGCAGAGCTCCCTCTCCACCTCTGCAGAGCACTATGCGGCAGCGCTATCTCTACACCCCTGCAGAGCACTATGCAGCAGAGCTCCCTCACCACCCCCTGCAGAGCACTAGGCAGCAGAGCTTCCTCTCCATCCCTGCAGAGCACTATGCGGCAGAGCTCCCTCTCCACCCCTGTAGAGCACTGTGCAGCTGAGCTTCCTCTCCACCCCTGCAGAGCACTGTGCAGCTGAGCTTCCTCTCCACCCCTGCAGAGCACTGTGCAGCAGAGCTTCCTCTCCACCCCTGCAGAGCACTATGCAGCAGAGCTTCCTCTCCACCCCTGCATAGCACTATGCGGCAGAGCTTCCTCTCCACCCCTGCAGAGCAATATGCAGCAGAGCTCCCTCTCTACCCCTGCAGAGCAATATGCAGCAGAGCTTCCTCTCCACCCCTGCAGAGCACTATGCAGCAGAGCTCCCTCTCCACCTCTGCAGGGCACTATGCAGCAGAGCTCCCTCTCCACCCCTGCAGAGCACTATGCAGCTGAGCTCCCTCTCCACCCCTGCAGAGCACTATGCGGCAAAGCTCCCTCTCCACCCCTGCAGAGCACTATGCAGCTGAGCTCCCTCTCCACCCCTGCATAGCACTATGCGGCAGAGCTCCCTCACCACCTCTGCAGAGCACTATGCGGCAGAGCTTCCTCTCCACCCCCGCAGAGCACTATGCTGCGGATCTCTCCACCCCTGCAGAGCACTATGCAGCAGAGCTCCCTCACCACCTCTGCAGAGCACTATGCGGCAGAGCTCCCTCTCCACCCCTGCATAGCACTATGCGGCAGAGCTCCCTCACCACCTCTGCAGAGCACTATGCGGCAGAGCTCCCTCTCCACCCCTGCATAGCACTATGCGGCAGAGCTCCCTCACCACCCCCTGCAGAGCACTATGCAGCAGAGCTTCCTCTCCACCCCTGCATAGCACTATGCGGCAGAGCTCCCTCACCACCCCTGCAGAGCACTATGCAGCAGAGCTTCCTCTCCACCCCTGCAGAGCACTATGCAGCAGAGCTTCCTCTCCACCCCTGCAGAGCACTATGCAGCAGAGCTCCCTCACCACCTCTGCAGAGCACTATGCGGCAGAGCTCCCTCTCCACCCCTGCATAGCACTATGCGGCAGAGCTCCCTCACCACCCCCTGCAGAGCACTATGCAGCAGAGCTTCCTCTCCACCCCTGCATAGCACTATGCTGCAGAGCTCCCTCACCACCCCCTGCAGAGCACTATGCAGCAGAGCTTCCTCTCCACCCCTGCATAGCACTATGCAGCAGAGCTTCCTCTCCACCCCTGCAGAGCACTATGCGGCTGAGCTCCCTCACCACCCCCTGCAGAGCACTATGCAGCAGAGCTTCCTCTCCACCCCTGCATAGCACTATGCGGCAGAGCTCCCTCACCACCCCTGCAGAGCACTATGCAGCAGAGCTCCCTCACCACCCCTGCAGAGCACTATGCAGCAGAGCTTCCTCTCCACCCCTGCATAGCACTATGCTGCAGAGCTCCCTCACCACCCCTGCAGAGCACTATGCAGCAGAGCTCCCTCACCACCCCTGCAGAGCACTATGCAGCAGAGCTCCCTCACCACCCCTGCAGAGCACTATGCAGCAGAGCTCCCTCACCACCCCTGCAGAGCACTATGCAGCAGAGCTTCCTCTCCACCCCTGCATAGCACTATGCTGCAGAGCTCCCTCACCACCCCCTGCAGAGCACTATGCAGCAGAGCTTCCTCTCCACCCCTGCAGAGCACTATGCGGCTGAGCTTCCTCTCCACCCCTGCAGAGCACTATGTTGTGGTGCTCACTCCCCATTCCTACAGAGCATTATGCAGATCTCTCTCACTAAGGACTACTATGCAACGGAGCTTTCTCCATCCCCACAGAGCCCTATGTAGCAGAGCTCTCTCCACCCCCACATTGCATACTGCTGTGGACCTTTCTCCCACGGGGCCCTATGCAGCAGTGCTTTCTCTCAGCCCCTGGAGAGCTCTATGCAGCAGAGCTCTCTCCATCCCCACATAGCATACTGCTGTGGACCTTTCCCCTATATAGCCCTATGCAACAGAGCTTTCTCCGCCCCCGCATAGCCTTATACAGCGGAGCTCTCTCTGCCCCTGCAGAGCACTATGCAGAGGAGCTCTTCCTGCCCCCTGCAGAGCACTATGCAGCAAAGCATGCCGATGAGGGAGTTTCCATACCTACCATACAGCTGCTGGTTCTTCTGCTGCCTGCATTTGTGTCTGTCTTCGGGTCGTCGCTGCTCCCAGTTCTTGGACTTTCTTTCTAAAATCCTCCAGCTTTTCTTTGTGTTCTGTTATTGTTGACATGAAGTTGAAGCTGAAGACTAGTGGAAGAATAAGGGTAGTCACCCTGACAATGCCCCGGCTGGGGGATGATTTGGGGCAGAAAAAGAGTTTATAACTCAACCATGTGCACCTTTCTTGCAGTGGAAGATGGAGGGCTCTTTTTAGAATTGATATTTTCAGTAAATAAAGCTGAATTGTGTGATTTTAAGGGAAACGTCAAAAAATTTTGCTTAACTAGAGAACTAGAGACGAAGCACCCTCATGTATTTTATTATATATATATATATATATATATCAGTGGGAACATTAGAGAAAACACCTACCCTGCTCTGTTTCATCCTTCCCTGCTCAGCCTGCTTGTTATCAGCCCTGATAAAATCTCCTCCGACTGAGCATTCAGTCGGGCTTTGCTCAGGAATCTTTATAGCTGAGTCATTATAACAGAGCCAGAAGGGGGCAGGCTTGGGCTTGAAAAGATATCAGAGAAGACAGACTCAGCTATAATGATTCCTGAGCAAAGCCCGACTGAATGCTCAGTCAGGGATTATATCAGGGCTGATAACAAGCAGGCTGAGCAGTGAAGGATGAAGCAGAGAGCAAGGTAGGTGTTTTCTCTAATGTTCCTACTGATATATATGGTAAAATACATGAGGGTGCTTAATCTCTGGTTCACTTTAAGAATGTACAGGTACCCGACTTTTAAAAAAAGATGAACAGGTACAGCTCCTCTGTGACAGCATAGTCAGGGTGGTACTATATGCCACACAAGGAAGTATTTCCTCATTGAGCCAATGCTGACACGCTTTGGGCCCATGAGCAGCGCTGCTGTCAACGTGAGATGTGATTCCAGCACCCATGTGACGTGTCACATGACCTGGTCCCGGCCACAAATGCTGGAAGTCAGTTGCCCCCGCCCACGCTTCGGGTCAATAATTCATAGATTTGAGCTCTGACATACTTCAATGAAAGTGTCATTGAGCAGAGACAATGAAACCGTAAAAACTAGTTTTAAATATAAAATAAAACTGGGATATCTAAAAAAAAAAAAAGTATTTTTTTGGAGAAGGATAGATACAATTGTTTTTCTCATTAGTTTATTTTTACCTCCTTTAACTATGTGTGAACCAAAGTTTGTGATCTACTTTTTCACCATGTCAGCACCCCAACCAGGAAGGCTACTATTTGAATCAGGTGGCCAAGATAATGAGTGGGAGGAATTCCATGATACATTTGGGGTAGGATTGGTTAAAATAATCATTAGGCATAATATGCTGCCCCCGATATACTTACCCGGGTCTTTCTCCAGCTCCTTGCAGCCATGTCCCACGCCACATACCCGCTCACAGCTGCCAACTCGGGGTCCCCGCTGGAGCGGAGATGCGGCGAGGGACATTGCTGCAAGGGGCTGGAGGAAGCCCCGGGTAACTATATCGGGGGGAGCATACCATGCTTGATGATTCCTTTAAGCTTCTTATTAAAAAAAGAAGAGATTAGACAGGTTGGGAAAGGAAATGGAAGAGATCGGAGAGGTTCGAAATTTATAAGGGGACAGGTATATAAACACAAAAAAAATTGTGAGATCTTGCAGAAAGTGTATAAGGGATGGAAATTTCTCAGAGACTTCCTGGCACATAAAAATAAGGAGGCCCACAAAAAACAGGAAGCAAGCCCATTGCCTCAGTTAGGGCTGGTGCACACCGAGTGGGTTTTCTCGCGTTTTGCGATCCGCTTGCGGCTGTGGATACGCTAGGGCAGTGATGGCTAACCTTGGCACTCCAGCTGTGGTGGAACTACAAGTCTAAAAACACACGATTGGTTCGCACGATGGCCAGGGGCCCCGGACCTCTCTCACTGGCCGGGGCCCCAAGGCCAATATGCTCCAGGTCCAGAGCCTGGATGTGAGAGGTCCAGGCCCACCTGCACTCCCCTCCAGGTATCGCATATTGGCCTTGGGGCCCCGGCCAGTGAGAGAGGTCCGGGGCCCCTGGCCATCGTGCGAACCAATCGTGTGTTTTTAAACGTTTTCTTTCAGCTCTAGGACATGGCGGACAGGTGAGCGGTTAGGGAGGGACCCCTGTGGGAGGGATGCCTGCACGGGGCGGTCCTGCTAGCGACACAATCTTGCGATGGCGTCCAACTGAAGCATCCCACCTGAATGCTAATGGCTGCTAGATGTGGTATGGCAGGTAAAGGGTGTATGACAGTGCATCCTGATTGGCTGACGAGCACCTGCTGACCACTTAAATGTAGCTGCATGCATGTACTGCTGTGTTCTATTGCTTGTGTGTGTTGCATGGAACTACAAGTCCCATGAGGCATTGCAATACTCTGACAGCTCAAATCATAACTTGGGGAGGCAGAGGCATGATGGGATTTGTAGTTTTGTCACAGCTGGAGTGCCAAGGTTAGCCATCACAGCGCTAGTGTTGGGCGAACATCTAGATGTTCGGGTTCGGGCCGAACAGGCCGAACATGGCCGCGATGTTCGGGTGTTCGACCCGAACTCCGAACATAATGGAAGTCAATGGGGACCCGAACTTTTGTGCTTTGTAAAGCCTCCTTATATGCTACATACCCCAAATTTACAGGGTATGTGCACCTTGGGAGTGGGTACAAGAGGAAAAAAAAATTTAGCAAAAAGAGCTTATAGTTTTTGAGAAAATCGATTTTAAAGTTTCAAAGGGAAAACTGTCTTTTAAATGCGGGAAATGTCTGTTTTCTTTGCACAGGTAACATGCTTTTTGTCGGCATGCAGTCATAAATGTAATACATATAAGAGGTTCCAGGAAAAGGGACCGGTAATGCTAACCCAGCAGCAGCACACGTGATGGAACAGGAGGAGGGTGGCGCAGGAGGAGAAGGCCACGCTTTGAGACACAACAACCCAGGCCTTGCATGAGGACAAGAAGCGTGCGGATAGCATGCTTTGTACCACCATGCAGTCATAAATGTAATAAAGATAAGTGGTTCAATAAACAGGGACCACGCGGCAACGCTAACCCAGCAGCAGCACACGTGATGGAACAGGAGGAGGCGCAGGAGGAGAAGGCCACGCTTTGTGAGACACAACAACCCAGGCCTTGCATGAGGACAAAAAGCGTGCGGATAGCATGCTTTGTACCGCCATGTAGTCATAAATGTAATAAAGATAAGAGGTTCAATAAACAGGGACCACGCGGCAACGCTAACCCAGCAGCAGCAGCAGCAGCAGCACACGTGATGGAACAGGAGGAGGCGCAGGAGGAGAAGGCCACGCTTTGTGAGACACAACAACCCAGGCCTTGCATGAGGACAAAAAGCGTGCGGATATAGCAGCAATGCTTTTTGCCGCCATGCAGTCATAAATGTAATACAGATGAGAGGTTCAATAAACAGGGACCGGAAACGCTAAACCATCCCAGATGTTCATCGGTCATGTTACTTGGTTGGGGTCCAGGAGTGTTGCGTAGTCGTTTCCAATCCAGGATTGATTCATTTTAATTTGAGTCAGACGGTCTGCATTTTCTGTGGAGAGGCGGATACGCCGATCTGTGATGATGCCTCCGGCAGCACTGAAACAGCGTTCCGACATAACGCTGGCTGCCGGGCAAGCCAGCACCTCTATTGCGTACATTGCCAGTTCGTGCCAGGTGTCTAGCTTCATGCCCGGTTTCAGGTCCAGCGGTGCCAGCCACAAATCCGTCTGTTCCTTTATTCCCCTCCAAATTTCCTCCCCTGTGTGCTGCTTATCCCCAAGGCAGATCAGCTTCAGCAACGCTTGCTGACGCATGCCAACAGCTGTGCTGCACTGCTTCCACGATCCTACTGCTGCTGGTGCTGGGTTAGCATTTCCGGATGAGGTACAGCTTTGAGATGCGTTGGAGGAGAAGGAGTCAGAGAGGTAGGTGCTGCTGTTGTTATCCAGCTGTTTGCGGCGTGGGCAACACCCGCGCCGTAGCAGGTGAGGAATCGCTGCCAGGCTCCACAAGGTTCACCCAGTGCGCGGTAAGGGAGATGTATCGACCCTGGCCGAACGCACTCGTCCAGGTGTCAGTGGTGAGGTGAACCTTGCAGGCAACGGCATTCTTCAAGCTTCGGGTTATTTAGCTGACCACGTGCTCATGCAACTCAGGCACTGCAGAGCGCGCAAAGTGGTAGCGGCTGGGAACCACGTAACGTGGGATGGCCACTGACATCATGCCCTTGAAGCTGTTTGTCTCCACCACTCGATATGGCAGCATTTCGCAGGCCAGAAGCTTGGCTATGCTGGCTGGCTGTTACTGCCACGGCCCGGGGGTCATTTGCTGGCAATTTCCTCTTGTGCTCAAACATCTCAGAAACAGACAACTCAACCGTAGCGCTGCACACCGAAGGGCTGTTGGTTGTTGTGTTTGATGAACACTGGGAGACCTCAAGAGCACTAGTCCGGAAAGTGACAGTGTCAGCATCGTCTGATGTTTGTGAATGTTGTGAACCACGCAATGGCTGGGCTACTGCTGCTGCTGAGGCGGGTCTGGTGGTGAGTCTGGTGAACCCAAGGGAGGCAGTGTTGCTGGTGGTACCCTGTCCTGCCGCGTTTGCCCACAGAGTGGGATGTTTGGATAGAATGTGGCGGCTCATGCTGGTGGTGGAGAGGTTGTTAATACTTTTCCCCCTGCTCAGGCGGGTCTTGCACACCTTGCAAATCGCCATGGTAACATCCTCAGTGCAGTCTTCAAAGAAAGCCCAGACTTTAACTGGCTGAGGACTCGGACCTCGTGCGTGATGTGCTGGTGCTGCTTAACCCACTGCTGGACGCTTGAGAGGTCATCCAAGTAATTATCTGGTCCTGTTCTTTTGGATCTGTGAGGGTTGTTGTCCTGGACAACATGGGCAGTATTGAGTGGGTTTTCTTGGGTGCTCCCCTGTGGCCTGTACGTGAACCGTCAGGGGAAACACCTCTTCCCTTGCCCCTCCCTCTTTCACCGGATTTCTTCCTCATTTCACTTATCCTTAAAGTACACGCTGACTGGCAGCAGTACAGTGGCAGTACAGAAATGCTATACAGTGGTGGGTGAGCGGTGTACCACTATTGTCAGCAGTGACACAGAGCACAATGCTATACAGTGGCGGGTGAGCGGTGTACTACTGTTCCCAGCAGACACAGAGTGGAAGTAAACACAATGCTATATAGTGTGGCTGAGCCGTGTACACAGAGTGGCATTAAACACAATGCTATATAGTCTGCTATATAGTCACCCCGAACAGGGTGATGTTCTGCAGAACCCGAACAGTGGCAAACACTGTTCGCCCAACACTACTGGGAGGGAACGCAGATTTTAGTACCTAAACACACGATACAACATGTTTTCCGGGGTCGGACTCTGAGGCACATACAGATGGTCCCGATCATCATCCTCATCATACAACTCTTCTCCTGAGTCTGACCCACCCACCACCTCTGCCACCCCAACATCCCCAGACACAGACCCCTCATCGTCCTCAACATTAACTTGGGATGCTGGCCTGAGCCAGACCTCCTCCTCCACATCAGGCCCCATCATCTCCTCAATGGCAGCCCTCATTAATCGCTCTGGCGACGGACTGATGGACACAACGTTCTCCTCCGGGGAGGGCTGCTGCTGACCACTGGCTGCTGGGGTGGATGTTATAGCTTGCGTGGGGCGTTGGCTGTTGCTGTTGTTGGGAGTGCTGCTCACAGCGGAGGTCTCTGGGGAACTCATGTTGAGCTCATATAGTGGTTGACGGTGAGTGGAGTATTACTGATCCCAGCAATATACACACTGACTGGCAGAGTACGCAATGCTATATAGTGTGGCTGAGCGAGGTACACAGAGTGGCAGTAAACAGAATGCTATATAGTGTGGCTGAGCGAGCGGTGTACCACTATTCCCAGCAGACACAGAACAGTGAACAGAATGCTATATAGTGTGGCTGAGCGAGCGGTGTACCACTATTCCCAGCAGACACAGAACAGTGAACAGAATGCTATATAGTGTGGATGAGCGAGCGGTGTACCACTATTCCCAGCAGACACAGAACAGTAAACAGAATGCTATATAGTGTGGCTGAGCGAGCGGTGTACCACTATTCCCAGCAGACACAGAACAGTGAACAGAATGCTATATAGTGTGGCTGAGCGAGCGGTGTACCACTATTCCCAGCAGACACAGAACAGTGAACAGAATGCTATATAGTGTGGCTGAGCGAGCGGTGTACTACTGTTCCCAGCAGACACAGAACAGTACACAGAATGCTATATAGTGTGGCTGAACGAGCGGTGTACTACTGTTCCCAGCAGACACAGAACAGTACACAGAATGCTATATAGTGTGGCTGAACGAGCGGTGTACCACTATTCCAAGCAGACACAGAACAGTGAACAGAATGCTATATAGTGTGGCTGAGCGAGCGGTGTACCACTATTCCCAGCAGACACAGAGTGGCAGTAAACAGAATGCTATATAGTGTGGCTGAGCGAGGTACACAGAGTGGCAGTAAACAGAATGCTATATAGTGTGGCTGTGCAAGCGGTGTACTACTATTCCCAGCAGACACAGAGTGGCAGTAAACAGAATGCTATATAGTGTGGCTGAGCGAGGTACACAGAGTGGCAGTAAACAGAATGCTGAGCGAGCGGTGTACTACTATTCCCAGCAGCGACACACAATGACTGGGGGGGACCCTGGCTAGCGTGGCTGGAGCGCGAACTACCCTGCCTGCCTACCCAAAGCTAAACCCACAGACAAATGGCGGAGATATGACGTGGTTCGGGTATTTATTTACCCGAACCACGTGACAGTTCGGCCAATCAGAGCGCGTTCGGGTCCGAACCACGTGACCCGTTCGGCCAATCACAGCGCTAGCCGAACGTTCGGGGAACGTTCGGCCATGCGCTCTTAGTTCGGCCATATGGCCGAACGGTTTGGCCGAGCACCGTCAGGTGTTCGGCCGAACTCGAACATCACCCGAACAGGGTGATGTTCTGCAGAACCCGAACAGTGGCGAACACTGTTCGCCCAACACTACGCTAGGGTAATGTATTTCAATGGGGTGGTTCACACCAGAGCGGGAGGCGTTTTGCTGAAACGCATACTCCTGGGCAGAGGGATTTTTTGGATTGCGGAGGCATTTCTGCCTCCAATGTAAAGTATAGTAAAATTGCAAACCGCTCTGAAAAACGGCAGTTCAGAGCGGTTTTCCAGGCGTTTTTGTTACAGTAGCTGTTCAGTAACAGCTTTACTGTAACAATATATGAAATCTACTACACCAAAAACGCTTTACAAAACCACAAAATGCTAGCTAACACGCTACAGAAAAAGAAGAAAAAGCGTTTCAAAAACCTCTAGCGTTTTGCGGATCTGCTAGCGGTTTTTGGTGTGCACCAGGCCTTACTGAGGGTTTGCTTGAAGCTTTTAAGATTTTGCTCCTGATATTTTGCCTGATGAAGCAGGAACCTAGTCCCAAGAAACGCGTTTTATAAAAGTGTTGGTTTTTTTTTTTTTGCATATTAAAGCTCTTTATGTATCTAATGCTGGATCCACACGGTGCGTTCACGCACTCGATTTCCCGCTCGATTCGTTTATTTTCAACATGTCTGATTTTGATTTTGATGGATCGTTAGGTCGATTCGCATGCAAAGTATGCCAAATCGACCTAACGATCCATCGAAATCCAAATCGGACATGTTGGAAATAAACGAATTGACGGGAATCGAGCGGGAAATCGAGTGCGCGAATGCACCGTGTGTATCCAGCATCACTCTTGAGTGTTTCCCCTGAGTGGATGTAAGTTCATATCTTCTGCCTCTTTAAACTGCTTTTAACTATTGTATTTCCTTGCTCATCCCTCCCAGAAATGCATATGGTAATTTATGTCCCTTCAAAATTGGCTTTAAACCATAGTAGGGGGTTAGAAGATGACTTTAGTAAAGATTAGGTTAAGAGCGCCTCCGAACACTTACAGGCTAGAGATGGGCCGAACAGTTCGCCGGCGAACGATTCCACGCGAACTTCAGTGGTTCGCGTTCGCGTCCCGCAGGCGAACCTTTGCGGAAGTTCGGTTCGCCCCATAATGCACCTTGAGGGTCAACTTTGACCCTCTACATCACAGTCAGCAGGCCCAGTGTAGCCAATTAGGCTACACTAGCCCCTGGAGCCCCACCCCCCCTTATATAAGGCAGGCAGCGGCGGCCATTACGGTCACTCGTGTGCTGCCTGCGTTAGTGAGAGTAGGGCGAGCTGCTGCAGACTGTCTCTCAGGGAAAGATTAGTTAGGCTTAACTTGTTCCTGGCTGGCTGCATACCTGTTCTGTGAACCCACCACTGCATACCTGTACTGTGAACCCACCACTGCATACCTGTTCAGTGAACCTGCCACTGCATACCTGTTCAGTGAACCTGCCACTGCATACCTGTTCTGTGAACCCATCACTGCATACCTGTTCAGTGAACCTGCCACTGCATACCTGTGCTGTGAACCCACCACTGCATACCTGTTCTGTGAACCCACCACTACATACCTGTGCTGTGAACCCATCACTGCATACCTGTTCAGTGAACCTGCCACTGCATACCTGTGCTGTGAACCCATCACTGCATACCTGTTCAGTGAACCTGCCACTGCATACCTGTGCTGTGAACCCACCACTGCAGAATCAGAATCATTTATTTATTTCGCCAAGTGCGACCGAGGTCGAACCCGGAATTGGTTGTGGTTCACATGGCAATGGCAACAGACAATAGACAGTAACATAAGCATAACAAACATAACAAGCGGGACAGTCATAGAAAATAGCGATAATACAAGCAAGACAGGCAATAGTACACGAGACAGGCAGTGTCTACACATTTTTAACGGTCTATGCAGTACAATGTGCGGTTTGCTTCAAGCAGAAATCTTCCGTGTTGGATATTGTGCTGCTCATGGATAGTAGGTCAAATGAAAGAGTCCAAGAAGAGCACCAGGGTAATAGCTGGGTTCTTTGCAGGCCCTGGCTTCAGTGTGCCTTGACCAGGCTAATTGGCTAAGTTGGCCTGAGCGACTGGCTTGCCGACGAGAGGCAGGAGTTCAGCAGGAGGGCTGCTTGGGGAAAAAAGGTGTCCCTACGCCTGTTAGTCTTAGGGCAGGTGGTCCTGTAGCGTCGGCCCGATGGGAGGAGCTTAAAGAAGCAGCAGCCTGGGTGGGATGGGTCCTGGGAAATCCTGCTAGCCCTTGTTTTCATTCTGGTGGTGTAGAGGAGGTCTAGCGGCGGCAGAGGAGAGCCGATGATCCTTTCCGCTGAGCTGATAACTCTTTGAAGCTTGTACTTGTCACTGGCGGTTGCTCTTGCATACCACACGAACCTGCCACTGCATACCTGTGCTGTGAACCCACCACTGCAGAATCAGAATCATTTATTTATTTCGCCAAGTGCGACCGAGGTCGAACCCGGAATTGGTTGTGGTTCACATGGCAATGGCAACAGACAATAGACAGTAACATAAGCATAACAAACATAACAAGCGGGACAGTCATAGAAAATAGCGATAATACAAGCAAGACAGGCAATAGTACACGAGACAGGCAGTGTCTACACATTTTTAACGGTCTATGCAGTACAATGTGCGGTTTGCTTCAAGCAGAAATCTTCCGTGTTGGATATTGTGCTGCTCATGGATAGTAGGTCAAATGAAAGAGTCCAAGAAGAGCACCAGGGTAATAGCTGGGTTCTTTGCAGGCCCTGGCTTCAGTGTGCCTTGACCAGGCTAATTGGCTAAGTTGGCCTGAGCGACTGGCTTGCCGACGAGAGGCAGGAGTTCAGCAGGAGGGCTGCTTGGGGAAAAAAGGTGTCCCTACGCCTGTTAGTCTTAGGGCAGGTGGTCCTGTAGCGTCGGCCCGATGGGAGGAGCTTAAAGAAGCAGCAGCCTGGGTGGGATGGGTCCTGGGAAATCCTGCTAGCCCTTGTTTTCATTCTGGTGGTGTAGAGGAGGTCTAGCGGCGGCAGAGGAGAGCCGATGATCCTTTCCGCTGAGCTGATAACTCTTTGAAGCTTGTACTTGTCACTGGCGGTTGCTCTTGCATACCACACGATAATGGCGGAGCAAAGAGTAGCTTCAATAGTGGCAGTGTAGAAGCTGGACAGCAGTTTCTGAGGCATACCAAATTTTTCCAATTGGCGCAAGAAGAATAGTCTCTGTTGAGCCTTCTTCTGGATTTTGGTGGTGTTCTGCGCCCACCTTAGGTCGCTCGTTAGGGTCGTGCCCAGGAACCTAACGCTGGGGACCCTGGACACTTCAATCTCGTTGATGAAGATTGGTTGTTGTGTGGGGGGGTGTCTCCTGAAGTCCAAGATCAGTTCCACTGTTTTGGCTGCATTTAGGACGAGCTTGTTGTCCTCGCACCATCTGCAGATTCTCTCGGTCTCGCTGCGATAATCGTGTTCCCCCGCCTCCCCTATGAGCCCAATGATGGTGGTATCGTCCGCAAATTTGATGACCTTTACGGAGTCCGCGGAGGAGGTACAGTTGTTGGTGTACAATGAGAACAGGAGAGGTGACAGAACACACCCCTGCGGAGCACCTCTGTTGGTCATACTCACACTGGAGAAACAGTTGCCGAGCTTCACCAGTTGTGTCCTGTTTGAGAGGAAGTCCTTTACCCACGCACAGAGTGTGGTGCCGGCTCCAAGATGTGCCAGGTTGTCGATCAATATATTTGGGCAGATTGTATTGAATGCCGAGCTGAAGTCCAAAAACAGGATCCTAACGTAGGAGTTTGGTCTTTCAAGGTGTTCCGTGATGTACGCCAGACTGATGTTGATGGCGTCATCCACGGATCTGTTGGCCCTGTATGCGAACTGATGTGGATCGAGGAGGGGGCTGGCGAGTCGCTTCAGGTGGGCAAGGACCAGACGTTCGAGGATCTTCATGACTATGGGGGTGAGGGCCACAGGTCTGAAGTTGTTGAGCTCTGTGTTGCCTGGCTTTTTTGGGACCGGTATGATTGTGGCCCTTTTGAGACAAGAGGGGACACTGCCTTCCGCCAGGGACCTATTAAAAAGGGAGGTGAGCGTAGGGGCCAGCTGGTCCGCGCAGGTTCTCAGGCAAGTTGGTGACACGCCGTCTGGGCCTGCTGCCTTCCTGGCATTGAGTCTGCGGAGATGCCAAAGTACATCTGCTTCCTGGACCTCTATTTGCACTAGGTAATCCTTGACCTGCGGGGAGGGCTTTGCCACGGGTGTCGGGTTAGCCAGCTGCATGGGATGGTGCTCAAATCGACAGTAAAACTTGTTTAGTTCCTCAGCCAGTGAGGTGCTGGGGGTCACATGCTGGGGGGGTAGTTTGAAGTTCGTAGCTGCTCTGAGGCCTTTCCACACCTCGCGTGGGTGCATACCTGTTCTGTGAACCCACCACTGCATACCTGTGCTGTGAACCCACCACTGCATACCTGTGCTGTGAACCCACCACTGCATACCTGTTCTGTGAACCCACCACTGCATACCTGTTCAGTGAACCCACCACTGCATACCTGTTGTGTTCAGTGAACCCGCCACTGCATACCTGTTCTGTTCAGTGGACCCGCCACTGTATACCTGTTTAGTGAACCCGCCACTGCATACCTGTTGTGTTCAGTGAACCTGCCACTGCATACCTGTTCTGTGAACCCGCCACTGTATTCCTGTTCTGTTCAGTGAACCCGCCACTGTATACCTGTTCAGTGAACCCGCCACTGCATACCTGTTGTGTTCAGTGAACCCGCCACTGTATACCTGTACTGTTCAGTGAACCCGCCACTGCATACCTGTTGTGTTCAGTGAACCCGCCACTGCATACCTGTTGTGTTCAGTGAACCTGCCACTGTATACCTGTACTGTTCAGTGAACCCGCCACTGCATACCTGTTCTGTTCAGTGAACCTGCCACTGTATACCTGTACTGTTCAGTGAACCCGCCACTGCATACCTGTTGTGTTCAGTGAACCCACCACTGCATACCTGTTCAGTGAACCCACCACTGCATACCTGTTGTGTTCAGTGAACCCGCCACTGCATACCTGTTCTGTTCAGTGAACCTGCCACTGTATACCTGTACTGTTCAGTGAACCCGCCACTGCATACCTGTTGTGTTCAGTGAACCCACCACTGCATACCTGTTCAGTGAACCCACCACTGCATACCTGTTGTGTTCAGTGAACCCGCCACTGCATACCTGTTCTGTTCAGTGGACCCGCCACTGCATACCTGTTGTGTTCAGTGAACCTGCCACTGTATACCTGTACTGTTCAGTGAACCCGCCACTGCATACCTGTTGTGTTCAGTGAACCCACCACTGCATACCTGTTCAGTGAACCCACCACTGCATACCTGTTGTGTTCAGTGAACCCGCCACTGCATACCTGTTCTGTTCAGTGGACCCGCCACTGTATACCTGTTCAGTGAACCCACCACTGCATACCTGTTGTGTTCAGTGAACCTGCCACTGCATACCTGTTCAGTGAACCCGCCACTGTATACCTGTTCAGTGAACCCGCCACTGCATACCTGTTGTGTTCAGTGAACCCGCCACTGTATACCTGTACTGTTCAGTGAACCCGCCACTGCATACCTGTTCAGTGAACCCGCCACTGCATACCTGTTGTGTTCAGTGAACCCGCCACTGCATACCTGTTGTGTTCAGTGAACCCGCCACTGTATACCTGTACTGTTCAGTGAACCCGCCACTGCATACCTGTTGTGTTCAGTGAACCCGCCACTGCATACCTGTTGTGTTCAGTGAACCCGCCACTGTATACCTGTACTGTTCAGTGAACCCGCCACTGCATACCTGTTCAGTGAACCCGCCACTGCATACCTGTTGTGTTCAGTGAACCCGCCACTGCATACCTGTTGTGTTCAGTGAACCCGCCACTGTATACCTGTACTGTTCAGTGAACCCGCCACTGCATACCTGTTGTGTTCAGTGAACCCGCCACTGCATACCTGTTGTGTTCAGTGAACCCGCCACTGTATACCTGTACTGTTCAGTAAACCCGCCACTGCATACCTGTTCAGTGAACCCGCCACTGCATACCTGTTGTGTTCAGTGAACCCGCCACTGCATACCTGTTGTGTTCAGTGAACCCGCCACTGTATACCTGTACTGTTCAGTGAACCCGCCACTGCCAGGCGACCATATGGGCTGTAAAGCCACCAAAACCTGCACTCTCGCCATGGTGCGCACCAGTCCAGCACGGCCATCACTACACAAACAGCTGTTTGCGGTGCGTTACACGGTGAGTTTGGTGTGTCAGTGTGAAGCAGTACCTTAATTACACTACCTGATTGATGTATACACATGCAAGATGTTTTAAAGCACTTTAGGGCCTGTCATTTAGCATTCAATGTGATTTCTGCCCTTAAAACGCTGCTTTGCGTCAAATCCAGATTTTTCCCCGGGACTTTTGGCATGTATCCCACTCCGCCATGCCCCCCTCCAGGTATTAGACCCCTTGAAACATCTTTTCCATCACTTTTGTGGCCAGCATAATTATTTTTTTTTTCAAAGTTCGCATCCCCATTGAAGTCTATTGCGGTTCGCGAACTTTAATGCGAACCGAACGTTACGCGAAAGATCGCGAACCTAAAATCGGAGGTTCGGCCCATCTCTATTACAGGCATGAATTGTTTGAAGTACTCTGTAAGGCGATAGGCAGCATGGTGGCGTAGTGGTTAGCGCTCTTGCCTTGCAGTGCTGGATACCCAGATCAAGGGCACTATCTGCACAGAGTTTGTATGTTGTCTGCGTGGGTTTCCTCTGGGCACTCCGTTTTCCTACCACTTCCCAAAAACATAAAAGATAAGTTAATTGTCTCTCCCTAAAAAATTGGCCATAGACTGCGAAGGACAAATAACTTTGGAAAGAACACTAGACTATGGTAGGGATTAGATTGTGAGCGTCAGTAACATGACTTAATAATTTCACTTTGTGAAAATGCTGCAGAAGATGTAACTGCTATACAGTATAAGATACACAATAATAATTGTAATTTTCCCCCCTTCATTTGCAGTACCTTAAGGCAAACTCTAGGTGGAGCTGTAATACAGCACATGTTATCTAGAACTCTATCGGAATTCTTTTTGGCTCCAAGTTGAGATGTGAATTGATATTGGACAACTCTTTGCTCGACAAGTGGGAACTCCCATGGGCTGAATTAATCAGCTGTTTGTCAATTAAACACTATTTTCCTGATTTGATTAGTCCTGTGCAAAGATGCAGTTTTGCCTACAGGAGTTCACCCCAGAGCTCATTTTTCCCTTTCTCCAAGGTAGGAATTTTTAAACAGTTGTTTCAAAATGAAGATTAAAAACAAACCAATCAAATCCCACCCAAGAGGGAATGTGATTGGTCCATTTTTAATCTGCATACATTTGCACACAGAATTTGTATAATCCTGCATCCAATTGGAATTAATTGCATCTGATTGATCATCCTTAATGTGCTTATTTAAAATTGGTTCTAAATTAAGGTAAGTTTGCTTTTATTTTTTTTCCCCTTATTTTTTTCGTTCACTGGATGCTGGGATTGGGAAAGGTACAGTTTATCCAGAAAGTATTCACAGTGCATCAATTTTTTCCACATTTTGTTGTTACAGCCTTATTCCAAAATGGATTCATTTTTTCCCCTCAGAATTCTACACACAACACCCCATAATGACAATGTGAAAAAGTTAACTTGAGATTTTTGCAACTTTGTTAAAATTAACAAAAATTGAGAAACGCCCATGTACATAAAAGCGCATGTACATAAGTATTCACAGCCTTTGCCATGAAGCTCAAAATTGAGCTCATGTGCATTCTGTTTTCTCTGATAATTCTTGAGATGTTTCTGCAGCTTAATTGCACTCCACATGTGGTAAATGTAGCCAAAAACACACATCAGCATGGTGGCTTAGTGGATAGCACTCTTGCCTAGCAGTGCTGTGTCCGTGGTTCAATTCCCAGCCTGGGCACTATCTGCACGGAGTTTGCGTGTTCTCCCAGTGTCTGCATGGGTTTTCTCCAGGGCTGTGGAGTCGGAGCAACTTTGGGTACCTGGAGTTTTCATAAACTGAGGAGTCTGAGTCGAATGATTTTTGTACCAAATCCACAGCCCTGGTAAGTATTAGACTAAGGAGTCAGAGTCAGAGCCATTTTGGGTACCTGGAGTTGGAGTTGGTGGTTTCATAGCTGTTGGAGTCGGAAGATTTTTGTACCAACTCCACAGCCCTGGTTTACTTTCATATCCCAAAAACCTACAACTAGGTGAATTGGTTTCCCCCTATATTGGCCCTAGACTACAAAAGATATATGACTATGGGAGGGGTTAGAGTGTGAGCTCCTCCGCGAGATAGTGAAGTGACAAGACCATATATACTCTGTAAAGTTCCGTGGAAAATGATCACGCTGTATAAATACTTATAATAAAAAGGTTTCACAGTCGACAGTTCATGTCAGAGCACAAACATAGAGGAATGTCTCGCACAAAACTGGGGAAGGTTACAGAAAAACGTCTGCTGTTTTGAGGGTCCCAATGAGCACAGTGGCCTCAATCATCCACAAGTGGAAGAAGTTCAAAATCACCAGGACTCTTCCTAGAGCTGGCTGGCCATGAGTGGTTGAGGTAGAAGGGCCTTAGGGAGGTGACCAAGAACCTGATGATCACTCTCAGAAGTTCTCTGTGGGCAGTGGAGAACCTTCCTGAAGGACAACCATCTCTGCAGCAATCCAACAATCAGGCCTGTATGGTAGCATTAGCCCCCCCCCCCCCCCCCCCCCCCCCCCCAGGATTAGCAAAAAGTCATCTGAAGGACACTCAGATGATAAGAAACAAAATTCTCTGGTCTGATGATACAAGGATTGAACTCTTTGGTGTGAATGCCAGGCCTCACATTTAGAGGAAACTAGACACCATTCATCACCTGCCAATACCATCCCTACAGTGAAGCATGGTGGTGGCAGCTACATGCTGTGGGGATATTTTTCAGCAGCTGGGAGACTAGTCAGGACTCAGGATAAAGGGAAAGATGACTTCAGCCATGCACAGAGACATCCTGGATGAAAACCTGCTCCAGAGTGCTCTTCAATTCAAACTGGGGCGACGCTTCATCTTTCAACAGGACAACAAAAGTCAAATTAGTGGCTTCAGAACAACTCTGTGAATGCACTTGAGTGGCCCAGCCAAAGTACAGACTTGAATCCAGTGGAACATCTCTGGAGAGTTCTTAAAAT
Source organism: Hyperolius riggenbachi (assembly GCF_040937935.1). Lineage (NCBI taxonomy): Eukaryota > Metazoa > Chordata > Amphibia > Anura > Hyperoliidae > Hyperolius > Hyperolius riggenbachi. The sequence continues at coordinate 282,435,835 of NC_090654.1, forward strand.
GGCTGTGCACCAAACGCTTTCCATCCAACCTGATGGAGCTTGAGAGGTGCTGCAAAGAGGAACGGGTGAAACTGGCCAAGGGAAGGTACCCCAAGCTGGTGGCATCATATTCAAAAAGACTTGAGGCTGCAATTGCTGCTAAAGGTGCATCGACAAAGGCTGTGAATACTTATGTACAGTACATGTGATTTCAAAGTTTTTTGTTTTTATTTAAATATTAGCCAACAGCTCACATAAACTTTTTTTCACTTTGTCATTAAAGAGAACCAGAGATGAAGCACCATCTTGTATTTTACCTTATAAATCAGTGGGAACATGACAGTAAACACCTAATCTGCTTTTTGTTTCATTGTTCTCTGTTTAATCTGACTGTTATCACCTCTGATACGAATCCCCGACTGAGCACTCAGTCTAGCTTTGCTACGGAAAGATTATAGCTGAGTCTGTCTTCTCTGGTGTCTTTTCAAGCCCAAGCCTGCCACCTTGTGGCTCTGCTATAATGATTTAGCTATAATTATTCCCTGCAAAGCCAGACTGAATGCTCAGTCCGGGATTCTTATCACAGCTGATAACAGACACTTTTAGCAGTGAGGATGAAACAGAGAGCATGGTAAGTGTTTTCTCTAATGTTCTTACTGATATATATGGTAAAATACACAAGGGTGCTTCATCTCTGGTTCCCTCTAAGGGGTGTTGTGTGTAGAATTCTGAGGAAATAATAAATTTAATCCATTTTGGATTAAGGCTGTAACATAACAAAATGTGGAAAACGTGTTGCTCTGAGAATACTTTACGGATGCACAATGTATTTCATAGACAGTTGGGAAAACATCTCATGCCAAAAATACGTTGAATCAGGTTTTTAATCATCTTAAATTGTGCAAGAAGTCACCCCGAAACTATTGAGTTATGTTCCCATGGATGTATTGTACAACTTTATGCAGTTCACCTTCCCTTGTTGTAGATCTCCGTGATCTCCTGTTTAACGTGAACCTGAACTCTTGCACAGGACAGAATAAAAACCTAGAGAAATGCACCCTGTATGTACTTAGAGAGTTTAGCCTGTCTAATTCCCACTGATCTGTGACTAATCACAAGTTCTAATTTGATCCCTCGGCTGTTTCAACTGGCTGCCTCGGCAGAGCAGCTAAATTGTAAGCACAGGATGTCAACCCTATGTCTGCTTCCATGAAAGCAGGAAGTAGACAAGTTGCAGATTTTTTGCAGGATTTGTATCAGCTGTATCAAATAAATGTTTTCACTCCTTAGCGGTATGCCCGACACTGTGCGTTTTGCTGCCTCAGGAGTCCTGCCAAGATTAATCCATTAGGTTTGGTGGCTGATCTAAATGTTAGCTAGCACTAGGCTAGCTAGTTTAGGTGCCCTCCACCCCCTCGATCCAGCCGTTATATACATTACCCAGCCTCTATCCAGTAGAGGCCTCTGCACCGGCGGGGACCCTAGGCCGGCTGCTGAGACGGAGCTGTGGTGTGGGGCATGTCAGCTGCAAGGGGCTGGAGGAAGCCCCGGGTACATAGATCTTTTTTTTTTGTTTGTTTTTTAATGAGCTTGGATATGCCCCTTAGGCTTCTTTCATACCAAGGCGTTGCGTTTTAGGGGACGTTAAGGTCGCATAACGTGCCCTTAACGCAACGCATGGTGGTGTTGAAGGAGGACGCCAGAGTGAGCCGCGTTATGCAGCTCTTGGTGCGCAGTATAGACTGCGGAGACCACGTGATTGGAACACTCCGCATCACATGGTCCCGCCAGCCAGGAAGAAAACACTGAATATTAATTAGCCATGTGGCTGCTGACAATAGCGGACTCTCCCCTCCTCCTCTCCTGCACAAAAATATATAAAAAAAAAAACAACAAATTACTGAGCATGTGCAAACAGTCCGTATAACGCACAGCATGCTGCACTTTCCTATAACGTGCAGCGTTACACTGTAACGCAACGTGGGCACTGTGAACAGCCCATTGATTTTTCATTACTGTGAGTTGGGCTGCGTTACTGGCTGCTCTAATGTGCACCTGTAACGTCCCACTGTGAAAGCAGCCTTAAAGGGAACCTAAACTAGGAAGGATATGGCTTTTTCCTTTTAAACTAATACCAGTTGCCTGACTCTCTTGCTGATCCTGTGTCTCTAATACTTTCAGCCACAGCCCCTGAACAAGCATGCAGATCAGGTGCTCTGACTGGAGTCAGACTGGATTAGCTGCATGCTTGTTTCAGGTGTGTGATTCAGCCACTACTGTAACCATGGAGATCAGCAGGGCTGCCAGGCAACTGGTATTGTTTAAAAGGAAACCTCCATATCCCTCTCAATTTAGGTTCCCTTTAAAGGGACACTTAAGTCAGAAAAAAAAAGAGTTTTACTCACCTGGGGCTTCCAATAGCCCCCTGCAGCTGTCCGGTGCCCTCGCCGTCTCCCTCCGATCCTCCTGTCCCCGCCGGCAGGCACTTCCTGTTTTGGTGACAGGAGCTGACAGGCTGGGGATGCGAGTGATTCTTCGCGTTCCTGGCCACAATAGCGCCATCTATGCTGCTATAGCATATATCATATACCATATAGCAGCATAGAGGGTGCTAATGTGTCTGGGAACGCGAAGAATCACTCGCGTCCCCAGCCTGTCAGCTCCTGTCACCGAAACAGGAAGTGGCTGCCGGTAGGGCCAGGAGGATCGGAGGGAGACGGCGAGGGCACCGGACAGCTGCAGGGGGCTATTGGAAGCCCTAGGTGAGTAAAACTCATTTTTTTTTTTGACTTAAGTGTCCCTTTAAGTCTGTGTCCCAGCACTTGGGTCTGGACTGTCTTTCAAAGTGATTCCCTACAGAGTGGAAGATCCATGCCTGGTATACATATCCAATTGTGATTGGCCAATTTTACCACCTCCTTAGTATGAGTAGTACGAGAGCTTACCCACACAATCTGTTCATAGTATTCAAAATCTAGTGGGGGTTATAGTACATTGGCCAGTCAAAATTGGGTGTGTATAATAATACCAGTATAAATGATTTAGTGATTACCCATTGTAAAATATTTCCTCTCAGATTTACATTCTGACATTTATCACATGGTGACATTTTTACTGCTGGCAGGTGATGTCAGTGACAGGAGATGCTGCTTGCTTTTTTGGCAGTTGGAAACATCTGTGAACAGTAAAACAGCTGTTATTTCCCACAACGCAACGAGGTTCACAGACAGGAAACTGCCAGTACCATGGTCCTCACAGTTTCCTGTGGGAGGGGTTTCACCACACTATCAGCCATATAGAGATCCCCCTGATGATCAGTTTGAGAAAAGGAATAGATTTCTCATGTAAAATGGGGTATCCGATACTGATTGGGATGAAGTTCAATTCTTGGTCATGTTTTCTCTTTAAAGTGAACCTGTGGTGATTTAAAAAAAAAATTTAGATACTTGGGTAGAGAATAACCTCTGGATAGTTAGGTGTCCTCCTCGCTGCACTGTTGCTGCTTAAAATCCCCGACTGAGCATTCATTCTGGCTTTGCTCAGGAATCATTATAGCTGAGTCACTATAGCAGAGCCAGAAGGGGTCAGGCTTGGGCTTGAAAAGACATCAGAGAAGTCAGACTCAGCTATGATTCCTGAGCAAAGCCAGACTGCTCAGTCGGGGATTTTATCAGGGCTGATAACAAGCAGGCTGAGCAGTGAAGGATGAAACAGACAGCAGGGTAGGGGTTTTCTCTAATGTTCCCACTGATATATATGGTAAAATACATGAGGGTGCTTCGTCTCTGGTTGACTTTCTGTCTGTCATTGTCACCACCATAGCATTTTCATATTAGTAATACAGGAGTAGATTCACTAAACTGTGGTAAGCAAAATAACGTGTGTAAAGTCTTATGCATGATGAGTAGAGTACAATACACTGCATGTAATTTATTGCAACGTGCGGAAAAAGTTTATACATGTTATTCCGTTTACTGCAGTTTATTAAATACACTATATATATCACACACACTCACTTAGGCCTTGTTTACAGTTTTGCGACTTTGTGAGTGAGTTTTTTTGTAAAGCTCTTTTGCAGAGCAATTACGTTTTTTCACTTCCTAACGTCAGTCAGGAAGTGAACTCTTTCCACCGGAAATGAATAAATAAAATGTATTTATTCGCTTTTAGGGCGATTTTAAAAATTACAGGTGCTTAAAAAAACCCGAAAGCGCTATTAGTGTGAACAAGTCCTTACACACACTCACAAGCACATGCACACACTCACATGCACACGCACACACTCACAAGCACACACACACACACTCACAAGCACGCGCACACACTCACAAGCACGCGCACACACTCACAAGCACGCGCACACACTCACAAGCACGCGCACACACTCGCACGCGCACACACTCACAAGCACGCGCACACACTCACAAGCACGCGCACACACTCACAAGCACGCGCACACACTCACAAGCACGCGCAAACACACTCACAAGCACACACACACTCACAAGCACACACACACACTCACAAGCACACGCACACACTCACACTTTTTTTCAGAACCAACATAATGCTTCTGTACATCAGGAGTGCATCTACAGATCTTTTATTTATTTATTAAGAAAAAACAAACAAAAAAAAAAAACTCAAGACCAAGTAACATAACTTAAATGTATACAGTACATCGTCTCGTCACCAAGTCCGGATGAAATAAAATAATTGTATATAAAAATAAATATTTGACTTTAAAAGCTTTTGCATTTTCCCTTAAAGCCATAGAACATAGTCATGTGTTCACAAAAACAGAACCAAAGACATTCATAGGACAAATCAAAGGAAAACAAAAGTGACCTACCGATGACTCAATCACTGCGTCTGTGTCTGAAAGCAGCTCGATTTTAAGCGGTTCCCCGGACATACATTTTATAACAGAATATTAGCCAATAAGGTGCGGTCACCTACAACCATTTTACGCCTGGAAACTGTCACCAGGAATCAACAGGCATCCGTAGCAACTGTCCCACAACCACCACCGCAAGCAGGTCTAAATTCTAACTTTGTTTCTACTGACCCAGCCCACTAACCAGTGCAATGCATTATGGGTAAAGATGATGCAGTCCACTGGGAGCCACTCGCCAATGCAGAGTGACCCGAATACCAAAACCTGATCCCATTTACCTTCTCTTCCACCTACGTCATTCATTCTCTTAAAGTGAACCCAAAGTGCAAATCAACTGATGAGATGAACAATTATATTTATCCTCCTCCTCCTAAAAAAGACTTTAAAGCGTAACTGTCGGGCATAAAATAAAAAAAAAAATCAATTCTTTATTTTTATCTGGTAAACAAGTAATAAGGATGCTAACCAGGCAATCCAAAAGTTAAAATCACTGTTACTTTTCTTCACCATAAAACATCTTTTCCCAGGCTCTTATTTGGAACATCTACCGCATAAAGGAAGTTGTAGGGCATGCTGGGTTGTCTTTTTTTGCTTTTACTATTCCGTCAGACTTAACTAATGCAGCCTAATTGGCTGAAGCCTCTTTCTCTCCTGTTTTCCCCTCCCACACCCCTGTTCCTCTCTGATTGGCCAATATTTCTCATGCTTCTCAAGCTAGAGTCACACAAGGACAATGCACTTTCTAATGTAGAGCTGGGTGGGAGTGTCTGAAGACTGTCTGTGTTTCCATTGGCTGCCCTCCTCCCAGAGTAAGGGAGGAAATGACATCAGTATTGGCTTCAGTCAGACGGAATTAAGATGGCAAATGCCTGAAACAGAATTCTCTTTATTTATTATATAAAAGTCACTGAAATCAAAACATGGACAGTGCAATGCATATGTTATGTACGTAGAGCAAGTATTTATCTACTTATAATATGTGTTTTTTTGGGTTTGTTTTTTTTTAGATATTATAGCTGACAGCTCCTCTTTAAGTATCACAGGGTTTTATTTTATATTTAAACATTCACAAAGTAGGTAGAATGTTTTACTGTCTTAAATTAGTGGCAGCCTATTAAGTGTCCCAGAGTTAGAAAAGGGTCAATAGTTCATGTATTTCAAGTTTTATTCTGCCAGGAAAACTTTTATGGCTGTAATTGCTGATGTTTACTATATTCCAGACAAGCTGCCGACAAGACAGAAGCTGTCACTTCCATGCCTAGAAATTGTCTCTTTCAGGCAGCAAAATAAAACAAGTAAACAGCCTGGTTATTAATATGTTTTGCACTGTACATACACATGCTTATCTCATCACGTCACATGACACGTCACTTTAATGACAAACTGCCTGCAGACACCGAGGAGGAGATGATGAAAGAGAAGAACCCAATTTCTCTGTTCACTAAAAATGAGTTTTGTTGTGGAATAGGTGGTTATATGAGGCATTAGCAGCAAACCGTTCATTCTTAGTAGTAATCCGAGCCCCATATGTTTTTCTATCTCCTCCCTTAGTTGATTTTGCTTACAAAGCTTGTATCTGTCCTTCAGGGCACTGCACAGCAATTCAGAGTGGGCGGTACCCACCCAGCACCATCTCAAGCACCACCCTCTTCCCTCCTTCTCTGACTGATTGCCACTAGAAGGAGGAGCAAACATAGGAGCGACTCTCTAAGGGCAGCGGCATTTGAATTAGCAGTGCATTATGGGAGAAGGATTACCTGGTAACTGGAGACATGTTTCAAATGTCCTCTTAATGGCTGCAGGATGGATCTTTTTAAAAAAACGTCTTATTATTTCTTCCCAGAGAACCGCTTGAAATCTATACCGTGTACTTGTGCAGGAATGGAATCTACCTAAGAAACACTAGGTAGCGCTATTTGTAACATAATAAAAAGATTCTGTATGCTCTACAGCAAATAACAGGCTGAGATTATGAGTGGGTATTTGGGAAATTTGTCTCAGCGCCACCTGGAGGCTCCAAGTAGATACTGCGCATCATTTACTCGATTGTCTACTCCGTGACTTCTGAGTAGAATAAGCTTCAAAGAGGGCAAACGGGATTATCCGAGGACCTCTTCATATTAAGGTGTGTGGTGTGTTACAGTAACAGATTCTGTTAACAATCGAACACTTACCAGTGAATAACATCCTGTGGGGAGGTGGGGCTTATTACACAAGTAACAAAATATTAGCAAGTGTAGTTGGCTGGCAGGTCCTCCTCTGGGACAATAATATTCAGCATAGAAGGTCAAGTCCACCAAAAATGCATCATTTGGTTTTAAAAAGAGACTCGGTCACAAACGACAGGATCCGTAAGTTTGCAAAATTTCATGGTTATAATTATATGCTGGCAACTGGCACAACATAAGCTAATGAGGGCCATCCTCTTCCAACGTCTTACTTAATTGATGTCGGACTCCATTGCAAGCTATTGCTCAGCATCTTCACAATCTCCTGACTCCATCCAGAAACATGCATGGTCGTTCATCTATTAAGCCACTCCCCCCCCAGCATGTATGGGTTGTCTTACATATATAAGCAGCAAGTTAAAGCGGATCCGAGATGAAAAACTAACTATAACAAGTAACTTGTCTATATATCTTATCTAAAGTTTAGATAGTTTACACAGCAAATCTAGCTGCAAACAGCTTCAATAGAATATGATTATTTCTTCCTGTGATACAATGACAGCAGCCATGTTGTTTGTAAACATTACACAGAGGCAAGCTGATCTGCATCTTGAGCAAAAAAACCTAATCCCCTTCCTCCTCCCCTCTGCCTCTGAAATCTCTGGCTAGTAATACCTCCCCCTCCTCCTGCCCAGACTGAGCTCCCATGAGCCCTTGCTACAGTGCCAAGGCTCTCTGAAAACCTGTGGGCGTGGCTTGTTTCGTTTATAGGGAATTAGAGTATTAAAACAAAAACAAAAAAGTATTTGGCTTGAGGAATGCCCTATAAACAATAGGAAAGGAACACAATTATGCAATGAGTAAAAGTTCATCTCGGATCCACTTTAAGGCCCGTACACAGGGGCTGACTGATGTTATCTGGCGAGCATCAGGAACTCAATGCATTGGGCAACATCGCTGGTCCGGACTCTACATGTTATCTCACTGCAAATACAATTCTATGGGGCTGTTCACAGTGCTGCGTTGTAACTGATCACATTATTCTAACTCGCTGCAGGCTTTGCATTAGTCTATGTCCAGCCTCCATTGCAGTTAACAGTTATTAAACCACATACGTTATACAACGGACCACTGTCAATGCAGCCTAACAGGTGTCAGTAAAATATGGCAGTGCCATAAACGCGGGATATAGTGTAAGTGGGGGGGATCAACTATTATTACTCCCCCCCAGACAGGATATAAGCCAGACGAAGGCTGCAAGGCCGAAAGCTTGCTTATTTTTATTCATTTTTAGTTCTTCTTGCTTTTACTGATGGCTTAAGGTCCGTACACACGCCGGACTGGAGGCAGCGACAGGTCCGTCGTTGCCTCCCGCTGGGTGGGCGTGCCAACGACAGTCCGGCGTGTGTACGCACTGTCGGCGGACTGATACGGCTGTTTCTGAGCGATCCGCCGGGCGGATCGCTCAGAAACAGCCGTATCAGTCCGCCGACAGTGCGTACACACGCCGGACTGTCGTTGGCACGCCCACCCAGCGGGAGGCAACGACGGACCCGTCGTTGCCTCCAGTCCGGCGTGTGTACGGACCTTTAGGCTCAACACACACCATACAATCTTGGTTGTTCAATCTTACCACTTTCATGTAGTATAAGAGCTTATCCAATCAATCATTTAAGGTATTTTCAATCTGTTGGCCCTTATAATACATAGATTTGGTAAATCTGTACAACCAAGATTGTATGGTGTGTGTTGAGCTTAACACGGTACAATACCCTACTGCTACTACTATTATTACTCTGTGACAGCCCAAATATCAGATGTCCTCCATAAAATTGGTAAAGTCTAAATAAAATAGTAATCAGATAAGACCATGCCATATGTAACTTCCGTAGTTCACTTTCTGCACCTCTTTTAATGAATGGTCCATGGTGTACGTCACTTTGATAGCTGCAATGTACACAGTGTATGCAGCGCCGCACAATGGTCCGCTCATGGCAGACCCAACACCAACATTCTCTATGTCAGATGGTTCCATGTACACAAGCATGCGCCGTACTGTGACACTTATACCGTTTACAAGGGGGTACTCGGTGCTGGAACTAAGCATTCACTGATCTGCAAAACCCACATACGGAATGCCAGTCGTTACGGTTAAATACTTACAGGAAGCAGCAGATTACAGCATTATACGTTTGCACGTACAGTTACACTTAACATGATGTAAGAGTACATATAATAAAAATGCACCATATCGTAAAGTGCACTGTCCCCATACATAATAAATGGAAGACTATTGTATGGACTGGTATGTCATATTGTGACTGGTTCTCTTTGATTGGTGGATTCCCCTGCCAGAGTTCTTGTCTCTGCCCCCTACTGAAGCCGTTACAAAGTCAATAAGTTAAATCTTTCTTTTTTTTTTTTACTTTTCTACATGCCATAATGTAAAATAATTTAGCAGCAAGAGGGAGAAAGAGTCGTAATGACCACAAAAGGGGAGTGGGCGGAGTCAGGAACTCGAGTGTAGAAGATTTTTCTTACCCAGCTGGGTACACACGTGAGATAAAAGTCTTTGCAAATTGAGGAATCAATCTGCCACATAGGTTTGTCAGGAATATTTGAACAACGGGCCGTTCTAGCTGTAGTATTTTTGGGACTATAAGATGCTCTTGACCATAAGACACGCCTAGATCTAGAGGACAAAAACCAGGAGAAAACCACCTTGTACCTTTGGTGTCCCCCTTGTGCCCCCCTTGTGTCCTCCCTGTGTCCCCCATGTGTCCTCCTTGGGCTTGATTCACAAAGCGATGCTGACTGTTAGCACGCCTGTGAAAACCCCCTTAGCACGTCTAAACGAGCTTTTCGTGCGTAAAACTTTATGCGCGTAAAACTTTATGCGCGCACTGCACAGAGCGCAGGGCGCTCCGCGCGAAGTGCCCATTAAAGCCTATGGGACTTAGCACGCTCATAGGACTTTGCGCACACAAAACTTTGTGCGGGATCTGATTGAGAAATCTGGTGCTAACCTACTTAGCACCCTGGTTAGCACGTCTAAAGACTTTAGACGTGCTAAGTAGGTTAGCACCGCTTTGTAAATCAAGCCCCTTGTGTCCTCTATGCCACTTTGTGTCCCCCATGTGTCCTCCTCTGCATGGGCACAGTACAGGGAGTCCCCGACATTACAGCGGGTTAGAGGTTAGTAATGGCAGGCGTTCACAAGTCAGGAACTCCCTGCATTTGGACTATAAGAAGCATTGAAAATGTGAGTCTTAAGGTCCGTACACACGCCGAACTGCAGGAAACGACGGGTCTGTCGTCACCTCCCACTGGGCGGGTTTTCAGCAGACAGTCCGGCGTGTGTACAGTCTGTCTGCGGACTGATAAGGCTGTTTCTGAGCCATCCGCCGGAAACAGCCGTATCAGTCTGCAGACAGACTGTACACACGTCGGACTGTGGCTGGAACACCCGCCCAGCGGGAGGTGACGACAGACCCGTCGTTGCCTGCAGTCCGGCGTGTGTACGGACCTTTATAGTCCAAAAAATACAGTATGCTGTACACATGCAAAATACCTTTTCATGCTAAAGAAAGACCCATGAAATACTTTTGTAGACTATTTACTTCTTTCTTTTCACAGATACGCTCTGCACACAAAGACTGAGAGCTATCTGGCGATCTTCTGTACACTCTTTAACAAATGATCGTCGGAAGACCAGATCTGCAGGGATGGATTTGAAAGACAAGTTTCTTTCATTGCTATCTTTGAAAGTCTATTGTAAACTTTTTTACTGTAAAAAAGGTCCTGTAGGTCAAGAAGTAGAAGCCAAAGCTTGGGGTTTCCCTGGAAAAGTGGTCACCATGCCTTTGTTGATCTCCTTCCAATTTTCTTTGCGGCGGATTTTGACCAGTTGATTTTTATTGTTCCCAAAGACTTTTATCTGACGTATGTAAGAAGCTTAGGGCTTTACACCGGATGAAAATACTGGTCCGGTACTACACCAAAGCATAAGTTTGAAAATCTTAAAAGTTTATTTGAAGGGGAAAAAGTGCCCCAAAAAGAAAGAAGCCTCAAGATAATCCAATGGCTTCCCCCATCTCTCTTGCCACCACTGATCCAGCTGGGACCCCCCCCCCTCCCCCCAAATTTCTTCGACAAGGGCTTGATGTGAATGAGCAAGGCCACACTATGCAGAAAGCCTTGTGCCTGTGCAAATAGCACAAAGCCAATCAGGTATAGCGTTGTCTGCTAAGCCAGAGCAAAACTGGTTGCGAACATCCAGAGCGTCCCAGCGTTGAATCTGTGGTCTCAAGGAGGGTGTAGGAAGTCTTTGGAGGAACTGAGGTAAGTATCTAACTTGTTTTTACGTACAGGTTTACTTTAAGTCTGTGGTTAATAATTCCCTCTACAACGAAAATAGCAATTTTTTGGTGGACTGACCCTCTAAGTTTATCCGCCAATGGCCAAGCGTTCTAAGCCAAAATGGCGGATCAGTGACTCTCCCAAATGTTCATAATCTCAATAAGAGATTCACTTTATTAAATGAATGCAGTAGATCCCGGAGGAATCCTAGGATCGCCTCACCACTTCTGTTTGGTAGCGGTGATCGGTGTGTTCAAATAAGGCCACACTCTATTATACATCTGAAATAAAACTCCATCTAAAGCTCCTATAAACCAATTATACATATAATTTCTGTACAGCAAATTTATACAACTCACATATAAAAATAAGTTTACATGGGCGCTTGTTCACGCACATCAGCGCGGGAAATCTCCATGCTGTTTGGCTGTTGTAACGCAGGTCCCGTTTCACATTCACCAGTGGGGCTGTCTGATCTCATGTACATGAGGAACAGCGTGACAGTGGCAAAGGTAGCAGCATTGACAGGGAAAGCCCTCAGCAAGGTAGACGTCAGACCTCTCGAGAACACCCTCAACCCCTCCACTTGGTAACTCTTTCTGACGCAGTCCAAAATGCCGTTGTATTGGTTCACACCACCAACGCCATCGGCTTGAAGGCGGGATTTGATGACGTCGATGGGGTAGGTGGAGAGCCAAGACACGATGCCAGACATGCCTCCAGCAAACAACAGCTTGGGGATAATGTACCTGTCGTTGATTTCACAATGAAGGTACCTGCTGAGATAATCGTAGGTCAAGAAGTAGAAGCCAAAGCTTGGGGTTTCCCTGAAAAAAGTGGTCACCATGCCTCTGTTGATCCCCTTCCAACCTTCTTTGCGGTGGATTTTGACCAGACAATCTAAAGAATTCTTGTAGGTCTTGGATCTGGATTTGTACTCTCCGGTGCCCTGCAGCTGCATCCTGGTTTTGGCCAGTTCCATAGGGCAGCAGATCACACACTGGATGGCACCTGCTGCAGCGCCGGCCAAGAACTGGTTCAACGGGGTGTCGTTACCGAGGTATCGAATGGTGTTCCCTTGAACGCCAAACACCAGAGCATTGATGAATGTCAGTCCCATCATGGGGGAGCCCACTCCTTTGTACAGTCCCCATGCCTGGAAATACAAAAAGCCACAATGAATAAAGATCAAATGTTCAGTATAAATTACATTTCAATCCACTAAGCAGTAGTGTTGGAGTTCGAATTCGGGGTCTTGCATTCGGAAACCTGAATAATGCCAAACACTGCAGTTCAGCACCCAAAGCTATTGGAGAGCGTCACACCGGAAGCACGCTGAGAACCACATGTGAGTGACCTCCCCATGACCCTGTCCACTAGACGCTAATATGCAGCGTTTTTATTCAGGTTTCCAAATGCAGGACCCCGAATTCTAACACCAACACTACTAAGCAGCAGCACTTGTCAAAACAAAACATGAAACACATATCATTGGTGTCACTGGTCTCTACTGAATGGATAGGCTGCATTCTCAGTGATGTCACTGGTCTCTAATGAATGGATAGGCTGCATTATTAGTGATGTCACTGGTCTCTAGTGAATGGATAGGCTGCATTATCAGTGATGTCACTGGTCTCTAGTAAATGGATAGGCTGCATTCTCAGTGATCTCACTGGTCTCACTAGAGTAAATGGATAGGCTGCATTCTCAGTGATGTCGCTGGTCTCTAGTGAATGGATAGGCTGTATTCTCAGTGAGGTCACTGGTCTCTAGTAAATGGATAGGCTGCATTCTCAGTGATGTCACTGGTCTCTAGTGAATGGATAGGCTGCATTCTCAGTGATGTCCCTGGTCTCTAGTGAATGGATAGGCTGCATTCTCAGTGATGTCACTGGTCTCTAGTGAATGGATAGGCTGCATTCTCAGTGATGTCACTGGCCTCTAGTGAATGGATAGGCTGCATTATCAGTGATGTCACTGGTCTCTAGTGAATGGATAGGCTGCATTCTCAGTGATGTCACTGGTCTCTAATGAATGGATAGGCTGCATTATCAGTGATGTCACTGGTCTCTAGTGAATGGGTAGGCTGCATTCTCAGTGATGTCACTGGTCTCTAGTGAATGGATAGGCTGCATTCTCAGTGATGTCACTGGTCTCTAGTGAATGGATAGGCTGCATTCTCAGTGAGGTCACTGGTCTCTAGTGAATGGATAGGCTGCATTCTCAGTGAGGTCACTGGTCTCTAGTGAATGGATAGGCTGCAGTCTCAGTGATGTCACTGGTCTCTAGTGAATGGATAGGCTGCATTCTCAGTGGTGTCACTGGCCTCTAGTGAATGGATAGGCTGCATTCTCAGTGATATCACTGGTCTCTAGTGAATGGATAGGCTGCATTCTCAGTGATGTCACTGGTCTCTAGTGAATGGATAGGCTGCATTCTCAGTGATGTCACTGGTTTCTAGTGAATGGATAGGCTGCATGCTCAGTGATGTCACTGGTTTCTAGTGAATGGATAGGCTGCATTCTCAGGGATGTCACTGGTCTCTAGTGAATGGATAGGCTGCATTATCAGTGATGTCACTGGTCTCTAGTGAATGGATAGGCTGCATTCTCAGTGATGTCACTGGTCTCTAGTGAATGGATAGGCTGCATTCTCAGGGATGTCACTGGTCTCTAGTGAATGGATAGGCTGCATTATCAGTGATGTCACTGGTTTCTAGTGAATGGATAGGCTGCATTCTCAGGGATGTCACTGGTCTCTAGTGAATGGATAGGCTGCATTCTCAGTGAGGTCACTGGTCTCTAATGAATGGATAGGCTGCATTCTTAGTGATGCTGCTGGTCTCTAGTGAATGGATACGCTGCATTCTCAGTGATGTCACTAGTCTCTACTGAATGGATAGGCTGCATTCTCAGGGATCTCACTGGTCTCTACTGAATGGACAGGCTGCATTCTCAGTGACGTCACTGGTCTGTAGTGATTGGATAGGCTGCATTCTCAGTGATGTCACTGGTCTATAGTGACTGGATAGGCTGCATTCTCAGTGAGGTCACTGGTCTCTAGTGAATGGATAGGCTGCATTCTCAGTGATGTCACTGGCCTCTAGTGAATGGATAGGCTGCATTCTCAGTGAGGTCACTGGTCTCTAGTGAATGGATAGGCTGCATTCTCAGTGATGTCACTGGTCTCTAGTGAAGGGATAGGCTGCATTCTCAGTGATGTCACTGCCTGGCCTCTAGTGAAGGGATAGGCTGCATTCTCAGTGATGTCACTGGTCTCTAGTGATTGGCCAGGCTGCATTTTCAGTGATGTCACTGGTCTCTAGTGAATGGATAGGCTGCATTCTCAGTGATGTCCCTGGTCTCTAGTGAATGGATAGGCTGCATTCTCAGTGATGTCACTGGCCTCTAGTGAATGGATAGGCTGCATTCTCAGTGATGTCACTGGTCTCTAGTGAATGGATAGGCTGCATTCTCAGTGATGTCACTGGTCTCTAGTGAATGGATAGGCTGCATTATCAGTGATGTCACTGGTCTCTAGTGAATGGGTAGGCTGCATTCTCAGTGATGTCACTGGTCTCTAGTGAATGGATAGGCTGCATTCTCAGTGATGTCACTGGTCTCTAGTGAATGGATAGGCTGTATTCTCAGTGAGGTCACTGGTCTCTAGTAAATGGATAGGCTGCATTCTCAGTGATGTCACTGGTCTCTAGTGAATGGATAGGCTGCATTCTCAGTGATGTCCCTGGTCTCTAGTGAATGGATAGGCTGCATTCTCAGTGATGTCACTGGTCTCTAGTGAATGGATAGGCTGCATTCTCAGTGATGTCACTGGCCTCTAGTGAATGGATAGGCTGCATTATCAGTGATGTCACTGGTCTCTAGTGAATGGATAGGCTGCATTCTCAGTGATGTCACTGGTCTCTAATGAATGGATAGGCTGCATTATCAGTGATGTCACTGGTCTCTAGTGAATGGGTAGGCTGCATTCTCAGTGATGTCACTGGTCTCTAGTGAATGGATAGGCTGCATTCTCAGTGATGTCACTGGTCTCTAGTGAATGGATAGGCTGCATTCTCAGTGAGGTCACTGGTCTCTAGTGAATGGATAGGCTGCAGTCTCAGTGATGTCACTGGTCTCTAGTGAATGGATAGGCTGCATTCTCAGTGGTGTCACTGGCCTCTAGTGAATGGATAGGCTGCATTCTCAGTGATATCACTGGTCTCTAGTGAATGGATAGGCTGCATTCTCAGTGATGTCACTGGTCTCTAGTGAATGGATAGGCTGCATTCTCAGTGATGTCACTGGTCTCTAGTGAATGGATAGGCTGCATTCTCAGTGATGTCACTGGTCTCTAGTGAATGGATAGGCTGCATTATCAGTGATGTCACTGGTCTCTAGTGAATGGGTAGGCTGCATTCTCAGTGATGTCACTGGTCTCTAGTGAATGGATAGGCTGCATTCTCAGTGATGTCACTGGTCTCTAGTGAATAGAGAGGGTGCATTCTCAGTGATGTCACTGGTCTCTAGTGAATGGATAGGCTGTATTCTCAGTGAGGTCACTGGTCTGTAGTGAATGGACAGGCTGCATTCTCAGTGATGTCCCTGGTCTCTAGTGAATGGATAGGCTGCATTCTCAGTGATGTCACTGGTCTCTAGTGAATGGATAGGCTGCATTCTCAGTGATGTCCCTGGTCTCTAGTGAATGGATAGGCTGCATTCTCAGTGATGTCACTGGTCTCTAGTGAATGGATAGGCTGCATTCTCAGTGATGTCACTGGCCTCTAGTGAATGGATAGGCTGCATTCTCAGTGATGTCACTGGTCTCTAGTGAATGGATAGGCTGCATTCTCAGTGATGTCACTGGTCTCTAGTGAATGGATAGGCTGCATTATCAGTGATGTCACTGGTCTCTAGTGAATGGGTAGGCTGCATTCTCAGTGATGTCACTGGTCTCTAGTGAATGGATAGGCTGCATTCTCAGTGATGCCATTGGTCTCTAGTGAATAAATAGGCTGCATTCTCAGTGAGGTCACTGGTCTCTAGTGAATGGATAGGCTGCATTCTCAGTGATGTCACTGGTCTTTAGTGAATGGATAGGCTGCATTCTCAGTGATGTCACTGGTCTCTAGTGAATGGATAGGCTGCATTCTCAGTGATGTCACTGGTCTCTAGTGAATGGATAGGCTGCATTCTCAGTGAGGTCACTGGTCTCTAGTGAATGGATAAGCTGCATTCTCAGTGATGTCACTGGTCTTTAGTGAATGGATAGGCTGCATTCTCAGTGATGTCACTGGTCTCTAGTGAATGGATAGGCTGCATTCTCAGTGATGTCACTGGTCTCTAGTGAAAGGATAGGCTGCATTCTCAGTGGTGTCACTGGCCTCTAGTGAATGGATAGGCTGCATTCTCAGTGATATCACTGGTCTCTAGTGAATGGATAGGCTGCATTCTCAGTGATGTCACTGGTCTCTAGTGAATGGATAGGCTGCATTATCAGTGATGTCACTGGTCTCTAGTGAATGGGTAGGCTGCATTCTCAGTGATGTCACTGGTCTCTAGTGAATGGATAGGCTGCATTCTCAGTGATGTCACTGGTCTCTAGTGAATGGATAGGCTGCATTCTCAGTGATGTCACTGGTCTCTAGTGAATGGATAGGCTGCATTCTCAGTGATGTCACTGGTCTCTAGTGACTGGATAGGCTGTATTCTCAGTGATGTCACTGGTCTCTAGTGACTGGATAGGCTGTATTCTCAGTGATGTCACTGGTCTCTAGTGAATGGATAGGCTGCATTCTCAGTGATGTCACTGGTCTCTAGTGAATGGATAGGCTGCATTCTCAGTGATGTCACTGGTCTCTAGTGAATGGATAGGCTGCATTCTCAGTGATGTCACTGGTCTCAGGCACACCATTTGACTTTGATTACTTACAGTTTCTTGCTTGATGATGGACTGGAAGCAGTGGATAGTCCCACGATAAAGCGGTTTGGATACACTCTGAACTTGGAGACGCACCTACAACAAAAGAAAACACTCGGTCACCGGGTGACTTAGGGCTTCCTGTTGCATCATGGGTACAAAGTCTGCCTATCACTGTGCATTCATTACACTGTCACCACAAAGCATGGAAAATGGATTAACACAGATGTCGCAGGAAGCTGAGTGCGGGACAATATACATACATGACAGACTGATGAGACACACAGAGAGATGAGATGAATTGTTATACGGGATACTGAAGAGGACTAAACGGATCCGGCCCGTCCTAAGCTTTATAGAGGTCAATGAGATGCTATGAATTCCGGCTTGCATGCAAATTTCATGCAGACTATGCAGCATTAAACTGGGATCAAAAGCAGCAGTACGTGCATGCAATTGGCTATATCCCAGGTAGCCTGGGATAATACAATTTGCATGCAAATCAGAAAAGTTATCGTTCCACCCGCACACCCAGTGCCCACCCACCACGCTGAACCTGCTAACTACTATCAATCATTAGAGTTTAGTGTGTTGTCAGTTGGCGATCAGGAGCGAACAGGAACTGCTAAAGATCATGGGAAGTGTAGTTCTGTGTCCAGACATTAACCAATTACCCTACTGCTAGGAAAGTGTCATGAAACCAGATGATGCGCGCATAAATCTGCAAGATACGTGTTGGTGTTGGTGGTGGTGGTGGGGGGGGTTTGGCTTCAGCTCTATGTTACCCTATGCATGCGCGGTCCGTCCATGCACCTGGCGTCATCAGGCGCCCATCTCCGTAAGGGTCCTGGCATTTGGCATGTGTGGTTCAGTCTTTTGAGAACCACGTGTGTGTAAGACACGTACGGTGGCGGGTACATGATTGCGCCTACCGAAGTTGCCAGCTGGACCATGAAGGGGACTCACAGGATGCCGAGTGACTTGGCAGGCTAAGGGGGGATGGAAGAAGCCCCAGGTTAAGTCCAGATTTGTTTTGTTTTTCTCCACTGTTCTGGGTCCCTTTCAAAGTCCCTTTAACTTGAGCAGTGCCTACACTGTGGACAGTTTCGGCCCATTGAGCCTTTATCTTGATAAAGAGACCCAGCGCAGTCCCAAAACTTTACATTTATAAGTTATATCTAACAACAGCAACAAAACTGCATAGGAGACGCTGGTATTTTCTCAAGGCAGCACTAGCAGGTGACTGATTGCTCTGGGGTAGCCTGAAGTCATTCTTTAACACCAGTGTAATTATACAGTCACACAACAGGTTGGGCCGCCTGCCTTTCCCCGGGTCGTTGAAGAGCCACATCTCGTTCAAGGACAAGTCCTGCCCCAACCTGCCCGGCCACCATAACACAAGCCTCCTGTGCGAACAGCTCATCTGCACAGCAATTAAGCCAGTTGTGAAACATGTCAAGTTTACAGCACTCAACATAACACTGCAAGTCAGGTGACACAAGCTGCTCACGCAGGGATGGGCGCCAACCAATCAGGGCCCGCGTAGCAGGGGCTCGCACCAACCAACGTCACGTTTGGGAACAGAGGCAATGTGAGTGTTCTGCTTTATCTCAGCTGAGCAGTAGTACTTCCACATTCCACAGAACAATACTCACTACAGGCTCTGCATTGTTCTGCATCCTGCTGGCCAGGAGGGGTCCGGTACACAATGTCCTGCAGGTCATAAAGAACCTGTCCACATTCATTATGTCTGTAAGCTTAGTGCTAGTTAAAGGGAACCTGAAGTGACAAGGACATGGAGCTGCCATATTTGTTTCCTTTTAAACAATACCAGTTGCCTGGCTGTCCTGCTGATCTCTTTGGCTGCAGTAGTGTCTTAATCACACCAGAAACAAGCATGCGGCTAATCCAGTCAGACTTCAGTCAGAGCACCTGATCTGCCTGCTTGTTCAGGGTCTATGGCTAAAGGCCTATTTCTACTATGCCATTTTAAAGCGGACCTGAACTCAGAACTAAGCAACAGCACAATAACCTCTAAAGAAGAACATTTCTTTGTTACAGCTGATACAAATCCTGTAATAAATCTGCAGTGTGTCTACTTCCTGCTTTCACAGAAGCAGACATAGGGTTAGCATCCTGTGTTTACCAATTAGCTGCTCTGCCATGGCAGTCAGCTGACACAGCTGAGGGATCAAATTACAGATGTGATTAGTCAGAGATGAGCGGGAATTAGACAGGCTAAACTCTAAATACACACAGGGTGCATTTCTTGCGGTTTTCTTTCTGTCCTGTGCAAGAGTTCAGGTCCACGCCCCTTTTTTCTAAACTCCCACCTTCAGATAAAAGAATTTGGCTCTAGTTCCAACACCTGCTCCATTTCTATAAATTCTTAATTCTTAGTTTGAGGGAAAAAAAACTTGTAGGAGGCGCCCAGGATATAACTTGAACTTCAAATCATAGAGTCTAGATGTAAATCGGACCTCACCTCCATCAATGAACAAACCTTATGGGTTGAAGTAAATTAATTGATGCACAAAAAATAAGACAACGCATTTCAGGGGTTCCGGCCCGCTTCCTCAGGTCGATAACAAAGTGCCTAAGTCTGCAGCAGTATCGGGTGTGGGCGCCCACTTAGGCACTTTATTATTGTTCTTTGGAAGTTGGCCGGTACCCATGAAACGCGTTGTCTTATTTTTTGTGCATCAATTAATTTACTTCAACCCATAAGGTTTGTTCATTGATGGTGATAAGACTGATTTACGTCTATACTGTATGATTTTAAGTTCAAGTTATATCCTGGGCGCCCCCTACAAGTTTTCTTTCTCAGTCTGACCCTTCGGGGTAGTATATGGTGCACCACGTCTCCAAATAACTAAGGAGTGCAATCGACCAGCACCTGCCGAAGCAGATCTGGGATACCGAACGGGAACGGTTATTTTCCCGTAGGCTCTGTTGGTGGTTGCAGGAGTATAATCGATTACTCTATCTTAACCTCCTTTTACCTAACGATACTGCACCATCGGGCTCCTGATCCGTCTCATTCAGGGCCAGACAGAGGCGAGACAGGCTCTAGCCTCAGAGCGCAGTGTTGGAGGGGGCGCAGGGCGGGGCCGAGTCAGAGGCGAGAGAGGTTAGAGCCTCGTCGCTGTGTAGGAGGGGGCGCAGGGCGGGGCCGAGGCAGGAGAGGCACTAGCCTCAGGGCGCAGTGTAGGAGGGGGCGCAGGGCGGGGCAGAGGCAGGAGAGGCTCTAGCCTCAGGGCGCAGTGTAGGAGGGGGCGCACATCTCTCTCAGTTATCATTCCCCTATTGTGTTTGAAGCAGGGAAAAATAAGAAAAATGGCACATGGCAGTGACTGCAAGCCAGAGAACTAGAGATTAAGGTGTTGTGGGGGTTGGGGTGGGGGTCTTAGTCTAATAGCAATCAGTGTGTGACGGCGGGGGTGAGAGGGATGGAGGGAGGGGCCTCTTAGTGTAATAGCAATCAGTGTGTGACGGCTGGGGTGGTAGGGATGGAGGGGCCTCTTAGTGTAATAGCAATCAGTGTGTGATGGCTGGGGTGGGAGGGATGGAGGGGCCTCTTAGTGTAATAGCAATCAGTGTGTGAAGGCTGGGGTGGGAGGGATGGAGGAGGGGCCTCTTAGTGTAATAGCAATCAGTGTGTGACGGCTGGGGTGGGAGGGATGGGGAGGGGCCTCTTAGTGTAATAGCAATCAGTGTGTGACGGCTGGGGTGGGAGGGATGGGGAGGGGCCTCTTAGTGTAATAGCAATCAGGGTGTGACGGCTGGGGTGGGAGGGATGGGGAGGGGCCTCTTAGTGTAATAGCAGTCAGTGTGTGACGGCTGGGGTGGCAGGGATGGAGGGGCACACTTTGGTGTCTCAGCCTTGGGTGCTGGAGGACCTTGTCCCGGCTCTGCTCTCATTACAGAACCTTGGCGGTTAGAAGTATAACCACCAGCAATTAACCCACAATCCTAATTCTTAGTTTACTGTGTGTCATCTGAGCCAGTCATGTGAAACTCTCGATATAGCATCCGTCACCCACCTCTGCGTCACGGGAAAATAAATAAAATCGTTCAGCCTCGCTGGTACTACCTGCAGGTGATAATCAGCTGAGAGCGTGACGTTCACATCTATTTCAGGCATCGCTTTTAAATATTAATGGACTGTGCGCGACCCCACCATTCTACTGCAGGTGTAACGCGAGAGGCGGGAGATCGCCAAACTCTGCGGCTCAATCAGAAAGTGTTTAAGGGCTCACTTGAGCCGGGAATCGCGCGATTCCCGCTCACCGCAAACCGCTAGCCCATGTAATCCTATGGCAGTGTTCTCACTGCCACGATCCCGGCGTTAACCGCAAACGCGTTACATGCAGCGGTTTGCCGGTGAATCATGAGCGATCGCGATTAGCATGTATAGAACCGCAAATTGTGATCGCTCCCAAAACGCTAATTCATCCAGTGATTTTTTTCGCGTTCAACGCGGAAAAATCACTCCTGCAAAATGCTAGTGGTAATCGCTAGCGTTTTGCGATTCTAGGTGTGAACGGGGCCTTAAAGTGGACCTGAACTCTTGCACAGGACAGAAGGTAAACATATAGAAATGCACCCTGTATGTATTTAGAGAGTTTAGCCTGTCTAACTCCCCCTCATCTGTGGCTAATCACCAGTGTAATTTAATCTCTCAGCTGTGTCAGTTTAGGAATCTCCTCTGCCTCGGCAGAGCAGCTAATTTGTAAACACAGGATGTTAACCCCGTGTCTGCTTCCATAAAAGCAGGAATTAGACCCACTGCAGATTTATTGCAGGATTTGTATCAGCTGTAACAAATAAATGTTTTTCTTTAAAGGTTATTAAGCTGTTGCTTATCTTTTAGAGCAGAGAGGAAGTTCTGAGTTCAGGTCTGCTTTAAAGAGGAACTGTAGTCAGAATAACATAATGTATAAGATTGCTTATTTGTTTTGCAATATTCAATTTGAAATGATTCAGTCAATATTTGCCCATTGTAAAATCTTTCCTCAACCTGATTAACTTTCTAAAATATATAACAGGCAGCAACATCTTTTTGTGCTGGCAGGTGATCACTTCTTAAAGTGTAACTGTCGGGCATAAAATCAATTCTTTATTTTGATCTGATAAACTAAAGTAATAAGGATGCTAATCAGGCAATCCAAAAGTTAAAAATTTGCTATTACTTTTCTTGTTGATAAATTCCCCAGTTTACCGGACTCTTATTTGGTACCTTGCTGCAGAAAGGAAGTTGCAGGGCATGCTGGGTTGTCTTTTTTTTGCTTCTTTACTTCCCCTCAGACATAACTAATGCAGCCTGATTGGCTGAAGTCTCTTTCCCTCCCACCCCCGTTCCTCTCTGATTGGCCAATATTTCTCATGCTGAGACAAAGCACTTTCCTATACAAATCCACGTCAGCATACCATGGGTTAGCTCCGCCCCTTTAACCCCCTCAGGACATGTAACTATAAATTCTAAGATGGCTGCCCCTGCCAGTGCTTTTTTTCATCTGTCTCAATTCCCTCAGGACAATTATAAGGAAAAGGATATGAAGATTTTTATTTTACTCTTACCAGGCCGTATCCTGCGGCCACCGCTCAGGTTCTGCCCCTCTCCTGAGTGAAGCTCGCACGGCGATGACTTAAAGAAAAGTTATCCGTGCGAGACCCCTTCTGCTGGTCTGTGGGGTTATAGGAGTCGTCCGCATGCGGAAACGTATAGTGGCGGAGTTTGGGGGCACCATGGATATCCCCCGAGAACAAACGCCTATACACCTCTCAAGAGAGGAGGGAAAACTTCCGCTTCCGGGTACACTGACGCTGCGCTCCATGGTTGGAGGCGGCGCCCTGACGTCAGACCCATACACCTTGCTCGGAGCCACCAGTAGGAGGAGGCGCTGCGCTACGTAGACTGCGTGAATACGTAATGCGCATGAGCAGTGCAAAGAGGGGGACGCTGAAGCGGCCATATAATGGCCGGGAGCCGCTGCTATAGCGCTGACCACCAGAGCTCTGCCGCGTTGGAGGAGGTAAGAGGGAGTGTTAACTACCTCCCTACATCTTTTTATGACACTATCATATGCATGGTCGGCTCACAAAGATGTTATATATATGTTCCAACAGATCCAATTGGCATCCAACATTGTGAGTCAGCCAAGTCACTGCTTAAATTCTGAAAGGTAGGCATAGCTAATTACCTTGGGGATACCCCCGCTTGCTTCCTTGAGCTGGAAACTTTGCCTACCACTCACACATTTATATATTCTTTTTCATAGTGGGTTTTTCCCAATATGGAGGAGGATAATCGGCCTGCCCATACATCAGACCAGCCACCGCATGATTGGTAAGAGTTGTTAGCAGCGTGAGTATTAGGTAGGAAAAGAGGAGGACATAATATACATTGACAGTTTTGCATTATTCTCTGTCTTTTCTCAGCCCCCAAGATCCTGGATCTTCCAAGAGAACACCCGATGCCTCACAGGCAGGGGGTTCATCTTCGGGGTCAAGCAGAAAAGCTACCTCAAAATCACGTCCCCGACACCCTAATGAGCCTCCTGATAATGGGAGAGAATATTGTTGTGCTTGTGGGGAATCTCCGATGCCCGGAAAATTAGTATGCGCAGATTGTCTTTATTCACTACCAAAGGAGAGACAGCCCCCCATGCCGGACTTGCCAGCATTAATCAAAAACATAGTACAACAGACCCTAATTGAACATAGTACATCTTCAGCTGGAACGCATCCCAATCAAGGAGAGGATATTTTATCTGAAACTGAGGAAGGTTTAGATAATGAAGATTGGAAAGTAGGCTTTGATTTTGCACTAATTGATCCCTTTATTAGATCCGTCAAAGAGGCTATTCTTTGGGAGGAGGAGTCAGAACCTCCCAGTAAATCTAGACGTTATTATCCCCATCTTAATAAGGCTACTTCATCATTTCCCGTCATGGAGGAAGTGACAGAATTAATGAGGGAGGAATGGTCCAAGATTGAAAAGAAGACACCATTAATTAATAGATTTCAAAAAATGTACCCTTTAGATGGAGAATTAACACAACAGTTGGACTCCCCACCAATCATTGATGCATCAATTGTACGCTTAGCTAGACATACCACATTACCGTCAGAGGATTCAACACCTTTTCGAGATGTAATGGAAAGAAAGATAGAAGCTGACCTCAAGAAGGCATATACCTGCATGGGGGGAGCATGCCGCCCTGCGGTGGCCTTAACTTCAGTGGCTAAAGCATTAAAATCCTGGACAGACAATCTTGAGGGGGCAATCCAGGCTAAACTCGACAGGGAATCCCTTATTCAGTATTTAGAGGATTTTCGTGTGGCGGCGGAATTCATCGGCGAGGCCGCGTTCGATATCATTCGCTCGGCTTCCCGGGCTATGTTATATTCCGTAACTTCAAAAAGGGCCTTATGGTTAAAAGCATGGTCCGCTGACCCCAATTCTAAAAGCACATGGTGCAAAATCCCCTTCGACGGTAAGTACCTATTCGGGCCAAAACTAGATTCAGCCATTTCCAGGGTGACCGGGGGGAGGTCTGGATTAATCCCTCAAGATCGTCGTCTAAAAAGACAACGAACCGCTAATAGAGTTAACTTCCAATCTCGCTACAGGGACACTAACGCTGCGAGAGGAGGACGAAATTTTCGTCGCCAATGGCAAACAGGACAATCCAACCCTACCAGATTTAATAGGCAACGCAACACGAACTCGAATCCCCAACCTTCAAAATCTTTCTGAGAACACGCCCGCTCACACGCCAAAAGTGGGGGGACGATTACAACTATACAGCAAAGTGTGGGCGGAGCAGGTGCAAGACCCTTGGGTAGTCAATACGATAAAAAGAGGACACTCATGGCGATTCAAACAGGGTCCTCCCCCGGACCACTTCCAGGCAACAACGATGCCAAAATCGACGGAACGCAAAAACGTACTGTTCCAATACCTAGCAGAATTAATCGACAAGCACGCTATAATACAAGTACCACGGCCGCAGGAGTTCACAGGCTTCTATTCACCACTATTTTTTGTGACAAAGAGGGCGGGAGATCTACGGCCAGTGTTAGACCTCAGACTGCTGAACAGACAAATCGATTTAGAGTCATTCAAAATGGAGTCCCTCCAAACAATATTACCATTAATCCAGTTGGGCGATTGGCTAATTTCACTGGACCTCGCAGATGCATACCTTCATGTACCGATACAGACCGAATATCAAAGATTTCTCAGATTCGCAGTAGGACCGCAACATTTTCAATTCAGAGTACTGCCTTTCGGCATTTCAACAGCTCCCAGAACATTCACAAAAATATTAATAACAATTATAGCCCTGCTCAGGGAAAGAGGACTACGAATCCATGCCTATTTAGACGACATTCTACTAATAGCGGCCTCGCAGCAGATAGCGATCCAGCACAGGAAAATACTACTCGACACTCTAGAGAGCTTTGGTTGGCTTGTCAACTGGAAAAAGAGCAACTTAAACCCATCACAGAGACTGCTCTTTCTAGGAGCGGAGATAGACACTTTGAAAAACGCAGTACAGCTCCCTGTGGAAAAGACGAGGGCGATTATATTGAAAGTGGTGGCAGCAGAGCAAACACAACCCATTCAAACAAGAGAATATCTGCGTCTCCTGGGAACAATGACTGCAACCATTCCCATGGTACGGTGGGCGATGTGGAATATAAGGATAATACAGATAAACTTCCTCAACCAGTGGGACGGAAAGTCAATGAATCAGCCAATATTTATTCACTCCGCAACCAGACAGCAGCTAACTTGGTGGAAGGATCCACACAACCTATCAAACTACCACAACTTGCAGACCCAAACACCTCTGATATTAACCACCGATGCAAGTCAGACGGGTTGGGGGGCTCACCTGAACCGACGATATGCGCAGGGCACCTGGCCTTACCCGACAGTAAACATATCGGCCAATGTGTTGGAGTTGAGGGCAGCAGCCGAAGCGATCTATCACTTTGCAGAACTAACTCGCAACAGCAGCCTACTTCTAAAGATGGACAATACATCCGCGGTAGCATATGTCCAAAGACAGGGGGGAACACACAGCCGCTCTCTCCTCAGGGAGGTAACCCCAATAATGTCATGGGCACAACACAACCTAGTCAGCTTACAAGCGATTCATATTCCAGGAGTCAAGAATCTGATAGCGGACAGACTGAGCCGTTATCGTTACGACAACAACGAGTGGACGTTGAATCAGAAGATATTCAGAATGATATGTCGAATATGGGGTCATCCCCAGATAGATCTCATGGCCACCCCCTTCAATACGAAATGCAGTATGTTCTTTTCCCGCTACAAGTTCAAGGAGGCATTGAGTTGGGATGCGCTGACATCAGAGTGGACGCACAGTCTGGCATATGTGTTCCCCCCGATCCCAATAATATATCGACTACTAATGAAGATTCAACAAGAAAGGACCACAGTTATAGCAGTGATCCCAAACTGGCCGCGCAGACCTTGGTACCCGTTATTACA
Source organism: Hyperolius riggenbachi (assembly GCF_040937935.1). NCBI lineage: Eukaryota > Metazoa > Chordata > Amphibia > Anura > Hyperoliidae > Hyperolius > Hyperolius riggenbachi. The sequence goes on from NC_090654.1 coordinate 282,462,686, forward strand.
GAAACTGTCTATAGCACCACCAATCCCTCTTCCATGTCCACAGGATCTATTAACCCAGGGAGAACTGGTCCATCCCAATCCGAACATGCTATCTTTAATGGCTTGGAAGCTGAAAGGCAAAAACTACTAACACTGGGATGCAGCAATACCGTAATAGAAACGCTTTTACGGGCTAGAAAGAAAACGACCAACGCCACATATCACCGTATATGGTACAAATTCACAGAATTCGCAGCCAGAACTCAGGCTAATCCCTACGATCCGAGGGTAACGGAGGTCTTGCAGTTTCTACAGCAGGGACTAGAACTAGGTCTAGGAGTTAATACCCTGAAGGTGCACATTTCTGCACTTTCATCTCTAACTGACCAGAAATGGGCAAATCATCCTTTAATAGTGCAATTCATAAAAGCTGCCACGAAAATAAGACCCGCCAGGAAAAATCTTTATCCTCAATGGGATCTACCACTTGTGCTGCAGGGGTTATCAAAAACACCATTTGAGCCGGTATCGCAGTGTTCTTTGCACAACCTCACAGCTAAAACAGTATTCCTGATCGCAATCACATCAGCACGTCGAAGTTCAGAGCTACAAGCCTTAGCCTGTGAGAGCCCATACCTACAATTCTTTCCAGACAGGGTGACTCTCAGACCCGTGGAAGAATTCATCCCCAAGGTGGTGTCCTCATATCATTTTAATCAGGAGTGGGATCTACCAAAGTTTACCGACACAACTATGGAGTATCCAAATTCATTAGATGTACCAACGATACTATCCACCTACTTAAACTTAACTCAATCCATCAGGAAAACAAAGAGACTGTTTATAGTTCCATCAGGCTATAGGAAGGGACAACCAGCTACATCGAGAACGATAGCCACATGGATAGTGGGGGCAATCAGAACAGCTTATAGAGCAATGGGCAAGGAGCCCCCAGAACAAGTCAGAGCGCATTCTACGAGAGGAATATCGGCATCATGGGCCGCATATACCAGAATATCGGCAGAGACCATCTGCAAGGCAGCCAACTGGTCGTCCATTAGTACCTTCATGACACATTATAAGGTGGACCCAGCAGCGGGTTCTACAACTGATTTCGGGAGAAGCATTCTCTCGGCCTCACAGATTAATTTATAAGTGGGTTAACACTGTGTGATATTTGTGCAGAAATTAAATAACATTGTTTAAAGCATGACTATTGCCAACCCGTGTCTTCTTATTAATAGTTAAATCCCATGGTATGCTGACGTGGATTTGTATAGGAAAGCGGAAAATTGTATACTTACCTAACCAGTAATTTTCCTTTCCTGTACAAATTCCACGTCAGCATACGGGATTTCCCACCCACACGTTGGAGGGAATACTACTAGTTACAAAAAAGCACTGGCAGGGGCAGCCATCTTAGAATTTATAGTTACATGTCCTGAGGGGGTTAAAGGGGCGGAGCTAACCCATGGTATGCTGACGTGGAATTTGTACAGGAAAGGAAAATTACTGGTTAGGTAAGTATACAATTTTCCGCTTTCTATTGCAGAGCTGGGTGGGAGTGCCTGAAGACTGGGAGGAGGGCGGGCAATGCATACACAATCAGGCAGAAGAGAGTTAAGGTGCATACACACATCAGACTATAGTCTTTGGAAAATGAAAGATCACAGACCAATCTTACCACCCTTCATGTAGTATGAGAGCCATACCTACAGTCTATTCTATGGAGCTGAACTCCCCATCAGAAAAAAAAATCTTTGCAAGATGCTGCACACACAGATGCTGTACAGACACAAAAGATCAGTATCTGCAAAAGATCTGTTCCTGCCCAAAATCCATTCCTGCAAATTGCAATGATAGTCTATGAGATCTGCAGATCATCATACACACCTTGTTTAACTGACATTCATCTGCAGATCAGATCCACCAGGATGGATTTTCAGATCTGCAGATGATTGCTTGATCTGCAGATGAATGTCAGTTAAATCATGTGTGTATGATGATCTGCAGATCTCATAGACTATCATTGCAATTTGCAGGAATGGATTTTTGGCAGGAACAGATCTTTTGCAGATACTGATCTTTTGTGTCTGTACAGCATCTGTGTGTGCAGCATCTTGCAAAGATTTTTTCCTGATGTGGAGTTCAGCTCCATAGAAAAGAGTGTGTAGAGTATGGCTCTTATACTACAGGAAGGGTGGTAAGATTGGTCTGTGATCTTTCATTTTCCAAAGACTATAGTCTGATGTGTGTATGAGCCTTAAGGGCCTATTTCCACTACACACAAATTGGATGCAGAATTGATGCAGAATGGATGCAGAAAAAGTGACTCCAATGAATTCCTATGGGAAAATCTGCATCAGAAAAATCGCGTTTAGTGGAAACAGGCCCATAGGCATTCATTGGAGACCGTTCTTCTGCATCCAATCTGCGTGTAGTGGAAACAGACCCTAAGGGCGAAAATTACATCAGGATTGGATTCTAGATAGACACAGTTAAAATGGAGAATACTAAGAAGGATTTTGTCTTTTTTTTACTATACAGAAATCACTAAAATCAAAATGTGGACTGGGCAATACATGTGTTATGTAAGTAAAGCAAGTATTTATCTACTTATATATGTTTTTTTCCTTAGATAGTATGGCTGACAGCTCCTCTTTAATGTTACTGAGAGTTCTAAAGCCAGCAGAAAATCTAGCTGGTCTCCCAAAATGCTCGGGGGAGGTGGAGGGGAGGGATACCGTGTAATAAGCAGCCTGCACCCTTACTGTGAGCTTGTGTACTTTATCTCAGTACCATGCCTGGTAGTCAAAAAGTGGAGGAATACAAGAAATAAAAGACGAGAGGGAAAAGATCAGGGGCAGGATACTCTGTTCCTGGAACTTACAGCTTTCTATGGCTATTGCTACGTCCCCCAGCACCCGAGACCTTGATGGAGTTATCCACCTAGACTCATATTGTTATTATCATATTTACATAGTAACATGGCAGACTGGGCGAATAACTCTCACCAGAATGTAGCTAAAACAGGAGACAAGAATGCAAGGACAGCCTGCCTCCTTCTCTGATTCAGCATCCTTATTCACACACAAGGAACTTCCTTACAGAACATACGAACTTTGTCCGGAACACAATGATCTGACCGAGGTTACAGAGAAACCTTCACAGGGCACTGCACAATGCCAGGCTGGCAGGAAGCACCAATAAAGGCATGCTGAAAATAAGGAACATTAAAGTAGACCTTAAAGGGAACCTGAAGTGAGTAAAATAAACACATAACGTAGCTGCAAATGAATATTGCATACTAACCTCACCATCAGTTCCTCTTAGAAGCTCACCATTTTCTTCTTACAGTGATCCCTTCAAGTTCTGACAATATTTTGTCAGAACTGAAATATACCAGTTGCTGTCAGTTATATATCAGCAGCTGTCGGTTACAACTGAATTAGCAAGGTAATGTCCATGTTTCCCTATAGCTCAAGTGGGCGATATTACAGTTTATCAGTGTGCTGACCTGGAAGCTGTTATGGGGTAATAGCCATTTTCCAAATGGAGGACGGAGAATTCCATTGATCACAGTGGACACATGGGACGCAGGAGAGGAGAAAGAGATTGAAGAGTAGACTATGAGAGAGGTACGTATGACCTGTATATAATTATTTTGACTTTTTATTTTCAGTTCAGGTGGGGGCTGCTATATTTATTTCCTTTTAAGCAATACTAGTTGCCTGGCTATCCTGCCGAGCCCTGGCCTCTAAAATATTTAGCCATAGACCCTGAACAAGCATGCAGCAGATCAGGTGTTTCTGGCATTATTGTCAGATCTGACAAGATTAGCTCCATGCTTGTTTCTGGTGTTATTCAGACACTACAGCAGCCAAATAGATCAGCAGGGCTGCCAGGCAACTGGCATTGTTTAAAAGGAGATAAATATGGCAGCCCCCATAGTCTCACTTCAGTTGTCCTTTAAGTCACAATAGGAAGCCCATATTTATTAAAGGACACCGGAAGTGAAAAGGAAATTGAAGCTGATATATTTACTTCCTTTTAAAAATATGTACATTTCCTGGCTGTCCTGCTGATCCTCTACCTCGTTGGGCGTCAGGTGACATACACACGCCTAATAGTCAGCTGAGGCGGTCGTTATCAGCTGACTTAAAGGGGAACTGAAGTGAGAGGTATACGGAGGCTGCCATGTTTATTTCCTTTTAATCAATACCAGTTGCCTGGCAGCCCTGCTGATCCTCTGCCTCTAATACTATTAGCCATAGCCCCTGAACAAGCATGCAGCAGATCAGGTGTTTCAGACTTTAAAGTCAGATCTGACAAGACTAACTGCATGCTTGTTTCTGGTGTTATTCAGACACTACTGCAGAGAAATAGACCAGCGGGGCTGCCAGGCAACTGGTATTGATTAAAAGGAAATAAATATGGCAGCCTCCATATACCTTTTACTTCAGTTCCCCTTTAAGTCAGGCATGTGTATGAGGTTTGATACTTTTAGCCATAGGCCCTGAACAAGCATGCAGATCAGATGTTTGACTAGATTTGCCTCATGCTGACCACTCCTCACTCCATCTCCTGTGATGACTCATGCTGTCTGCTCTCCACCCAGACAGCATGAGTCATCAGCAAGCTTGGTTGTTACACAAATTAGATTATTTGAACTGCATTTGGCTGAATGAGTCAGAAAATGTTCAAAGTAAGAAACCCTCATCCGTTTCAAAATATGACCGTACATCCGCTACTGGATCCCTAATGGACGTTTCCACAGGCTCCACAGGGTGCTGTATTTTTTAATTGCTACTGTTGACTTACTTTCCGACAAGTCTGAGTAACAGAGTTTAATGAGTGAAAAGCGGACAGAGAACTAAGCGATGTTCACATACTACACATTACTCGCTCAACCCCCTCTCTCCCCCATCACAGCGGAGGTGCCCTTTAAGGGACAACTACATTTACACATGTTAGTCCAATTATCCATCTTCTTCTCAGAGTGCATAAAAAATTGGGAAACGTGGGCCCCCTTCCTAGGACATTTTTCATAGAGATCTGAGATTCAAGAAATCTGTCCTCTGTGGCCAGCATCCCACTAACGCTCCTGGTCACACTCTCCTGTCTACCAAAAAGTAATCTAAAGCCCGGTACACACTTTCAATTATAATTGGCCAATTACTGCCCAATTTTATCACTTCCATGTAGTATGAGGGTTTCAGTACACAATCTGCTCATAGTATTCAATATCTGTTGACCTTCATACTACATGGAGGTGGTAAAATTGGTCAGTGATTAGCCAATCGTAATAGAAAGTGTATGCCAGGCTTAAAGCCTTGTAAACACCTTAAATTTGGATTGGCCAATTATTGGTCAATTTTACCATCTACAGTATAAGGGTCAAAAGATTGTGAATACCATGAACATATTATGTAGATAAACTCTCATACTAAATTGAGGAGGTAAAATTGGTCAGTGATTGGTCATTAAAAACTGGAGGTGTGTACCAGGCTTAAAGAGAACCCGAGGTGGGTTTGAAGAATATTATCTGCATACAGAGGCTGGATCTGCCTATACAACCCAGCCTCTGTTGCTATCCCAAACCCCCCTAAGGTCCCCCTGCACTCTGCAATCCCTCATAAATCACAGCCACGCTGCTGACAAACAGCTTGTCAGAGCTGGCTGTGTTTATCTCTATAGTGTCAGTCTGCTGCTCTCCCCGCCTCCTGCAGAACTCCAGTCTCTGCCTGCATCCCTTCCCTCCCTGCTGATTGGAGGGAAGGGACGGGGGCAGGGACCGGAGCTATGCAGGAGGCGGGGGAGCAGCTGAGACTGACACTACAGATGTAAACACAGCCTCACAGCACGGCTGTGATTTATGAGGGATTGCAGAGTGCAGGGGGACCTTAGGGGGGTTTGGGATAGCAACAGAGGCTGGGCTGTATAGGCAGATCCAGCCTCTGTATGCAGATAACATTCTTTAAACACACCTCGGGTTCTCTTTAAGGGTGTATGCACACAACCAACTTTACCGCCTACATGTAGTATGAGAGCTTACCTACACACAACACTGTTGGCCCCTCATTTCCAGGTGTAGGGAACCTATGGCTCGGGAGCCAGATGTGGCTCTTTTGATGGCTACATCTGGCTCACAGACAAATCAGTAGGGGCTGATTCACTAAACTACATTGCTCAAGCAGCACAGCTTAGTGTGGCAGCGCAAGTAACGTTTACAAAGTAGACACACTACGCTACTGCTGTAGCATGCACTACTAACTTAACCGTGCTACCCCAAAACGAACGGCTGCACCAATTGTCCCACTCTGGATCCTGTCAGGCCCAGTGACTTTGTAGAACGATATCCCTGCACTTCGATTGGCCCAATATGCTGTCTGTCACTTGACAGGCAGCCTATCGGGCTAAAGTGTGGAGATCTCGTCCTACAAAGTGAATCAACCCCCAAGTCAGCTAGCTAATTGTACAAGCTGTTAGTCGGTATTTCTCCTGTCTGGCTCTCGGGGATATTGCTGAAACCCAAGAGAAGCTGAAGACATGTCTGATACTTCCACTGCCCAGCGGATCAACTGTATGCATATCACTGTCGTAACAGGGACGTGAGCCCTCTGCTGCGCATGCGCACTGTCCCAGTTTGAAACATATTGTATGGCTCTCACAGAATTACATTTTAAAATATGTGGCGTTTATGGCTCTTTTAGCCAAAAAGGTTCCTCACCCCTGATATAGCCTAAAGTATCAACTATCCGGCATGTCTGAGGGGATACGGGGACAGTTTTGGGTGTGTTTTGCAGTGATTAAGATACTCACCAGGGCTATCTTCTAGCCTTTCTGTTGCTTCTAATGCTTCCTGGCGTCTGTGCATGGCTTATGGCATGTCACGGGACCATGTCAAGTGACATTGCCGGGAGCCGTGCATGGAGGACCTCGGAAAGCTGCTACAAGCTACAGGAAGATTAGAAGAGAGTGCTGGACATGGCATGCACACGTATCCGGCACCAGGTGATCCCCACCAGTGCCGGATACTTTGCTGTACATGGAAGTTGTACAATTGACCAATTGTTGGCCAGTCATAACCGGAAGTGTGTATGCACCCTAAGAGGTGGGACTTCTGAAGCTGTGGATGAAATTTCCGTGACCAAGGATGTGGCTTCGGCCGGCCAAAGATGAGGCTTCCAACTGCACTGTCATTGACCACTGTGGTGTTGAAACGCCCCACGCTGGCCTCTCAACCTGTGAGGTTTTTTAGGTAGGCAGACAACTGACAGTGCTCAGGGGAAGGGAGGAGGAATTCTAGGCCACCATCCCCAGATCTTTGTATCGAGAAATCTTAGATATCACATCCTATTCACCTTTCTGATGCACTCTGCGGAGCAAACAGACAAACTGGACATGTGCGTGTTACTACACTTACCCTTTAAAGTGAGTCTGAAGCATTAAAAAAAAATACTCACTTAAGGAGAGGGGAGGCTCTTCCCATGCCTCCTACGGTCCCCGCATTCCACCACAGGCTCCCCGTTAGCAGTCTCCGTCTAATGGGTCGTTGACTGCTCTCTGGCACTTCGGGAGCCCGAGATGGGCAGCATCGTGCGTGAGAGCGCGTGCTCGCGCATGTGCACTACGGAGCGGCCAGTCTTCAGGCGCACTCGGGCTCCCGTAGACTTCTGAAGTGCTAGAGAGCAGTCCCCGACCCATCAGTTGGAGACTGCTAACGAGGGAGCCAGCGGTGGATGAGGACACCGTGAGAGTAATGAAAAAGGCTCTATAGGACCCAGAGCCTTCCCTCTGCTTAGGTAAGTATCTTTTTGAGGGATTTTTTTAGACGCTTCAGGCTCCCTTTAAGTAAGTCTTCCACAGTAAAGCCAGACATTGATTCTACCGTCATTCTAATAAGCAGGGTGAGCATGCAGTGGGACACGGTAAAGATGGCAGGAGATGATTGTGGTATACAGTCTAACATCGAGATACAATCTGAGACAACGCCGCTACAGTGTTCTAGGATACAGGCTGATTTATTGTCTGTGACTCGACCCCAGAGTGGAGCCCATTTCAGAATTATAATCATTTGTGGACAGAAAGAAGAATTTATCTGGGCGATACTTACTGGCCGCAAACTGCGTGGGGGGGAGCCTTATGCCTCATCTACAACAAAGTAACACTCTTAAGACATCCCCTAGCTTGGAGAGCAGAGGAAAATAAAAGCAAACAGTGCAATACAACATAGTACATAACATGGAGGAGACACAATAACAGAAACAGGAGACCTCAAAGTGAACCCACAATCAGTGATGAGCAAGAAAACCAAAAAATGCAAATTCTGGTTTGATGGAAATATAGATCTCACATGGGTGGAGCCAGAACTTTGCCAGGGCTAATCACCTTCTAGAAGTGTTGATCGAATTATGATTATTTTCGACAACAGCTTTTGAACCTGATTGGTAAAGTCCCGGTTCTGCCACTGCAAATTCCAGTTGTTGAATCAGAATTTGCATTTCAGTTGAATAATTTGCCCGCTACTACCCACAACAATACGTAAAATGCTCATAGTTTTGCCTGTAAAGCCATGTGGCTAATTGTTAAAGTGTTATTAACCAAGACTGAGAGCTGATTCACAAAGGTTTTCTGTTGAGTTATCTCACCTTATTAACTCACAACTTATCTCTCCTTAAATGACTTAACTCCTGATTTATCTCATTTTAACTCCCAATTTAAAGCAGCAGGGACAGCTTGTTTTGTAAACACGTGAGCACAGCATAGATCATACTTCAGCAGCTTCTGCAGAAGGGTGAGGTGTGTTTCCCTTCTCAGCCTGGTGTCACACTGAACTGCCCTCAGCCAATCAGTGAGGAGCATGAATGTGGGAGGGGAGATAAGCTACCTTCTCCTCGGCAATGTGCCAGAATAGAGCCAGGCTGACAGAGATAAGATTTATTACAGCAGAATAAATAGAGCCTTAAAAAAAATAGAACCTTCCCACTTCTCTCACGGATCCCACGTTGCAGTGCTGTCACACCCGTACCTCACTCCCCCCCCCCCATCCCCGTAGCAGTATTCAACCAATCGTTTAATACTGCTCTCTGCCACCGCAGGAGGAATCGGAAGTCTTCAGAGCCAAGAGTGCTCCCGAAGTAGGGCGGCTCCGCGTGTCTTTGGGAGCAGTTTGTTCCCAAAGACTTCCGAAGCCTTCTGCGGCGGGGGATTCAAACGGGAGAGTCAGCGCTGCAACAAGGGGACCAGGAGAGGAAAGGGAAGGCTCTATTGGAACCAGAGCATTCCCTCTCCTTAGGTAAGTATCTGATTATATTTTTTTTTCAGGTTCCCATTGACTTTGAGGTGAAAAATAAGTAAGCTTTGTAAATCAGCATAAGAGAGGGCGGCTGCCGAAACAGGAAAACTATCACACTCAACAGAATTTTCCTTTCTTGGATGGTTTCCATGGCAGCAGGTGGCTAGTGCTGCCATGGAGACACCAGGAAATAAGAACATGGAATCATATTCGCTGCAATTTTCCTTTCCTAAATCATCTCCATGGCAACACTAGCTGCCTATCGCCATGGAGACTCCAGGAAAATAGCTGATTTACTAAAGCTGTGTTCAGCCAGGCAGCCTGTCCTGAGAAGGCTAGAGGCGGAGTAAGAGGAAAGGAAAGGAGGGGGGGGGGGGGGGAGATCCTGCAGCAAATGAGCGAGCAGTGTCTGTAGTGGGAAGAACAATAGCAATCAACTTTCTTGGTTCAGCATTATAGATCTCTAAACCAAATAATGGGACAGCTCTACTGATGCTAGATTTTTGCACAAAATGATCACAAATGATCATCTAACGAAGATCTGGTGTTGGCTGTATGTACCTTAAAGCAGGGGTCCCCAACCTTTTCGGACCCGAGGACCGCTTTGATGCAAGACATTTTCTCCAAGGCCCGGCAGACCAGGATGCTGGGAAATCAAGCACGCTGCTCGACGTCCCTCCGCCCCCCCCCCCCCCGCATAGCAACACTGCGCAACATCAGCGCTACTCAGCTGAGACGTGTGTGCAGCCCGACCCAGAGAAATCGCCCAAAGGGATCAAATCCTGATCCCAGATGGGTGACATCAGTTGCTAGTGTGTGTGCAGCTTAAAGTGTATCCAAGAACATAAATCAGAAGGATTTTATACTTATCTGGGGCTTCCTCCAGCCCCATACATAGGTGCGCATGCACAGAAGAGCCCGACTTGCACAACCAAGCCAAATTACCGGGGTTGACTGCGGCTGAACGGAGCCACACAGGAGGACAGTGAGGGAGGCAATCATGCTTATGGGGCTGGAGAAAGCCCCACGTAAGTATAAAATCTCTAGGATTCTAAAATATATGGTGCTGAAATCTAGGTTGCCAGCAATGTGTTTCTGTAAATGTAGAAGTCAGTGGGAGCGCTGAGCTGTGACTGTAAGGAGACAGTACTTAAAGTCAGGTCAGTGGCAGTACAGGGGAGTGGGGGTGGGAAGACACAGACCCCAGCTTACAGAATGAGATAAGAAGAACTGCTTGACAAATCCTGCTGCCAGCTAGGGGGAGACACAGGAATAGGAGAGGGGATTTGTCAGTCAGAACTCTGCACTTTTTCACCTATGGTTCAGAAGCAACTAGAGCAGATACGTGCATGCTGAGTGATAGGCTGTCACTGAGGCAGCGTGTGCTGTGCTGTTTGTCTGCTTCTAAACCGTGGGTGAAAAAGTGCAGAGCTCTAAACAAATCCCCTCTCCTATTCCTGTGTCTCTCCCAGCTCAAGCATTGCAGCTCGTCTCCCCTTCTATTCCAGTCTTGGAAAGCAAACTACAATTACCTCACTACTGCAGAGTCAGGACTGAGGGAATAATGACAGCTGACTCTTCACTGTGTCTCCCTCCTCGGACTGTGCTGTAGTGTTGTCCGGATCATGAACGATTCATCTATTTTATGAGTCGATCATCCGAATCATCAAAATGAACGATTCGGATCGCAAAAGGGGCGGGGCCAGGAGCGACACGCCCCCTCCCAGCGGGCAGACAGGTCCTGGAAGCAGGGATCGCTCTGTTGGATGGGAGGCAGCCTTGCAGGGAGACAGGTAGATGAGAGAGAGGGGACATGGGTGCCACTGCCAGATATGTGTAGAGCACACATACTGGCGGCTATAATCTGCTGCTCATTATAGGCTGTCTGTTCCGTAGTGCTGCACAGTGAACACATTGGAAGTTTGGCTCAGCACAGCTCAGTAACTTTGCAGACAGTGTGATTGAAAGGCAATATAATCCTCCTGCGCTCAGCACTAAACAGCTGCACTTATCTTCTGGGAATGCTTTCTTTCACTGTGCGACCTTTTCTTTCAAAGTGTACAGATGAACATATAGGTGAAATATATGTAAAGCATATGACTTCAGCATGTGGGTATTACGTGCAAACATTTCTGCTCGTCCCTCCTCCCATCTCTGTCCACTCCCTGCCCTCTGTCCATCTTCTCCCCTTCTCTGTGTGTCCACCCCCCTCTCCTTCTCCTGTCCACAGACCTGTCCTGCTGTTCATTTCACCCCCGAATGCTTCCGGTAGTAAAATGATCCGAGATTCGGATCAAAGATCCGGATCTCTTCAATGATCCGATTCGAATCATCCGGATCATTGAAAAGATCCGAACTTCCCATCTCTACTGTGCTGCCTCACTCTCATCCAGGATGCTTGTACTAGCCGGGTTTTGTGTGCGCACGCTTCATTGGCTGCCTCTCTCCCTTTCATTGTGCCAGAGCCTCACTGATTGGCTGGTGGTAGGAAGGGAGGGCGGGACAGAGGAGGAGATGTGTATTGGCTCAGCCATCCGGGGACCAGCCTCTGTATGTATTCCTGCTGGAGGCTTCCGGGTAGCACGATGGATAGTACATAAGTTACAGCCGCGGCTGTCAGTGAACCGCGGCTGCACTGCAGTGAGGCAGGGGACCACGGCCCAACAGAACATGTCCTGCGGCCCGGTGGTTGGGGACCCCTGCCTTAAAGGACATCTGAGGTGAAAATAAACTGATGACAAAAACAATTGTATCAATCCTCCTTCTCCTAGAAATGACTTTTTTTTTTAGATATCCCACAGTTTTATTTTATATGTAAATCAAGCTTTTAAGTTGTTACTGTTTCATTGTCTCTGCTCAATGACACCTTCATTGGAGTATGTCAGAGCTCAAATCTTTGAATTATTGTCCCTTTTTATCTCTTTCCTGCTCCAGGAAGCCATTTACTGACAGGAAAGTATTTTATGGCTGTAATTACTTATTAGTGAGGGATATGCTATAGTCTGACCCAATCAAACCCGGGGAGAAACTGTCACTTGCATACCTGATGTTTAACTCTTTCAGGCAAAAAAAGAAAAAAAGGAACACAGCCTAGTTAGTTGTGTGCTAGGCACTGTATATACTGATGTCTATCTCATCATGTCAAATCAGGTGTCCTTTAAAGAGAACTTAAAGTGAGAGGGATATGGAGGCTGACATATGAAGGCACTGGTATTGCTTTCATTTTAATGAATACCAGTTGCCTGGCTGTCCTGCTGGTCATATTATCTGAATGCAGCTGCAAGACTGTTAGCTAGCTAACCCCGCCATTGCCACATAACACCAACCCTGTGCTCACTCCACTGGCTACCCATAAAATGGAGAATTCTGTTTAAGATTGGCTTGACATTCAAATGTTTGCACCATCTGGGCCCTGGATACATGAAGGACTTGCTGCAACTGTATCACCTCTCCCCCACAATCTTAGATCAAAAGAGTCTAATAACGTGGTCACCCCCAAGTCCACCTCTAAACCTTTGGCGACAGAGCCTTCTGTCATGCTGCCCCTACCCTTTGGAACTCCCTGCCTCACCCAGTCGGGACATCTCCATTCCCGGAAGCATTTAAGTCAGTGGAGTGAGCGAAGGGTTAGTGTTACGTGGCAATGGTGGGGTTAGCTAGCTAACAGTCTGGCATTTATGAACACCTGACTATTTCTGTAACACAGTCCAGCCTGCAGCCCTGTATTGATCTGAGATATATCTATGCGCCTTGAGTCTCATGGGAGAAAAGCGCTTTACAAATGTTATTGTATTGTATTGTATTCTTTTAGCCGTAGACCCTGAACAAGCATGCAGATCAGGTGTTCTGACTGAAGTGTGACAGGATTAGCCATATGCTTATTTCAAGCGTGTGATTCAGACACTACTGCCGTCATAGAGATCAGCAGGACTGCCAAGCAAATTGTATTGGTTAAAAGTAAATGAATATGTCAGCCTCCATATTACTCTCACTTCAAGTGTGCTTTAACCTCCTTGCCGGTTATCCCGAGCTCAGCTCGGGGTAACCTGCGTAGGAGGATTTCTCAGGCCCCGCTGGGCCGATTTTCAAAATGTTTTTTTCCCTACACGCAGCTAGCACTTTGCTAGCTGCGTGTTGTACGCGATCGCCGCAGCCACCTGTCTATTTGCCGCTACCCGCCGCACCAAGCCGCAACCCCCCCCCCCCCCCGACCCCTGCGCAGCCTGGCCAATAAGTGCCAGGCAGCGCTGAGGGGTGGATCGGGATTCCCTCTGGCGTCCCGACGTCCATGACGTCTGTGACGTCATCCCGCCCCGTCGCCATGGCGACTGGGGAAGCCCAGCAGGAAATCCCGTTCTGTACAGGATTTCCTGCTTACTCTGATCGCCGGAGGCGATCGGAGTGGGTGGGGGGATGCCGCTGCTCAGCGGCTATCATGTAGCGAGCCCTGGGCTCGCTACATGATTTTAAAAATAAATAAATAAATAAAAAAGTGCTCTGCTGCCCCCTTGCCGCGGGAATTGGACCGGCAAGGGGGTTAATGCCTTCCTCTTCCCTTTAAGGTTGGAGAACACTGAATTGTCCCCCTCCTTGGGCAGCAGTGCCTGTACTTCCCCAATTGTAGCCTTACTAGCCTTCCCTATACAGCAGTCTGCCTCTTCCATGTCCCCTCCCCCTCCTCCACCGCAGGCAGCATCTCCAGGCTTCAGTCCGTATGGCCTATTGGACATGGTGCAATCACTTGATTTGTATGGAAGTTGAGTTATTGGCCTATCAGCGGTGCCCTCTGGTTTGGAGCATTTTAGGAGCAACAAATGACTTTTAAAAGCCCTTTAATAAACGGTAAAAATGTGAGCGTTTTACTGTCCACAGTCAGCGCTTAGCATATTTAAAGAACAACTAAAGCGAGAGGGATATGGAGGCTGCCATATTTATTTCCTTTTAAGCAATACCAGTTCCCTGGCTGTCCTGCTGATCCTCTGCCTCTAATACTTTCAGCTACAGACCCTGAACAAGCATGCAGCATATCAGGTGTTTCTGACATTATTATCAGATCTGACAAGATAAGCTGCATGCTTGTTTCTGGTGTTATTCAGACACTACTGCAAACAAATAGATCAGCAGGGCTGCCAGGCAACTGGTATTGTTTCAAAGGAAATAAATATGGCAGCCTCCATATCTGTCTCACTACAGTTGTCCTTTAAGTTAAGTTGATCCTGGAACTTCCATCAATGAAAACAGAAGTTAGCACCGGGCTAATTAGATCGTGCAGCTGCAAATCCATGACCTGGCAGCTCATCCGTTAGTTAATTAGTAATTCTCCGATCTGATTCGCTCTGTGCAAAGTTCTCCTTCTGTCGGAGCAAATTCTGGTCCCAATCAAGCAAAATCTGCACAAGCCACACATTTTCAGCTCATCCCTGGTGATGGGTTCACGCTATAGCAAAATACCTCCGGGGTCATCAGAATTAAAACAACATTGTACAAGCCATGTTAATTAGCTGTGTTTCTTGCTAGGATTTGTGCAGGCTCTTCAGGTATCCGCTGTGCCAATGGGAAATCGTTAGTTGCCCTGGAAGAAGGGAAGTTGCTCAAAAGTAATTAAAAGTAAGCTGGCCATACATCTAGCAATTTGGCTCTGCGATCGACAGTTTAATTCAAATTATTTTATCGAATTGAGTGTGTTGCAGTATGCTAAAAAGTGGCCAATATGTTGAATAGACCAATTTAGTCGATCCAGCAGGATGGAAGATATCGGTCATTCGCACAAGAATTGGCTACGGTTTACATATTCAATCGACACTGAATCGATTTTTGCATTCAGAGGCACAGCATCGGTCAGATCAATAAGTGATGATAAATCGCATAGGATTGTGGTGTGTGGTCCACTAATCATTCGACTTTCAATCAACCACACTTATCAGCCAATGAAGTCCATCGCTTAGCCGATTGAATCAGAATCGCTAGATGTGTGGCTCAGTCTTTGATCTCCCCCCCCAGGGCAAAATTTCCCATTGTGGTCATTGGATACTTCAAGAGCCAGTACAGACATGAAACCACTCAATACACACGGCAAAGTCATACTATTCAGAAAACGTAGATTTCCAAAAATGTAAAAGGACTCGTCATTCAGTGGAAGATGCCAACAGTCGCCAAAACTCAAACTCAAGCTTTCACACACATGCCAAGTGTCTCTAGACTACAGAGCACGCATTGTCCTTCCTTCTCCAGCTAATGAGGCCATACACTGTCAGATTTTCTAAAAAAAGATCAAATCTAATGAAAATCTATTGAAACTATGGTGTTTTATGATCAAATATATTGATCGAGCATGCTGGAAAATCTTGGGCCGACGTAATCGATCGAGTGTGCGGTGGTAATAGCCTAAAATACTTCTGCAAAGGATCCCTAGCCGCTGCCCCCCCAAATGTAAATAAGCCCCCCTGGTGCCGTGCATTCAAGTCTCACCTGCTCCAGCTGCCGCGACTCTCCAGCTGCTCTCAGTCTCGTTCACTGTTTCTCCAGAGTGTCCCCAGGCACGTGCGTGTGACACAGCGATGTGGTGGCTGCGTGTGACAGCGGCGCTCGTGGGAGACCAGGAACAGCTGGAGCAGGTGACATCTGAATCCACAGGTGGGGGACATTAACATTTGGGGGGAACAACGGGCAGACGGGGTCACAAAGCTGATTCACGGGAATCAGTCTGCGGTGTGTGGGCTGCCAACAGATCTCTCTCCAATCAGATTCGATCAGAGAGAGATCTGTCTCGTGGTCGATCTGCCTGTACATCGTTAGATGTATGGGTGCCTTTAGGGCTTGTCCACACTGCAGGCGTTTTCAGATTTTTTACCCCCCTTGCGGTTTTTCAAACCCCACCCCCCCGCGCGACCGTGTGGCCAATGAATGTCTATGAGAAGGTTCATATCAGCGCGGGTCGTGCGTGGTGCGGCAGGAAAGCGGCGCGTGTTCCATTTTCTGGGCAATTCCGCCTCAACTGAAGGTATAGGAAATTCAGCGAACAAAACGCGCAATAAAGCGATTGCGCTTGTGTTAACAATAAATACATTATATTTATTATTTTCCGGGTCATAGAGTTCACTTCCTGACTTGCGTCGGGGAATGAATTACAAAACTGCTCAGAAAAAAACGTTTACAAAAAAAAACCGCTAAGCACAAAAACGAATCGCCCACCCAAACGCCCCGGGAATCGGAAAAAAAAGACGCCTCAAGACAAAAAAAACAACGTGGACCGACACGTGAACGGAACTCAATGTGAACAAGGCCTAAAGGCTAGTACACACTAGCAATTTTGATTGACCAATGATTGCTCAATTTTACCACCTCCATGTAGTATGACCATTTACCTATATAATCTGCATAGAATTGAAAATCTGTTTGGCCCTCATACTACATGGAGGTGGTAAAATTGAGCAATCATTGGTCAATCAAAATTGCTAGTGTGTACTAGGCTTTAGACTATCCAGAACACTATCCTCCCCCACTTTTCAGCACACAGCCCACACTAGGCATGCAGAGAACCCAATTGGGCACCCCACTTTTTATGAGAACGAGCAGACCCCAGAGACAGACAGCAAGCCTGGAGGGAGGTTGGCATACCTGATCCTCGAGTGCAGGGCTATCTTCTTTTTCCTTCCCGCATGCTGCTCACTGCCCATGCTAGAGCTTGTCCCGACCTGATGATGCGGCTGTATATGGATATTCTGAGTGTACGCATCATCAAGTGGGGACAAGCCTCTAGTACGGGCAGCGCACAACATGTGGGGAAGGCAGAAGCTCTGAACTAGCTCAGGACAGTGGATCAGGTATTTCCACCTCCTGGCCAGCTACACACTGACGCCCTCTGTCTCTGCAGTCTGTCTGTTATATAAGGAGGAGACAGACAGACTGCCCCGTCTGTGCCCCTAGTGGCAGAGGTTGGGGGAACTGGCCCTAAACATTTTGTCCTAACAACGCCACTGCCATTGACTGTTCCAATATGTGGTTGTCAATGTCCTGCCACTCCCGTTCGTACCTAAAGGGAACCCGCGGTGAGAGACATACAGAGGCTATTTATTTACTTTTAAACAATACAAGTTGCCTGGCTGTCCTGCTGATCCACTGCCTCTAATACTTTAAGCCATAGACCCTGAACATGCATGCAGCAGATCAGATGTCTGTAAAAAAAAAATTGACAGGATTTGCTGCATGCTTGTTTCAGATGTGTGATTTAGACCCTACTGACCAGAAAAATCAACAGGACAGCCAGGCAACTGGTATTGTTTAAATTGAATAAATATGGCAGCTTCCATAAGTCTCTCACCATGGGTTGTTTTTAATCAATACATACTACAGACATTCGCGAATATTATTTTATCAAATTAAATCTACAATCTGCAGAATAATTCCAATTCACAGACAAGCAGACCAGAATTTTTCCTTGGACCAGAAGTGAATATTAGCTCATGTGTACCCCTAGGATCGGGCATCTAATTTGGATTTGGCAAAAGTACCTCTATGGCAAACTCATGGGACCAACATAGGGTCTTACGCCAGTCACGCTGCAGTCCTAACACCTCTCTATAGAGGGTGCTGTGGTGCAATCAGTGTATCTGAGGGGCAGTTCGTCAGCTGCATTCTTTTTCTAGGATGTCAACTTGCTTTGCTACAAACACACTCTTCATAAAATATGAAAGATCACAGAACATAAAACCCACCTTTACTGTATCAAACGGATGTCCGACTAGCACACCAGCTGCACCTGCGGATGAGAAAACACGGACAGTGTCATTTTCAGAGCTTTAAAGCGGATCCGAGATGAAAAACTAACTATAACAAGTAACTTGTCTATATATCTTATCTAAAGTTTAGATAGTTTACACAGCAAATCTAGCTGCAAACAGCTTCAACAGTTTATGATTATTTATTCCTGTGATACGAGGGCCGCCATGTTCTGTTTGTCACAGGGGCAGCACGGTGGCATAGTGGTTAGCACTCTTGCCTTGCAACACTGGGTTCCTGGTTCGAATCCCAGCAAGGTCAACATCTGCAAGGAGTTTGTATGTTCTCCCTGTGTCTGCGTGGGTTTCCTCCGGGAACTCTGTTTGCCTCCCACATTCCAAAAACATACAGATAAGTTCATTGGCTTCCCCCTAAATTGGCCCTAGACTATGATACAAGCACTACACGATACATACAGACATAGACATATGACTATGGTAGGAACTAGATTGTGAGCCCCTCTGAGGGACAGTTAGTGACAAGACAATATACTCTGTACAGTGCTGCATATTTATGTTGGCGCTATAAATACTTCAATAAATAAATAAAAATTACACACAGGCAAGCTGATAGCATCTCCAGGCCTCAGCCTGTGAAAACTTCACTCTCCTCCTCCCCTCTGCCTCTGAAATCTCTGGCTAGTAACCTCCTCCTCCTCCTGCCCAGACTGAGCTCCCATAAGCCCTTGCTACAGTGCCAAGGCTCTCTCAAGAAGCTGTGGACGAGGCTTGTTTCGTTTATAGGGAATTAGAGTATTAAAACAAAACAATAAAAGTATTTAGCTTGAGGAATGCCCTATAAACAATAGGAAAGGAACACAATTATGCAATGAGTAAAAGTTTATCTCGGATCCACTTTAAGGGAAATGCTGCCCCTCTAATGTTTTGTGTGTTGCCCCCTCCCCACCTCGGTACCCATGCATGCAATTATACTTTACCTGCCGCCGTCCGCGCTGAGTGTCCTCTTACTTCCGCATTTGCGCCCCCACATGGTTGCCGGCGTTCTAGCAAGTGGGACGCCTGTGTGATGTGCCCGACGTTCTATATGCCGGTACTCACGTGGAGGCGATTGGGGAAATAGGGCGCAGACGTTGGACAGATATAGTATAACTGCACAGGCGCCGGGGGGACATGAAGCTTTAGTGGGGACAGCAGACTGGGGTTTCTGTCGCATTTGTTGTTCGCAATTACCGCTCGCCGTTACTGCTGTGCACTCTACCGAGCATGTCGGTCCGAGATTTTCCAGTATATTTAATCGATACATACAACCAATTTTGGGCAGAAATTAAAGGAAGCCAGAGCTGAATGAAATAAAAAGTTTTATACCTACCTGGGGCTTCCTCCAGCCCCATACGCTCGGATCGCTCCCATGCCGCCGCCCGCAGCTGTCTGCAGCTCTGGTACCGGGTCCTGTCACTTCTGTCAGTCGGACTCAGTCTGATGTAAGAGAAGTGCGCTGTTTGCGTATCTCTCCATCAGCCCCCGGAGATATACGTAGAGGGCGCACTTCTCCTAAGTAGACTGGCACAGACTAGCTGAAGTAACGGGACCCGGTTCCAAAGCTGCGGGTAGCAGAGGACGGCGGCGCGGGAGCGATCTGAGCGTATGGGGCTGGAGGAAGCTTTTTCTTTTATTCAGCTCCGGTACACTTTAGGCCTCTTTCACAGTGGGACGTTGCGTTTGATACGACGTTAAGGTCGCACAACGTGCCCCTAATGCAACGCATTGAAAGACTATAACTTGGACGTTATAGTACATTCTTTAGCCCTGCGTTTGGTGCGCCGTTTTCGTTGCACAGTGATGGAACGAAAACGGCGCATGCGTTAAATTAACAACAAAAAAAACCATTACTGAGCATGTGCAACACACACAACGCAGCAGATTTATTGCTAAACGCACAGCATGCAGCACTTTCTAAATATTGCTACACGTTACACACAACGCAACGTGTGCACTGTGAGTGTCGCACAGACTTGGTATTGCTGATTGCTGTGCGTTAGTCTGCGTTAAAACATTTTCTAACGTGCAACTTTAACGTCTCACTGTGAAAGAGGCCTAAAACGAATTGTCCATCGGGCATGCTCTTGGCAGCACCGATTTTCATCAGATTTGACAATAATCATCAAATCTAATGGACGATTGGCCGCCAAGTCTACAGATATATGGCCATCTTTAGTGTGCTAAATGTCACTGGGTAATCAGTGGCTGTGAACACAACATGCAGTGTACGGCCTCCCCATCCCCCCAGGCTGAGTGAGATCACACAGATTACCAGCGTACAGAGATCACCTCTTATCTCTCTCCCAAGGATATCTGTGAGTTTTGCTAAAATGCACAAATTACGATGAATGTATGGGGTCCGATCTGCAATAACAGAAGCTGAACAAACACTTTTTTTCATAAAAGACCTGTTCCAGGACTTGTTTTTATTCAGTTGAATCTTCCCTGAGTTAAAGTAGACCAGAAATCTTGTACAAGACAGGGCCCTTTTCCACTAGCAAGCGCAAATCACCTGCGCTTGCAATCACGCAGGCGCCTTTTTCCACTGTCGGCGTTCTGCTGTACCGCCGCCAGGAATGTAACGCGATTGCGACGAGAATTGCGCAGGACGGCGATCACGTTTCGGCAAAAAACGGATCGCGATCAAAGCTCCGTAGTGGAAAAAGAGCACCGCGATTTACATGTTATCGCGGTGCTCTTGCGATTAGAAAAACAGCTGCGATGTGCTTTTTAAATCGCATCGCAGCCAGTGGAAAAGAGTTTAGCCTTTGTAATCCCCCCTCATTTGTTTCTAATCACAAGTTGTAATCTGATCTCTCCCTGTGTCACATGACTGCCTATGGCAGAAATGGCAGATAAGCCCAAACTTCAAATTGGTTCTGAGCCCTCCAGGCTACTTTAATGCTGGATACACACCATTGCGTTTCTGCGTTCGATGCGTCCGTCGATACGCATCGATTCGATTATTTCCGACATGTCCGATTCAAGCTTTGATGGATTGTTAGGTCGATTTGCCATACTTTACATGGCAATCAACCTAAAAATCATCAAAATGCGTTCGGAAATGCTCGGAAATAATCAAATCGACGCATGCATTCTAAACGGAAACGCATGGTGTGTATCCAGCATAAGAGGATTGAACTTCATCCCAGTCAGTAGCTGATACCCCCTTTCCCACCAGAAATCTTTACCTTTTCTCAAATAGATCATCAGGGGGCTCTGTATGGCTGATACTGTGGTGAAACCCCTCCCACAGTGTGATGTCAGGACCATGGTCCTGACCGTTTGCTGTCTGTGACCCTCATTGCATTGTGGGAAATAACAGCTTTTTCCAACTGCCAAGCAAGCAGTATCTCCCTCTGTGCATAGAACTCTAAAGGTGGCCATACACTGGTCGATTTGCCATCAGATTCGACCAACAGACAGATCCCTATCTGATGGAATCTGGTCAGAGAGGGATCGTATGGCCACCTTTACTGCAAACAGATTGTGAACCGATTTCAGCCTGAAACTGTTCACAATCTGTGGTGGTGCTGCCGCCGCTTCCCCCCACCCCGCATACATTACCTGCTCCGCCGGCACGACTCCCGGGTCTCCGCTCTTCTTCTCCGCTCTGGTCTGGTCTCCGGCATGCTTCACTTCTTCCTGTCTGGGGAAAGTTTAAACAGTAGAACGCCCTCTACTGTTTAAACTTCCTGCCGGGACAGGAAGAAGGGAAGCATGCCGGAGACCAGACCAGACCAGAGCGGAGAAGAAGAGCGGAGACCCGGGAGTCGCGCCGGCGGAGCAGGTAATGTATTGCAGCTGTATTGCGTCGGTCGTCGGGCACTCGAACGCCGCTAGCGATGCGCTCTTTACCCGCGGGCGATCGACGGTTATTTTCTGCACGGCGCGATCGACGGGATCGGACGGCATGGATCGAAATTCGGCGTGTAGCGCGAACGATTGGCAGCAGATTCTATCCCAGTGATCGAATCTGCTGTCGAAACGGCGGCAAATCGGGCCAGTGTATGGCCAGCTTAAAGGTGGCCACACACGATACAATAAAATGATCCGATTTTACAGTAATTCGATAAAAACGATCGTATCTCTCGAAAAAATGGAAAGCTTTTTTTTTCATTTGACTGAAAAGTCTGATCGGATTTCCCATTTTTTTTCGATTTAAATCGATCCAGAATGCCAGATATTTCTCTTCAATTTCTACTAAAGATTGTATGGTGTGTGTTGGATTGTTAATTTATTAATATACACACCCTAGCAATTTTTTCAGAGTATCCAATCATTTTTATCATAATTGGGGGAAAAATTGAACATAGGTGTGTAGTACATTGGTCATATGTTACAATCAGTCAGAAAAATGGATTGCAATTCTTAGATTGAACAGATATTTAAAAAATGGTATGGTGTGTGGCCACCTTTAGTAATGAACATTCCATACAGTTCACTTGGCAGAACTAGAGGTCACCACCAGTGATACATTCCAGAATGTAAATCAGGGAGAGGAAAGATTTTACAATCAGGCACTGACTAAATAATGTATAGATGAATACAGTACTGTGAGAAAAATAAGCAATTGTATTCATTATGTTATTTTCGCTACAGCTCCTTTTTAAATTCTGATTGTGCTGCCCAGCATTCTGCATCCCATAAATCTCAGCACCAATCCAACACCGCCATGTCCCCCTACCAAATCACACTGCATAGCCACGCCCCTACTGCCAATGACACTTACCTAGTGGTTGTGGGTCGCCATGAGGTCTTTGTATTCTGTCAAAATCACAACTTATTATCTAATTCCTCCACAAGTCCTAAACAAAACCCATCTGTGGGTATTTATCACACACAGAGATAAAATCTATTGCCAGGCGCAAAAGGAGATGACTGAAAAATCAGCTGCGTGTTCAGAAAGGGAAATCCCCTGGACCCTTAGAATGTTGAAAATAATTTAAAAAGAGACACTGAAGCGAAAAAAAAATGATGATATTATGATTTGTATGTGTAGTACAGCTAAAAAATAAAACATTAAGATCAGATACATCAGTGTAATTGTTTCCAGTACAGGAAGAGTTGAGAAACTCCAGTTGTTATCTCTATGCAAACAAGCCATTAAGCTCTCCGACTTTCAAAGTCCTGGAGAGGGCTGTTTTCTGACTTTTATTATCTCAACTGTTCCTGGACTATTTACTTTTCCTCTGCTAGGCCTGGAACCCACTGAAATCAGCAAACGCAAAACGCAACCACTAGCGTTTTGTCTGAGCGGTTTGCAAGCGGATTCATGCGCGTTTTCGGTCGCGTTTTGCAACATTGTATTTTTTTGCCCAGCGGGTGCGTAGCGTTTTGTGTTTTGCGTTTTTATCCTGATTGGTCCTGTGAATTATTTTTAATTTTGTTACAGTGTGCTGAACCGCAAAACGCTAGCAAAACCACTCAGTTTAGGTTTTGCTGAGCATTTCCGCTAGCGTTTCAATACTTTACATTGAAGCGCTAACGCTCCCAAAATGCTGCACGTCCTGCGTTTGCGTTTCTGAGAAACGCAAACGCTCCTGTGGAAGTTGCCCCATCCATTAACATTAGCCCAGCGTTTTGGCAAAATGCTAGCGTATCGCAGTGCTGCCAAAACGCTGCCAAAAGCGCTCCTGTGGGTTCCAGCCCTTAGAGAGAGGTCATTACTTCACAGACTGCTCTGAAAGACTCATTTTGAATGCTGAGTGTTGTGTAATCTGCACATATTATAGAATGATGCAATGTTAGAAAAAACACTATATACCTGAAAATAAAAGTATGAGAATATTTTCTTTGCTGCTAATCTTCTAGTAATTATTCATAGTACACAACCAATTCACTATATCATATTTTTTTTTCGCTTCAGTGTCTCTTTAATGCAGTCAAACACGCGCTATGATAACCCCAAATTTAATCAAAATTCAAATCAAGTTCATTAAAACCGGATAAAACCGCACAAAACTTCACAACAAGATCATATAAATTCAACAACAGACTCACTGTTCCAACTCTTTCACACACTTCACGCATACGACTGGCTTGAAGGGCCCTTCAATTTCTATATAAGCCGTAATGTATATAAAAAAATATAAATGATTAAAAAAAAATCACTAGAATATCCTAATAGTGTCTTCTATAAGAGAGGCAACACCACTGTCGCTTGTAACAGTATTGTTCCTTAGTTTAAGCGTTCTTCATATAATCCACTCTTGATCCAGCATAAGTATTTGCAACTCACGTATCCATATAGTAGTGGGTTTACGTCTGGCGGCGATGGACTTCTTACTGATGGCATCAGGCTTTCGCCTGTTCGTGGCCCCGTAACTTTATGACGCACTAGATTCATGTGCGTCTATCACCGGTGTAATGTCAGAATGGGCAGCCCAGAAGCAGCCTTCCTCACTGAGTATCACGCATGCTCAGTGGGAAGTTAGACATTATTTACCTGAAATATCTCTGCTTCCGCACCTCCTACACTCCCGAAATTTTCAGGGGAGGGAGGGGACCCCCAGATCTAGCTCTGTGTCGAATTGCAGCCCCCGAGCCCCGCTAGTTCCCGAGATAGACTTTGTTCACAGGGCGGCCGCTGCGCGCTCCCACGACCAGCCCAGATCCTAAGCCCAGATAGCAAGTTGCCTCTTAAATTAGCAAAACCTCAACGCGTTTCGGCCAATAGACGTTGGCCTTCATCAGGAGGGTTTTAAAGCATATGGCAGCCCGCCATCTTTACTCCATATATATATTCTTATTAGGTCCGCCCTTCTATTCTCAATTGGACTAAAGTTCAAAGTTCATAGTTCAAGAAGTATATTCACATCTTTTTTCATGATTATCGCTTGCATTCCAGTCTCCAAATAATATCCCCTATATTTGGGTAGATTCAGTGAATATTTATGTATATATACTCCATAAAGAGTCGCCAGTTAGTAAAACAGTCATCATAAAAAAAAGAGAGGACACTCCACCCATACACATCCTCATACACATAATTTAACCAGACAAAAATTGCCCAAGTATCCATATATCCATATGTCTCAGTTGAACCCGTATGTGTGGCCCACACTGCTCATGCGCCGATGGCAGCCACACACTGATCTCCCACACAAGCACCCGTATATGGGCTGCTAGCCATAACCCATCCAGTCCCCATATCAATTCCATAGTGGGCCCTATGTTTAACATATCTTTCTATTCTAATTGAAAAACGCAAAAAGCTCCATTTCGCTACTTAATCCCTTTGGAATGAGTGTATCCAATTGAAAGATCTACTTCGACTCATTCCGTGACATTTTCTGATTGAAGTTACCCCCCCCCTCTCTTCTGGGAAAATTGGGAGGGTTAAACATTCCAGGAATTTGGGGCCTACAGATGACGGCTATCTGAGCTGACTGATGACTATAGATTTGGGTCCCTGTTTTGGTGTAACAATTGGCTGTGTTGACATTTCCCAGCAATGGCTGCTATTCCCCTCCAGATATGGAGCCACAGGCAGTCCCAGCTCTCCTCCCACTTATGGGACAGCCATTGACATCTGCAGGTAGCGCTACTTTACATATAATCATGGTAATTGAGGATTATCCTCGTCCCCAGGACAAGATTTTCTGGGAAAACAGAGTCTTTGATGAGTTCTGACTTCTGTCAACTCATCTACCTGCAAACAGCAGCAGACATGTGATCAGAGGGATAGTTAATATAAGTTAAGGTGGCCATACACTGGTCGATTTGCCAACAGATTCGACCAACAGATAGATCCCTCTTTGATCGAATCTGATCAGAGAGGGATCGTATGGCTGCCTTTACTGTAAACAGATTGTGGATCGATTTCAGCATGAAATCGATTCACCATCTGTGGAGCTGCCGCTGCCGCTCCCCCCCTGCCACCTATACATTACCTGCTTTGCCGGCGCGAGTCCCCCGGTCTCCGCTGTCTCTTCTCCGGTCTGGGCTCCTCCAGCTTCACTTTACTTCCTGCCGGGGGAAGTTTAAACAGTAGAGGGCGCTCTACTGTTTAAACTTCCTGCCGGGACAGGATGTTCAGTGAAGCCAAGCCAGCCGGACCGGAGACCAGAAGAAGACAGCGGAGACCGAGGGAGTCGCGCCGGCCGGAGCAGGTAATGTATAGCCGTTAGCGTCGGTCGTCGGGCATTCCAACACTGCTATCAATGCACTCCCGACCCGCCGGCGATTAAGCAAGTCTTCCACACGGACGGACCGACGGGAATCGACAGGAACGTTTGATTTCACAGTGATCGAATCTGCTGTATATCAGCGGGAAAATTGTTAGGTGTATGGGCCCCTTAACAGAAAATCTAACAGGAAATTGTATGGTGTATTCCCAGCATAAGACAATTGGCTGTGTTGACATTTCCCAGCAATGGCTGCTATTCCCCTCCAGATATGGAGCCACAGGCAGTCCCAGCTCTCCTCCACTTATGGGACATCCATTGACATCTGCAGGTAGCGCTACTTTACATATAATCATGATAATTGAGGGTTATCCTCGTTCCCAGGACAAGATTTTCTGGAGAAAACAGTCTTTGATGAGTGCTGACTTCTGTCAACTCATCTACCTGCAAATAGCAGCAGACATGTGATCAAAGGGATAGTTAATATAAGTTAAGGTGGCCATACACTGGTCGATTTGCCATCAGATTCGACCAACAGATAGATCCCTCTCTGATCGAATCTGGTCAGAGGGATCGTATGGCTGCCTTTACTGCAAACAGATTGTGAATCGATTTCAGCATTAAATCGATTCACCATCTGTGGAGCTGCCGCTCCCCCCTGCCACCTATACATTACCTGCTTTGCCGGCGCGAGTCCCCTGGTCTCCGCTGTCTCTTCTCCGGTCTGGGCTCCTCCAGCTTCACTTTACTTCCTGCCGGGGGAAGTTTAAACAGTAGAGGGCACTCTACTGTTTAAACTTCCTGCCGGGACAGGAAGTTCAGTGAAGCCAGCCGGACTCGGAGACCAGAAGAAGACAGCGGAGACCGAGGGAGTCGCGCCGGCCGGAGCAGGTAATGTATTGCCGTTAGCGTCGGTCGTCGTGCATTCCAACACTGCTATCAATGCACTCCCGACCCGCCGGCGATCAAGCAAGTCTTCCACACGGACGGACCGACGGGAATCAACAGGAACGATTGATTTCGGACGGAAATCGATCGTTCTGTCAGCGTTTGCGCAAACGATTTCACAGCAGATTCGATCACAGTGATCGAATCTGCTGTATATCGGCGGGAAAATCGTTAGGTGTATGGGCCCCTTAACAGAAAATCTAACAGAAAATTGTATGGTGTATTTCCAGCATAAGACAATTGGCTGTGTTGACATTTCCCAGCAATGGCTGCTATACCCCTCCAGATATGGAGCCGCAGGCAGTCCCAGCTCTCCTCCCACTTATGGGACAGCCATTGACATCTGCAGGTAGTGCTACTTTACATATAATCATGATAATTGAGGGTTATCCTCGTCCCCAGGATAAGATTTTCTGGGAAAACAGTCTTTGATGAGTGCTGACTTCTGTCAACTCATCTACCTGCAAACAGCAGCAGACATGTGATCAAAGGGATAGTTAATATAATGGTACGTACACACTTGCGACTATGGTCGTTTGAAACAGCAGCTTAACGATCGGTCTGCCGACAAAAGAACTTTACCAAACTATCTACGACCAACGAACGATATCGGCACGATGAGAAAATCCAACAGGACGTATCGTATCGAGCGACAATCGTTACAAAACTATAGTGTGTACAGACATCGGCCGAGAACGATTGTTACATGGGCCAATGCGCCTGCGTCGGATTCTGCCCAGCTTCCGTACTTCCTGTGTAACACAGCCCATAAAGATTGTTACATTATAAATTTCAAATAAACTTTTTTTCAAGTTAACTATGATATATTTGTATTTTTTTTTTATTTTATATAAATATGTACGCAACATTTCCCTCTGATCGTTCTTTTCTGCGAGAACGATCGTTAAAATGTGTATGATGATCGCTGCATCCCATCGTTGCATTCCAATCCTTCCAATATTGTTCGTATGGTAACTATCGTTTCTTGCAAACGATTGCTATCGCAAGTGTGTACGTACCATAAGTTAGCGTATGCAAGCTTTACCAGTCTAGCTATGCATACGATACAGTGAGGGTCTATGTGGCCCAACAGATATATCCCTCTCAAGCCTAAAGCCCCATCTACACTATACGATTCTTTGTGCGATTTGATTACGATTCTATTTGCGATCGGATTAATTCCGACATGTCCGATCGGGATTCGATTTGATTTAATTCGATTTGCCATTGCAAAACAATGGCGAACTGAATCTAATCGAATCCCATTCGGACTTTTCGGATTTAATCGGATCGTAAATAAAATCGTAATCGAATCGCACAAAGAATCGTATAGTGTAGATGGGACTTAATGCCTGGCACACACGATGCAATATCTGTCAGATTGACAGTTGAACCGATTGTTTCTGACAGGTCCGATATGATTTCCGATCATTTTTCTGATTGATGTTGTATGGAAGTGATTGGAAAATTGATCAGAAAATTCATCTGAAATCAGATTGGACCTGCCGGAAATAATCCGATGGAACATTGCATTGTGTGTACCAGGCATTAGGTGCCCATACATCAGACAATGTGTGGACAGGTCGATTAAATCCAGCATCGTGGTCGGTCAAAGACGAAAGATCGCTGTGCGTCGTGAAACATTGTTTGACAAAGTCTTGTTAAATGATGTTGCGCGACATTGTGGCAAAAAAAAATTGTTCTAAAAAATCTTGACGTGGGTATGCATGCGGGGTCCCCCATCTATGCCCCCCTCCCCCTCCACCGTGCCGAGTGGTAGGCGTGCCTTGGCTGGGATTTAAAGGGTACCTGAACTCCTGCACAGGACAGAAGGACAAAATAGAGACATGCACCCTGTGTGTATTTAGAGAGTTTAGCCTATCTAATCTTCCCTCATTTGTGTCTAATCACAAATTGTAATCTCATCTCTCCCCTGAGTCACATGACTGCCAAGGCAGAGATGGCAGATAAGCTTATTGGAAAGCACAGGCTGTTAACAATATGTATTAGCTCTTTATTGGTGCCCTTAGGGCTCGTTCATACTAGAGCGGTTATCGCGCGATTCCCGCTCAGCGCAAAAGCTAGCGGTTTTTAAAAAACGGCTAGCCCATGTAAGCCTATGGCAGCGTTAACCGCAAACGCGTGACATGCACCGTTTTGCCGGTGATTCCCGATTAGCATGCATAGCACCGCTAATCGTGATCGCTTCCAAAACGCTGCAGTGCCCAGTGATTTTTCCGCGTTAATTGCAGAAAAATCCCTCCCACAGTTTTGAGGTTTTAGTGTGAATGAGGCCTAACTGTTCCCTGTCCCCTCCTTGCACCTTTGATGCACCTCTGACACTTTGGATGTCCTTAGCAGGTGTTGGTGCACCATATCAATTGTTATGTATAGAGTGCTTTGGAGGGCCCCATTGTAAAACTTGCACCAGGGCCGATAGCTCCTTAGATATGCCACTGCATTTAGTTCTATTACATGCTCTACTTTCCCTGTCCGACGGCTCTGAATAAGCGTGAAACAGACGAGTACAAAGAGGAAATCGATCTGGTAACTCTGCGCAGCTATTTATATCCCGTCATAGATTGTGAGTGGAAAGACTCCGCGGCTGCCAGGCTGAGTGCGGAGGCCACACGCAGCAGACAACAGACTGCAGGGGGAGGGCTGGGTGATATGCTGCTGCCAGCCTGAGTGCGGAGGCCACACGCAGCAGACAACAGACTGCAGGGGGAGGGCTGGGTGATATGCTGCTGCCAGCCTGAGTGCGGAGGCCACACGCAGCAGACAACAGACTGCAGAGGGAGGGCTGGGTGATATGCTGCTGCCAGCCTGAGTGCGGAGGCCACACGCAGCAGACAACAGACTGCAGGGGGAGGGCTGGGCGATATGCTGCTGCCAGCCTGAGTGCGGAGGCCACACGCAGCAGACCACAGACTGCAGAGGGAGGGCTGGGTGATATGC
Source organism: Hyperolius riggenbachi (assembly GCF_040937935.1). Lineage (NCBI taxonomy): Eukaryota > Metazoa > Chordata > Amphibia > Anura > Hyperoliidae > Hyperolius > Hyperolius riggenbachi. The sequence goes on from NC_090654.1 coordinate 282,492,775, forward strand.
TGCTGCCAGCCTGAGTGCGGAGGCCACACACAGCAGACAACAGACAGCAAGGGGAGGGCTGGGTGATATGCTGCTGCCAGCCTGAGTGCGGAGGCCACACGCAGCAGACAACAGACTGCAGGGGGAGGGCTGGGTGATATGCTGCTGCCAGCCTGAGTGCGGAGGCCACACGCAGCAGACAACAGACTGCAGAGGGAGGGCTGGGTGATATGCTGCTGCCAGCCTGAGTGCGGAGGCCACACGCAGCAGACAACAGACTGCAGGGGGAGGGCTGGGCGATATGCTGCTGCCAGCCTGAGTGCGGAGGCCACACGCAGCAGACAACAGACTGCAGAGGGAGGGCTGGGTGATATGCTGCTGCCAGCCTGAGTGCGGAGGCCACACGCAGCAGACAACAGACTGCAGGGGGAGGGCTGGGTGATAATTATGCTGCTACCAGCCTGAGTGCGGAGGCCACACGCATCAGACCACAGACTGCAGGGGGAGGGCTGGGTGATATGCTGCTGCCAGCCTGAGTGCGGAGGCCACACGCAGCAGACAACAGACTGCAGGGGGAGGGCTGGGTGATATGCTGCTGCCAGCCTGAGTGCGGAGGCCACACGCAGCAGACAACAGACTGCAGGGGGAGGGCTGGGTGATATGCTGCTGCCAGCCTGAGTGCGGAGGCCACATGCAGCAGACAACAGACTGCAGGGGAAAGGCTGGGTGATATGCTGCTGCCTGCCTGAGTGCGGAGGCCACACGCAGCAGACAACAGACTGCAGGGGAAGGGCTGGGTGATCTGCTGCTGCCAGCCTGAGTGCGGAGGCCACACGCAGCAGACAACAGACTGCAGGGGAAGGGCTGGGTGATCTGCTGCTGCCAGCCTGAGTGCGGAGGCCACACGCAGCAGACAACAGACTGCAGGGGGAGGGCTGGGTGATATGCTGCTGCCAGCCTGAGTGCGGAGAGGCCACACGCAGCAGACAACAGATTGCAGGGGAAGGGCTGGGTGATCTGCTGCTGCCAGCCTGAGTGCGGAGGCCACACGCAGCAGACAACAGACTGCAGGGGGAGGGCTGGGTGATATGTTGCTGCCAGCCTGAGTGCGGAGGCCACACGCAGCAGACAACAGACTGCAGGGGGAGGGCTGGGTGATATGCTGCTGCCAGCCTGAGTGCGGAGGCCACACGCAGCAGACAACAGACTGCAGGGGAAAGGCTGGGTGATATGCTGCTGCCAGCCTGAGTGCGGAGGCCACACGCAGCAGACAACAGACTGCAGGGGGAGGGCTGGGTGATATGCTGCTGCCAGCCTGAGTGCGGAGAGGCCACACGCAGCAGACAACAGACTGCAGGGGGAGGGCTGGGTGATATGCTGCTGCCAGCCTGAGTGCGGAGGCCACACGCAGCAGACAACAGACTGCAGGGGGAGGGCTGGGTGATCTGCCACTGCCAGCCTGAGTGCGGAGGCCACACGCAGCAGACAACAGACTGCAGGGGGAGGGCTGGGTGATCTGCCACTGCCAGCCTGAGTGCGGAGGCCACACGCAGCAGACAACAGACTGCAGGGGGAGGGCTGGGTGATATGCTGCTGCCAGCCTGAGTGCGGAGGCCACACGCAGCAGACAACAGACTGCAGGGGGAGGGCTGGGTGATATGCTGCTGCCAGCCTGAGTGCGGAGGCCACACGCAGCAGACAACAGACTGCAGGGGAAAGGCTGGGTGATATGCTGCTGCCTGCCTGAGTGCGGAGGCCACACGCAGCAGACAACAGATTGCAGGGGGAGGGCTGGGTGATATGCTGCTGCCAGCCTGAGTGCGGAGGCCACACGCAGCAGACAACAGACTGCAGGGGGAGGGCTGGGTGATATGCTGCTGCCAGCCTGAGTGCGGAGGCCACACGCAGCAGACAACAGATTGCAGGGGGAGGGCTGGGTGATATGCTGCTACCAGCCTGAGTGCGGAGGCCACACGCAGCAGACAACAGACTGCAGAGGGAGGGCTGGGCGATATGCTGCTGCCAGCCAGAGTGCGGAGGCCACACGCAGCAGACAACAGACTGCAGGGGGAGGGCTGGGTGATATGCTGCCGCATCATACAGAAAATAACACACATGCTAAATAACACAAATCCCAAGTACAGAACTACAGGAATAAGCATGCAGAGGTCCATCGCACTACTCATCTCATTCACATTTCAGCAAAAAGCCGGCCCAAAATTGATTGATATGCAGTCACTGCTCCACCAAACACTGTTCCTATCCCACAGACTCCCCCACTCCCTCTGCCACGCCTCCTCCTGCAGCTCCACTACCTGCTGCTCCTTCGCCACAGCCTCGACTCCTCCTCCTGCCACGCCTCCTTCTGCAGCTCCTCCCATGCTGCTCCACTACCTGCTGCAGTTTCCCCACAGCCCGACTCCTCTTGCCACGCCTCCTCCTGCAGCTCCTCCCATGCTGCTCCACTACCTGCTGCAGTTTCCCCACAGCCCGACTCCTCCTCTTGCCACGCCTCCTCCTGCAGCTCCACTACCTGCTGCTCCTTCCCCACAGCCTCGACTCCTCCTCCTGCCACACCTCCTCCTGCAGCTCCTCCCATGCTGCTCCACTACCTGCTGCAGTTTCCCCACAGCCTCGACTCTCCTCCTGCCACGCCTCCTCCTGCAGCTCCTCCCATGCTGCTCCTTCCCCACAGCCCGACTCCTCCTCTTGCCATGCCTCCTCCTGAAGCTCCTCCCATGCTGCTCCTTCCACACAGCCCCCCGACTCATCCTCCTGTCACCCCTACTCCTGAATAGCGCGGCAGTGGGGGGGGGGGTTGCGAGAGTGGCGGTGGGAGATCAGATACCATTAATCCCAGGGAAGGGCACAGATTCTCAGCTTATGGTAGGCTTAGCAATGAGCCATGTAAAGCTTACCATAAGCTGAGAATCTGTGCCCTTCCCTGGGATTAATGGTATCTGGTCTTGTAGATACTATGGCTATTCTGGAGAATTATATGAATATACAGAACTGCGGTTTCATCTGCACCAAACTCAAGTGATTGCTCAACTAGACCTGCCTGTAATTTCTTTAAGTGGACCTAAACTCAGAACTTCCTTTCTGCTCTAAAAGATAAGCAACAGCATAATGACCTTTAAAGCTAAACTCTCTAAATACATACAGGGTGCATTTCTCTCTGTTTTCCTTCTGTCCTGTGCAAAAGTTCAGGTCCACTTTAAAGAGGAACTGTAGTGAATATAACATAATTAATAAAATTGATTTTTTACAATATTCAATTATAAATCTCAGTGTTTGGCCCATTGTAAAATCTTTCCTCTCCCTGATTTACATTCTGAAATGTATCACTGGTGGTGACATCTTTAGTTCTGTCAGGTGTAGCTCTGCGGAATGTTCATTTACTGAGAGTTCTGAAGCCAGTATAAAATTCACCTGTTCTCCCAATTCTCTGGGAGGGGAATTTTGCATAGCTTAACAGTCTAGGCTAAAGCTTCACTGGTAGGGCGTGGCTACATACCAATATAAACCAATATATAGATATAGGAGGTGATTCTGATGGGGGTACCAGGATAATTGATGTAAAACGATATCCTGATAAATTATCTCCATTTTACTAAAGGGCCTCTTAAGCCGCATCTACACGCGTAGATGCGGCCGCGATGTTCTTTATCAATCGAGCCGCCAGGGGACAATGGCAGGCAATCGAGCGGAAGATAAGCTGCGCCGGCGAGGACGAGCGGGGAATTGAATGCGGCGCACGCGCGGAAGAGGAGATCCGGCGGCTAATCGAGCCGCCGGATCGCAGCCTCATCTACCCGTGTAGATGAGGCTTTAAACTACAGCTTGTCTGGGAAATAAAGACCTGTAGCCTGACTCCTTATTGCCCCTACAGTTATCCTATCTGACTCTTGCCCAAAGTAATGTCAACACGTTCCCCATGTCATAGTGCAAGTCGGAATGGCAGTAGTCATTGCAATTTCTTCCAAATCTCACTGGACAGCAACTGAAAATGTGACGTATTTTCTGCAGGTGTCACAATCAGTCAAGCAGGTAACCTCCTACCTGTGTTTATTCAACAAATCATAAATACTGCTTTCCCTCATACATCTAAAGGTGGGTACACACGTCAGATAAAAGTATTTGGAAAATTAAAGATCACAGACCAATTTTACCCCCTTCCATGTAGTATGAGAGCCATACTCTACAGTCTATTCTATTGAGCTGAACTTCTTCATCAGATAGAAATCTTTGCAAGATGCTGCACACACAGATGCTGTATACATTCAACAGATCAGTATCTGCAAAATATCCGTTCCTGCAAAATGCATTCATAGTCTATGATATCTGCAGATCATCATACACACCTTGTTTAACGGACAATTATCTGCAGATCAGATCCACCAGGATGGATCTTCAGATCTGCAGATAATTGTCTGATCTGCAGATGAATGTCTGTTAAACAAGGTGTGTATGAGGATCTGCAGATATCATAGACTATAAATGCAATTTGCAGGAACCGATCTTTTGCAGGAACGGATCTTTTGCAGATACTGATCTGTTGCATGTGTACAGCATCTTTGTGTGCAGCATCTTGCAAAGATTTCTATCTGATGGGGAGTTCAGCTCCATAGAATAGACTGTGTAGGTATGGCTCTCATACTACATGGAAGGGGGTAAAATTGGTCTGTGATCTTTCATTTTCCAAAGACTTTTATCTGATGTGTGTACCCACCTTTAGTAAAATCGCCTAAGATAGAGTGGGAGGGAGTAAGAGGGGCCAGGGCTGTGGAGTCGGAGTAATTTTGGGTACCCGGAGTTGGAGTCGGTGATTTCGTAAACTGAGGATTTTGTACAAAATCCACAGCCCTGGTAAGTATTAGACTAAGGAGTCGGAGTCGAGGAGTCGGAGTCAGAGCCATTTTGGGTACCTGGAGTAGGAGTTGGAGATTTCATAAACTGAGGAGTCTGAGTTGGAGTCACAAGATTTTTGTACCATCTCCACAGCCCTGTCAGCATGATCATGTGACGCGGCTCCAGGGAAAAGTGAAAGCAGGGATATTTTCAATAATGTCCCATTTCCAGAGACAAATCTTTTCCTAGATCTGTGCAGCACTCAGCTGAAGAGATTGCTTTTATCTGTCTATTAATCCTAATGATCAAATATCAGATAAATTCCTTATCTGGTGTAGAAATCAGACACCATATTGGAACATTTTTCCTGTTAGTGGCAAAATTGTAAAACACTATAACCATAATAAACTAAATATCCAACTTAAAGTCACAATGGTTCTTGCAGTCTGAAGCCGTTCCTGCATGTTTATAGCCTTGAGCTTGACACTTAGGCTAGTTACACACCAGGACGTTGCGTTTAGGGGACGTTATAGGGCACATAACGTGCCCCTAACGCAACACCTGGTGCTCTCTGGTGTAAACGTCGGAGTGAGCCGACATTATGCAGCTCACTCTGGCGTCTGTAATGCGTCCTCTTGGACGCATGCAGCATCACGTGGTCCTGGCCGGCCAATCGCCGCACAGAGCGGCCGCTCCAGGAAGTAAACACTGCACGTCACTGAGTGCATTGAATATTAATTAGCCATGTGCCCGGCCGCTCTCCCCTCCTCCCTAACATGACTGAGCATGTGCAAACAGTCTAACGCGGCTTAGCCGAGTAGAACGCACAGCATGCAGCACTTTGCTGCGTTACAATGTAACGCAACGTGGGCAGTGTGAACAGCCCACTTGTGTTACATTGCTGTGCGTTGGGAGAGCGTTACAGGCTGCACTAACGTGCGCCTGTAACGTCCCTGTGTGCAAGAGGCCTTAAGTCTGGTGTCCAGACAGGTCATGGTGACCTAGAAAGTAAAAAGGGCTAAAAGAAACCAAAAGTCTTGCTTTCAGGGTTATAAAGAAGAGATTTGCATATTCAGGAGTAATGCATTATGGGAAATCACATTTACATCACTTACAACTGAATTATCACAAAATTATCAGACCTTTTATTAGGCAAAATTACATTTTTAGCAAGAGGGCTTTTCTGTCTCTTTCAGCCCTTTATACTTTCCACTGGTTCTGGGTCACCCTGAGCTATCTGTGTATTCCTTAGTACTGGTCCAAGCACCTATCTCGGCATAGATGTCATTCCTTGCCATGCACTGATGAGGGCAAGAAAGCCAGAAACAGGCTGTCTGCTTGTGGGGTTGGTGTGGCTCTGTAGAATGTATAAGCTACAGGCTCACTATACACCAGCGGTTATGGATGTGTGCCTGGCTTCAGGGGCATAAAGAGATGATTTGCAGATTCAGGAGTAATGCATCATGTTGCATCATCATAACTAGTTTGATATGGTAGGACATTAGTCTATGACTATGGTAGGATTAGATTGTGAGCTCCTCTGAGGACAGTCAGTGACATGACTATGTACTCTGTAAAGTGCTGCAGAAAGATATCAGTGCTATATAAATACATACTAATCATATGGTAGGGCATTAGGCTATGACTATGGTAGGGATTAGAGTGTGAGCTCCTCTGAGGACAGTCAGTGACATGACTATGTACTCTGTAATGTGCTGCAGAAGGTGCCAGTGCTATATAAATACATAATAATAATATGGTAGGGCATTAGACTATGACTATGGTAGGGATTAGATTGTGAGCTCCTCTGAGGACAGTCAGTGACATGACTATGTACTCTGTAATGTGCTGCAGAAGGTGCCAGTGCTATATAAATAAATAATAATAATATGGTAGGGCATTAGACTATGACTATGGTAGGGATTAGATTGTGAGCTTCTCTGAGGACAGTCAGTGACATGACTATGTACTCTGTAAAGTGCTGCAGAAGATGCAGGTGCTATTTAAATACATAATAAATAAATGAATATCTCTTTGGCTGACCACCTGGCAGAGACACACCCAGTCTATTGCTCCTCCGGTTGGCTGCTATGTATACTTTTGCTGTGGCAGTAATACGTTGCATAGGATTACGTTTGGGCTATGCACTCATTTTAAATGTGCAGCCCGTGTTTTTCGCCCGCACTTAAGCCCCTCGCCTGTCTCTCCACGCCTTCCGTATGGCTCAGCATTCCGGGAAGCGAGTAACGCAATCCTGGCCAGGCATGACATGCGTAGCCTGTTGACAAGGAGAGGCAAGCAGCAGCATTACGCTGTGACCTTATATACCCTCTCGGCTATGAGTGCACAATGCATACACATGCTATGCATGCAGCATCTCAAATAGGCCAGGCTGGCTGTGATTGGACAGATCGGGGGTGTGAGCTGAGCGCAAATCTGGGGAACGCCTTCGCATTCATACAGGCCGGCTGTACAGGAGGGATGTTCTGAGAAAACAAGCTCACCTTTCACATGGTAATAGCATTGAGCTGACCAGCTAGAGAGGCCTGCCTGTCCCCCACTCCTGGCCAAGCTGAACCTCGGAGCAAGCCCCGGGGTATGGAGATGTCCTGAGGCCGCGCATAGCTGGGACCCGCTTATCTGACATGAGAAATCTGCATTCACTACAAATGAGGGAACTAATCTTCCTCTAAGATCTCAATCTGTGCAGCCAGCCGAGACAGTACACATCTCATTCTAAAGCTTGGTACACACTTTCAATTATGATTGGCTGATCACTGACTCATTTTACCACCCTCAAGTAGTATAAGCATACCTCCCTACTTTTTGAGATGAGAAAGAGGGACACTTAAGCCACACCCCTAAGCAAGCCCCATCACACCCCTAGTCACGCATACCATAAGGATTTCATAAGAAAAATATGTTGTTTTACAATTAAAATCACACCGGTCTTTTCTATTCTGGTTCATTTTCCTTCATATTAACATTTTAAAATGAGTAAAATATTAATTTAAAGGATGGGAATAAAGTTTAGAGTCAATCAAACTCATTTTTTAGTAGAGAATTATATATGCAGTATTTACATAGAAAGAGGTACAAAGTCCTGAAAGAGGGACAAATGAGGAAGAAAGAGGGACAGAGGGACTGGGCTCCCAAAGAGGGGCTGTCCCTCCAAAAAAGGGACAGTTGGGAGCTATGTATATGAGGGTTACCTAAACAATTTTCTTATAGTAGTATGGTAGGATTAGATTGTGAGCTCCTCTGAAGACAGTTAGTGACATTACTATGTACTCTGTAAAGTGCTGCAGAAGATGTCAGTGCTATATAACTACATAATAATAATATGGTAGGACATTAGACTATGACTATGGTAGGATTAGATTGTGAGCCCCTCTGAGGACAGTCAGTGACATGACTATGTACTCTGTAAAGTGCTGCAGAAGATGTCAGTGCTATATAACTACCTAATAATAATATGGTAGGACATTAGACTATGACTATGGTAGGATTAGATTGTGAGCCCCTCTGAGGACAGTCAGCGACATGACTATGTACTCTGTAATGTGCTGCAGAAGATGTCAGTGCTATATAAATACATAATAATAATATGGGAGGACATTAAACTATGACTATGGTAGGATTAGAGTGTGAGCCCCTCTGAGGACAGTCAGCGACATGACTATGTACTCTGTAAAGTGCTGCAGGAGACGTCAGTGCTATATACATACATAATATTATGGTAGGACATTAGCCTATAACTATGGTAGGCTTAAAAACAATGAAGAGGATCGAGAGCCCAATATGGTGCAGTATTGTCAGGTAAAATTAAGAGTTCAATACAATTTTATGTATTATATACTCACAAACACGGGTTACCCATAGGCAACCCCTTTAAAATGCAGGTGGGGAGCATTAGGACCTGACCCCACTCAGGTTAAGAAGTCGCTCTCTGTAGATAGTAGATGGGGATGCACCCCTCCACCCAGGGTGGACTAGAAAGAAGATCAGCAAAAACTCGACTGCGACAGAGGCGCTCAAACCTATTGCTTGACCCACTGAGTTGTGCTCCCATTTTTGCCTGAGGAAGCGGGGTCACATTGCGTTGCATTTGTGGAGTTGAATAAATTATCTGTCAATTCTGTTTTATAGAGACTCAAGTGAGTTTTCTTTTTTGTAAGAGGGAGGTGAGTCCACCTTAGCATCCCCCTCTGCTTTAAAGCGGTTTTTAAAACGTTTTACTCTACTCTGGCGCCTCTGTATACCGAGTTTTTGCTGATATAACTATGGTAGGATTAGATTGTGAGCTCCTCTGAGGACAGCCAGAGACATGACTATGTACTCTGTAAAGTGCTGCAGAAAGATATCAGTGCTATATAAATACATAATAATAATAATAATAATAATAATAATAATAATAATATGGTAGGACATTAGACTATGACTATGGTAGGATTAGAGTGTGAGCTCCTCTGAGAACAGTCAGTGACATGACTATGTACTCTGTAAAGTGCTGCAGAAAGATATCAGTGCTATATAAATACATAATAATAATAATAATAATATGGTAGGATATTAGACTATGACTATGGTAGGATTAGATTGTGAGCTCCTCTGAGAACAGTCAGCGACATGACTATGACTATGCTTTGTAAATACATAACAATAATCTAAAATGTGACTGCTGACTTTATTGTGGTGACTAATTCTCAGGAATTAGTCAGAATACCGACTAAATGCCTGAGGGTTATTTAGAAGTTTTCCACATAATAACAAACAACTCTTAGAACCCTTCTCCAGGCAGAGCACCTGGATCAGATGCTCTGACTCAGCTAAAAGCTCAGTAATCATAGCGCTCATATGTTACCTTTTGTTTGTGTGAAATTAACCTTCTGCAGTTAAAATCCTATTTTCAATTTTTATTCACAACAAGACCAGAAGTAACAGAACCATGACTGGGCTTTGGTCTCTGTCAGTGAGGCCAACGTTGCTGTGGAGATTGCATCATCCCACTGTTCGGTCTGCAAGGGGAGAGGCACAGACTGAATCTCTCTGAGAGGACTGCAGCCTATAGTACAGAGAGTCTGCTATGCAGGAAGTGGGTATTGTCTGGAATCCTGACAGGTATCTTAAAAGGAACCCGAGGTGAGAGGGATATGAGGGCTACCCTGTTTATTTTCTTGTGAAGAATGTCAGTTGCCTGGCAGCAACTGTTGATCTTCTGGCATAAGTTGCATCTGATCTGCTGCATGCTTGTTCAGGGTCTATGGCTAAAGGTATTAGAGACACAGGATCAGAAGGACAGCCAGGCAACTGGTATGGTTTAAAAGGAAATAAATATGGCAGCCTCCATAGCCCTCTCATCTCTGGTTCCCTTTAAAAATGATTTATTGACGTCAGCCAGCCGAGAAGCTTCCAGACAGACACAGACGAGCTCTGCCACGTGAAACGCTGCATTAATAGGGATAAATAAATTACCCAATCCAAAACCACTTTGTGTTATGAGTTCTCTGGACACGCCCACTCCCAAAGCTCAGTACAGAACTATCAGGGGGTCAGACGACTACTCCTTACCACCATAATCCCGGATATAAACATGAATACGTAAGTCGGTAACTGAAAAACGATTGGGTCACCTCTGGAGTAATAATTACAAGACATGCTAAACTAGAGGTAGAATTAATCTATATTTGCCTGGGGGTGCAGCTCAACCCTCATGGCAATGCTCCAGCAGGGCGTGTGAAAAACACTCGGTATGACACTGATTCACAACGTCTGCAGGCAGGGATGTGTCTCACCACAGTGTTATGAAATTGTCATGATTGTTTCACATTAACAAGTCACAGAATGCTTCTAGTAGCAACATACTTTGTGATTATCCTCTTACCATTATTATTTTCTTCTGCAGCACTTTACAGAGTACATAGTCATGTCACTGACTGTCCTCAGAGGAGCTCACAATCTAATCCTACCATAGTCATAGTCTAGTGTCCTACCATATTATTATTATGTATTTATATAGCCCTGACATCTTCTGCATCTGCAGCACTTTACAGAGTACATAGTCATGTCACTGACTGTCCTCAGAGGAGCTCACAATCTAATTCTACCATAGTCATAGTCTAATGTCCTACCATATTATTATTATTATGTATTTATATAGCACTGACATCTTCTGCAGCACTTTACAGAGTACATAGTCATGTCACTGACTGTCCTCAGAAGAGCTCACAATCTAATCCTACCATAGTCATAGTCTAGTGTCCTACCATATTATTATTATGCATTTATGTAGCACTGACATCTTCTGCAGCACTTTACAGAGTACATAGTCATGTCACTGACTGTCCTCAGAGGAGCTCACAGTCTAATCCTACCATAGTCATAGTCTAATGCCCTACCATATTATTATTATGTATTTATATAGCACCGACATCTCCTGCAGCACTTTACAGAGTACATAGTCATGTCACTGACTGTCCTCGGAGGAGCTCACAATCTAATCCTACCATAGTAATAGTGTAAAGTCCTGCCATATTACTATTATGTATTTATATAGCACAGACATCTTCTGCAGCACTTTACAGAGTACATAGTCATCTCACTGACTGTCCTCGGAAGAGCTCACAATCTATTCCTACTATAGTCATAGTCTAATGTCCTACCATATTATTATTATGTATTTATATAGCCCGGACATCTTCTGCAGCACATTACAGAGTACATAGTCATGTCACTGACTGTCCTCAGAGGATCTTACAATCTAATCCTTACCATAGTCATAGTCTAATGTCCTACCATATTATTATTATGTATTTATATAGCACTGATATCTCCTGCAGCACATTACAGAGTACATAGTCATGTCCCTGCCTGTCCTCAGAGGAGCTCACAATCTAATCCTACCATAGTCCTAGTCTAATGTCCTACCATATTATTATTATTATGTATTTATATAGCACTGATATCTCCTGCAGCACATTACAGAGTACATAGTCATGTCCCTGCCTGTCCTCAGAGGAGCTCACACTCTAATCCTACCATAGCCATAGTCTAATGTCCTACCATATTATTATTATACTGTAGTTGGCAAAGTCCCCACTTTGCCTACATTACAAATTCTGCTACCTCCACCCACTGCTGACCCGCCTCTGCCCACTATTGGCATATAAAACCTTCCCCAGCTTATCTGGCCGATCCACCATGATACACCACTGCCACATGCATAAACTGGAGGAAACGAACCTGGCAGGACTGGTATAAGTGAGTCACCCAGACAGTGCCAACGTCGGCATACAAGCCACCAACACTGTTATTAACCACCCTAATCTCACGATGATTACAGGACAAGGCCCACGACCATGAACTTTCCTCCACGTTCAGGTCATCCGCCGGCTGCTGCGAAATATAAGTACAACGATAGCGTGTATTGCCCTGCTAAACCCGATCAACAGACGCTGCCAAGCCAAAGATAGATGTGACCTGATCTATCCCTCTCGATAATTAATGCGGAAATCAATGAGAGAGAAGCTACGAGCAGATGGTCCGAAGGAAGAACATCCAACCATCTGCTAAATAAAGGTTCTTCCGCTTCCTTTGTAGAAACAGGAACTGTCTTTTCGTGGGAGATAAAGGCAGGCCGGTTCAAAGTCTGCAAAAAATAACCTAAATGAACCTAAAATTTGGCATAAACAGAGATAAGACTCAGAAATCTGCAAACATATGGGAGGGAGAAGAGATCTCAGCCACTGCGGTGCTGTCCTAAAGTAATGCCAGAAACGAGACAAGTATTGCCGTAGATAAACATGAAGAGCAAACTTATCTAGGTGACGAATGATTTGGGTGATGCAATAACGTTGGCACCTGAACCTTGTTTCCGCGGACGTAGGTGACTCAGTTTAATAGCTAAAGACAGCCACCGCTGTTACGCATATCTACGCCCCTGAAAACTTCACTTAACAACCAGGGGTGTAGATATGTGTATTTGTTTATTTACCTCAATATATACATCGTTTTGGTGTGATAAGTAGTGATAAACTTATTGGCAAACGAATGGGAGGAGCTTGATGTGAAAATTGATCTGGTTTTTAAGGGAAAAAAACACCTGTGATGGGGAAGTCGTTAAATTAAACACTTCCCAAGTGGAGATCTGCCGGGAGGCAATCGGTGTACCCACTCGATCGAACCGGCAGATATCTGGTTGAGAATCGAAAAGACCTGCTGCCCCGCTGGATGATGCAAAAAGGGTACATGACCGCCAATCCGCCACCACTCTGCCCCCCCATCGGGTATTCAATCAATAAACTACCCTAAATTCAATTGGGAGTTCATCCATCCGGCTTGTCGGTCTCAGATCTCTGGCAGATTTAATCAATGTTGTCTGAAAGTGGCCAGACGGTGGATGAGTTTCGTCAAATCTTTTATCGAATTGATTGCAAATTGATTCAAATTGTGCAGGCTGAATCGATACAAACCAATCGATACCTGCAAAGTCACATAAATACAGTTGAACAAACAGGATGGAAAATTTCTATTGATTGTACTAAAACTAGAGCGTTTTACTTAAGGTGTTCACAAATTAGTCGATTTTCTAGTTTGATCGACCGTTCAATTTGATCATTCAATTGAATTGGAGGAGACTATATTGTTTTATTAGGCTCGATCGATGTGAATTGGACGATATCTGCCTGAATCGAGAAAACTTGCGATTGAGCAAAATATCGGTTGATCGTAAAGGAATCAGCATGATTTCGATCAACACAGAATAGATTTTTGGTCCCAGCGCACACATAAACACCGGTACAGAAAAAAAGCAACGTGTTTGTTCGATTAGTGGAGGTAAATCGCCAGGATCTCGCTTACAGTTGGCGGGTCGATTTACTAGGAATCGTCCACACTGTTTTCGATTGCCAAATGATGTTCTTTGCTAAATTGCTCGATGGCAATCTGAGCAAAGGTGGCCACACATCAGGTGGCTTGGCAGACGATCGACCACCCAATTCGATAATTATCATCAAACCGGATAAAAATCGGTGCCACCAAAATTATGCCCAACCGATGTGCAAATCATTGCCGGGTGGCATGAAAAAGTAACCGGGTGGCATGAGAAAGTAGCCGGGTGGAGCGAGATGAAAGAATGCAGGGCCGGTGCTACTCTACACATTTCTGCTTACAGCAGAGAAGGTGGTGAGCCGATGACAGCCGGGTGCTTACCAAAACTAGCCGGGTGCAGCGCCCGGCTAAAAGAGCCTGGGGAGAACACTGTCAGGCGCGCGGCGGTAACAGCGTACGATATCGGGACGAGTGACAAACGCAAAGAAACTCCCTGCGCTTTTTTCCTCCCAATGTTAACTTGCTGGACATATGAACAAACATATGGGGACATTATCACTACTGCCTACAGCGCCAGGTCCACATCTCACATTGTCAGTGGCGTAGCAATGGGGGGTGCAGAGGTTATGACTACACCGGGGCTCTTGGGCCGGAGGGGCCCCGAGGAGCCCTCCCTCAACTGCAGTATTAGCTCTTTATTGGTCCTGTGCTGGTAATAATCACTTCTATAGATGCTTTGAATAGTAGTAATCCTAACAAACTGTTCCCCATCCCCTTCTTGCACCGCTGACACTGTAGTTACCATTGGCTGGTTTGATGTGCAGTATCAATTGTTATGTATAGGGGGGAACCAATGTAGAACTTGCAAAGCTCCTAAGCTACGCCACTGCACATAGTATACACAGATTGCGCTGATGCAACACACAGTATTGAAAAGCGTTGTGCTTCCCCTTGTATACTGAATCTGCAGTCACTGGGGACATACAGTACATAGAGGGGTCACCTCTGTCTGCACAGACCAATGCTGCCAACATTATGAAGCAGTTTTTCCTCTGCAGAGGCCGCACAGGTGCTGAATACACATGGAACGCTGAGACGCAGTGCTGATTCATACAGTCTGCCTCAGCGGAAAGCACAGAGGATAGAAGCAGCTCGCTATCCCGTCTGCTGCGCCAATGGAAAAATACAACTCCATCCCCAAATCTCCCCCGCCAGCGGCTGACGAACAATAACTCTCAGCCACCGTCCTGGCAGCCGCGCATGCTCACACTCCTCCACAATCGCAGGAGGCTGCATCTAAAGACTAGCAGGTCATGCTGGGACTTGTAGTGTCTCAATCACTGCTGCTCAGGTCATGCTGGGACTTGTAGTGTCTCAATCACTGCTGCTCAGGTCATGCTGGGACTTGTAGTGTCTCAATCACTGCTGCTCAGGTCATGCTGGGACTTGTTGTGTCTCAATCACTGCTGCTCAGGTCATGCTGGGACTTGTAGTGTCTCAATCACTGCTGCTCAGGTCATGCTGGGACTTGTAGTGTCTCAATCACTGCTGCTCAGGTCATGCTGGGACTTGTAGTGTCTCAATCACTCCTGCTAAGGTCATGCTGGGACTTGTAGTGTCTCAATCACTGCTGCTCGGGTCATGCTGGGACTTGTAGTATCTCAATCACTGCTGCTCGGGTCATGCTGGGACTTGTGGTGTCTCAATCACTGCTGCTCAGGGTATCTAACGATGACAGGTGGACGGGACCCGAACCTACTGATGGGGCCCCTGGCTAATACACCTGCAAAGCATGCTGGAACTTGTAGTTTCAAGAAGGTGCAACCTGGCCTGTATTCATAAGCCAACCTTGCCCAGCCTGGCATTCGTAATCGATTTGGGTTTGACCATAACGTGCAATGCTCAGGCAGTGTCTAGGGACATAGAAATACTAAATAATCATTGGGAACTCACACATATAAGAATAAGTGTTTTAAGCAGGTTCTCTCTCTCTCTCTAACATATTTTCAAACAAAGAAAATCTATCAATAATTGTTCCTTTTTCGTCTCCCTAAAGACAGACCCTCCCTTCCCCACTATGTTCAAATATTAGACAACCTAAAGGAATCTATTAACAGTACAATATTTTCCTCAGATGCGATCATTCAATCCGATTTGCAGGATCATAAGTAATCTGAAGGGAATTATTGATCGTTCCCATTAGCGTGACAATCTCTCTCTTCAGACAAGTTCATGAAATCTAACATTCCGATCAACAAAATTCTGTATTCCAAATTCTGTATTCCAATCGACCATAGAATGGTTTCAAGACTTTCTCCACATAACGCGCGATTTACGGTACTATTCGATGATACTAATCAAATCGAATTACTACAGAGTGACACAAGATCCTGGCGATAATATAATAATTATAAATAAATACTAATAACAAAAATGGCTATTGATCCAGCGCTGGCTCCTTGTTTGGTGTATTGAGACTTTTTCTGGGCCTCATCCTCTAAACAATTGTTTTCCAATTGATTAGACATCGCATTCGATAAATACATTTTCCATTGGTGAGTAAATGGACGATTTACCAGTTTGAGATAATGTCACACTGGCCTCATTGGTGCCCATACATACCCCTTCTCCTAGAATGTTGTGCCTTTTAGTATCTTCATTAAAGATAAGGAGTTTTGAATCCGGATGATACCATTTATTGGCTAACCTAGAGATGAATAAACAGTAAGATTTCGGCTAATATAAATAAGCGTTCATCGGACTTGGTTCCTTATTAGATGCGCCACATGTACCAGTTTATGATCAATGCTTGCTAGGCCTTATCAGTAGGAAGCACAGATGGCAATAAAAGCGACTCCATGCCCTTAATCGTACCATCTGCCCCCCTGGCACTGATGCCTAGGCATATGCCAGCTTAACCACTCACAGCCCAATTTATCCATTTACGTTGAGCCAATCAGGCCCAGGATCATCAGAACCTCCATTTAAGCAGATTTGATTCTAAATTTTTGATGCCAAGCAGATATAATAATAATATTAATAATAATACTTCTGACCAGAACAGACAATAACCCCAATCAGTAAAATAAAGTGAGCCAATGTCAGCTAATCCTATCCCAGCCCTGATCATAATTTAGAATCCAAAGTATCCATTTGAGCTGTATTGGTCCTAAAACTTTGATGCCCGGGGAAGACTATTTATGAATGTATATAGCGCCGACATATTACGCATCGCTGTACAGAGTATACATTGTCTTGTCACTAACTGTCCCTCAGAGGAGCTCACAATCTAGTCCCTGCCATAGTCCTATGTCTATGTCTGTATGTATCGTGTACCGTATGTATCATAGTCTAGGGCCAATTTAGGGGAAGGCCAATTAACCTATATGTATGTTTTTTGGATGTAGGAGGAAACCGGAGTACCCAGAGGAAACCCACACAGACACGAGAACATACAAACTCCTTGCAAATGTTGACCTGGCAATCAGATTCGACTTCAATAGTAATACTCAGCCATTATCAATAATAATCATTCTGATCAGAAATGGCAGTACCCCAAATCATTAAAGTGACCCCCTTCCAGCCCTGATCAGAATTTAGAACCCCAATGTATCCATTTGAGCTCATTCCATTCATCAGAGCAGTGTGGGGGGCACAGGGACCCCCAGGCAGGGCAGCCAATCAGCTGGCAGCTGTGATGAGCACAGACAGAACAATGGCATTGATGGGGACTCACCTCCTGCGCACCCAGCCAAGAAATCCAGCGCCATTCCTCCCGGGACGGGTGCACAGAGCTCTCGGGGCTTCCAGGCTGCGGTGGGTCGGCCAGTGATCGGGGGGTCACCGGGGGGGGGGGGGGGAAGGGGGGAGGGAGGCCGATCGCCGCTCTGACGTTTTGTTTTTCTGTGAGTCCAGAAATACCCGCAGCGTCCGAGCGCTTCCCCCCCCGTGTGCCGCTGCCGTCTGAGCGCTGCTATTCCCGGCGCCACCCAACAAGGTGCAAATGCCCTTATGGAGGAGGCGCGCCGCGTCCAATCAGCGAGCGAGGACGGGCCAACACCCCCGTGACTGGCAGCCTGAAGAAGGAGGCGGGGGGGGGGGGGGGGGGGGGGCCGCAGCATCCTCTGGACATGAAAGGGAGGGGGAGGGGACAGTGATTCATAATGGGAGGGGGGGGGAAGGTGTGAGCTGAATTCTAATAATGCCACCACAGCTGGGTGACACTGCAGCCTCCAGCCTGGCATCATATACAGCTGTCCCTACACTGCCAGGGCTGCTGCACCTTCTATGGTTGCCTCAAATACCCCTACATACAGACACCGATCAGCCATAACATTAAAGCAAACCGCCCAACTTGGTATTAATCTCATAATTATAATTTTAATATTTTAGTATTTATATAGTGGCAACATCTTCTGCAGCACTCTGCAGAGTATATAGTATTGCCACTGGCTGTCCTCAGAGAAGCTCACAATCTAATTCTACCATAGTCATAGTCTAATGTCCTACCATATTATTATTATGTATTTATTTATATAGCACTGACATCTTCTGCAGCACTTTATAGAGTACATAGTCATGTCACTGACTGTCCTCAGAGGAGCTCACACTCTAATCCTACCATAGTCATAGCCTAATGTCCTACCATATTATTATTATGTATTTATATAGCACTGACATCTTCTGCAGCACTTTACAGAGTACATAGTCATGTCACTAACTGTCTTCAGAGGAGCTCACAATCTAATCCTACCATAGTCTGATGCCCTACCATATCATTATAGCACTGACATCTTCTGCAGCACATTACAGAGTACATAGTCATGTCACTAACTGTCTTCAGAGGAGCTCACAATCTAATCCTACCATAGTCTGATGCCCTACCATATCATTATTATGTATTTATATAGCACTGACATCTTCTGCAGCACTTTACAGAGTACATAGTCATGTCACGGACTGTCCTCAGAGGAGCTCACAGTCTAATCCTTTCATAGTCATAGCCTAATGTCCTACCATATTTTTATTATGTATTTATATAGCACTGACATCTTCTGCAGCACATTACAGAGTACATAGTCATGTCACTGACTGTCCTCAGAGGAGCTCACAATCTAATCCTACCATAGTCCTAGTCTAATGTCCTGCCATATTATTATTATTATGTATATAGCACTGACACTTTACAGAGTACATAGTCATGTCATGTTTTTAAAGAATAATTTTGACAGACAGTATTTTTTTTTTTACCTGTTTTGTGGTATTTTTTTTATTCGCAGAATGCTGAAAGTGATTGGAACAAAAGATTAAATAAGGCCCAGACAGAGAGTAATAGAATTAACCCAGTACAAGATGAAAGGAATATACAGTATATATACACAGTTAATTGTACTATTTTATCTACAAATGAAAACAGAGAGTGTCTATTGGTTCAGAGAGAAAGTAAGGTATGATATTAACGTAGGGCATTACTCATATAACATATCAAATTATTCACACTTGCTCATGTTTACAATACGTAATATGTTGGCATTTTATAAATACAATAAATAATAATAATCTTAGTAAAGATAGCCATACATCGAGCGATTTTGGCGGCTGATCGACCAAGAGACAGATCTCTGTGACCGAATCTGATTGGAGAGATATCTGTTGGCCGCTATAAACCGCAGGCCGATTTCCGATTGATTTCAGCATGAAGTCTTGCGGGAATTGGCCTTGTGATGCCGCCACTGCCCACTAGTGCTCGGATGGCGACAGCGCAGAAGGCGGGACTATACAGGCACTGAGGGGTGGGGAACACAAAACAAAAGGGGGACAGCAGCTGGGGCTCCCTTCCTGTTCATTTACGATTCTGGCACAGCATGACCACTGAGGTTTTTTACCATGTTCAATCGATACATGCGACCAATTGTGGCCTGAAGTTAGTGGCATAGCTGATCGGGCATGCTCTTGGCGGCACTGCTTTTCATCCAATTCGATTTTAGTTATCGACTCGGATGGTCAACTGGCCGCCAAGTCCAGTAATCTATTGGCATCTATGAAAGCCATCTCAGTTTCTATACTTACCTGAGGCCCTCTTAAAGGGACACTGGGTCCAGTTCACTTCTGGAATTTCAGACTTTAAAGTCAGAAAACCACTGCGCCTGCGTTGCCGTGTCCTCGCTCCCGCTGATGTCGCCAGGAGTGTATAGCACAAGCCCACTATGGTCTGTGTCTGCGCAGTATGCTCCTGGTGACATCATCGGGAGCGAGGACATGGCAACGCAGGCGCAATGGTTTGCAGACTTCAAAGTCTGAAATTCCAGGAGTGACCCGGAGGCGGGGCCGGAGCATTGGTGAGTGGCTGCGCGGGCACAGGATGTCTGTGTGGGGACCGTTAGAAGCCCCGGGTAAGTTCAACTCATTTTCCCCCGACCCCCCTACAGTGTCCCTTTAAAGAAAATCTGTAATGAAAAAACATCCCCTGAGGGGTACTCACCTCGGGTGGGGGAAGCCTCCGGATCCTATTGAGGCTTCCGTCGTCCTCCGCGGTCCCACGGTGGCAGAGAAAATACTCCCGGAGCGGCGGCGATGTAAATATTTACCTTTTGGCTCCAGCGCAGGCGCAGTATCCGCTCTTCCCACGGAGATAAGCAAAAATAGCCGATCTCTGTCGGGCCGCCTGCGTAGTAGAGCAGACCCGACAGAGATCGGCTATTTACGCCTATCTCCGTCAGAAGAGCCGCAACAGCGCCCCCGCTGGAGCCAGAAAAGGTAAATATTGCACAGGCTGTCGGATTTGTCTCCTGTGCGTTCCGGGGGCTGCAGCGAGACCGCCACGGGACACAGGAGGACGGGGGAAGCCTCGATAGGGTCCAGAGGCTTCCCCCTACTGCGGTGAGTACCCCCCAGGGGAACTTTTTTCAGTACAGGTTTAATTTAAGCCCCCTTGAGGCCGCTCATCTATTGCTGTCTCCCCGGGTGACTCCTGTCCCTCGCAATATGCAATACGGTCTGTAAGCCTGGCCTAGCCGCGCTTTGTCGCACATGCCCGGACAGATGCGCTCCCTCATCGCGCTCCTGCAGCTGGGAGTGTTCTGCGCTTTTGCAGTACATAACATCCCAGGGTCGGGGGGAGCACATCTGGCAAGGCTGCACATGTGCGACTCGGCCAGGCTTTCGGGCCGTATTGCGGGGGACAGGAGCTACCCAGGGAGATGGCGAGGGATGAGCGACCTCAAGGGGGCTTAAAGAGACCCAGAGACGAAAAAATAACATATTTATACATACCTGGGCTTCCTCCAGCCCCATCAGCCTGGATCGCTCCCACGCCGCCCTTCTCCGCTGCCTCTGTCCGCCGGTACCGGGTCCCGTAATTTCGGCCAGTCGACGCAAGCGCAGTGCGCTCCCTCTGTACTGCGCATGCGGAAGACTGGCCACGTCCGGCGGAAGTTACAGGACCCGATACCGGCGATAGAGGTAGCGGAAGACGGCGGCGTTGGAGCGATCCAAGCTTATGGGGCCGGAGGAAGCCCCAGGAATGTATAACATCTTTTTTTTCATTTTTAGTATAGGTTCGTCTCTGGTTCCCTTTAAGGAAGCCCCATATAAGTATAGAACCCGAGATGGCTTTCATCTCAGGTAAATTTTAAAACGTCAATGGCCTCAATTCACAGAGCTTTATCAAACACTTTATCAAACGTTTGATAATTTTCTTCATGGGTAAAATCTAATTTTGAATTCACTAAGGTGTTATAGATTTATTGATCATTTCATCGATAAAACATTCGATAAATCTATAAAACCTTAGTGGATTCAAAAATGGATTTTACCCATGAGGAAAATTATCAAACGTTTGATAAAGTGTTTGATAAAGCTCCGTGAATTGAGGCCATTATTGTCTTGAATTCCTGATACCTCACTCAGCCTCCTACATCAGAACGAGAACATAACAGGAAGAAATGAAAGAAAGTCACTCCAAATATTGATATGATGTTCTTGAATGAAGTGTTTTGTATTTGAATTCAAGTACAGTTCTATACCTGCATTTAAAGGGGGCTTAGATGCTTTCCTTGCGTTGAAAGACATCCATGGCTACAATTACTAGGTAATGCCCAATGATGTTGATCCAGGGATTTTATCTGATTGCCATCTGGAGTCGGGAAGGAATTTTTCCCTTTTGAGGCTAATTGGACCATGCATTGTAATGCTGGGAATACACGTTTCGTTTTTGCCTTCGTTTAAACCTTCATTTTGATTGTGCCTTTTGTCCTTTTCGATCCCGAAATAATCGACCGTACGGTTAATATCACCACTCACGGTTTCGGGTTTTTTTTCGATTCTGATGGTTTCGTTTTTCCAATGATCGAAGGCTGCAAAGAAACGAAACGTAGTACAGGGACGGACGGCATAAACGAATATATAATCGATCTGAACAGCCATCAAGCCTACCAATGGCTCGATTAGATGGATAAAGAGAGATAATATCAAACATGTTCGATCACTAGTCGTTCGTTTTTGGGGTCTATTAATCGAAACAATAATGAGATTAGGACTATTTTCACATACGTTTTCAACACTCGATCCGTTTACCGAACGAATCGAAGGCAAAAACGAAGGCAAAAACGAAATATGCGAAATGAAGGTCTGTTGTTGTAACTACATATATCTCCTGCAAGTTGAAGAAGTAACGATTGAAGAATAAAAAATAATTTTGGTTCAAAAAAAGCCCCACCCTTGTGTGTGTATTGAACTGTGGAGTATTGAATACTAAGGGGTGGAACCATACTACGTTTTTATCTTGTCTGTGTTGTATCGATCGAACATGTCGGAGGTGATCGAATCGATCCCGCGGATGGAGCGGGAAATCGCAACGTGTGTACCCAGCATAACACTTACCACTTACAGAGGGAGGCCTCCAAGGCCCCCGTCACTGAGCGTCCTCCTGAATATTAGACACAAAGCATAACAGTAGCATGGAGCCTGCGGCATCGGCTGCACGATCCCCTGCAATCTCCGCCCCCATTACGCGGTCCTGGGAGAGCTGCTACGTTCACGCCAATTGGCATGAGGCGATTGTTTAGAACAGGGGTAGGGAACCTATGGCTTGGGAGCTGGGTGTGTCTCTTTTGATGGCTGCATCTGGCTCACATACAGATCAGTAGGGGTTGATTCACTAATCTACACTGATCAAGCAGCACAGCTTAGTGTGGCAGCGCAAGTAACATTTTCAAAGTAGGCACGCTACTGCTGTAGTATGCACTACTAACTTACTCGCACTCCCCCCAAAACTAACGGCTGCTCCAATTGTCCCACTCTGGACCCTGTCAGGTCTAGTGACTTTGTAGGATGAGATCCCCGCACTTTGATTGGCACAATAGGCTGCCTGTTACTTGCAGGGATTTTGTCCTACAAAGTGAATCAACCCCCAAGTCAGCTAGCTAATTGTACAAGCTGTTAGTCGGTATTTCTCCTGTCTGGCTCTCGGGGAAATTGCTGATGTTGCTGCTACCCAAGAGAAGCTGAAGATGTGTCTGACACTTCCGCTGCCCAGCGGATCAACTGTATACACATCACCATGGCAACAAAGACGTGAGACTTACTGTCCCAGTTTGAAAAATATTGTGTGGCTCTCACGGAATTACATTTTAAAATATGTGGCGTTTATGACTCTCTCAGCCAAAAAGGTTCCTGGCCCCTGGTTTAGGCCCAGTGCACACCGAGCGGTTTTTGGAGCGATCCGCCGGCCGCATCCGCCTCTAAAAACGCTTGTCTAATGTATTGCAATGGGATGGTGCACACCGGCGGTTTGCGGTTTTTGCCAAGCCGCAAACGCGCCTCCTGCTGCGCGTTTGCGGTTTTCGGAAGCGTTTCGTCCTCAATGTAAAGTATAGGAAAAACGCAAACCGCTCTGAAAAACGCTAGTTCAGAGCTCTTTGCCAGGCATTTTTGTTACAGTAGCTGTTCAGTAACAGCTTTTACTGTAACAATATGTGTAATCTGCTACACAAAAACGCACGCAAAACCGCTAGGTATGTTTAGAAAACCTCTCTAAACATACCTAGAATCGCTCTGAAATCAGCTCCCAAAACCGCTAGCGTATTGCGGATCTGCTAGCGGTTTTGGTATGCACTGGGCCATAGAGGTTAAAGTAGACCTGAACTCTCAGGGCCAGTGCACACCAAAAACCTCTAGCAGATCTGCAAAACGCTAGAGGTTTTTGAAACAGATTTCAGAGCGATTCTAGGCATGTTTAGAGACGACATGCGTAGTGTTCTTTGTAACGTTTTTGTGTAGCAGATTTCATATATTGTTACAGTAGAGCTGTTACTGAACAGCTTCTGTAACAAAAATGCCTGGAAGACCGCTCTGATCTAGCGTTTTACAGAGCTGTTTTCCACTTTCCTAAACTTTAACATTGAGGCAGAAATGCCTCAGAAATCTCAAAAATGCTGCAGCCCCCGAGTTTGCGTTTGTGGAAAAACGAGCCGCTCTGGTATGCACCATCCCATTCACTTTCATCAGCCAAGCTGTTTTCCCCCTGCAAGCATTTTAAAAAAGGCTCTAGAACAGCTCTGGTGTGCACCAGCCCTCTCACAGGACAGAAGGGAAACAGAGAAATGCACCCTGTGTGTATTAAGAGAGTTTAGCCTAATTCCCCCTCATTTGTGTCTAATCACAAGTTGTAATCTGATCTCTCAGCTGTGTCAGTCGACTGACTCTGCAGAGCAGCTAATTTGTAAACACATGGTGTTAATCCTATGTTTGCTTCCATGAAAGCAGGACGTAGATACACAGGGCCTGATTCACTAACCGGCGCTAAGTGTTAGCGCCGGAGTGAACAGCCGCTTAGAGCCCCAGGTGCGACGATAATGTCGCACCCGCTGCCTTGTAAACGAAAACGGTGCATCGGGTGCCCCCGAAATGGCGCTTTGGAGGTCACCCGATGCGCCGTTTTCGTCACATCGTGTGTTCCGTTTACAAGGCAGTGGGTGCGACGTTATCGTTGCACCGCCCACTATTACTGTCCCGCCGCGCTGCGTGCGATGTGAGTGGTCCTGTCGGCGCAAACCACCTAACGCTGTGGTTTGCGCCCACTAAATGTTAAGGCCTCCTAACCGGCTTAGCGCCAGTTACTGAATTGAGGCCACTGCATGATTTGTACCAGCTGTAACAAAGAAATGTTTTTCTTTAAAGGTGATTTTTGCTGCTGCTTATCTTTTACAACAGAGAGGAAGTTCTGAATTCGGATCCGCTTTAAGCTACGACCGATCAGTAATAAATATTGCGCGCACATACAGAAGTGACGTCAGAGTTTGTCGGGTGACTATTCTGCGCATGCGTGCAATGATCGTTATCTAATGATATCCATACACACTCATAGAAATAAACAATCATCGTTCATTCGGATGCATCCTGACGGGTCCACATTTTTCACCAATGGGCGTTGTTCATTGTTAGTTTCAAACCATTAGTAGTTTCAAACGAAATGTTTCTTTTGAAAGCTGCTGGTGAATTGCAAACCTCTGTCAGCATATCTTGTTTGGTTGCCTAGTACAGCCAAACGAGCGGGCGGCAAGGAGCGGTTATAGTTTCCTGTTCTGGAGCAGCTTCTTCTCTTCCTCCACCGGTGGCTCTGAAATTCCAACAGGTCTTCTGGGTCCCGATCACATCTGATTACATGATATGACATGTGATCGGGGTTAGGAGATCGTGTCAGCGGTACATCGCCACCTGGTGGAGGGATGGAAGAGACTATTCCACCACCATGTGCGCTGTAACTCTGACATGGTCTCCTGGATCCCGGTCACATGTCATATCATGTGATAGGGACCCAGAAGACATTTTGGGATTACATCACCACCGCAGTGGAGGAAGAAGAAGCCGGCCTAGCCGTCCGGACAGCTGACTATAAAAGCTTCCTGATGCCCACACTGCAAACCCTGCTAGCCTGACAGGTACCCCCTCCCCCCCCCCCCCCCCCCCCCACAGCGGAAGGAAACATTCAGCCCTGGAGCCAAATAAAGTTTTACTTCATTTCACTGCTAAAGGGTTAATGATGGTTTGTGAAAGTTTTGTGCACAATTATCTGATGATTGTTTCTGTGCCGTTTCAAACAACTATAGTCTAGTAGTAAGTAGTTTTAGGGTGCATACACATACAATTCTGATCAGCCAATCACTGGCTAATTTTACCACCTCCATGTAGTATAAGGACCAACATATGTAGAATTCTATGAACAGACTAGCTGAAGACCCGGTGTTGCCCAGGTGTGTATTTGGCTGCTGTTGGCTCTGATCACTTGAGCCCCTCACAGAGCAGCTGTATTTGTACTGACAAAGATTACACACAGGTGCACTCTATTTAGTCATTAGCACTCATCAGGCAATGTCTATAGGCAACTGACTGCACTCAGATCAAAGGGGGCCGAATAATTATGCACACCCCACTTTGCAGTTATTGATTTGTAAAAAAAAAAATGGAATCTTGTAGGATTTTTGTTCCACTTCTCACATGTACACCACTTTGTGTTGGTCTTTCATGTGGAATTCCAATAAAATTGATGCATGTTTGTGGCAGTAATGTGACAAAATGTGGAAAACTTCAAGGGGGCTGAATACTTTTGCAACCCACTGTAAATAACGTTACTGTGTGCCGTTTTTCTTTTTTCCCTGTGCGCCATTATTATGCAGTACTAACGATAAATAGCGATAAGCGTATCTTTTTAATGCGGTGCCATTCTTATGCATAGGCGCTGTGCGCCATTATTCACTGATCCGCCTGAGCACATTGTGCTTTAATGCTACATTTTCACCTTGGCAGTAAAACTCTACCATGGGTGTGCGGCCCTACGCCCTGTCATATGAGCACATTGTGACAGTCAGTACTGGAGCCCCTCAGGGCTGTGTGTTCACCCCATAGCTTTATTTACTGTACACCAATGACTGCATCTCCACCGATCCATCTGTAAAGGTTCTGAAGTTTGCAGATCACACAACAGTAGTTGGCCTCATATGAAATGGGGACGAGTCTGCATACAGGCATGTGGTGGGACAGCTTTCCTCCTGGTGCAGCAGCAGCAACAACTTCTTAAAGGGCAACTGAAGTAAGAGGTATATGGAGGCTGCCATATTTATTTCCTTTTAATCAATACCAGTTGCCTGGCAGCCCTGCTGGTCTTTTTCTCTGCAGTAGTATCTGAATAACACCAGAAACAAGCATGCAGCTAGTCTTGTCAGATCTGACTTTAAAGTCTGAAACACCTGATGCATGCTTGTTCAGGGGCTATGGCTAATAGAATTAGAGGCAGAGGATCAGCAGGACTGCCAGGCAACTGGTATTGCTTAAAAGGAAATAAACATGGCAGCCTCCAAATACCTCTCTATTCAGTTCCCCTCCATGGAGATGATAATAGATTTCAGGACAACTCAACCCCAGCCCCTACCCCTAATCATAAATGGATCTGCGGTGACCCAAGTAGCCTTATTCATATTCCTTGGGTCCAGAACCGGATCATCCTCAAGGCACCTGGGCAAGTGCCTAGGGCCCCATGGATGTCAAGGGGACAGTCTGCAGTCTACTCGGAGTATCTGACCCCATCCCAGCCTGCCAAAAAGTCCAGGTTCCAAGCAGGGAGAGACAGAACAGCTGCCTCATTTTGGCCAAATAAGATTACACTTACAAAGAATTTGACTTGGCTGCCGCTTAACAGACACAGACAACAGTATACAAGGACAAACAGTATAGCGATAACTACAGATCAAGGACAGTTTAGGAATTCAAATAATTGAAAAACGTGATGACGCATTAATTTTCCAGTTTCAGATCCGTGCAATAACATTTTCAATTCCTGGTAGTTTCAGATTAGCACGGTTCTGGATTAAAATATATCAGAGCTGAACGCTCTCCCTGCTCTCCTCTGTCCTCCTCCTTTGTACCCTAATTCGCCGCCTCCGCTCTGTCTGTCCAGGTCGCTCAGGTCGAGTGGTAGTGTGCACAACAGCACAATGATGTCATTGCGCACTACCACCCGACCTTAGCGACCTGGACTGAGCTATGGCCTAGTGCACACCAAAAACCGCTAGCAGATCCGCAAAATGCTAGCAGATTTTGAAACGCTTTTTCTTCTTTTTCTGTAGCGTTTCAGCTAGCATTTTGCGGTTTTGTGTAGAGGTTTTGGTGTAGTAGATTTCATGTATTGTTACAGTAAAGCTGTTACTGAACAGCTACTGTAACAAAAAACGCCTGGCAAACCGCTCTGAAGTGCCGTTTTTCACAGCGGTTTGCGGTTTTCCTATACAGGCAGAAACGCATCCGCAATCCAAAATCTGCAGCAGCCCGGGAGTATGCGTTTCTGCAAAACACCTCCCGCTCTGGTGTGCACCAGCCCATTGAAATACATTACCCTAGCGGATCCTCACCCGCAAGCGGATCGCAAACCGCAGCAGAACCGCTCTGGTGTGCACTAGGCCTTAGAGTACAAAGGAGGGGACAGAGGAGATCGGGGGAGAGAATCATCAATCGGGCTTATTGCTGCACCAAATTTCACCTTATTCAATAAAGTTGTCGAATCTGATAATCGATTGTGCTGGAAAATTGCTAGATGTATGGGCAGCTTTACTGTTGTTTTCTCTTGTTTGTTAATCACGATTGGTATTGAACTTTAGATATTGTTTCATAACTAATTTGCTTTCACTCTCAACTTGATTTGCCTATCCAGTATTCAAAACAGACTAAGGCCCCATACACACATCAGACCATAGTCTTTTGAAAATGAAAGATCACAGACCAATCTTACCACCCTTCATGTAGTATGAGAGCCATACTCTACACAGTCTTTTCTATGGAGCTGAACTCCACATCAGAAAAAAATCTTTGCAAGATGCTGCACACACAGATGCTGTACAGACACAAAAGATCAGTATCTGCAAAAGATCTGTTCCTGCAAAAAATCCATTCCTGCAAATTGCAATGATAGTCTATGAGATCTGCAGATCATAATACACACATGATTTAACTGACATTCATCTGCAGATCAGATCCACCAGGATGGATTTTCAGATCTGCAGATGATTGCTTGATCTGCAGATAAATGTCAGTTAAATCATGTGTGTATGATGATCTGCAGATCTCATAGACTATCATTGCAATTTGCAGGAATGGATTTTTTTGCAGGAACAGATCTTTTGCAGATACTGATCTTTTGTGTCTGTACAGCATCTGTGTGTGCAGCATCTTGCAAAGATTTTTTTCTGATGTGGAGTTCAGCTCCATAGAAAAGACTGTGTAGAGTATGGCTCTTATATTACAGGAAGGGTGGTAAGATTGGTCTGTGATCTTTCATTTTCAAAAGACTATGGTCTGATGTGTGTATGAGCCTTTAGGCTCAACACACACCATACAATCTTGATTGTTCAATCTTACCACTTTCATGTAGTATGAGGGCTGGTGCACACCGAGCGGCTTTTTGGGCGTTTTCAGATCCGCTTGCGGCTGCGGATCTGCTTGGTCAATGTATCTCAATGGGGTGGTGCACACCAGAGCGGCAGGCGTTTTGCAGAAACGAAAAATGCCTGGGTGAGGCATTTTTTGGATTTCGGATGCGTTTCTGCCTCAATGTTAAGTATAGGAAAAACGCAAACCGCTCTGAAAAACGGCACTTCAGAGCGGTTTTGCAGGCGTTTTTGTTACAGAAGCTGTTCAGTAACAGCTTTACTGTAACAATATATGAAATCTACTATACTGAAAACCGCAGCAGCAATCCGCAAAACGCCTCATAAAAATAAAAAAAAAGCGTTTAAAAATCTGCTAGCATTTTGCGGATCTGCTAGCGGGTTTTGGTGTGCACCAGCCCTAAGAGCTTATCCAATCAATCATTCCAGGCATTTTCAATCTGTTGGCCCTTATACTACATAGATTTGGTAAATCTGTACAACCAAGATTGTATAGTGTGTGTTGAGCTTTACTGTAGTTGTTGATCTTGTGCTTCCGGGTAAATGCTGTCACTTCCTGTCTTTACTCACACGGTAACATTGTTGCAAAAACACTTGTTGCCAAAGAATGTCAGAACAAACAAACGCCTTTATCTGTGACCATGTTGTGCTCACGGGAGTTTAGTGCTGTTATTGGTTGCAACAACTGCTGTTTGTGTAGCGCAGGGCATAAAAGTGGCCTTACATCTATCGACTTGGCGGCTGACTGACCATCCCATTTGATAATTATTACTGAATAGGATGCAAAATGGCGCCGCCACAAGCATGCCCGATAGATGATTTCGGGCTAAAATTGGTCGAATGTATCTATTGGACATGATGGGAAATCTCGGACCGACATGGTTGATCAGGTGCGTGGCGGTAACGGTGTGTGATAATTGCAAATGACGAACGCGATGGAAGCCCCTCCCCCAATGGTTTATGTGTCGGTGAATATATATTTTACCTGTTACGCCTTCCCCAAGTGTCCGCGGGGTATTTCTGAATTTGGGCCCCACTTGACGTCACACACGCACACCATTAACTGTAATGCCGGCAGCCACATTGTTGGAAGATTTTGTCGGGTGGGGCTTTTCAGCACTGGATCACCGAGGCTAAAGAGGATGGATTTAGCTTTATTAGGATCCAGAGAATTCCCCCTCCCGAGGTAAGTTTTTTTTTGTTTTTGTTACAAGTGTACTTCAAAGACAGGGCCATTTCTTGGGCAGTACAGGCAGGGCGACCTCCCTGGGCGCAGACCGGCAAGTAGAAGAAAAGCAGGCAGAAACACATAACCGCTAGGGAGCTGGTGATGTGCGTTGCAGCCAAATGGAAGAAGGATTACCAGCGCGATCACCTTCCTTGACCCCTCCTGGGCTGCCTGCGTCAGACGTCACGTCATCATCACGTCACCTCCGCGTGACGACACCTGGTGTACTGTAGAGGTACTGCAGGCTGTCAGTGCACCCTGCCCGTGGAAGAGTCAGCTTTCCGGACTCTCTTCGCCTGTGTGTTTTCCTGGTCCCTGCTTCCTCCTGGATGAGCGGCTGGTCACTAGTAAGTAGGCAGATCTACTTGTGACCTGTGGCTGTGTGACTGTCCCTAAAGAGTAAGGGTTCTCAAGTCCTCGGGGGTGGGGGGAAAGGGGGTGCAATTTTTACACCCTCACCCTGGGTGCTATTAAGCCTAGAAACTGTCCTGTTCAAAGACATGATAGTTCCACTAGGGTAGTATTTTTTCATAGTTATGATCATAACTGGTAGAGTTAGGATCTCAAGTTGGATTATTTTGTGGTGTGAATCCATTAACCACTCTGCGCCCGCCTAACGCCGATCGGCAGCCACAGAGTGGCGCCCCAAGACTGCCTAACGCCGATTGCCGTCAAAAGCAGTGGGCGGGGTTTAGCAGGGAACGTGATGATTGGCTCTCCGGTGCGAGGGAGGAAGGGTGGAAGAAAATGTATTTAACGTATTTATTACAAAATTAATAACAATAAAATTAATTAAAAAAAAAATACAAATCACAGCAGTAATCAGATGCCATCAAATGCTACCAACAGGAAGCTCCGTTGGTGGCAAAAAAAAGGAGGGCAGATTCATTTGTGTGCGCAGTTGTATGTCTCTGCAGCACACTGTTAAAGCTGCAGGGCGCTAAATTGTAAAAAATCGCCTGGTCACTGGGGGGGGGATGTGTAAGCCTGTGGTCCTCAAGAGGTTAAATACAATCTCCTTTAAATCTGAGGCTGCTTTCCCACCAGGACGTTGCGTTTAGGGGACGTTATAGGTCGCATAACGTGCCCCTAACGCAACGCCTGGTGGTGTTGGAGCAGGACGCTACCAAGAGCCGCGTTACAAGCAGCTCTTGGTGTTCCTGCTCTGTCAGAGGCACTGCGGAGACCACGTGAGCGGAGCTCTCCGCATCACGTGGTCCCGCCAGGCAATCAGCGGCTGCTCCTGGAAGTAAACACTGCAAGTGCAGTGAATATTAAGTAGCCATGTGCCTGGCTACGTAGCGGCCTCTCCCCGCCTCCTCTCCACCCATAAAATAAAAAAAAACACCCATACTGAGCATGTGCAAACAGTCTAACACGGCTTAAACCACTAGAACGCACAGTATGCTGCACTTCAAAAGAACGTCCTGCGTTACAATCTAACGCAATGTGGGCACTGTGAACATCCCATTGATTTTTCATTACTGTGTGGTGGGGCTGCGTTACAGGCTGCTCTAACGTGCGCCTGTAACGTCCCACTGTGAAAGCAGCCTAAATGGTCTTATCGAAAATGTGATCATTTGCTAAAAATTGGACCATGAGGGTTTATTTACACCTAGGGGAATTTTCGCCTTTTTTAAGCGCTGGCAATTCGAAAAATCGCACTAAAAGCCCTTGTGCAAAGATTCCCTATGAACATCTGAGCGGTTCAATTCCGATCCGTTCACCAAAGCGCTGCCTGTACCATTTTTGGGGCAATTTGCCTCAATGGAAGGTATAGGGAAATTGCAAAGTGCTTGAAAAAACGCTTTGTACAGTGATTTCCCCAGCGCTTTCATGAATAAATACATTGTATTTATTCATTACCGGGTAAAAGAGTTCACTTGCTGACTGACGTCAGGGAGTGAAAAAAACAATCGCTTTACAAAAGCGCTTAGAAAAGCACTTTATAAAAAAAATCACAGCGCACAGGTAAGCGCTGGGAGGCGCAAAAAAAAATTAGCACAAAAAAATCAAAAAATGCTGGTGTCAGCGATTTTAGATGTGAACGAAGCCTTAAAGCAGACCTGAACTCTTGCACAGGACAGAAGGAAAATGGAGAAATGCACCCTGTATGGATTTAGAGAGTTTAGCCTGTCTAATTCCCCCTCATCTGTGACTAATCACAAGCTGTAATTTGACAAATTGTTTTTCTTTAAAAGTCATAATGCTGTTGCTTATCTTTCAGAGCAGAGAGGAAGTTCTGAGTTCAGGTCAGATTTAATGGGCAGATTCAATCACCGTGATCGAATCTGCTGTGAAATTGTTGCGAAAACGCTGACAGAATGATCGATTTCCGTCCGAAATCAATCGTTCCCGTTGATTCCCGACGATCCGTCCGTGCGGAAGATTTCGCTCGATCGCCGGCGAGTCGGGAGTGTGTCGATAGCGGCGTTCAAATGCCCGACGATCGACGCCAGCGACAATACATTACCTGCTCCGCCGGCGCGTGTCCCCCCGGTCTCCGCACTTCTCCGTGCTCGGCTCCTCCAGCTTCACTGAACTTCCTGTCCCGGCAGGAAGTTTAAACGCCAGGAAGTTTAAACAGTAGAGTGCCCTCTACTGTTTAAATTTCCCCGGCAGGAAGTTCAGTGAAGTTGGAGGAGCCGAGCACGGAGAAGACAGCGGAGACCAGGGGACTCGCGCTGGCAGGAGAAGGTAATGTATGCGGGGGAAGTGGCGGCGCCAGCGACAACTTCACAGATTGTGATCGATTTCAGGCTGAAATCGATTCACAATCTGTTTGCAGTAAAGGCAGCCATACGATCCCTCTCTGATCAGATTCAATCACAGACGGATCTATCTGTTGGTCGAATCTGATGGCAAGTCGACCAGTGTATGGCTACCTTTAGAAACACCTGCATTTTTGGCAGGACAGTTGAGGGGGGGGAGGGGGGGCCAGAGGCTACTGACTAGACAGGAGTTACAGCATACGCAGCAAGAGATTACAGCATGCACAGATTACTGGCACGTTGCCCCAGAGGGCAGCGGGTCAGTTCAATGGAAAAGAGATTAGCAGCAGCCGTGATTGGCTCAGACCGGTCGGCTTTATGTATGTAATGCATTAGGGACAGTGTGTCCTGTGCAGGTTTCATCCAGTTCAGCAGAGGGGCGGGAGGGGGGAGGGGTGCATGAACACCTATGGCTATGAAGGTGAGGCTGACAGGTGAGGCTGACAGGTGAGGGGGGGGGGGAGTGCACTGAAGGGGGGGAGGGAGGAGGTAGAAAGTCAGTGATGACAACACAGTGTAAGTGAGTCCATTGACAGTTCGGGATTACATGGTAAGAAGATAATTTGTGTATATAGGACAAGCGGATGTCATTGTGAGGGTTTACAGCACACCAGCCAAACAGGACTGAGCCAGGCATACACTGGATGGTTTAAATAGGTTAGACATTAGATTCCATATAAACCTTAAAGGACACCGGAGGCGGAAATAAACTAATGAAATAAACAATTGTATCTATCTTCCTTCTCCTAAAAATTACTTTTTAAGATATTCTACAGTTTTATTTTATGTTTAAATCTACTTTTTACGTTTTAACGGTTTTATTGTTTTTGCTCAATAACACATTCATTGAAGTATGCCAGAGCTAAAATCTATGAACTATTGAACCTTTTTATCTTTTTCCTGCTCTCAGAAGTCATTTTCTGCTAGGAAAGTGTTTTATAGTTGGAATTTCTTATCAGTGAGGGTCACACTGTAGTCACTTCCTGTCTGAGTCAGGACTGAGTGTCATTAGGTGTCATCACACGGTGGCGACGTGATGATGACTTGACATCTGACGCAGGCAGCCCAGGAGGAGTCAGGGAAGGTGATCGCTCTGGTAATCTTCTTCTTCCATTTGGCTGCAACACACGTCACCAGCTCCCTAGCGGTTATGTCCTTCTGCCTGCGCCCCCCTTCTTCTACTTGCCGGTCTGCGCCCAGGGTGGTCGCCCTGCCCGCACTGCCCAAGAAATGGCCCTGGCTACAGATGTTCCTTAGCATTAGGTAGCTAGTGGTGTCCCCGACGTAAAGGGAACCTAAACTGAAAAGAATATGGATTTTTCCTTTTTAAAAAATACCAGTTTCCTGACTCTCCTGCTGATCCTGTGTCTCTAATACTATTAGCCACAGCCCCTGAACAAGCATGCAGATCACGTTCTCTGACTGGAGTCAGACTGGATTAGCTGCATGCTTGTTTCAGGTGTGTGATTCAGCCTCTACTGTAGCCAAAGAGATCAGCAGGACTGCCAGGCAACTGGTATTGTTCAAAAGGAAAGTTTAGGTTCCCTTTAAGGCAGACCTTATAAGTGGAATGCCGAGAGTGGGGTGAGTAACCTCTCGTTTACACTCAGCTCTGGACTCTGCTTAGGGAATGAGCGAGGGCGTTACACTGGGAGGGGAGTGAACCGCCTTTCCATCATCAAGCGCCTATAGGCACATGCCTACAGTGCCTTATGGTAAATCCAGCCCTGCTTTCAGAGAATACCCGGTGTCGGCGGTTCGTATCGATGGACGTTTGTCCAAGTGAGTAGGGAGGCTGGCTGGTATCTTACTATTTTGGTAGTTAAACTGCCATACAGGAAATGCTTTTGGAAACAAAGAAAACTCAGAGAATCCCCCATAAGGAGATGACTAGTCCAAAACCTGTCGGTTCCGTCAGATTTTAACTGCTTACTTTTTTTGGCTGGAGTCGTCCCTCAACAGGACTCTCATGCAGAAACGCTGCACATTACTGTACTGCTTGGAGAGAGGCAGAATCTCTGGACTGTTCCAGGAAGACAGCTCACTGCCGAGGAATGCCTTGTGCAGCCAGTGTAAACAGGATCCTGGCACAAGTCCCGCCCTCCCCCGCCAGGAACTCACCTAACCTATAATAACCCTTATTAACAAATGTGTATGTACTTGTGGCTGGGAGCCTCTGCCTGTTGCTCACGGCAGTACCACAAAAAAAAAGCAAAAAAACAAAAGTAAGTTTTCTAATAACATTACAGACTGAATACATAGCAGTAGAAATTAACATTAGTGTAGTTCACCTATGGATGAGAACGAAGTGGTTTTCATGGCCAATTAAAGCCTGGTGATTTTGTATAGCAAGAGACATTGGCAGCGCTTCCAGACACCCGAATTAGCTATTTGCAAAGATGTGCAGAGCTCCACAATATGGACAAAATTACACAACTTTCATTCAAAACAGGTAAAGCAAAGGAGGGCGTTAGCTTCAGTATAAATAATGTATGCACAAATGATTTCCTACTAGACTTCCCCACGGCGATGATGGGCCCTACGGGGAAGACCTACCGCTAATCTAACAATAAAACCATAATTTTGTCCTAGTGCTGCTAATCATAAATGGTATACACATTTCTTCAAACACACCTCAAACAAGTGACAGAGCTCAAGGCTGCAACTGAAATGTAAGCCACAGGGGCTAAATACATGCATTGAATGCAAATCAGTTGCAATTGATGTACTAATTCCTAATCTAAAAATGTTAATGCAGATTGAAGCACATGAATGCAGCTAGCTAAAAAGTATACTTACGTTAATTTTGTACAGCAGGAGACATTGGCAGTGCTTCCAGACAGAGGCTGTACCCCAATTAGCTATTTGCAAAGATGTGCAGAGCTCCAGAATATAGACAAAATTACACAACTTGCATTCAAAACAGGTAAAGCAAAGGAGGGCGTTAGCTTCAGTATAAATAATATGTGCACAAATGATTTCCCGAATTAGCTACCTGTTAAAGCCTGGTGATTGATTCCTCTTCTGTCCATAATTGAACTCTCAGATGACAGTCTCAGGTCGGATCAGGTAATTTGGGCACTGGGATCGCCAGGCCTGTAATAGACATCAACAGGAAGTGTTGGTAATGGTTGCCTAGGAAGTGAGTTGGGCGCCCAATGAGGTACTAGTAGCTAAACGGTTGGTTGGCTTATTGGCTACTACACAGGGAGGAATTAGAGGAGCCAATCGTCTATTGTATTGACAATCGGTTACAAATATAGCATCGTTTGGGCTCCGGGGCTAGTGCTACATTAGATCAGGGAGGTTAGTGTAAAGCATTGTACACACGCCTGACTTAAAGAAACACTATCAAGCCCCAAGTGTTCTAAAATGACAATGTACAAATAATGTCTAAGTAGCTGTGTAAACATTTTCCTACTTTTCATGTTAAATATCAGAGGCAAAAGCTGTAATTTATTGTGTGAAGTTTTTAGTTCGGTTGGACTGTCTCATTTGCATAGGTGAATCTCTGCCTTCTGACATGCTAAGAACAGTGTAATATTGAAGCAGAGTTATTCGAAAACATGTATCAGATTTCACACACACAATTACAAAGGTTTATGTTGCACATAAGATACATTTCCTCTGCTCTCTGTGAGAGAAAGCTCTGCCTGTCTCTGACTGAGCTCTCTGCACACACACAGGGTTAACCACCTTAGCGGTATGGACGAGCTCAGCTCGTCCATTACCGCCAGAGGGTGCCGCTCCGGCCCTGCTGGGCCGATTTTTATCAAATAAAAAGCAGCACACGCAGCCGGCACTTTGCCAGCCGCGTGTGCTGCCTGATCGCCGCCGCCGCTCTGCGGCGATCCGCTGCGAGCAGCGGCGAAAGAGGGTCCTCCCAGCCGCCTGAGCCCTGCGCAGCCGGAACAAATAGTTCCGGCCAGCGCTAAGGGCTGGATCGGAGGCGGCTGACGTCAGGACGTCGGCTGACGTCCATGACGTCACTCCGCTCGTCGCCATGGTGACGAAGTAAGCAAAACACGGAAGGCCGCTCATTGCGGTCTTCCGTGTTACTTCTGGCCGCCGGAGGCGATCGGAAGAACGCCTCCGGAGCGCCCTCTAGTGGGCTTTCATGCAGCCAACTTTCAGTTGGCTGCATGAAATAGTTTTTTTTTTATTAAAAAAAACCCTCCCGCAGCCGCCCTGGCGATCTTAATAGAACGCCAGGGTGGTTTTAATGGATGCACTGTGAGGGAATTCCCCCCCTCCACTCATGGCTCACTCTGGCATCAGATTACAGCAGACTGCCTTCAGAAAAGTATCAGGGCTGGAACCCACTAGAGCGATTTCATGAACGTTTAGGAAGCGATTCAAACCGCTAGCGATTTCCATAAACGCTCAGCTAATGTTAACGGATGGGCCAAATTCCACTGAAGCGATTGTGATTACCAAATCGCAAAACGCAGGACATGCTGCATTTTTCGCATTTAGCCTTATCGGTTAGCGTTAACGTTTCTGCAATGTAAAGTATATAAACAGTAGAGTTGAAGACAAGAGAAGGGGCACCGCTTCTTTAAAATTCCTTTATTCCGGTGGGGGAAATAGCAGGTACACAGCAGTGGGGGTGGAAAGAGCCTGACAGCTGTTTCGCTGGCTTAAACCAGCTTCTTCAGAGTCTACTGGATACAACCTATTTGTGGATGTGCACGCTCCTTGGTCCTGTGTCCGGTGTGTCTGCCCTGCTGCATTTTGGTGCCAGGTACTGTGCTCTTTTTTCTCCAAATTTAAAGTATATAAACGCTGGCGTAATTGCTCATCCAAACCTGCACGGAGCGATTTTGCTAGCATTTTGAAGTTACTGCACACTGTAAAAAAATTTAAATTAATTGAAAGGACCAATCAGAGTTATAAATGCTAATTGCTAATCGCTACACAATTGCTGGCAAGACGCTTACACTTTTTAAAATCGCTACCCAAATCGCCAGAAAACACTCATGAAATCGCTTACAAACCGCTCATACCAAACGCTAGTGATTGCGATTAGCAATAGCGATTTGCAGTGGGTTCCAGGACTGAAAGGAATTAGGTAACAGTAAACAAAGAGATAAGGATTCAAATGTATACACCAACACTTAGCAGCACTTCCCAAACATTTCCTATCTCAATTCAAAAAAACATGTTAATCGATCCTTTAAAGTGAACCTCCGGACTAAAAATCTATTTAGCAGAACTGAAAAGGTTTGGTGTTTCTTTAATAGTTTCACAGCATTAGAACTTTGTTTTTCTTACCAAAGCATCATGTTTAGCTGCATTTTTAGCTAAGCTCCACCCATCAAAGATACCTGTGCAAAGCATGATGGGATTTCATTATGTTGTTGTTCACATTGCCTAGCAACTGGGAGAGGTGATCAGCACACAGGACAGTTGGAACTGTGTCTCATGCTCCCTGTCACCGCCTTTCAACCAAAAAGATGGCTGCCCTCATGAAATCAAACATTTGCCTGTTCTTTTAAAACAGGGTGGGTGAGAGTTTATATTACCTATCTATTTTAATTAACATAAC
The DNA here is from genome assembly GCF_040937935.1 of Hyperolius riggenbachi. NCBI lineage: Eukaryota > Metazoa > Chordata > Amphibia > Anura > Hyperoliidae > Hyperolius > Hyperolius riggenbachi. The sequence goes on from NC_090654.1 coordinate 282,531,415, forward strand.
TAATGTAACTTAATAACAGTATGTTTGTTTAGGCTGGAGTTCCTCTTTAAGTTGTTTGAGGTGGCCAATAACGATTGCCTCAGACGATAATCAAGCCCAGGTGTGATCACCAACCCGCGAGCAATCAGCCGGATGGATGTACCCTACACCAGCAAAGCCCACCCCCCACCCACCGCGTGATTGGTAATGTAAATTACAAATATTTTTACTGTTGGCATCAGCCCAACTCATGGGATGGCGCCACCCACAATACACACTCGTCTCAGGTGACATGTAGCAAAAAAGGCTAAAATGCTGTGTATTCTCCCTGTTCTGTGCTTAGTGCTGACATCATCAGAAAAATGGCAGGTTTGGGATTGGAATCCTAGGGGAAGGCTAGACTAGAAACATAAGAGGTGTAGGCGACCCTACTGTCCCATGTACTGAAAAAAAGTTGAACTAAGAGGGACTAGTGACATAATTAAAAAAAAAAATCGCTTTTAATATGAATGAACTAAAGCAGAACAATGTAAGCCGTCATCAGTAATAATAATGTACAGGACATATAAAAAGAGTAATCATCACGTTTCTGCATCCAGCGTCTAACTGATGATATCACAGTACAATAAACTTAGGCTGACGCACGTTTCACGGCCACTTCTTTGAATGATACAAATTACAATCCGTCTCAGTTAACGAAAAAAAATGAAACACATTAGATTCCGTATCTTGAGATTGTTAGTTACACATATCAGATGATATGACTAATTTAACACTAATACTAAGGACACTTTATTATTAGATTTATATTTGCAATATATGAATGAATTATATAATGTAAGTTGTAAACAAATGTATAAATATTGTTGTATGCAAACCTTTTGTGTTTTACCTGTGAGAAAACGCGGAAAAGCCGCAGCGGGTGCTCAGAGCAAGGCGGCTGATTCCGCGTCCAACGCGGCAGGTTGCGCGCGTGGGCCTGCATCTGCTGGCTTGACCGAACGCGGAGAAACCGCCGCATGTCCTGAGAACAAGGCGGCGGATTCCGCGTCCAACGTGGCGGTCTGCACGCATAGGCCTACATCTGTCGGTATGGCGGAACGCGGAGAAACCGCCGCATGCTCTGATAGCGGTGCGGCTGGTTCCGCGTCCAGCACAGCGGATGGGTTACAACACATGTCTGGTGTGGCTGGGACTGATAGTCCACACAGGTTCAGAAGGACGCGTGCGCGCGCTGAGAGGCAGAGCTTTTATGACAGCCAGAAGGGAATCAGCTGACCAAGCCGGTTAGCTGACAATTGTATCAGTTCTAATTGGTCCAGCACTTAGGGGAGGCGCTGGAGAGCGCTATAGTATATATACTGGGTGCTGGTCATTCCTCTGGTGTCTGTCGTTGCGATCACTACGTGGAAGCACTCAGACCTGTTTGTCAGAATCTGTGTTATTCTCTAGACTAGTTCCAGGGTGTTGATGACTATGGAGCTCACACCCAAGACTAGGAATACTGTATTTCATCAGTGTTATGCTCTAGACCAGTTCCAGGGTGTTGATGATCACGGACCTCACACCTCAGACTAGGAATACTGTATATTATCTGTGTTATCCTTCAGACTAGTTCCAGGGTGTTGATGACTACGGAACTCACACCCAAGACTAGGAATTAGCGTTACCATCTTGTCATATTCAGACTAGTTCTGGGGTGTTGATGATCAAGGAGCTCACACCTAAGACTAGGCATTGTTTGATTATTTGTTATGACCTTCTGCTTTCCTGACCACTCTTCTGATCTCTGATCTATATCTGATCTATATCTGATTCTCTGTTGCCAAAACTTGCTTGCCTTAGGATTCCGTATCAGTCTCTTGTCTCTGTATCTGATCTGTCTGTCTGTTGCCGACCTGGCTTGTACGACCTCGAGAACTATCTCCTCTGTTTAGAGATAGTTCACAGATCTGTCAGTGACATTCCACCATTGGTGTCACTCACACTCTGGTCCTTCCCTCTCTCAGCCTGACTCCTCCTCTTGGGGAACCTCAGGCCATTGAAGGAAGCCTGTTCTCTGAGCAGTATCTCTTACTGCCTTGCACCCTCTATACGGGTGCTCTCCTCAAAGTATTACTGTTGCACCAAACACTCATATTACTCAGGTGTCCAGAGGTTAGAGATATATCTGATTATCGGTGATACTGCAGATCATCAATAATCGGGTATATATCTGTATTCTCGGTGATACTGCAGATCACCGATAATCAGATCCTCTCTGTGTTACACCGATCGTTACATTACCCCTTTGTAAAATCAAAAGCATGGTACCGTGTCTAGGACCGCTATTGCACAAAGTAAAATGCACTATAAACAACTTTTTTCCTATGTTCCTGTCACTTGCAGTAGGCAGTACAAATGTGATCTGATCTGACAGATTTCAGACTGGTCTATCTCCTTACATGGGATTCTCAGGAATTCCTTTATTTTCCCTGGATGGCAGTGGCAAGCTCTAACTGCCAGGTTTATAAAGGTCCTTTCCAGTAAGTCCTTTTCGAAAAGAAGAAAGAAGATATTGAGAATCCACCATGAGGAGTTGGGCTAGTCCAAATTCTGTCTGATTTTTTTTTTTTTTTTTTTTTTTTTGCTGCTACATAAGAAAATAGAAATTTATAGTGCATTTTACTCTGGAACAAATGTACAAGTAATACACGTATTTTAAAGTTTACACATTTTCAAGCCAATTGTCCTTATTTTTTATATTTATTGGCTGACTTCGACTTTAGAGAGGTAAAGCTGAAATTGCTGTGTTGAAAATTGCCCACCAGGGGGCAATGCAAGCAGACTTAGCAAAGTGAACCTCATCTACAACTAGTACAAACCAAAACAAACAAGTGCAGCTGATAAGGTGTTTGGCTCAAGTTCTCATTGATGTTTTTAGTGAGTCCCCGGAGCTCAAGTTGGGAAATAATAAACCCAGTGGCCGGGATGTTATGTAATGCAGTCATTGTTGCTAAAGCTGATTCCATACGTGGTGTTTTGCAATAGATCTGGTTATTGCAAAAATCATTGTGCAAAGTGGACCTGTGCAAGGGCAGCTTATCACCATTGCTGAGCTCCGTGTAGTCCAATTCGGAGGATTCTCAGAAATGATGTTCTAAAAAGAGCCAATATCCCTCATCTTCAGCAGAGGGGACAGTTTGCTGTTGGTACTTATGTATCAAAGTACCTTCAGCCTGTGACAAAGAGGGAGGGGCATTAAGCAGGGTGAGTAGGAGGGGAATACCGCTTGCACTCAGCCAACACGATCCGGCAATCCAGATCTTCTCGCCGCCTCAGCTGAAAACCTTCTAACGTTTGTACAAGGCTTAACCATTACTCCTCTTACCAACTCTATGGAGAGAAAACGTAGACATCAGATTCTGCTGAGCAGATTAGTGCCTGTAAACGATCTGGAATGGACTCTACAAGAAGTAAATTGGTCACAGGGACGGATTTACCATAGGGCACTGTAGGCATGTGCCTATAGGCGCCAGACAATGGAAAGGCGGCTCACTTCCCTCCCCAAGTGCCTCTTTCACTTGCTATGTGGTTCAGTGGAGGTTTGTAGGTCCATGGAGGGGGCGGAGTCTAAGGTGCTAGAGCATCTGTGCCTATAGGCTCCTGTGAGGTAAATCCAGGCCTGATTGGTCATGTTTTATTTCTGAAGAAACGTAACTCCTCATAGTAGCCTAAACATAAATACATAAAGCCAAATGCCCCTTTAGCGATAGTTAAAGGATACCTGTAGTGAGACAGATACAGTATGTTCTCCGCGTCTGTGTGGGTTTTTCCTACTGACCTAAGTATGTAACTTCTTTTAGAAGACTTTTTTAAGATTTAACCACTTCATCCCACAGATTATTTTACCTTTCCCGCCAATAGCCATTTTCACCTTTCAGTGCTTCTCCCATACATTTAGCTATAACTTTAAAGAGAACCTGTACTGAGTAAAAATATTTAAAATAAACACGAGGTAACTTCAAATGAACATTACATAGTTACCTTGCCATCAGTTCCTCTCAGAAGCTCATCATTTTCTTCTGACAATAATCCCTTCCAGTTCTGACAATATTTTGTCAGATCTGAAATATATCAGTTGCTGTCAGTAAAATATCAGTTGCTGTCAGTTATAGCTGAGAGGAAAACTGAAGTACCAGGTAATGCCCATGTTTCCCTATGGCTCAAGTGGGCGATGTTACAGTTTAACTGTGTGCTGACCAGGAAGCTGTTATGGGTAATGGCCATTTTCAAAATGGAGGACGGAAAATTCCCTTGATCACAGTGAACAAACAGGACGCGGGAGAGGAGAAAGACACTGAGGAGTAGACTACATGGAAGGTAAGTATGACTTGTGTATGCTTATTTTGACTTTTAATTTTCAGTTCAGGTTTTCTTTAAAGGTGGCCATACACTTATAGATTTACAGCAGATTCGACCATCAGATAGATTTCTGTCAGATGCCTGTAAAGTCTAATCTGACAGGAATCTATCTGATGTGTGCCACACACTAGGAACAGATTTCCAATACATTTTAGAATGAAATCTATTGGAAATCTATTGAAAATCAATCTAAATGCATTATTGGACCATTAGATCCAATGCAACTCTATGGGCCATTGAAATCGATCGAAATCGGCCGCAAATTGATCAATCGGCCATCTTATCACTGCTTACCACACCGAAATGATCTATATCTTGTTTTTTACGCCACCAATTAGGGTTTTTGTGGGTGATACTTGTTTTCATTACTTATTTTCTATGCATTTTTTAAGCGAAATTATATACAAATTAAATTATAATTATATATAGATATTATTTGGAAATAAAAGTGTATATTTTGTACCCTATCAATAATTACAAGCCCCTATTTGCTAAAATAACAGTAGTATACCCTCAGGACATATATATAAAAAAAGCTAAGTGACTATTTAAAGGGAACCTAAACTGAGAAGGATATGTATTTTTCCTTTTAAAATAATACCAGTTGCCTGGCAGTCTTACTGATCTTGTGTCTCTAATACTTTTAGCCACAGCCCCTGAACAAGCATGCAGATCAGGTGCTCTGACTGAAGTCAGACTGGATTAGCTGCATGCTTGTTTCAGGGTTGTGATTCAGCCACTACTGCAGATAAAAAACTCAGCTGGACTGCCAAGCAACGAACTGGTATTGCTTAAAGTGGGCCCAAACTAAAAATACAAGATTTCAGAAATAAAATCTATTTTCTAAATTATAATAATAAATAGCAGCACTTTTTCAGCTGCATGATGACAAATATAAAATATTTTACATTTATTGGAGAAACCCCTCCCTTCCTTTCATATTGCCGGGACAGAATCCGGCAAACTGGTGGAGTAGGAGGTGTCCGGCAAAGGAGGAATTGCTAATGGCTGCCCCCAGTATAATCCTAGTTATGCAAAGAGAAGGGTGAAAAGCATGCACTGAAATGCTCATAGGCTTGAAGGAGTGTTTATTTATATTTGTATGTGTCAGAGTGGTGCAACTAAATATTTTTAATTAAAAAAATGTTTGGTTTGGGTCCGCTTTAAAAGGAAACAGCCACATCCCTTTCAGTTAAGGTTCCCTTTAAGTATTGTTTTAAATGCTGTCACTTTGTTGTTTTTTTTTAACAAGTGTTTTACTGATTTATAACAGGACGTCTTGTCTGCGGGACAAAGGCACAAACTGGACGGGTCTACATGAGATTAAAGAAAACATCTAACTTCTGCAGATTGTAGATTGTGAGCTCTTTGGGGACAGTCAGTGACATGGCTATGTACTCTGTAAAGTGCTGCAGAAGATGCCAGCACTATAAAAATACATAATAATAATATGGTAGGACATTAGGCTAGGACTATGGAAGGATTCGATTGTGAGCTCCTTTCGAGCAGTGTTTTTTTACTCACTTAAATTAAGACAATTCGTGTCATCAATTTTTAAACTGATTTTAGTGTATTTAATCTTTCTTGGTGCCTCTGTTTTTGATATCTGCTTATTTAAACGTATGTCTAGAGTTCAGCCTTACGACATATCTGTTTCCTTTCCTGCATGTTTACACGAGCTGCTGTAAGATGTGGCCACGCGAATGAACGTGTGACGCAATGGAGTCAGTAAAGTCAATAATGCAGTGTGCAGTATAGAGTGGGCGGATTCCGAACAACAAGACAACCTGCGTTGGTAAGTGATGAAATATACATTGCTGACCTTTTCCAGCGACCCTCGGAAGAAAATAACAGCACATAACAAGGTGCTATTATACTGTGACATGGTCAGCCGCTGTTCCCTGGAAATTAAATATTATCTCCAAGCTGCTAAACAATGACGGGTGAAGGATCTGAGAACACCGGATGGAAATTAGATATTATCTTCGAGCTGCTGCATGATGACTTATCACCTCACCTGTCTACGCTCTTATTTTTATTTAAAGGGAATCCGAAGTGAAAATAAACTTATGATATAATGATTTGTATGCGTAGTACTTTTTTTTGGAGGCAGATCTCCCACACGGTCCCCTTTCCTAACCACTCACCTGTCAATTGCATCCTGGAAGCTGCAAAACAGAAATTTAAAATCACAAACACCATACCTCCCAATTTTTTGAGATGAGAAAGAGGGACACTTAAGCCACGCCCCTGCCACACCCCTGTTCACGCTCCGTCACAACCCTAGTCATGCATACCATAAAGATTTCATAAGAAAAATATGTTGTTTTATAATTCAAACCACACTGGTCCTTTCTATCCTGGTTCATTTTCCTTCATATTAACATTTTAAAATTAGTAAAATATCAATTTAAAGGATGGGAATAAAGTTTAGAGCCAATCAAACACATTTTTTAGTAGAGAAATATATATATACAGGATCTTCTCAAAAAATTAGCATATTGTGATAAAGTTCATTATTTTCTGTAATGTACTGATAAACATTAGACTTTCATATATTTTAGATTCATTACACACAACTGAAGTAGTTCAAGCCTTTTATTGTTTTAATATTGATGATTTTGGCATACAGCTCACGAAAACCCAAAATTCCTATATCAAAAAATTAGCATATTTCATCCGCCCAACAAAAGAAAAGTGTTTTTAAAACAAAAAAAGTCAACCTTTAAATAATTTTGTTCAGTTATGCACTCAATACTTGGTCGGGAATCCTTTTGCAGAAATGACTGCTTCAATGCGGCATGGAATGGAGGCAATCAGCCTGTGGCACTGCTCAGGTGTTATGGAGGCCCAGGATGCTTCGATAGCGGCCTTAAAGTGAACCAGAGACGAAGCACCCTTGTGTATTTTACCATAGAAATCAGTGGGAACATTAGAGAAAACATTTACCATGCTCTCTGTTCCATCCCCACTGCTAAAAGTGTCTGTTATCTAGCTGAGATAAGAATCCCGGACTGAGCATTGAGTCTGGCTTTGCTATAATGACTCAGCTATAATGATTCCTGAGCAAAGCCAGCAGGGGGCAGGCTTGGACTTGAAGACAGCAAAGAACACAGTCTCAGCTATAATTATTCTGTAGCAAAGCCAGACCGACTGCTTAGTCGGGATTCTTATCTTAGAGGTGATAACAGGCAAATTAAACAGAGAACAATGTAACAAAGAGCAGATTAGGTGTTTACTGTCATGTTCCCACTGATTTATAAGGTAAAATACATGAGGTTGCTTCATCTCTGGTTCTCTTTAAGCTCATCCAGAGTGTTGGGTCTTGCGTCTCTCAACTTTCTCTTCACAATATCCCACAGATTCTCTATGGGGTTCAGGTCAGGAGAGTTGGCAGGCCAATTGAGCACAGTAATACCATGGTCAGTAAACCATTTACCAGTGGTTTTGGCACTGTGATCAGGTGCCAGGTCGTGCTGAAAAATGAAATCTTCATCTCCATAAAGCTTTTCAGCAGATGGAAGCATGAAGTGCTCCAAAATCTCCTGATAGCTAGCTGCATTGACCCTGCCCTTGATAAAACACAGTGGACCAACACCAGCAGCTGACATGGCACCCCAGACCATCACTGACTGTGGGTACTTGACACTGGACTTCAGGCATTTTGGCATTTCCCTCTCCCCAGTCTTCCTCCAGAGTCTGGCACCTTGATTTCTGAATGACATGTAAAAGTTGCTTTCATCTGAAAAAAGTACTTTGGACCACTGAGCAACAGTCCAGTGCTGCTTCTCTGTAGCCCAGGTCAGGCGCTTCTGCCGCTGTTTCTGGTTCAAAAGTGGGTTCATGCGTCCATCTGCTGAAAAGCTTTATGGAGATGAAGATTTCATTTTTCAGCACGACCGGGCACCTGCTCACAGTGCCAAAACCACTGGTAAATGGTTTAATGACCATGGTATTACTGTGCTCAATTGGCCTGCCAACTCTCCTGACCTGAACCCCATAGAGAATCTGTGGGATATTGTGAAGAGAAAGTTGAGAGACACAAGACCCAACACTCTGGATGAGCTTAAGGCCGCTATTGAAGCATCCTGGGCCTCCATAACACCTGAGCAGTGCCACAGGCTGATTGCCTCCATGCCACGCCGCACTGAAGCAGTCATTTCTGCTAAAGGATTCCCGACCAAGTATTGAGTGCATAGCTGGACATCATTATTTTTTTTTTTTCATCAATAAAGTTTTATTATGCAAATACAGCAATAACAGCTATAACATCACTGTGTTACAATAATGTAAATTACATTCACAGAATAAGTTACAGTCAAAAGATAAGCTACTCTTGAGACTTCAGTATGAGTAATGCCTATTGGAATTTTCAGGACCTTTCAGGTATCCAATAGCAGATCCTCTTCTGTCTGTATCTCTGGTGGCATCAGATGGCCATGTGCCGCCACCAAAGGAAGATTTGTAGCTTGCCAACTTGTAAGTTACTGTTAACCAATATTCTACAACCTTATCTAATTGCACACTAGTGGGCCACTAGGCCCGCTATCAGCCTATGTTACTGATGTATGATAATAAACTCCCATTATATTTTCGTAACAACTACCTACTTACTACATTCTACTTTCTACTTTCTACTTTCTACTTTCCTCTCTTCTCTGGGGAATCCTGCATAGTAGATATGAATCAATCATGTGTTTCCTCGCGTTTTGGTTGATGGGGTATGACCAGGGGGGGAATTAGCGGAGGTGGATTAACGGGGGAGGGGTGTCTCTAGGCCTAAATACTTGCCTATTAGCGGACTTTGTATCCAAACGTATTGTGTATTACCATGAAGCTGGGATAGAGAAGTTTTCTCTGTTGAGACCTAGCCTACCCCTAATCTTATATTCCATGTGTAGATTGAGTTTGGTATTGTTTAGGAGGTGAGTTAAGGAGAAGTCCTCTTTTGTTTTCCAATTGGAAAGTATTAAGTGTTGGGCACTGAATATGAGGTGTCCAATGACTTTCCTATGTTTATCGGGAAGATCACCAATGCCCACTAGAAGTAAGGCTAATTTGGGAGTGAGTTTAAAATTTAGCCCGATCGTGCATCTGATTACTGCTTCCACTTTGGACCATAATCTAGCGACTATAGGGCATTCCCATAATACATGCATGTACGTGCCTACATGCTTCTCACATTTCCAACATAGATTGGAAGAGTTGGATGAGAAGGATGCTATTTGTCTAGGGGTCAAATACCACCTAAATAGGATTTTCCTTGCCGTTTCCCAATGTGAGTTGCATTTAGACATGGACAACATGATTTTGTTTGCGGTCTGGAGTTGTTCTACAGTGATGCGGCCGTTTAGATCTGTGGACCATACATCTGTGTATCGTTTGAGGGGGGAGAGTTGGGTGGTATTCAAAGCTTGGTACCAAATAGCTGTGCCGCTTTGGGGGGGACCCTTAAAATTAAGCATAGTAGCTATAGTAGCCTGAAGGGATGGCGGGGATAAGCCCTTTGTTTTTATGAGGTGAGCAATTCTGAGATATGTGTAGGATTGTGATTGGGGTAACTGGTATTGATTGACAATTACTTGGAACGATTTTAAATGAGTTTGAAAAAATATGTCCTGTAGGTAGTTTATCCCAGCTTCTTTCCATGCCCCTAGATTTAGGTCTTGTGTGAAATGTTCAAGGACTGAGATTGCTGTGGAAATGGGGATTGAGTCGCCCGGAGGGGGTGGATGTTTCACAAAAGATTCCCAAGCTCTAAGCGAAGCTTGTATGGTCGGGAAATTAGAAATGGGGGTTTTTGCTCCCATGAGTATGCTAGTTAGGAGTGGCCTAAGTTCTGTCTTTAGAATGTGAGATTCTATTAACACCCAGGGTTTCACTGATGTCGGATCCCACCAATGTCTGATTGTTTCCAAAAGTGTGGCATTATAATAGAGTTCTAAGTTGGGTAGGCCCATCCCTCCCTTGCGCTTGCCTAACGTCATTATTTGGAAGGAGGTGCGGATTTTCTTGCCTTTCCAAATAAAATTATTCATGCAAATCTTCAAATCCCTAAACCACGACTTAGCAACCAACGTGTGTACCGTACGGAAAACATATAAGATCTTGGGCAGGAGAAATTGTTTAAACACCGCAATTTTCCCTGACCAAGATAGCCAAAACTTAGTCATATCCGAACATTCTTTTTTTATATCTTCCAATAATGGTAAGTAGTTAAGCTTGAAGAGCTTGGAGGTTTGTCCAGTTAGCTGTGTGCCTAAATAAGTTACCGCTTCATCCGCCCAAGGGAACGGGTATGTCTTTGCCAGGGAAGCTTTTTGTTGGTGTGGGATATTTAGACCCAAGACGAAGGATTTTGTTTGATTCAGTTTGTATAATGAAGCTAAAGAGAAGCTCTGAAGGTCTTGTAGGAGAGCCGGGAGAGAGATTTCTGGATTGGAAAGGATTAATGCAACATCGTCTGCAAACATACTGATTACCTGTTTGTGACCCCCCAAATTTATACCAGAGATGGCTGGATTCATTCTAATTTTCTGGGCTATTGTCTCCATTAATAAAACAAACAAAATCGGTGAGAGCGGGCAGCCTTGGCGGGTCCCATTTGAGATTGAGAAGGGTTTTGAGATGAAACCAGCCGCGTTAACTCGGGCGGATGGAGCGGTGTAGAGAGCCATTACTGCTGACAGCACTGGTCCCATAAAGCCAAACTTGTTTAAGGTAGCTCTAAGAAACTGCCAGTGAACTCTGTCGAACGCCTTCTCCGCATCTAACGTTAATAGCAGTGAAGGCGTTCGACAGAGCTCAATGTGCCTCAGGATATTTATCATGCGCCTTGTGGCATCAGACGCCTGGCGTCCTCTCGTGAACCCCACTTGGTCTTGCGCTAGTAAGGTCGGCGTAATTTCCCTGAGCCTATTTGCTAAGATTTTTGCGTAGACTTTGACGTCAGAGTTCAATAGGGAAATAGGTCTATAATTGGCAGTATTAGTGGGGTCTTTCCCTGGTTTGGGTATTACTGTTATCGTAGCTTCCAGGTATTCTGCCGGTATCTGGCCAGATTGGACAAACTCCTGAAACAGATCTACCAGAAGAGGAGCGATAGTTTGATTCAGAGCCAGGAGAAACTCTCCGCTATATCCATCGGGGCCAGGGGCCTTGTTCTTCTTGAGTGCTCTGATTGTTTTTGTAACTTCTTCTACAGTGATAGGTTGGTTCAGCTGAGCTAGTTGTGATGTACTAAGGGATGGAAGGTTGATAGAATTTAAGAAGTCAGCAATAGTGTCTTTGGTCGGCTGGGAAGTGTCGACCTCGTCCTTAATATTATATAATCTTGAATAGTAATCACAGAAGAGGTCAGCAATCTGTTTAGGGTTATGAACTACCTGCTTTGTCACTGGATTGGCTAATGAATGTATTTTAGCTTTCGCCCGCTTTTGTTTTATATACTTGGCCAAATATGCTCCAGCCTTGTTGCCTTGAAAATACGAGTTTAATTTAGCTTTTTGAATATTAAAGACATAGTTTGACTGTAATAGAACCTGGAGCTCGTGTCTTAATTGGTATAGTCGGCTTTCTAGTTGATGGGTAGGATTCTGCTTGTGTAGTTTCTCCTGGCTTTGGATCGCTTCTAAAAGATTATTGATTTTAGATAACCTCTCTCTCTTCTGGATCGAACCTTGTCTGATTAAGATGCCTCTTGCGAATGCCTTATAGGCTGCCCAAATAGTAGAGGGCTTAAGTAGTGGGGTGCAGTTGGTATCCAGGAATTCCCGAGTTTCTCTAGTGAGTGTGTCTAAGAATTGGGGCTTAGCGAGGAGGGAAGTATTAAGTCTCCACAGAAAGGGTTTCTGCACAGTTAGGTTGTCTTTTAATTCAATATGAATTGGTGCATGATCAGACCACACTTTATTACCAATCGATGTGTCCAATACTGATTGTAGAAGGACTTTATCGGTTAGGAATAAATCTATTCTTGAATATGTTTTATGAACGCTCGAGAAGTATGTGTAATCACGTTCCGAGGCATGCAATACTCGCCAAGTATCATATAGGTCGTTCCAGTGCAACAGTTTGTCAATCACCTGTTGGGGGGCTCTACGTGAGTGGTCGATTTTAGCTGGGCAGACATTAAAATCGCCTCCCAGTATTAATCGACCTAGCTGACAAGATTTAGCTTTAGTGCATATCTTCTGTATGAAGGATTTTTGGCCTGAGTTTGGGGCGTAAAGAGATACTAGTGTAATGGGTTCGTCATTAATATGACCCATAAAGATAATGTATCTGCCATTAGGATCAGTAGTTACTATCTTAGGGGTTACTTTTAAATCTCGATGAAAGGCCATCATAACCCCTCTTTTTTTTTTTGTAAACGTGCTATGATATATTAAAGGGAAATTAGAGCTAGTGCACCGGTGAGTGTCTTTCCCCAGTAGGTGGGTCTCCTGTACACAGAGGATCTGAGATTTTTGTGTATAAGCCTCGTTCCATAGGAGATGACGCTTGTATGGGGTGTTCAGTCCCCGAACATTAATTGATGTAATTTTTAACGGCATGGTAGTGGACTACTTTCAAAGCTTCTAAAAAAGAATTGGGACCCTCCCCCTTCTGTTTCGGAGCATAGACCCATCCCCCTGTTAATTAAAACATTTAAAGCATTTAAATTGAGAAGAGAGGTAACAAACATAAAAAACAGACATAATCGGATAAAGATTAGATTCTTAACTGAACCAGAGGGAGGAATCCTCTGACTAAACACGTGAATGGTGATATACTGGCAATCGTGGGACATAGTTCTCTGTCCACAAAGTGTGTTGGGGCACATAAATCTGTGATCCAAATGATCAGCGGGAGGGCAGCATTGTTATATAAATCCCCCAGCCGGAGGAGGGATAATACAATCAGCGGTGATCTTGGTTTTTCCAATCATGTGGAGCTCTGGAGGTCTTTGAGCTTCTATGCGCGGGTGAGGGCGTGGGCTGGTAAGCCGTATGCGTAGTTGCTTAAAGAGACTTTGACCAGCTTCTGTATCTGCAATTGCATATTTCTTATTTTTATATGTAAATCTCAGTTTTGTGGGGAAGCCCCAGTTGTATGGGATCTGGAGCTGCTGAAGAGCTCTTGTAAAAGGCTGCAGGTCTTTTCTGAGTCTCAGAGTGGCGGCCGAGAGATCGGCAAAAATCTGAATATTCTTGTAGTGCTCGGGCAGTGGGCCTCCTTTTCTTGCTGCTTGTACAATGCCATCCTTGACATGATAAAACATAAATCTCGCTATAACATCTCTGGGTACTGCGTCCGCAAGGAAAGGTGGTTTAGGGAGGCGATGAGCCCTATCGATTGTTAATTCAATCTCTGCGGTGTCAGGTAGAAGGGCCTTGGTGAGACTCTGCAAGTAATGCTTCAGCTCATGTTCCTGTATTTGCTCAGGAATTCCTCTAAATTTTAAGTTATTCCGGCGATTTCTGTCTTCTAAATCGGCTGATTTAGCTTTCAACCACTTTATGTCGTCTGTGTTAGCTGATGCTGAGTCGACCATGACATTAAATTCTTTTACTACTTCGCTTACTTTCTCCTCCACTGCATTAACCCTATTGCCCAGGGATGCTATTTCTGTGTGTAGGCCTGCATTGAAGGAGGATATTTCTGCCAGGAGTGAGGATCTGAAAGTTAGCAAAATGTCTTTTATGAAAGTTTGGGTTGCGTTAGTGTCAGTGGCTGGGAAAGCCTCTATGGAAAGTGAGAGGCTGTCTGGCTGTGGTGCTGCCTGTGTATGTCTGCTTACCGGGGCTCCTGAGTCTCTCCTTGGTCTGGATTTGGCTGGGCTGCCCGTGGGGGAGAGATCGTTGTCCGGGTGTGCGCTTTCGTCAGCTGCGGCCTGTAGCGCGGCTTCCCCACTCTGTACAGGGGATTTCTGCGCGGCCAAGGCGTCTCCTGCGTGCGCGGCGCCATCTTGTGCCTGCTCCACCCGCTTGGTCTGGAAGAAGTCCGTCAGTTTGCGGGGAGCTGGCGGGCCTTGTATCCTTTTTATGGTGACCTCCGTCTCCAGCGGCAACTCCTCTAAGTTCTGCATGCTGTCACCGGCTGGGATCTAGTCGCTGTGAGCCGCTTTATCTGCCTGCCCGTGGGAGCTCTTCTAGGACGCGTCCGTTCTCTCCAACGCGGAAGCCACGCCCCGTGAACATAATTATTTGAAGGTTGACTTTTTTTGTTTTAAAAACACTTTTCTTTTATTGGTCGGATGAAATATGCTAATTTTTTGAGATAGGAATTTTGGGTTTTCATGAGCTGTATGCCAAAATCATCAATATTAAAACAATAAAAGGCTTGAACTACTTCAGTTGTGTGTATTTGAATCTAAAATATATGAAAGTCTAATGTTTATCAGTACATTACAGAAAATAATGAACTTTATCACAATATGCTAATTTTTTGAGAAGATCCTGTATTTACATAGCAAAAAGGGACAAAGTCCTGAAAGAGGGACAAATGAGGAGGAAAGAGGGACAGAGGGACAGGGCTCCCAAAGAGGGACTGTCCCTCCAAAAGAGGAACAGCTGGGAGCTATGCAAACACTGGTTCGCACACAGCTGGGGGCCCCGGACTCTCTCACTGGCTGGGGCCCCCAAACCACCATGTGATACCCAGAGGGAAGTGCGGGTGGGCCCTGGACCTCACCTCCAGGGAATTCACCCCCACTGCCTCTGAACTGAATGGTAACTGCAACACACACAATTGCTCACTCCCAGCTAAAGCAATTTCCTACCATGATCTGGTCAGCAGGCGCCAGTCAGCCAATCAGGTGTACTGTTATACACCTTTTGCCTGCTGTACAAAACCTAACTGGAATTGCATAAATTAGGTAGTGGAGAGAGGTCCAGGGCCCACCCGCACTTCCCTCTGGGTATCGCATGGTGGTTTGGGGGCCCTGGCCAGTAAGAGAGCCCGGGGCCCCCAGCTGTCGTGCGAACCTGTGTTTGTGATTTTAAATTTCTTTTTTGCAGCTTCCAGGATGCGGTTGACAGGTGAGTGGTTAGGGAAGGGACCACGTGGGGGCGTCCCTGCTAGCGATGTAATCTACGATTACGTCCAACCGAAGCCTCCCACCTGAATGCTACCTAATTTATGCAATTCCTGCTAGATTTGGTACGGCAGGCAAAGGGTGTATAACAGTGCACCTGATTGGCTGACTGGCGCCTGCTGACCAAATAAAGGTAGGAAATTGGTTTAGCTGGGAGTGGGCAATTGTGTGTGTTGCAGTTACCATTCAGTTCAGAGGCAGTAGGGGTGAATTCCCTGGTGGTGAGAGGTCCAGGGCCCACCCGCCCTGATTGGTTGACTGGCATCTGCTGACCAGATAAAGGTAGGAAATTGCTTTAGCTGCTAGCGAACAATTGTATGTATTAGCAAGGATATGAGTCTCATATGTTTCCAGTACAGGAAGAGTTAAGAAACTTCAGTTGTTATTTATCCAGTTCGGCCTATCTGGACGAGCTTACTCATCCAGATAGGCACTGCTGCTGCTGCCGCATGGTGCGTGCGATCGGGCGCGCTCCCGCCGCTAGCCCCCCAATCAGTGAATGGGAATATAATTCCCATTTACCGATCTAACTTCCCCGCAGAAAAAAACGACACTTTCTATTCAGAGAGCGCGGAATTTCTGCCCCCAGGAAACTTCTCCTCTTCTTTTTAGTTCCTGGATGCGAGATCGTTCGCATCTAGGACTTTTTTTACTGTGGCCATCTTGTGGCCAAATAGTAAACTGCACCCACATACATTTTTAATGAAAGAGAACCCGAGGTGGGATTTAATTATGTTAGTGGGGCACAGAGGCTGGTTGTGCACACTAACACCAGCATCTGTTGCCGCATGGTGTGCCTCCAGGACCCCCCTGCGCGCCGCTATACCCCCCGCAGTGCTGGCGACACACAGCATGTCGCCAGCACAATGTTTACCTATGCGCTGTCCGTCAGCGCCGCTCCCCCGCCTCCTCC
Organism: Hyperolius riggenbachi; assembly: GCF_040937935.1. Taxonomy (NCBI): domain Eukaryota; kingdom Metazoa; phylum Chordata; class Amphibia; order Anura; family Hyperoliidae; genus Hyperolius; species Hyperolius riggenbachi. Next base: position 282,547,788 of record NC_090654.1, read on the forward strand.
GTATTGGCGCTACCCGCCCGTGTTCCTTCTCTCCCGCTGATTGGAGGGAAGTGACATGGGCGGGTAGCGCCGATACGGAGGAGGCGGGGGAGCGGCGCTAACAGACAGACATAGGTAAACATTGTGCTGGCGACACGCTGTGTGTCGCCAGCACTGCGGGGGGTATAGCGGCGCGCAGGGGGGTCCTGGAGGAACACCATGGGGCAACAGAGGCTGGTGTTAGTGTGCACAACCAGCCTCTGTGCCCCACTAAAATAATTAAATCCTACCTCGGGTTCTCTTTAAACAATTCTATTATTTTACATTTAAAATTAGCAGTTTCCCTCCCACACCAAAAATTACCCACATACATTTTTTTATTAAAAAAAAAATAAAAAAAAATACAATAAAAAAACAACAAAAACAATATAAATAGTTACCCAAGGGTCTGAACTAAAAACTAAATAATAATAATGCATTTTTTTCATTTCTTTCTTAAGCTTCCTGTTAAAATGGATTTCGAAAAAAGTAATTCTTAGCGAAATGTACTACCCAAAGAAAGCCTAATTAGTGGCGGAAAAAACAAGATATCAATCAATTAATTGTGATAAGTAGCAATAAAGTTATTGGCGAATGAATGGGAGGTGAACATTGCTCGGATGCATGAGGTTTTCGACACTGCGGTGCTGAACCGGTTAACCTCTTGAGGACCCTGGGCTTAACCTCCCTAGTGACCAGGCTATTTTTTCCTAATTAGGCCACTGCAGCTTTAAGGCCTTGCTGCAGGGCCGCACAACTCAGCATACAAGTGATCCCCCCCCCCCCTTTTCTGACCACCAACAGAGCTTTCTGTTGGTGGGCAAGGATCGCTCCCAGGATGTTTGTTTATTTTTTTTATAAATATTTCTTTCCTTTTTTTAACAACAAATGTCCCTATTTTACCCTCCCTCCCCTCACCAGCCAATCAGTGCGATCAGCTGTCATAGACTTTAGCCTATAACAGCGGATCGCTGCCTTGCCACTCAGGGGGACAGCTGTGTCACACGGCTGTCCCCTGTACAGCGCTGCCGCAGATCGCAGCGCTGTACGTTTCACCGTCTAACAATCTCGCATCGGCAGGGAGACTGATGGCGGAGCGGGGAGAGTGCATCGGCGCGCACGATCTCTTGCAAAACCCCGCCCCAGAACTTTATGCCAATTGGCGTTAGGCGGTCCTGGGGCTGCCGCCGTGATCACGCCCATCGCCGTGACGCAGTCGTAGGGGGGATTAAAGGAAACTGGAGGTTAAAATAAACTGATGAGATAAGCAATTGTATCTATCCTCCTCCTCCTAAAAATGACTTTTTTAGATACCCCACAATTTTATATTTAAGTCTAATTTTTAAGTTTTTACTGTTTCATTATCTCTGCTCAATGACACCTTCATTGAGGTTTGCCAGACCTAAAATCTATGAACTTTTTACCCTTTGTATCTCTGATCTGCTCTCAGAAGCCATTTGCTGCCAGGAAAGTGGTTTATGGTTGTAATTCCTTATCAGCGAGGGTTTTGCTATAATCTGACCCAGTCCCCACCCGGACAGAAACTGTCACTTGTATACCTGATTTTTAACTCTTTCAGGCAGAGAAAGAAAAAAAAAGAACACAGCCTAGTTATTTGTGTGCTAGGCACTGTACATACCCAATGTCTATCTCATCATGTCACCCCATGTATCCTTTAAAGCACACCTGAACTGATGGGGATATGGAGGCTGACATATTTATAACCTTTTAAACAATGCACATTGCCAGGCTGTTCTGCTGATCTTCTGCCTCTAATACATTTAGCCATAGACCCTGAACAAGCATGCAGCAGATCAGGTGCTCTGACTGAAGTCAGACTGGATTAGCTGCATGCTTGTTTCAGTTGTGTGATTCAGACACTACTGCAGCCAAACAGATCAGCAGGACTGCCAGGCAACTTGCATTCTTTAACCAGTTCACCACTAAGGGTGTTTCCCCTTATGGGCCAGTTTACACCTTTCAGCGCTCCCTCCATTCATTCGCCAATAACTTTATCACTACTTATCACAACTAAATTATCTATATCTTGTTTTTTTTCACCGCCAGTTAGGCTCTCTTTGGGTGATACATTTTGCTAAGATTTATTTTACTCTAAATGCATTTTAACAGGAATAATAAGAAAAATGGAAAAAAAAACATTATTTCTCAGTTTTCGGCCATTATAGTTTTAAAATAAAGTATACTACTCGGATAAAATCCATACATTTCATTTTCCCATTTGTCACAGTTATTACAATGTTTAAAATATGTCCCTAGTACAATATATGGGGACAATATATTATTTGGAAGTAAAGGTGGTTTTTATCTATTTTGCGTTGGTCACTAATTACAAGCCCTTTTTTGCAAAAATAATATACCCTCATGACATTTACATTAAAGATGAGTCCCTATATATCCTATATAATAAATCCCCTGTGTCCCTGTGTCCGTGTCTTTTTTGCCAGCACACATGCGTGACACACGGGTGGGCGTAGGACAGTACAGGAGGACAAGGCAGGGGGTGGGCGTGTACACGCACATCGCGGGCGTGTTGCAAGCGTTCACACCACGGCCGTGCGCATGCTTGTGCGTTGATCGTGCGGACGTTGCTGTGGCAACGGCAGTGGCGGGAGTGGTTGTGGTGTGAGGAGCGTAACGATTGAGCCCTAGCATCCGTTTTTAAATTGGCGGGCTTACTACTAGTAAATATATAAAAATGTTTTATTTTGGTAACTGTGGGAGAGTGGGGAAGGTAAGGGGTTAATTTTTATAGGGGATGTATATGTCATGTCCGCTGGTGACGCTGAGACCAGGCTTGTAGCACGGATTTCCGGGTCTCGGCGGGCCGCTGACGTCACTGGAGCGCATAGGCGCTCGGCTCCCATTGGATAAGCGTCAGAGGCGCTCTCAGTACGTGCTCCGCCGCTGTAAACAGTGACCACATATGCACACTATGGGATTGGGTACTTTGGTTTCCTTTACTTCTGATTGGTTGGTCCTTGTATAAAGCTAGAGTGAGCGCCCTCTGTCACCGCCCGTGATAGCTTACGCTGTGGCTTGTTGCTGAGATTGCGCTCTCACACATCTGATTGATCTTGGTGCCGACTTTGCCTGTATCCTGACCAAGCTTCACTCTAGATATCCTTGTTGCTGACCACTGCTTGTTACTGACCACTTCTCCGGATTGGATTACCTGTTGCCGACTCTGCTTGTACTTGGATTTGCTTATTGCCACCTGAACCGACCTCCGCTTGTTAAAGGACTCCCATGAACTCAGCCTGGACCTACATTGGCTTGAACTGACCACGCTTTCTGTAAAGTGTTCGAACTACCCTCCCCAGCCGCAGTCACCTGGCTATCATCTGGACTGCCTCAGCCTTCAGGCCTCAGGTGACTATACTACTTGTGAACACTGTGCCTTGTATTACTCATACTGCTTTGTTTGGTGAATACTATCTGCCAGTCTGTATGCTACATCTACCTGCAGGGTTATTGTAGTATTAAGCTAGGTAGGAGTTTGTGCAGGTGTTACGGGCTGGGCTATAGGTCAGTCACATGGGCATACAGCCTGAACTATAGTCATTGACCAGACAAGCCTGTATTTTTATTTCATTTAATGTATTTGGGTGTCGTTTTACTCTTTGGACACAAGACGTCCCCCCACTAGTTTGCTCACAGTACACAGGAAATAGCGCGTGTTTGCTTTTATTCACTTCATCAATGACCACTGGCATCTCAATGATCACAGGCACTTTGGTCAGTGAATGGTAGTTGTGTTCTCTGATTAGTGTACTAACGGGCGGCAACAAGAACGCATGCGGGAGCGCGCGGGCGCATGCAGAGTGCGATCGCGGTGAGGTACATATATCTACGCCCCTGGAACCATCAATAGCCACCAGCGGGACGTAGATATACTGCCTCCGCTGCAGGAACTGGTTTAAAGGAAATCAATACGGCAGCCTCCATATTCAGGTGCACTTTAATGTGTATCCCCAATCAAACACAGGCCATGCTTTAAAATCCTTTCCAATAATATTTAGGGACCATCCAGCTCTTCTTTTTCCATGTGTTTTGTGGTCGATGGGGCAGATCCGGATCATTCACGAGGACTAGACAGGCTAGCCTTTATTCACTACAGTCATGAGCCTCGGGCACCCAGAATAGTAATACAATTATCAGGGCCCCCCCAAGATTTTGCAGAGTCGCGCTATGGCAGAGTTTTACACTGTACCTTTTTCTGGGGCAGCAGACAGGTCCTCTTCACTTCCTCTATACATTTGTATCTACTGCTCAGCCAATCGACACTGCATGTCTTGTGTAAGACATTGGGAGCTGCTAAGTGATAGGCTGCACGGCTGTTACACTGAAGAGGACCTGTCTACCTCCGGAATGTGGTACAGTATGGAGCACTGACTGCATGCCAGGACCGGGCCCCTTAGCCCCCGAGCCCCCCTGCAACTGCGGGGGTTTGCAGGGGCTATTGTGACCCATACACACAGGTATATTCACTGCTGATTGATACAACTTGCTTAGAACAAGAAGTTATAGTAGACACAAACCCTCCAGCACCGGCACGTCCAGCGCAGTCATAGTGATTGTAGATTATTAGCGTGGAATCACCAGGAACGTCCAATGTTCTTGTGCTGAGTCCACACAGGGCCAAAGAGCTCAGAGCTGCTGACCGGCCTGGAGAGGACGAAAATGTGCTTGTAAAGGTCTACAGGAAGGGGCATCAAGTTGTTCAATATATCTATCTATTATTATGTATTTATATAGCACTGACATCTTCTGCAGCACATTGCAGAGTACATAGTCATGTCACTGACTGTCCTCAGAGGAGCTCACAATCTAATCCTACCATAGTCATAGTCTAATGTCCTACCATATTATTATTATGTATTTATATAGCACTGACATCTTCTGCTGCACATTACAGAGTACATAGTCATGTCACTGACTGTCCTCAGAGGAGCTTACAATCTAATCCCCACCATAGTCCTAGTCGAATGTCCTACCATATTATTATTATGTATTTATATAGCACTGACATCTGCAGCACTTTACAGAGTACATAGTCATGTCACGGACTGTCCTCAGAGGAGCTCACAATCTAATCCTACCATAGTCCTAGTCTAATGCTCTACCATATTATTATTATGTATTTATATAGCACTGACATCTTCTGCAGCACATTACAGAGTACATAGTCATGTCACTGACTGTCCTCAGAGGAGCTCACACTCTAATCCTACCATAGTCATAGTCTAATGTCCTACCATATTATTATTATGTATTTATATAGAACTGACATCTTCTGCAGCACATTACAAAGTACATAGTCATGTCACTGACTGTCCTCAGAGGAGCTCACACTCTAATCCTGCCATAGTCATAGTGTAATGTCCTACCATATTATTATGTATTTATATAGCACTGACATCTTCTGCAGCACATTACAGAGTACATAGTAATGTCACTGACTGTCCTCAGAGGAGCTCACACTCTAATACTACCATAGTCATAGTCTAATGTCCTATCATATTATTATTATGTATTTATACAGCACTGACATCTTCTGCAGCACTTTACAGAGTACATAGTCATGTCACTGACTATCCTCAGAGGGGCTCACAGACTAATCCTACCATAGTCACAGTGTAATGTCCTACCATATTATTATCATTATTATTATTTATTTACAGTAGCAATAAAAAGTATGTGAACCTTCTGGAGTTATATGGATTTCTGCACAAATTGGTCATAAAATGTGATGTGATCTTCATCTAAAGGTGGCCACACACCATACAATTTTTTTAAATATCTGTTCAATTTAAGAATTGCAATCAATTTTTCTGACTGATTGTAACATTTCAAAAAATATAACCAATGTACCACACACCTATGTTCAATTTTTCCCCAATTATGATAAAACTGATTGGAAACTCTGAGATTGCTAGGGTGTGTATATTAATAAATTGACAATCTAACACACACCATACAATCTTTAAAAAAAAGAGAAATCAGATTTTTCAGTCGAATTAAAAAAAAAAACTTTCTATTTTTTCGGGAGATACGATTGTTTTTATCGAATTGCTGTAAAATTGGATCATTTTATTGTATGGTGTGTGGCCACCTGAAGTCACAACAACAGACAATCCCAGTCTGCTTAAACTAATACCACACGCATAATTTATCCATGTTTTTATTGAATACACCATGTAAACTTTCACAGTGCAGGTGGGAAAAGTATGTGAACCCCTAGACCATAGATGTCAAACTCCGGCCTGCGAGCCGAATTTGGCCCTCAGAGCCATTAAATTTGTCCCTCAAGTGGTCTCCCCACTGGTCCCAGTGTACAATTTCGACCCACTTTGTATTTGAGTTTGACATCCCTGCCCTAGACTAATGACATCTCCAAGAGCAAATTGGACTGAAGTGTAAGCCAGCTGAAGTCCAATCAATGAGATGAGAATGGAGGTGTTTGTTACAGCTGCCCTGCCCTATAAAAAACACACACCAGTTTTAGGTTTGCTTTTCCCAAGAAGCATTGCCTGATGTGAATGATGCCTCGCACAAAAGAGCTCTCAGAAGACCTACGATTAAGAATTGTTCACTTGCATAAAGCTGGAAAGGGTTATAAAAGTATCTTCAAAAACCTTGCTGTTTATAAATTGAGAAAGTTCAGCACTGCTGCTACTCTCCCCTAGGAGTGGCCAACCTGTTAAGATGACTGCAAGAGCACAGCGCAGAATGCTCAATGAGGTGAAGAAGAATCTGATAGTGTCAGCTAAAGACTTACAAAAGTCTCTGGCATATGCTAACATCCCTATGATACCTAAAACTCTAAATAAGAATGGAGTTCATGGGAGGATATCACAGAGGAAGCTACTGCTGTCCAAAAAAAACCCACAAAAATAAACATTGCTGCAGGTTTAAGGTTTTCAAAAGAGCACCTGGATGTTCCACAGCAATTCTGTGGACAGATGAAACCAAAGTTGAATTGTTTGGAAGAAACACACAACACTATGTGTGGAGAAAACGAGGCACAGCACACCAACCTCAAAACCTCATCCTAACTGTGAAGTATGGTGGTGGGGGCATCATGGTTTGGGGCTGCTTTCACTGGCGTAACAATAGGCCCTGCAGCCCCTGCCTTCGTGGGGGGAGCGCTTGGGGCCGTTTTGGGGGGCTGGAGGGGTCACAGCATGAGGGGAAAGCCAAGGCTGCATATGGCGGGGAGGGGGGACGGTCCTCCCCCCTCCCTCACCTTGGGCTCTCTCCTCTGCGCTCCCCTCCAGCATCAATACCATTGTGTGAGCAGCGGCGGGCAGCGGCAGCTACATACCTTCCGTGCGCTCCAGCGAGGACATATCTCCCTCTAGTGTCTGACGCGACTTTCTGTTTATACAGGAAGTCGCGTCAAATGCTAGAGAGAGAGGAACGCCCTTGCTAGAGCGCACTGAAGGTATGTAGCTGCCGCTGCCTGCCGCTGCTCACACAGTGGTATTGATGCTGGAGGGGAGCACAGAGGGGAGAGCCCAAGGTGAAGGAGGGGGGGGACCGTCCCCCCTCCCCGCCATATGCAGCCATGGCTTTCCCCTCATGCTGCGACCCCTCCAGCCCCCCAAAACGGCCCCGAGCGGGCCCCAGGGGGGGGGAGGGGGCCTGCTCAGAATTTCTGCAGGGAGGCCCAGGGGGACCTAGTTACGCCCCTGGCTGCTTTGCTGCCTCAGGGCCTGGACGGATTGCTTTCATCAAAGGAAAAATGAATTCTCAAGTTAAGACATTTTGCAACAGAACTCAAGGCCATCTGATCACCAGCTGAATGTCTTAAACAGAAGAAAATATGTCTTCTGGAGTAGCCCAGTCAGAGTCTTGACCTCAACCCCATTGAGATGCTGTGGCAAGACCTCAAGAAAGCGATTTACACCAGACATCCCAAGAATATTGCTGAACTGAAATCTTTAAAGAGGATCTGCAACTACGGAAATGTTTGGTTGAAGTTTTTTGCTGCCAAAGGAGGTTTAACCAGTTAGTAAATAGAGATGGCCCGAATGGTTCGAACGCAAACTTGTTCACGCAAACAACGCGCGTTTGCGTTGCAACGCGAACTTTTAGCGAATTCGACCCGCCCCCTATACTACATCATTGGGCTAAACTTATATTCCATACTGGGCTGTCAATAGCCAATGTGGAAATTAATCCTGTTGCCTGGTCAGACCATCACACTATCCACTTCTCCCTCTCAATACCAGCCGTCAAACACCAGGTCAAGAATCAAATAAAATATCGCCGCTTAAAAGGGCTAACACCTCAACATATCCGAGATAACCTTAGCTTTGATGAATTGACTGACTCCAGCTTGGACCCTGATACTCTGGTGTTTAAATACAACAAATGTGTGTCCTCCACCTTTGAGACCATTGCTCCTCTGCGCACCAAATATCTTACTCCACACCATCATGCACAGTGGTTTGATAACGGTATAAAAGAGCTGAAAAGACAAGGCCGAAAACTTGAGAGGCTGTGGCGCAAATCTCAGTCCCCAGAAGACAAACATGCCTTAATCCTCCACTTGAAGAGCTACCAAAAGGTAATCACGGGAAAAAAATCATCCTTTCTATCACAAGAGATTGCAAATGCAGTTAACAAACCAGCCCAACTGTTCCGCACAGTGGAAAAACTCTGCAACCCAGCATGTCAAAAACTTAATATCGAGTCTTCAAAGGACCTCTGTGACCAATTTGCCCATTTCTTCACAGACAAAGTCTCCGCTATAAGGTCCGCCATCCAACTTACAGCATCTGAGCCTAATATAGCGCCGAAGACCATTAGCAGAGACAACGTAACACCTTGGTCAAACTTCAAAGAAATTGATGAAGAAGTCACATCAAGCATCCTCCTTCACGTCCGCCTAACTACCTGTGACCTGGATCCTGGCCCAACACGGTTCATGTTGAACTGCCCCGACCTGTTCGTACCGGTATTCCTCAAAATTGTTAACTGTTCCTTACAATCAGGGATATTTCCTGCTTTACTGAAGGAAGCAATCATCAGGCCTCTCCTCAAAAAACCCTCCCTGGACCCAGATGCAATGACCAGCTACAGACCTGTCTCTAACCTCCCCTTTCTGGGCAAGCTAATTGAAAAAGCTGTATACCTCCAGCTAGAAGCCAGAATCCTACAAAATAACAGTTATGACCCATTCCAGTCTGGCTTCAGGAAACACCACAGCACTGAAACTGCCCTCATCCAAATATGCAACCACCTGCTCATGGCAAGAGACAGAGGAGAGTGCTCGATCCTCATACTGCTAGACCTTTCTGCAGCCTTTGACACAGTTGACCATGACATCTTGATAAACAGGCTACAGGAATACTGCGGCATTGATGGCATAGTACTTCAGTGGTTCCAATCCTTCTTGAGTGGCAGAACCCACAAAGTGTCTATGGGGCCCTTCCTGTCCACCCCTGTAACACTTAAGTATGGGGTGCCCCAGGGCTCAATCCTCTCTCCCCTGCTTTTCACGATTTACATGCTACCGTTGGGAAAACTAATCCAAAAACATGGTCTGACATACCACTGCTATGCAGACGACACCCAACTATATCTTTCCTTCAAGCCTGGTGTGACAGACCCAACTCTAACTATAAACGCCTGCTTACGTGAACTACAGCAATGGATGAATGACAACTGGCTGAAACTAAATGCAGACAAAACTGAAGTCCTTCTGATTGGAGGGCAGAGCATGATATCAAAACAACTTAACTTGCAGTCTTCACCACTGGGAATAGGAGGCACGGATGTACGCAGCTCTGATCATGTGCGTAGCCTGGGAGTTCTAATTGATGGGGATTTAAACTTCAGAACTCAAATCTCTGCTGTGGTGAAATCATCCTATTTTCACCTGAAGAACATTGCAAAAATCAAGCACCTCATACCCCCAGAAGATCTGCCAACCTTAGTCCACGCCTTCATCACATCCCGACTGGACTACTGCAATGCTCTCTACACTGGCCTTCCAAAAAAGGTCTTGTACCGCCTACAGCTGATACAGAATACTGCTGCCAGACTGCTAACCAACCAACCCCGTCACTGCCACATAATGCCAGTCCTGCATTCCCTTCACTGGCTACCTATAGAATGGAGGGTCCTATTCAAGATCGGCCTACTGACATTTAAATCCCTGAATAATCTAGGCCCTGGATACATGAAAGATATGTTACAGCTGCGTAGCAATCCCCGCATTCTCAGATCCACAGGTTCTAATAATCTAGTCATACCCAGAGTCCACTTGGAAACTTTTGGTCCCAGAGCCTTCTGTCATGCTGCCCCTACGTTTTGGAACTCCTTACCTCAACAGATCAGGACAGCCCCATCCTTGGACGTGTTTAAATCCAGACTGAAAACCCACCTGTTCAGTCTGGCATTTGCAGAAATATAACTTTTGTTGTGTGAATACTTCATCCTACTAATTACTGAATCTGAGAGAGCCTAAGCGCTTTGAGTCCTATGGGAGAAAAGCGCTATAGAAATGTTATTGTATTATTGTATTAAACTTTGACCCTCTACATCACAGTCAGCAGACACATGGCAGCCAATCAGGCTGCACTCCCTCCTGGACCTCCCCCCCTTCCTTATAAAAGGCAACAGCATCTGCCATTTTCTCACTCTGTCTGCTGCTGAATGAAGGGAGAGACATTGGAGAGATAGGGAAAGCGATAGTTAGGAGCTCTGTTAGCTTGCTTCTTGCTGATATTTGTTGCTGAAAAGCACCACAAAAAGAGCTCTTTTGAGAGCTAATGTTCTTGTGATGTGTTTTTTTTTTTTTTTTTTTTCCACTGACACTGCATTTACAGCCCTGTCTGTCGCAGCTGGCCCTTGCTAATTGCTATACTGGTCCAGGCCCAGCACATTCAGTGCATACCTTTTCACTGCACCTATGTGACTGCACATTGCATTATACCACCAGCAGTCACTGCATACCTTTCACTGCATCTGTGTGACAGCAAGTTGTTTTATATACCAGTCAGTGCATACCTTTTCACAGTACCTGTGTGACTGCACATTGCATTATACACCAGCAGTCACTGCATACCTTTCACTGCATCTGTGTGACAGCATGCTGTTTTATATACCAGTCAGTGCATACCTTTTCATTGCACCCGTGTGACTGCACATTGCATTATACAACCAGCAGTCACTGCATGCCTTTTCACTGCACCTGTGTGACTGCACATTGTATTATACACCAGCAGTCACTGCAATGGGATGACCACCAGTGGAAGATACCAGGCCGCAATTATTTCTCAAAAAAGGCGATACCCAAACTGTACCGTGATGTTGAAAGGCAAGTGGTGTCATCTCTGGCACACAGCGTTGGGTCAAGGGTCCATCTGACCACGGATGCCTGGCCTGCAAAGCACGGTCCGGCCGAAGACTAAGTCAGTCCTCACACACAGCATCTCTGCCTGCACGCCGTGTGACTACCTGCCCCAAGACTAAGTTGGTCCCCACACAGCATATCTGCCTGCAGGCCGCTTAACTGCCTTCTCCGCCACCGCCAACAGGGTCCAGGACTCCAGGTGGATTCCTGAATTTTTAAGGCCGCTGCTAGCAGCAGCCGCTAACAAAAACGATAATATTTTTTTCTAGTGCGTGTACAGGCCTGCCTAATTTTTCTGGCTGCACTGCGGCTGCAACAATAAAACGAAAGGCATGTACATGTGCCCATTCCCCTTTGTGATCGTTACCTTGCCGTGGTGAAGGGGCTTGCATATCACAATGAAGCAATAACCGGCTGTATGAGTGTATTGGGGGGCACACCTGACCCAAGATAATAAGGTTGTTGCTTCATTGTGGACAGACCAAATTCGATCAGCTGGACAGTCACTATTGTCCTGTCATTGAGCTACCTCAGCCCGGCGACCATATGGGCTTGAAAATCGCTATCGCCTGCACTCTCGTCATTGTGCGCACCAGTCCAGCACGGCCGTCACTACACAAACAGCTGTTTGCGGTGCGCTACACAGTGAGTTTGGTGTGTCAGTGCAGGACACTAATTACACTACCTGATTGATGTATACACATGCAAGATGTTTTAAAGCATTTTATGCCTCCAATTTAGCAATGCAATATGATTTCTGCCTTTAAAACCCTGCTGTGCGTTAAATCCGTAATTTTCCCCCGGGACTTTTGGCGGGTATCCCACTCCGCCATGCCCCCCTCCAGGTGTTAGACCCCTTGAAACGTCTTTTCCATAACTTTTCTGGCCAGAAACAGTGTTTGAAGTTTTCAAAGTTCGCCTGCCCATTGAAGTCTATTGCGGTTTGCATGGTTTGCGGTTTGCATGGTTCGAGCCATCTCTATTAGTAAATCCAAGGGTTCACATCATTTTTCCACCTGCACTGTGAATGCTTACATGGTGTGTTCAATAAACACATGGAAACATTTAATTATTTGTGTGGTATTAGTTCAAGCAGACTGTGATTGTCTTTTGTTGTGACTTAGATGAAGATCAGATCACATTTTATGACCAATTTGTGCAGAAATCCATATAACTCCAAAGGGTTCACATTCTTCTTATTGCTACTGTATACAGCAATGAAATCTTCTGCAGTACTTTACAGAGTGTTTTTCTTACTATCAAAGACTTGGTGTGTTTATTACTTGATTGCCAAAAAACAGAGCATATGGTCTGTGCAGGTTGCGATTTGGAGACAGTGTTTCTCAATGTTGACATTGCTGGAGGCAGGTAGGACATGCCTGTTCAAGTTAACAAGGGAACAAAACATTGCCAATATGAGACAGAACAGGCTGTTTTTAGCTCTCTTGAAAAAAAATATTTCTGCTATAAGAAAAAATATAGAAATCCTCCATACTTTCTAAATGTTGATGATCCAGGCAAGAGATGCCAGGAGGAGACAAGTGGTTCTGCCGCACGCTCACAGCCGCATAGTGCCTACTTTAGGAGCCTCCATAGACAGAATGCTACTGTGGCCCCTTTTAGACTTGGGCACTTGCTTTGTGTTGCGTTACACTTTCTGGACGCAGGGTATTGTAACAGCAGAGAAAGTGTATTGGGAGTGGGACCAGTACACTAATTGTTTTGCACTGAAAGTACCCGATCAGCCGCCAACACGCCACAAAGTAAACTGTGCATTATTGTGCTTCCATTGAGTTGCGGCGGAATGCATTGAAGTCAAGTGCGACGCAGAAATATCAAATTTTTTAGTTGCGGCAGTGCGGTGTGCATGAGCGGAATTACAGAAATACAACGAGAAAGCCTGGGAATCACAGTGACATACTTCCTGTCCAGTAGGGAGTACGTCACCAGGCGAGGGGCAGCAAAGGGCATGAGGAGGCATGCAGGGGTGGGGGCAGCTCTATGCATATGCCCCTGTCAGCGCACTCTGCCGCAGGGTCATATGAATTGAGTTTGCGGATGGTAGGGGGTGGCCCCAAATACCTATAGAGCTTTTAGCCAGCAACACTAGAAAGCTTTTCAGAGGTCTCTCAGCACAGCCTGTGTGAAAAAAATGCCTCGTTTACCAGCTGTTTGTAACAATTTGTGTCGGCATCGGTAGGAGGGAGAGGCAGAGCTAAACTGTAACCTGGCTGTAAGCTGTTTACTTTAGACTGTGAGGCAGAGAGAGAGAGAGAGAGAGAGAGAGAGAGAGAGAGAGAGAGAGAGAGAGACAGGAACACACTGAGCTGCAGCTGATGTGTTATTTACACACATTTGAAGCTATATTTCTGCTTTCTATCATTCTGAACACATTTCACTCACAGTATTACAACCAGTGAAGATTGTTTCTGTATGCTGGATGTGTTGGACACAGTCCTCCATAGTAAGGCCCACAGTGAAAACTGTTCTCTGTGAATGTCAATTTCTTCACATAAAACATGAAATATTTGTATTGCTAAAGAATGCTTCATTTTATGCAGCACTGGTTGCAATATCATCAGGGTTCCAGTTTCTCTTCCTGGAGATTTTATATATGCAGATATTTGTTCTCATCCAGAGAACGTAACACATTCAGTGTGTGCGCAGCTTGGGGTTTACTGACTGATGGGGAATTTAAACTTCAGGATTAAAATCTCAGCTTTATTTCACAAAAGGAATATTGCAAAAATTAAGCATTTCATTCCTTCAGAGGATCCTCCAACCCCAGTTTCCGCCTTCTTCACATCACGGCTGGACACCTTTACGGTGTTCATAAACAGTGCAGTTTTTACGGTGGCGTAGCTAGGGAGCTATGGGCTCCGGTGCAAGTTTTACATTGGGCCCCCCAGGCATTCTATACATAACAATTGATACGGCGCACCAACACTTGCCAAGGACATTCACAGAATCAGAGGTGGGGAAGAAGGGGATGGAGAACAGTGTGTTAATGGTTACTACTATTCAAAGCATCTATAGAAGTGATCTCTACCAGCACAGGACCAATTGAGAGCTAATACTGCGGTTGAGGGAGTGGCTGGATGGTGTAATGGTTAAGGGCTCTGCCTCTGACGCAGGAGACCAGGGTTCGAACCCCGGCTCTGCCTGTTCAGTAAGCCAGCACCTTTTCAGTAGGAGACCTTTGGCAAGTCTCCCTAACACTGCTACTGCCTATAGAGCACGCCCTAGTGGCTGCATCTCTGGCGCTTTGAGTCCGATCGACAACGCGATCGATCAGGAGCAGTTTGGATACAGATAATAATGAGGACAGCCAACATTGCTAATGAAGGGGAAAGTGAAGCATTCACACAGCAGGGCACACAGCTGTGCTCATACCTGACTCTGTTAATTTCCCCAGATCTGCTCCATGCTCTGTACACCCACTGCTGCTCCATGCTCTGTACACCCACTGCTGCTCCATGCTCTGTACACCCACTGCTGCTTCATGCTCTGTACACACACTGCTCCTCCATGCTCTGTACACCCACTGCTGCTCCGTGCTCTGTACACCCACTGCTGCTCCATGCTCTGTACACCCACTGCTGCTCCATGCTCTGTACACCCGCTGCTGCTCCATGCTCTGTACACACATTGCTGCCCCATGCTCTGTACACCCACTGCTGCTCCATCCAAAATCAACTGTTGCAGGGAAAGAAAGGGGGCGGTGCTGTGAGCTGCAGGATACCTGCAGATATTCTGTTGTCTCAACACTTGTGCCTGTCCCCAGATACTGCACCGGACCTGGTATGAGGGGGGATTCTGGGCAGCTGTAATCCCCCCCCCCCCTCCCATCTGCGTTCGCCTATGCATTGTAAAATCTTTCCTCTTTCTGATTTACATTCTGAAATGTATCACTGGGGGTGACATCTTTAGTCCTGCCAGGTGATCTGTACGGAATGATTGTTACTGAGAGCTCTATGCACAGAGGGAGATACTGCTTGCTTGGCAGTTGGAAGAAGCCATTGTTTCCAACAATGCAACGAGGTTCACAGACAGGAAACTGTCAGGACCAGGGTCATGACATCACACTGTGGGAGGGGTTTCACCACAATATCAGCCACACAGACCTCCCTGATGATTTATTAGAGAAAAGGTAAAGATTTCTCCTAGGAAAGGGGGTATCAGCTACGGATTGGGATAAAGTTTAATCCTAGGTTCAATTTGCACTGTAAGGCCGGCTGGAGTATTTCTTTGAACTACAGTAGTGTTTATATCATCCCACCTTTTATTGTTGCTGAAGTTTACCTGTAATATAGCGATAGGCGTCAGATTGAACTTTTCCCCAGATAATTGTACGATAGGAGAGGTGAGCGGGTCCAATCCTGAAATAGAGTGAATTGCGTGTGCGGAGTCCACTTGGACGGCTCTGCGGTCCCGCTGTCCCCTGGGACGAGAACTCTGCGACCTTTCACTGTTTAATATCCAATGATGTCCAACTAGAGCAAAGAGGGACCTGACGTCAGCCGCTTATCTGTTAATGATTTTCTGATGAATTTACGATTTAAAATATCAATAGTAACAAAAGGTGGAGAAGCAGGAAATCTACGATGTAAGGCTCAGTCAGAGCGGACAGCATAGTGTCCTACAAACAAGCTACGGTAGTTCGAAGGCGCCCGATTTGATAAAACACTTTAACCCCTTCGCATCCAGACAGGGGCGTAGCTATGGAGCTATGGGCCCCGGTGTGAGTTTTACATTGGGCCCCCCAAGCACTCTATAGATAAAACTTGATACGGTGCAACAAAACCTGCCAAGGTCATCCACAGTGTCAGAGGTGCAAGAAGGGGATGGGGAACCGTTTGTTAAAGAGACTCCGTAACAAAAATTGCATCCTGTTTTTTATCATCCTACAAGTTCCAAAAGCTTTTCTAATGTGTTCTGGCTTACTGCAGCACGTTCTACTATCACCATCTCTGTAATAAATCAACTTATCTCTCTCTTGTCAGACTTGTCAGCCTGTGTCTGGAAGGCTGCCAAGTTCTTCAGTGTTGTGGTTCTGTGATGCATCTCCCCCCTCCAGGCCCCTCTCTGCACACTGCCTGTGTATTATTTAGATTAGGGAAGCTTCTCTCTTCTCTCTTATCTTTTACAAGCTGGATAAATCCTCCTCTGAGCTGGCTGGGCTTTCACATACTGAGGAATTACATACAGGCAGAGCTGTCTGCACTCTACAGTAAGAAACAGCCTGACACTTCAGTGGAAGATAGCTGCAGGGGGAAAGAAACACACAAATGATCTCTTGAGATTCAAAAGGAAGGGTGTATACAGCCTGCTTGTGTATGAATGTATTTTCTATGTGTGGACATACTGTACATCAACCTACTTCCTGTTTTGGTGGCCATTTTGTTTGTTTATAAACAAACTTTTTAAAACTGTTTTTAACCACTTTTAATGCGGCGAGGAGCGGCGAAATTGTGACAGAGGGTAATAGGAGATGTCCCCTAACGCACTGGTATGTTTACTTTTGTGCGATTTTAACAATACAGATTCTCTTTAAATGATTACTACTATTCAAAGTATCTATAGAAGTGATTATTACTACCACAGGACCAATAGACAGCTAATACTTTTGGTTGAGGAAGGGCCTCATGGGGCCCCTCTGTCCCAAGGGCCGTGATGCGGTCGCTACCTCTGCAACCCCTATTGCTACGCCACTGCATCCAGACCTTGTTTCTCACTTATGGACCAGAGTAATTATGACAGTTTAGCTATGTCCTTATTTAATCAGAAATAACTGTATCCCTACTTATGACACAGAAATGAAATATATATTGTTTTTTTCAAGACAAACTAGGCTTCCATTGTATGCTATTTTTTCCCACTAACAATTTTGTTTTCTATGAATTTTAATGGGAAAACAAGGAAAAAAATTGAAAAAACACATTATTTCTCAGTTTTACCAATTCCAGTTTAAAACTTAAAAGTGCTACTGTAGATAAAAAACACACATTTTGTTTGGCTATTCTTACCGCTTATCACAAAACTTAGATTATTTTCCTGTCATAATTTATGGTGAAGATATTTGATTCTGAGATAATGCCACAGAGTGTATTTTTCACTATGAAATGAGAAAATAAAAGTATTTTTAATAGTAAAAATCAATCTCATTAGCTCAGGGAACATATATTCCCATTCACCAATTAGTACTGCATCAGATAGTGCCAGAAATGTGCACAGGAGCAAGCCCAATCCTGCACAGCACTGCTTCTGCTACAAGACGTATATCTACTGACTCCTGGCTTCGATGAAGTCACAGAGGACGTAGATATACTGTAGTGGTGGATAAAGTGGTTAAAAACAATTCAAAGCGGACCTGAACTCAGAACTTCCTTTCTGCTCTAAAAGATAAGCAACAGCATAATAACTTCTAAGCCCTATTTACACTTAATGCGTTGAGTTGCGTCCTATTTTGGCAAATGGGATGCAACGCGACACAACGCATTAAGTGTAAATAGGGCCTCAAAGAAAAACATTTCTTTGTTACAGCATACAGAACTCTTGCAATAGATCTGCAGTGTGTCTACTTCCTGCTTTCATGGAAGTAGGCACAGGGTTAACATCCTGTGTTTACATATTAGCTGAGTCTGCTGAGGACTGCCAAATCTCTGTGCTGACACAGCTGAGAGATCAAATTACACTTGTGATTAGTCATCAAAGATGGGGAATTAGACAGGCTCTCCTCTCTAAAAATACACAGGGTGCATTTCTCTATGTTTTCCTTCTGTCCTGTGCAAGAGTTCAGGTCCCCTTTAAAAAAAAGAGAGGTAGCGTTGGTCTTAAAGAGGAACTCCAGTGAAAATAATGTAATAAAAAAAAGTGCTTCATTTTTACAATTATGTATAAAGGATTTAGTCAGTGTTTGCCCATTGTAAAATCTTTTAAATCCCTGATTTACATTGTGACACTTATTACATGGTGACATTTTTACTGTTGGCAGGTGATGTAGCTGCTGCATGCTTTTTTGGCAGTTGGAAACAGCTGTAAATAGTTATTTCCCACAATGCAACAAGGGTCACAGACAGGAAACTGCCAGGAGTACCATGGTCCTCAGAGATTCTTGTGGGAGTGGTTTCACCACAATATCAGTCATACAGCGCCCCCTGATGGTCTGTTTGTGAAAAGGAATAGATTTCTCATGTAAAAGGGGGTATCAGCTACTGATTGGGATAAAGTTCAATTCTATGTTGGAGTTTCTCTTTAAGTCTGCTGAAGAAGAAGGCCGGTATGACTGGAAAAATTAACTTAAAGCACTAAAATTGAACAATGCGTTTCTTGGGACTTCGGCCACTTCATCAGGTCTGTGCAACAAACCAGTGCCTTACAGTCTGGGCCAACAAATGCGAGCACCTTTCGTTTATTGAATCGGTTGTTGGCCCAGACCATAAGGCACTGTTTTTTTTCATGCATCGTATAATATAAAGAACAAAGGATGCTCACCAGCAGCACTCCGGTTATATACGAACAGTGCATGTAATACAGCCATACCACATGCTATGCAGAATACATAAAAAGAGAGCATGTTATACAACAGTACTGCATGTGAAAGGATACCTGAAGTTAAAGAGAAACCGTGACCAAGAATTGAACTTCATCCCAATCAGTAGCTGATACCCCCTTTCCCCTGAGAAATCTTTTCCTTTTCACAAACGGATCATCAGGGGGCTCTGTATGGCTTATATTGTGGTGAAACCCCTCCCACAGTGTGATGTAAGGACCATGTTTCTGACATCACACTGTGGAAGCCTTGTTGCCTGTGGGAAATAACAGCCGTTTCCAACTGCCAAAAATGCAAGCAGCATCTCCTGCCACTGACATCACCTGCCAGCAGTAAAAATGTCACCATGTGGTAAATGTCAGAATGTAAATCGGAGAGAGGAAAGATTTTACAACGGGCAAACACTGACTAAATCATTTGTACATAATTATTGTAAAAATTAAGCACTTTTTTTATACATTATTTTCATTGGAGTTCCTCTTTAAAGTGAACCTCCGGACTAAAAATCTACTCAGCAGCACTGAAAAGGCTTGGTGTTTCTTTAACGGTTTCACAGCACCAGAACTTTGTTTTTTTTTACCAAAGCATGATTTTTAGCTGCATTTCTAGCTAAGCTCCACCTATCAAAGAAAACTGGCGGGCGTTTTTCCCTGATGCTGTGCAAAGCATGATGGGATTTCCTATGTTGTTATTGATGTTGCCTAGTAACTGGGAGGGGTGATCAGCACACAGGACATTTGGAACTGTGTCTCATGCTCCCTGTCACCTCCTTTCAACCAAAAAGATGGCTGTCCTCAGGAAATCACAAACCATTGTCTGTTCTTTTAAAACAGGGTGGGTAAGAGATTATATTTCCTATCTAATTTAATTAACATAACTAATGTAACTTAATGACAGTATGTTTGTTTAGGCTGGAGTTCCTCTTTAAGTACAGCACTGTTTCTGACCTATTTGGCATCCCAGACAAAGCGACCTGTGTCACCCTGCAGCCCACTCCTACCCCACTTACAGTATACACTATACTACTGATACAGGGCACTCATTTAAAGCAGACCTGTACGTTTTAAATGGAGAAAAATCAGATACTTAAACAGAAAAGGATTAAAGGACACCCGAAGCAAAAATAAACAAATGAAATAAACAATTGTATCTATCTTCTTTCTCCTAAAAATGACTTTTTAAGATATTCCACTGTTTTATTTTATTTTTAAATCTACTGTTTAAGTTTTAACTGTTTTATTGTTTTTGCTCGATGACACATTCATTGAAGTATGCCAGAGCTAAAATCTATGAAAAATTGACCCTTTTTATCTCTCTCTTGCTCTCAGAAGCCATTTTCTGCTAGGAAAGTGTTTTATAGTTGGAATTTCTTATCAGTGAGGGTCACACTGTAGTCACTTCCTGAGGACTGAGTCAGCCACTTACATAGCTGATATTTAACTCTTTCAGGCAGAGAAAGAATAAAAGGAACACAGCCTAGTTATTTGTGTGCCAGGCACTGTACATACCCATGTCTATCTCATCATGTCACATGTCACTTCGGGTATCCTTTAAGATGAAATGGAGCCCTAGGCAAGATGGCCCTTTCTGCTCACCGCTGATGGTCACCTGGCTTTTTTTTAGTAAGATTTGGTAGGTGGTTGGCATCCGCTTGGCCCCTACACTCTCTCCAGGACCCG
The DNA here is from genome assembly GCF_040937935.1 of Hyperolius riggenbachi. Lineage (NCBI taxonomy): Eukaryota > Metazoa > Chordata > Amphibia > Anura > Hyperoliidae > Hyperolius > Hyperolius riggenbachi. The sequence goes on from NC_090654.1 coordinate 282,568,423, forward strand.
GGAACAGCCCTGCTACCACAGGGAGGCCCAGAGATGTAAGTGTACCCTACAGATCAGGTGTTTTGTGGCTACATTTGTAAAGGGTGTGAAGATGATGATGGCCACTAGCTACTCCCCGACATGCTGAACGTTTGTGGCTGCGCTCCCATCCATGAACGGGTGTGACCGCAGGTGCAAGACGCCTTGTGCCTTTGTTGTACAGGAGCAGTGCATGTTATACAGACACAGTGCATGTTATACAGGATCAGTGCATGTTGTACAGGAGCAGTGCATGTTATACAGGAGCAGTGCATGTTATACAGATACAGTGCATGTTGTACAGGAGCAGTGCATGTTGTACAGGAGCAGTGCATGTTATACAGGAGCAGTGCATGTTATACCGGAGCAGTGCATGTTATACAGATACAGTGCATGTTATACAGACACAGTGCATGTTATACAGATACAGTGCATGTTATACAGGAACAGTGCATGTTATACAGATACAGTGCATGTTATACAGACACAGTGCATGTTATACAGGATCAGTGCATGTTATACAGGAGCAGTGCATGTTATACAGGAGCAGTGCATGTTATACAGGAGCAGTGCATGTTGTACAGGAGCAGTGCATGTTATACAGGAGCAGTGCATGTTATACAGGAGCAGTGCATGTTATACAGACACAGTGCATGTTATACAGATACAGTGCATGTTATACAGGAGCAGTGCATGTTATACCGGAGCAGTGCATGTTATACCGGAGCAGTGCATGTTATACAGGAGCAGTGCATGTTATACCGGAGCAGTGCATGTTATACAGGAGCAGTGCATGTTATACAGGAGCAGTGCATGTTATACAGGAGCAGTGCATGTTATACAGACACAGTGCATGTTATACAGATACAGTGCATGTTATACAGGAGCAGTGCATGTTATACCGGAGCAGTGCATGTTATACCGGAGCAGTGCATGTTATACAGGAGCAGTGCATGTTATACCGGAGCAGTGCATGTTATACAGGAGCAGTGCATGTTATACAGGAGCAGTGCATGTTATACAGATACAGTGCATGTTATACAGATACAGTGCATGTTATACAGGAGCAGTGCATGTTATACAGGAGCAGTGCATGTTATACAGGAGCAGTGCATGTTATACCGGAGCAGTGCATGTTATACCGGAGCAGTGCATGTTATACCGGAGCAGTGCATGTTATACAGGAGCAGTGCATGTTATACAGGAGCAGTGCATGTTATACAGATACAGTGCATGTTATACAGGAGCAGTGCATGTTATACAGATACAGTGCATGTTATACAGGAGCAGTGCATGTTATACAGATACAGTGCATGTTGTACAGGAGCAGTGCATGTTATACAGGAGCAGTGCATGTTATACAGATACAGTGCATGTTATACAGCAGCAGTGCATGTTATACAGGAGCAGTGCATGTTATACAGGAGCAGTGCATGTTATACAGGAGCAGTGCATGTTATACAGATACGGTGCATGTTATACAGGAGCAGTGCATGTTGTACAGGAGCAGTGCATGTTATACAGGAGCAGTGCATGTTATACAGGAGCAGTGCATGTTATACAGGAGCAGTGCATGTTATACAGGAGCAGTGCATGTTATACAGGAGCAGTGCATGTTATACTGGAGCAGTGCATGTTATACAGGAGCAGTGCATGTTATACAGCAGCAATGCATGTTATACAGGAGCAGTGCATGTTATACAGATACAGTGCATGTTATACAGGAGCAGTGCATGTTATACAGGAGCAGTGCATGTTATACAGGAGCAGTGCATGTTATACAGGAGCAGTGCATGTTATACAGGAGCAGTGCATGTTGTACAGGAGCAGTGCATGTTATACAGGAGCAGTGCATGTTATACAGCAGCAATGCATGTTATACAGAAACCGTGCATGCTGTACAGGAGCAGTGCATGTTATACAGGAGCAGTGCATGTTATACAGGAGCAGTGCATGTTATACAGATACAGTGCATGTTATACAGGAGCAGTGCATGTTATACAGGAGCAGTGCATGTTATACAGGAGCAGTGCATGTTATACAGGAGCAGTGCATGTTATACAGATACAGTGCATGTTATACAGATACAGTGCATGTTATACAGATACAGTGCATGTTATACAGACACAGTGCATGTTATACAGACACAGTGCATGTTGTACAGGAGCAGTGCATGTTATACAGGAGCAGTGCATGTTATACAGATACAGTGCATGTTATACAGGAGCAGTGCATGTTATACAGGAGCAGTGCATGTTATACAGGAGCAGTGCATGTTATACAGGAGCAGTGCATGTTATACAGTAGCAGTGCATGTTATACAGGAGCAGTGCATGTTATACAGATACAGTGCATGTTATACAGATACAGTGCATGTTATACAGACACAGTGCATGTTATACAGACACAGTGCATGTTGTACAGGAGCAGTGCATGTTATACAGGAGCAGTGCATGTTATACAGGAGCAGTGCATGTTATACAGGAGCAGTGCATGTTATACAGATACAGTGCATGTTATACAGATACAGTGCATGTTATACAGACACAGTGCATGTTATACAGACACAGTGCATGTTATACAGACACAGTGCATGTTGTACAGGAGCAATGCATGTTAAACAGCAGCAATGCATGTTATACATGTTATGCATGTTATACAGGAGCAGTGCATGTTATACATGTTATGCATGTTATACAGGAGCAGTGCATGTTATACAGACACTGTGCATGCTGTTCAGGAGCAGTGCATGTTATACAGCAGCAGTGCATGTTATACAGATACAGTGCATGTTATACAGGAGCAGTGCATGTTATACAGGAGCAGTGCATGTTATACAGATACAGAGTATGTTATACAGCAGCAGTGCATGTTATACAGACACCGTGCATGCTGTACGGGAGCAGTGCATGTTATACAGCAGCAGTGCATGTTATACAGGAGCAGTGCATGTTATACAGATACAGAGTATGTTATACAGCAGCAGTGCATGTTATAAAGATACAGTGCATGTTATACAGCAGCAATGCATGTAATACAGATACAGTGCATGTTATACAGATACAGAGTATGTTATACAGCAGCAGTGCATGTTATAAAGATACAGTGCATGTTATACAGCAGCAATGCATGTAATACAGATACAGTGCATGTTATACAGGAGCAGTGCATGTTATACAGACACCGTGCATGCTGTACAGGAGCAGTGCATGTTATACAGCAGCAGTGCATGTTATACAGATACAGTGCATGTTATACAGGAGCAGTGCATGTTATACAGATACAGAGTATGTTATACAGCAGCAGTGCATGTTATAAAGATACAGTGCAAGTTATACAGCAGCAATGCATGTAATACAGATACAGTGCATGTTATACAGGAGCAGTGCATGTTATACAGATACAGAGTATGTTATACAGCAGCAGTGCATGTTATACAGACACCGTGCATGCTGTACAGGAGCAGTGCATGTTATACAGCAGCAGTGCATGTTATACAGCAGCAGTGCATGTTATACAGATACAGAGTATGTTATACAGCAGCAGTGCATGTTATACAGATACAGTGCATGTTATACAGCAGCAGTGCATGTTATACAGATACAGTGCATGTTATACAGCAGCAGTGCATGTTACACAGGAACAGTGTATGTTTTACAGCAGCAGTGCATGTTATACAGATACAGTGCATGTTATACAGCAGCAGTGCATGTTATACAGATACAGTGCATGTTATACAGCAGCAGTGCATGTTACACAGGAACAGTGTATGTTTTACAGCAGCAGTGCATGTTATACAGATACAGTGCATGTTATACAGGAGCAGTGCATGTTATACAGATACGGTGCATGTTATACAGACACAGTGTATGTTGTACAGGAGCAGTGCATGTTATACAGATACAGTGCATGTTATACAAGAGCAGTGTATGTTATACAGACACAGTGCATGTTATACAGGAGCAATGCATGTTATACAGATACAGTGCATGTTATACAGGAGCAGTGCATGTTATACAGGAGCAGTGCATGTTGTACAGGAGCAGTGCACGTTATACAGCAGCAGTGCATGTTATACAGACACAGTGCATGTTATACAGGAGCAGTGCATGTTATACAGGAGCAGTGCATGTTATACAGGAGCAGTGCATGTTATACAGACACAGTGCATGTTATACAGCAGCAATGCATGTTATACAGATACAGTGCATGTTATACAGGAGCAGTGCATGTTATACAGGAGCAGTGCATGTTGTACAGGAGCAGTGCATGTTATACAGGAGCAGTGCATGTTATACAGACACAGTGCATGTTGTACAGGAGCAGTGCATGTTATACAGGAGCAGTGCATGTTATACAGCAGCAGTGCATGTTATACAGCAGCAGTGCATGTTATACAGACACAGTGCATGTTATACAGGAGCATTGCATGTTATACAGCAGCAGTGCATGTTATACAGACACAGTGCATGTTATACAGACACAGTGCATGTTGTACAGGAGCAGTGCATGTTATACAGGAGCAGTGCATGTTTTACAGGAGCAGTGCATGTTATACAGCAGCAGTGCATGTTATACAGACACAGTGCATGTTATTCAGGAGCAGCGCATGTTGTACAGACACAGTGCATGTTTTACAGGAGCAATGCATGTTATACAGCAGCAGTGCATGTTGTACAAGAGCAGTGCATGTTATACAGACACATCACATGTTATACAGGAGCAGCGCATGTTATACAGACACAGTGCATGTTATACAGCAGCAGTGCATGTTATACAGGAGCAGTGCATGTTTTACAGGAGCAGTGCATGTTGTACAGGAGCAGTGCATGTTGTACAGGAGCAGTGCATGTTATACAGGAGCAGTGCATGTTATACAGCAGCAGTGCATGTTATACAGGAGCATTGCATGTTGTACAGGAGCAATGCATGTTATACAGACGCAGTGCATGTTATACAGGAGCAGTGCATGTTGTACAGCAGCAATGCATGTTATACAGGAGCAGTGCATGTTATACAGGAGCAGTGCATGTTATACAGACACAGTGCATGTTGTACAGGAGCAGTGCATGTTATATACACACACAGTGCATGTTATACATCAGCAGTGCATATTATACAGACACAGTGCATGTTGTACAGCAGCAATGCATGTTATACAGGAGCAGTGCATGTTATACAGGAGCAGTGCATGTTGTACAGCAGCAATGCATGTTATACAGGAGCAGTGCATGTTGTACAGGAGCAGTGCATGTTATACAGCAGCAATGCATGTTATACAGGAGCAGTGCATGTTGTACAGCAGCAATGCATGTTATACAGGAGCAGTGCATGTTGTACAGCAGCAATGCATGTTATACAGGAGCAGTGCATGTTATACAGACACAGTGCATGTTGTACAGGAGCAGTGCATGTTATATACACACACAGTGCATGTTATATATCAGCAGTGCATATTATACAGACACAGTGCATGTTGTACAGCAGCAATGCATGTTATACAGGAGCAGTGCATGTTATACAGACATAGTGCATGTTATACAGGAGCAGTGCATGTTATACAGCAGCAGTGCATGTTATACATACAGACACAGTGCATGTTATACATACAGACACAGTGCATGTTATACAGACACAGTGCATGTTATACTGGAGCAGTGCATGTTATACAGCAGCAGTTCATGTTATGCAGATACAGTGCATGTTATACAGGAGCAGTGCATGTTATACAGCAGCAGTGCTTGTTATACAGCAGCAGTGCATGTTATACAGCAGCAGTGCATGTTATACAGATACAGTGCATGTTATACAGTGATGTGTACTGCACAGCAGCAGTGCATGTTATACAGACACAGTGCATGCTATAAAGTGGTGTGTACTGCACAGCAGCAGTGCATGTTATACAGACACAGTGCATGCTATAAAGTGGTGTGTACTGCACAGCAGCAGTGCATGTCATACAGATACAGTGCATGTTGTACAGTGGTGTGTACTGCACAGCAGCAGTGCATGTTATACAGACACAGTGCATGCTATACAGTGGTGTGTACTGCACAGCAGCAGTGCATGTCATACAGATACAGTGCATGTTGTACAGTGGTGTGTACTGCACAGCAGCAGTGCATGTTATACAGACACAGTGCATGCTATACAGTGGTGTGTACTGCACAGCAGCAGTGCATGTCATACAGATACAGTGCATGTTGTACAGTGGTGTGTACTGCACAGCAGCAGTGCATGTTATACAGACACAGTGCATGCTATACAGTGGTGTGTACTGCACAGCAGCAGTGCATGTCATACAGATACAGTGCATGTTGTACAGTGGTGTGTACTGCACAGCAGCAGTGCATGTTATACAGACACAGTGCATGCTATACAGTGGTGTGTACTGCACAGCAGCAGTGCATGTTATACAGATACAGTGCATGTCGTACAGTGGTGTGTACTGCACAGCAGCAGTGCATGTCATACAGATACAGTGCATGTTGTACAGTGGTGTGTACTGCACAACAGCAGTGCATGTTATACAGACACAGTGCATGCTATACAGTGGTGTGTACTGCACAGCAGCAGTGCATGTTATACAGATACAGTGCATGTCGTACAGTGGTGTGTACTGCACAGCAGCAGTGCATGTTATACAGCAGCAGTGCTTGTTATACATACAGACACAGTGCATGTTATACATACAGACACAGTGCATGTTATACAGACACAGTGCATGTTATACTGGAGCAGTGCATGTTATACAGCAGCAGTTCATGTTATGCAGATACAGTGCATGTTATACAGGAGCAGTGCATGTTATACAGCAGCAGTGCTTGTTATACAGCAGCAGTGCATGTTATACAGCAGCAGTGCATGTTATACAGATACAGTGCATGTTATACAGTGATGTGTACTGCACAGCAGCAGTGCATGTTATACAGACACAGTGCATGCTATAAAGTGGTGTGTACTGCACAGCAGCAGTGCATGTTATACAGACACAGTGCATGCTATAAAGTGGTGTGTACTGCACAGCAGCAGTGCATGTCATACAGATACAGTGCATGTTGTACAGTGGTGTGTACTGCACAGCAGCAGTGCATGTTATACAGACACAGTGCATGCTATACAGTGGTGTGTACTGCACAGCAGCAGTGCATGTCATACAGATACAGTGCATGTTGTACAGTGGTGTGTACTGCACAGCAGCAGTGCATGTTATACAGACACAGTGCATGCTATACAGTGGTGTGTACTGCACAGCAGCAGTGCATGTCATACAGATACAGTGCATGTTGTACAGTGGTGTACTGCACAGCAGCAGTGCATGTTATACAGACACAGTGCATGCTATACAGTGGTGTGTACTGCACAGCAGCAGTGCATGTTATACAGATACAGTGCATGTCGTACAGTGGTGTGTACTGCACAGCAGCAGTGCATGTCATACAGATACAGTGCATGTTGTACAGTGGTGTGTACTGCGCAGCAGTGCATGTTATACAGACACAGTGCATGCTATACAGTGGTGTGTACTGCACAGCAGCAGTGCATGTTATACAGATACAGTGCATGTTGTACAGTGGTGTGTACTGAACAGTAGCAGACTGTGACTTCCAGCTAGTGTCACCTTTATAACACTAGTAAGTAGGACAGTTTGTCACCTGACCTGTCGCACTGCTGTGGCTGCCAGTCCTTCTGGCTCTAGCTAGGCTATTTATTTACCCTCCTGGCAGGGCAGGTAACCTGTTCTGCCTCCTCAGTGGCGGAAGAGCTGAGATATCACTCAGGGATATATTATATTGTCAGGACACTGGTCAGCTGCACAGAGGGTGACAGTCACAGAGAGAAGGTGACCGGCAGAGACATTCCAGCACATGGCTGACTTCATAGCAGGAGGCCTGGGAGGTGAGTGACATGTAGCTGTGTAGCTGTGCCTGTGTCATATCTGTGTGACTTTAAGTATTTATAATGTAACTTTTTATGTATCTATGTGGCTTTATATATGTGTGTGAAGTTCTGAATCTATGACTGTATTTATCTTTGTGATCTCTGTGTGATTTTATGGATCTATGTATTTATGTTACTTTATGTAGCTATGTGACTTTATATGTTTATGTTCTATTATCTATATTGTTTTATGTATCTATGTAGCTTTTGTATCTATGTAGCTTTACGTATCTGTGTGACTTCTTGTGTATGTGTGACTTGATGTATTATGTATCTGTGTGACTTTATGTATCTTTGTACCTTTATGCATTTACGTATCTGTGTGACTTTCTACATTTATGTTACTTTATGTATCTGTATAGGTTTATGTATGTACAGTGGTTTGCAAAAGTATTCGGCCCCCTTGAAGTTTTCCACATTTTGTCACATTACTGCCACAAACATGAATCAATTTTATTGGAATTCCACGTGAAAGATCAATACAAAGTGGTGTACACGTGAGAAGTGGAACGAAAATCATACATCATTCCAAACATTTTTTACAAATAAATAACTACAAAGTGGGGTGTGCGTAATTATTTGGCCCCTTGAGTAAATACTTTGTAGAACCACCTTTTGCTGCAATTACAGCTGCCAGTCTTTTAGGGTATGTCTCTACCAGCTTTGCACATCTAGAGACTGAAATCCTTGCCCAATCTTCTGTGCAAAACAGCTCCAGCTCAGTCAGATTAGATGTATGTATGTATGTATGTGACATTTTGTATGAATTTATATGATATCAGTGTGACTTAAACTTTATGGATTTATGTGACTTTATGTATATGTATCTACGGGATACTATGTATCTGTGTACCTTTATGTGCCGTACGTTGGCAGCTTCATGCTTCTAAGTAGCTCTGAATATATATCTATCATTGTTTTTTTTCAGAGCTACTTTGGTACATGAAGCATATATGAATATATTTATGTCTCTTTACGGCGTTAGGTATTTCCTTGGAATATAAATAGGACTAGGCAGAGGGGCGAGTTTCATTTCTGCAAAGTAAAAGGGCAGATAAACATTATAAAGGTAACTGTCATAAAGTTTGGGTGTTCTGTGCATTGAATAGAATGTAGCCCTTTACAACCAGCTCCAGCTCTTCTTGGATGTTGGTGGGTTTCCACAACTTCACAACTACCAGCTGAAATATAGCTTATATTAATACCTTAAAAGACATATAGAAGCTACATTTCTAAAGACAAGTGAATATGTAACACGCCAAAAAACAAACAAAACACAAAAGGTATTAGAAACAATTTCTGGGTATAGTTCAGAATTTATTGTTCTATGAATGATGAAAAGCCACCCTGGCCCAGATGCAGCAAAACAAGCCCAAGCCCAATCCAGAACACTCCCACCAACATGTTTCACAGTTGGCATAAGGCTCCTATGCTGTAATGCAGTGTTTTTCTTTTCTAAAACTCTTCTCATTCAAGCCACAACGTTCTGGTTGGCTTCATCCATCCACAAAGCATTATTTTAGTAGCCTTCTAGTTCCTTCACACAATCTTTAGCAAACTTTAGAAGGAAATCAATTTTTTGGGAGGGAGAGCTGTGGCTTTCTCCTTGCTACCCCGTCGTGCACACCAATGCTGCTCATTGTTCCCCTGATGGTGGACTCAGGAACATCAGCTTTCATCAATGTGAGACAGGCCTTCAGTTTCTCAGAGGTTATCCTGGGTTCCTTCGTTACCTTTCAGACTACTACACGTCTTTCAGAAAGGGTTACCTTTAATGGCTGATTGTTGCTTTTCCTCCAGTTTTACACAATCTGGCTGACTGTTGACTGGTGAAGTCTGTGGCATAACTAGAGGTTATGGGGCCCCACAGCTGAACCTTCATGGCATCTTCAGAGATGGGCATTCTTGAGCAATACCACCTGCCCCTTCTGTATGCCTATGTGGTTAATTTTCATGCTCACCTACTCTGCATGTAGTCCATGGGCACTGAGATACAGTCAGAGGGTGGTGGAATACAAGAAAGTTAATGGTGAATACATCAGTTGTAGCCTGGGCCCCCTTTGCTTCAGGACCCCATAGCAGCTGCCATGGATACATATAAAATCAGTGCCGGGAGACTTGGGCTACAGCCGGTATATTGCTGATCCTGCTGCTGCACAAGGTCCCGGCCACGCTAAATACTATTCCCCCTCCAGGCCGCCATGGATGGTGGGGAATGAAATAATTCGGCTTCCAGTAATTGCTGGAAGCCGAATTATTGTGTTTTAAAAGTAACTTTAGCTCCGTCTTCTGATGGCGCCGGAGTTACTCTGTGTGTGCTGCTATAGCTGTAATTCCTATAATGGCCTATGGTGGCGGCTGCGCCCAAATCTCCTGCGCTGTAATTAAAGTGCTCGGCTGCCATGGCTGCAATGACTACTGATACAACCCTCAGTGGAGTCCATGCTCTTTACATAGTTACATAGTTATTTGGGTTGAAAAAAGACATACGTCCATCGAGTTCAACCAGTACAAAGTACAACTCCAGCCTGCTCCCTCACATATCCCTGTTGATCCAGAGGAAGGCGAAAACCCTTACAAGGCATGGTCCAATTAGCCCCAAAAGGGAAACATTCCTTCCCGACTCCAGATGGCAATCAGATAAAATCCCTGGATCAACATCATTAGGCATTACCTAGTAATTGTAGCCATGGATGTCTTTCAATAGAAGGAAAGCATCTAAGCCCCCTTTAAATGCAGGTATAGAGTTTGCCATTACGACTTCCTGTGGCAATGCATTCCACATCTTAATCACTCTTACTGTAAAGAACCCTTTCCTAAATAAATGGCTAAAACGTTTTTCCTCCATGCGCAGATCATGTCCTCTAGTCCTTTGAGAAGGCCTAGGGACAAAAAGCTCATCCACCAAGCTATTATATTGCCCTCTGATGTATTTATACGTTAATTAGATCCCCTCTAAGGCGTCTTTTCTCTAGACTAAATAAACCCAGTTTATCTAACCTTTCTTGGTAAGCGAGACCTTCCATCCCACGTATCAATTTTGTTGCTCGTCTCTGCACCTGCTCTAAAACTGCAATATCTTTTTTGTAATGTGGTGCCCAGAACTGAATTCCATATTCCAGATGTGGCCTTACTAGAGAGTTAACCAGGGGCAATATAATGCTAGCATCTCGAGTTTTTATTTCCCTTTTAATGCATCACAAAATTTTGTTAGCTTTAGCTGCAGCGGCTTGGCATTGAGTACGATTATTTAACTTGTTGTCGATAAGTACTCCTAAGTCCTTCTCCAAGTTTGATGTCCCCAACTGTATCCCATTTATTTTGTATGGTGCTAGACCATTGGTACGACCAAAATGCATGACTTTACATTTTTCAACATTGAATTTCATCTGCCATTTATGTGCCCATATAGCCAACCTATCCAGATCCTGTTGCAATATGACACTATCTTCCTGAGAGTTGATGATTCTGCACAGTTTTGTATCATCTGCAAAAATAGCAACATTGCTCACTACTGCATCTACTAGGTCATTAATAAATAAATTGAAGAGCACTGGACCCAGTACAGACCCCTGTGGGACCCCACTGCTAAGAGGCTCCCATTTTGAGTACGATCCATTGACCACAACTCTTTGTTTTCTGTCCATTAGCCAGTTCCCTATCCATGCACACAGACTCTTCCCCAGTCCTTGCATCCTCAGTGTCGAAGGCCTTTGCAAAGTCCAAGTATATTACATCTACAGCATTCCCAATATCCATATTAGCATTCACTATCTCATAAAAGTAGTCTTGTGATGACTGTAATCTGCTAGTTATGATTACGCAAAATTATGCCTAAATTATCGCAAGTACGTCTATACGTGATTACAAATTCCTAATTCAATTGGCTTTGTATAATCATTCGTAATTACGCATGAATTTATGTGTAATTTACGGGTAATTTCATGCTGAATGTGGCGGTGAATTGCAAAGCACCCATACAAGCTATAGCCCCAAAATTGCTACGAATGTTAAGAATAGTGGATACAAGAGAAAAAAATAATTTTCCAAAAACACCTTATAGTTTTTGAGAAAATCGATTTTAAAAATGCAAAGAAAAATGCTTTTTTAAACCCAGAAAAATGACAGTTTAAAAAAACATTTTTTTATTTTTTTTAAAAATCGATTTTCTCAAAAACTGCAATGTCTTTTTGAACAATTATTTTTGTAACTCTTACCCAGTATTCTGCTTAACATGTGTAGCAATTTTGGTAGCAATGGCATGTATGGGAGCTTAGCTATTCACCACCAAAGTCTGCACGAAATTACGCGTAAAATCATGCGTAAATTACGAATGGAAACAACTATGAAATGAATTACGCTATCCCCCCGAAATTTCGCATTATGATTACGATGTGTAATTGTGTATTAGGATGCGTAATTATGCATGGGTGTAATTTCGGCTCATCGCTAGTCTTGTAAGCTTTCCCAGGTTTAGGGGCATCAATGCCTCTCTGGGGTCTTCAGGCAGGTCCTCTGCCCAAGGCCTGATACTCATCCATAGTGTGCTGTATGTGTTATCAAGTTTGGCTCCTTGAAGCTTACACGGCGCTCTCACTCACACCTAGATGGGAAGACCAGACTTACTTCTGCCACACAGAGATACGTTATCGTGTCACGCTTTTCAATAAACATATTACCCAATATAGTAATATTTGTTTTGTTTGTTTGACTGTTTAGTTTTACATCATCTACTCTTAGGGCATGTTTAAAAACAAAAATCTGATTATTTTTAGATTAGATTGCGTCACGTTCATATAAAAATATAGAAACATTTCAGGGATTCGCAGCACCACTGTAGATAGACTAATGCTGGGCATACACGGGTCGATGTGGCGGCCGATTAGCCGCCGGATCAACTCCCACTGCGTCCCCGCTGGCGCTTCCTTATCAGCCGCTCGATTCCCTGCCATTGTCCGCCGGCGGGAATCGAGCGGGCGGGAGGTCGAGCGGCTTGATCGGGCCAGCTGAATATTATCAGCTGGCCGGATCAGCTGCTCGATACACGGTACAGAAATGTACCGTATATCCCCAGCATTACAGACAGACATACATATAAATAGATAGATAGATAGATAGATAGATAGATAGATAGATAGATAGTTAGAAGGATAGATAGATAGATAGATAGATTGATAGATAGATGGATGGATGGATAGATAGGCCACTGCAGCTTTAAGGCCTTGCTGCAGGGCCGCACAACTCAGCACACAAGTAAATCCCCCCCCCCTTTTACCCCCACCCCCCCACCCCCCCAACAGAGCTCTAAGTGTTTATATTTTTCTTTTATACAGTTATGTGCTTTATTTTTTTAATAAATTCCAGTATTTATTTATTTTTTTTTTTTTATTAAATACCTCCCTCCCCCCAGCCAGCCAATCACGGCGATCGGCTGTCATAGGCTTCAGCCTATGAGAGCCAAACGCTCTCCTGTGTCCCAGGGGGACAGCCGTGTCACACGGATGTCCCCTGTACAGCGCTGCCCTAGATCACATCACTGTACAGCCTAATTCGAAGGCAGTTTCGCCATCTAACAGTCTCTGAGCGGGAGAGTGATGGCGGAGTGGTGCTACGCCCTCTAAGCGGAGATGCACGCGCATCGGCATGAGCGATCTCCTGCTAGCCCCATAGAAGGCCGTTGACGCCAATTGGCGTGGAGCGGTCGACTAAAGGTTAAAATGCAATGGGGTTCTAGGCAAGGTAATAGATTTCGGACCCCTGCATGTCTTTTTGGTAAGCTGAAGTGGAGAGAGGCCAGATAAGGCGACGGGTGGGCCCCTTGTCACCCACTAGGCCCCAGGAACCTGCCTAGGCAGCCTGGTGGATAATCCTGCTCTGGATAGACATATACTGTAAACGGATAGACAGCTAGATGGGATGGATGGATAGATAGCTGCAATGAATAACTCAGGCACTATCTGTCAGACCATGATATTGCACTGATATATATAAGTATATAATGGTGACTGGAGCAGATCGGTAGTTCCGGCTCTCATTCTAGGAGGACAAAACATTGTGCCTGCTCCTCTGTCTCCAGTGTGACCTCCCCAGCATGTCACACCCTCCCCGCATTATACCTGGGATGTCCCAGATCCAGAGCCACAAAGCTGCTTTCACTAAGCTGTCCTGTCCGGACTGACGTCACTGACCCGCTAACCATCCATGTCCCCAGCGGTGACCCTAAGCCATGTGCCCTGCTGCACAATCCCAGATACACAACATTTATATCACGCAGCGGACTCAAAATGCCAGAGCTGCAGCCACTAGAGCGCACTCTATAGGCAGTAGCAGCGTTAGGGAGTCTTGCCCAAGGTCTCCTACTAAATAGGTAGTGGCTTACTGAACACATAATATTCAATAAAATGTTTTCCTACTTTTTATCTGCCATACGGTTATCATATTTGCTTTTGTGCATAAGTATTATCATTCATTTAGAAGTTATACGTTCCCAAAGTACTTTTTTTGCTCTGAAAGCTGACTTTGCATTTTATTCAGAACTGCTTTATTCATCTTCTAACTTAAAATGCTTTCTGATTGTCTGACTTTGTTCAGCAGAGCCTGCAGTGTCAGAGAAGTGTTTATTTACATTCCTCACTTGATACAATTAAACACAAGATAACATTATCTCCACTTCAGATTCCTCCAGCTTTCCTGGCAGGGAACTTCTAAGTCCTGTGTGTAACCCTTTGAATGCTGTTCTAGTAAAAAAAAAAAAATGCTTGTTGTATATAATATGCTGTAAATAATCTATCAGGCCTGGTGCACACCAAAAACCGCTAGCAGATCCGCAAAATGCTAGCAGATTTTGAAACGCTTTTTCTTATTTTTCTGTAGCGTTTCAGCTAGCATTTTGCGGTTTTGTGTAGCGGTTTTGGTGTAGTAGATTTCATGTATTGTTACAGTAAAGCTGTTACTGAACAGCTACTGTAACAAAAAACGCCTGGCAAACCGCTCTGAAGTGCCGTTTTTCAGAGCGGTTTGCGTTTTTCCTATACTTAACATTGAGGCAGAAACACCTCCGCAATCCAAAATCTGCAGCAGCCCGGGAGTATGGGTTTCTCCGAAACGCCTCCTGCTCTGGTGTGCACCAGCCCATTGAAATACATTACCCAAGCGGATCCGCACCCGCAAGCGGATCGCAAACCGCAGCAGAACCGCTCTGGTGTGCACTAGGCCTCAGAGCACATAAGAAATGCTGGGTTTCATTCCGATTTAACAGGAGGAACTGAGATTCAAACCCAGATCTCCTGAGTCAGAGGCCGAGCCCTTAAAGTGACATTGAATCGAAAGAAAAACCTTATAATGAATTGCATGTGTAGCACAGCTAAGAAATAGAACATTAGCAGCAAAGAAAAGAGTCTCGTAATTTTATTTTCAGTTATAGGTTTTTGTTTTGTTTTTTAATATTGCATCATTCTCTAATATTTGCAGTTTCAAATTACACTCTGTATTTTAAGCTATAAAACAGTGCAGAGCTAATGACCCTTTGAACTTCCCTGCAATAAAACCTTATCGGAAGTTGTCTTTCACTTAATGCACACGTTGCCAGGTACAGGAGAGCATGCTTTTCATTGCCTGTATGCCTCACTGTACCTACTGTATGCGACCACCTTTTTTTGTTGTGTTGTAATGCTGCATTGCACCTTTACAATGTAACGTCCCACTGTGAACCTAGCCGTTTTATATTACGTTATGTATAGACAAAGAATGAGTTCCTGTGCTGTTATATAGGTGTGCGAGGTCCTCTTCTGTCTGCATAGATCTGATATGCTCTGTCTTTTCTGCAGGGGCTTGTGGTGTCATGGTGGGGTACCCTCTGGATACAGTGAAGGTATAGCACCATTAGATTGTATTGTATTCTATTGAATGTCTGTCATACTCTTGTCAAGCCAGCGCAGCACCCAGCTTAACCCTTTATTCAATTAACTTTTTCTCCTGAGTTTTCTCCTATGTACTATTTTTAAACTTGTCAACAAAATACCCGTTAATCTCTTGAGGCCACAGTGTTAAACCCCCTTTAAAGACCAGGCCAATTTTCTCAAATTGGGCCACTGCAGATTTAAGGCCTAGCTGCAGGGATCCCCCCCTTTTCTCCCCACCAACAGAGCTTTCTGTTGGTGTGGTCTGATTTTATAAATTGTAAAATGCTGAAAAGTTAATTTACAAAGAAGATGAAATAATTTCCCAGTAGATAACTAAGGAGAACAGGTGAATTACATATAGGCCTTTGTCAATAAAATGCCCTTTAAAGTGTACCAGAGATCAAAATAACTAAAGATTTGATACTTACCCGGGGCTTCCTCCAGCCCCATAAGCTCGTCTGAGTCCCTCGCCGTCCTCCCGGGGTCTCCCGTTCAGCCGCGATCAGCTCCAGTAACAGACTCAGTCTCGTCAGTCTGGGTCTACGGCGCATGCGTGAGAGGTCAGCAGACTGGACATGAATGAGCTGTTACCGGGGCTGATTGCGGCTGAACGGCAGACCACAAGAGGACGGCGTGGGACTCAGACGAGCTTATGGGGCTGGAGGAAGCCATATGGCATATTTGGAGCCCCAGGCATTACAATTTAGGTTGTGTGCACACATTCAGTTTTGATTGGCCAATTTGCCCAATTCCATGTAGTAAGGTGGCCTACATACATGATACAATTTTTTAAAATTATTTTCAATTCAAGGTTTATAATCAATTTTTCTGATTGATCTGACAGATGTACCACACGTGTGTTCAATTTTTACCCACTGATGGCAAAAAAAAAGTGATTGAAAACTCTGAGAAAATTGCTTGGGAGTATATATATGGAAATTGACAATCTACCCTACACCAGTCAATTTTCATAAAAATTGATCAGCAAATATGCGAAGTATAAAAAAAAAATGCTTTGGATTTTTCTGAAAATCAAAATGTTTTTATCGTATTGCCATAAAATCGGATCAGCGCTGCGTAATATGTTGGTGCTTTATAAATACAATAAATAAATACATTTTATTGTATCATGTGTGGCCACCTTAATGAGACACTGAAGCGAACAAAAATTATGATAAATTGATTTGTATGTGTAGTACAGCTAAGAAATAAAACATTAGCAGCAGAGACATACGGTAAGTCTAATATTGTTTCCAGTACAGAAAGAGTTAAGCAACTCCAGTTGTTATCTATGCAAAAAGCCATTGAGTTCCACCACTTTCAAAGTTGCAGAGAGCTCTGTCTTATAAAGCTTGTTATCTCCACTGTCAATCATTGCCTTTTCTTTTTCCTGCACTGGACAGGTCAATAGTTCACTGGCCTGCTCTGTAAAATAATGTAGAATACTGAGTAGTGTGTAAACTGCAAATATTAGAGAATGATGCAATGTTATAAAAAACACTATATAACTGAAAATAAAAATAATAGAATATTTTCTTTGCTACTAATGATCTAGTAATTATCTGTACTACACAACCATTTCATTATATCATAATTTTTTTTCGCTTCAGTGTCTCTTTAGGAGCTTAGCTACCTACACAATCTGTTCATATTATTCAAAAAATGTTGGCTCTCATAATACATGGAAGTGATAAAATTGGCGAGTGATTGGCCAATAAAAATTGGATGTGTGTATGCACCCTAATTCCGGTTTACGTAACTTCTGTCGAGGCACAGTAATTGGTCTCCAGATTCACCATAAGATTGGATGTATATATGCACGCTGACAGTCGTTTTATGGAACATACAGCCACATGTACAGTAAATGCTTCTACCGTTTATGCCACGATTGTTGCTTTCCAGGTGCGGATTCAGACGCAGAGAAGCTACAGCGGGATCTGGCACTGCATCCACTCCACGTATAAGACGGAGAAAGTAAGAGGAGGTGTCATTCTTTCGCTCCATCTGTAGTAAACGTGATATGAAATATATAATAATAAACATCCTGTTTTCCCGCAAGGTGTCTGGCTTTTTCAAGGGGATGTCGATGCCCATCTCCACCGTGTCCATCAGCTCATCGATCGTCTTCGGGGTCTACAGGAGCTGCCTTCATAACCTGTGCATGCTGAAATACGGAACGGCCAACGTCAAACCGTCCAAGCTGGATATCTTCCTGTCCGGCTACGCAGCCGGCGGAGTTCAGGTAACTACCTACCCTAATAATAATAATCAGAACATTTATATAGCGCTTTTCTCCTGTCGGACTCAAAGCGCTCAAGAGCTGCAGCCACTGGGACGCGCTCAGGAGGCCACCCTGCAGTGTTAGGGAGTCTTGCCTTGAACTCCTTACTGAATAGGTACTTGACCTAGCCAGGATTCCAACCCTGGTCTCCCATGTCAAAAGCAGTGCCCTTAACTAGTACTCTATTCAGCCACTAGCTTCAAACGGAATCAGGTAAAAAGGGCCCAGGAGCCCTTATGTAAAAAAACTGCGCCGCCATAGGGGCCTATTATAAAAGCCGTGACTAGAGGTGAAAAAGGAAATTTAGGCACATGGCGGCGGCCGCAATCAGGCGCCTGTGGGTGCCAAAATTTACCATTTTTTTCTGCAGTTTTTTAATGCAGCTAAGATGATAAATTTGTGACAAGCAAGGGTAAAATCCACACTTGGAGGCCCCGGGGGTTTGTGGAAATCCAAATTGCAGCATTGCATAGGAGTGCCAAATGTATCATCTTAGCCACATATTGGGGCTTTGTGTTTGGGGGAGTTAAGGTTTGGGGGGAGGTAGGGTTAGGTGCCACGGGGGGAGGAGTTAGGTACCACTGTTGGGGGGGGGGGGGTCTTTAGGCACCACCAGGGGGGGAGGGGGGGTCTTCGAGTTAGGCACCACCAGGGGGTGGTTAGGGTTTGGCACCACCAGGGGGATGGTTAGGGTTAGGCATCACCAGGGGGGTGGTTAGGGTTAGGCACCACCAGGGGGGTCTTAGAGTTAGGCATCACCAGGGGGGTGGTTAGGGTTAGGCACCACCAGGGGGGTCTTAGAGTTAGGCACCACCAGGTGGGTGGTTAGGGTTAGGCACCACCAGGAGGGGTCTTAGGGTTAGGAATTGGTAGAGGGAGTGTTTTGTGTGGGAGTAGGGTTAGTTTTAGTTTTAGTAAAATATCTGTAAAACTTACTGATATTTTACTATCACAATCTAACAGTAGAATGTTTATATATACAGTATATATATCAGACCTTTAGAAGGTGCTAGAACCCATGGCAGCTTCGTCCATTTGCCTCCTCCCCCTCCACAAACAGTCCGCTCTGCTTCTCCCGGGCTTCCCAGACAGCCAATCAGGAGCCACG
Source organism: Hyperolius riggenbachi (assembly GCF_040937935.1). NCBI lineage: Eukaryota > Metazoa > Chordata > Amphibia > Anura > Hyperoliidae > Hyperolius > Hyperolius riggenbachi. The sequence goes on from NC_090654.1 coordinate 282,587,672, forward strand.
GCAGCCCTGGAGCCTGAAAGAGCGGCCATATTGTTAGGGGTGTGGGTGGGAGTGACTGAAGGTATTTGTTATAGAGGATATATAAAATATATAAAAATAATAAAAAAATAGATGTTACGGCCAGATCCCCAAGTTGCCATTTCGGGTGATGCCAATACACAAATAAGTCTTCCTTTATCGGGCTGGCCAAAATGCAAAATGACAGGACCTGGCCAGTCTAGTCCCAAAGAAAGCTTTACTGAAGAGAGTTCAGCAGCGCTGCTCCATGTTACCCCCACACTCATCACCTATTTCCCCCCTCCACACTGATTTAGTTCCATCCGCATCCTGCGTCTCCCACTTTGCGCCTCCTCCAGCCCCGCTCCTGCTCTGCAGTTCTATTTTATCGCACTGCGTAATGTTGAACCGGTTAGGCAGTATGTATACTGTATATATTGTTTGCTTGGCAGTGGGAAACAGCCATTATGTTCTGCAATGCAATAGACAGGAAACAGTCAGGGCCATGGCCATGACATCACACTGTGGGAGGGGTTTCACCACAATATCAGTCACACATACCCTCCTGATGATCTATTTGGGAAAAGGTACAGATTTCTGATGGGAAAAAGGTTATTGATTGGGCTGAGGTTCAATCCTAGGTTAACGTTCCTCTTTAGGAATGATTCATGGTGCCTTGTACAAAGTCTACACATGATGGCAGAGCAAGGTACCATGGGGCAGAGGATATTTCCCTGCATTTCCTGCCCTGCCGTCACACATCACAGCAGGAGACAGGAAGTCCTGTGAGTCGCAGAAATAACATCGCAGATTTTTACTCTTCTTCACAATTAACTCTAATCTGCATTTCTTCCTGTCACCAGGTGTTAGTGTCCTCTCCAGCAGACATGGCCAAAGTCCGCCTCCAGACGCAGGTGTCCCCGCTCCACCATTCCGGCACGTGCGCGCTTCTCACCCGACCCAAGTACACCGGCCCTGTGCACTGCCTGATGACCATCGTCAAGGAGGAAGGATTCCTTGGGCTGTACAAAGGAAGCTTTGCACTAATGTTCCGAGACTGCCACTCCTTCGCCACATACTTCCTGTCTTACACTGTTTTCCGGGAATGGTTTGTGTCTTCAGAGCAGAGTCATACAGGTATGCCCCTCATGACTGAGACACGCCCAGTAATCTGGCTAGAACCTGAATATAGATAGAGGTCTAAGAGGTGCCTACGGAGCATAATATAATTGAAATGCTAAAAGGAGTGTGGTTGAGTGTACTTACCTTCTGCAGTAGGACAGTTGACATTGGGAAGAGACAATTTATTGACCGAAACAAATAATGTGTTTTGTTGGTCAAGTCCCCTTCATCAGGGAGCTTACAATACGTAAAAAAACATATTTATATACTTTGAGAGGTTATCTGAACTACTGCAGAACAATTTACTTGTCATTAAGCATTTATTATCCACATAAAAGGATAGATCTATTTTTTTTTTCAGGTCACACGTCTAGTTATCTTAATTTTCATTCATATGACTCCATTGAGGTGGAGGCAGTATGTTTACAGCCAACAGGCAGCTCTGCATCTGCTTCAGGCTGGGGATGGGGTGGGGTTTTCAGGCTGAGGTATGCTGACAATCACAACACACTAGTTTCTGAATGCAGCTGCTGAGCTCTGGCTCCATGAGGGATCACCCACTGCTCTCAGCTTCCATCATGCTTTGCAGTGTACCAGCAACAAACCTGAACATAAATGTCACATCAGCTTGAAATTATTAGTACCTCATTGACTCTCTCTATTAAGAAATATGCTGAAGAGCTTACTGGTGACATTTGTGGACTTTTTCTGATGTCTAGACTCTTCTGGGGCTATGCAAACAAAGTATGGTGCTAAATACTTTATGAAAAAAATTGGCCTGTACAACGCCACATGCACACTTTGGAGTTAATAACTTGCTAGATACCAACTGGCGATCAATTGAGAGATATGTGGTATTATTTTAACCGTGATAAGTTGTAGAATAGATTTTAGGGTATTTTAGGGTTAAGGCCTATGTCTTGTGGATTCTTTTTAGTGACAAATTATGACAAACTGAATCATATGCAATAAAATTTATATTTTCATATATTCTGTACCAAAACAAAAAAGCTTGTAAAAAGAAAACAAAGTGACAGAATTTAAAGTGGAATACATAAATTATTACCTTAGGGCAAATAAGTTTATACATTTATAATAATAATAAAAATAAAATAAAAAAATATACCTTTATTTCCAGGGACAAAATGGGAAAATAGAATGTGTGGGTTCTATTTAGGCTACTTTCACAGTTAGACGTTACAGGCGCACGTTGGTGCAGCCTGTAACGCAGCCCAACGCACAGTAATGAAAAATCGATGGGCTGTTCACAGTGCGTGCCCACGTTGCGTTACATTGTAACGCTACACGTTAAGTGAAAGTACTGCATGCAGTACGTTATACACGGCTGTTTGCACATGCTCAGTATTGTTGGAAGAGGAGGGGAGAGTCCGCTATTGCAGCCAGCCACATGGCTAATTAATATTCACTGCACTGTGTGACGTGCAGTGTTTACTTCCTGGAGTGGCCGCTTTGTGCGGCGATTGGCTGGCGGGACCACGTGGTCCGCATGCGTCAAAAAGTATGCATCATGGACGCATCAAGAGCCGCATAACGCGGCTCAATCTGACGTCCAACTTCAACACCACCACGCGTTGAGCTAGGGGCACGTTATGCGACCTTAACGTCGCATCTAACGCAACGTCTTAGTGGGAAAGAGGCCTTAAAGTAGTATTGTTTTAACACTACAGGGGATTGAATTGGAGAAATAGTGTATTTTTTCCCTTATTTTCCCTTTCAAATGAATAGAAAATAATTACTGAAAACAAGTATCACCACCAAAAAAGCAGAATTTGTGCAAAACTCCCCCCAAAAAACATGTAGATTATATAGGGGTATAAAGTAGTAATAAAGTTATTGGCAGATGAACAGGAAGAGCGCTGAAATGTGAAAATTGCTTGTGCCCATAAGGTGAAAACAACCTGCGAGCTCAAGTGGCACCGTAGTGCGCTGAGTGCTCCCGGCCACAGGAGTGCGATCATTGACGCGCACTGCCGGGCCTAATGTGTGCGCACTGCTGGGCCTAATGCTTGCGCACTGCTGACCCAGAAGCAACTTCTGCTGGCTTTTAGGAGAGAAGCGAAGAGGACAGAGATGAACAGGGGGGAGCAATGCTCCCTATACATTCCTGCTCCCCCTCCTGTTCTTACAATCTTATCCTTTAAGTGGAAATAACCGCTGGTGGGGAAGCTTTTGCAAAATTTTCCCTGGGCAAGAATCAGCCAGATTAACCGTGAAATTAAGGTTTTTTTTGCCAGCTCATCCCTTATCATGCCCGGTCCCAAGGAATGCTGTCCTTGGCTATCTGGCTTGTTTGAAGTGGCACTGTTACTGGCCAGAGGAAGTCGGTGAGATCCACGAAACACGTTGCCTGTGCAAATAAAAATCTTTTTGTTTTGAAATCCTCGTTAGTGTCATTGGGGAGGGGTAAGCCACCTCCTATTTTTTTATTTGATTTTAACAAAGATTTATTCATCCTGGGCGCCTCTTCACCCTAGCTGTTCTGTATTGGAGGAAGTGTAAGTAGTTATGGTCCCCACACCCTGAGCCCTTCTGCAGGTGCACGGGCTTCTCCCCCTATAGTTACTAGCACTGTTCGCTTGCCGTCCCCCCCCCCCCCCCCTGCCCTCTCCATAGAACAGTGGATGCCAATCAGTGCATCTGTACAGCAATCAATTCCAACGCTGCAGTGATGTGTGTAGAAGACTTTACCGCACATAATTGTGTATTGCTCTGCGCTGAATGTAGGTCATTGTGCTAAGAATACTCCCTGGCTTCTCGCTGGTGGGAGGAATGGGTTAATGTTCCTGATATGAAGAAGCAGAAATAGAGAGAGAGAGAGAGAGGGGGGGGGGGGGGGAGTGTTCCAAGTGTAACTGTATCCTCCTGAAATGCTGAATACTAATGAATGGAGAGGTACAGCCTGTCCCTTATTGTCATGCACATTCGTAGCTCCGCTTCCAGAATAAACTCAGAGCCCAGCTGGTGTCTATGTGCCTCTATCACTGACTGTCCCACTGCTATCACTGACTGTCCTCTTCTATCACTGACTGCCCCCCTTCTATCACTGACTGTCCCACTGCTATCACTGACTGTCCCCTGCTATCACTGACTGTCCCACTGCTATCACTGACTGCCCCCTGCTATCACTGACTGTCCCACTGCTATCACTGACTGTCCCACTGCTATCACTGACTGTCCCCTGCTATCACTGACTGTCCCACTGCTATCACTGACTGTCCCACTGCTATCACTGACTGTCCTCTTCTATCACTGACTGCTCCCCTTCTATCACTGACTGTCCCACTGCTATCACTGACTGTCCCCTACTATCACTGACTGTCCCACTGCTATCACTGACTGTCCCACTGCTATCACTGACTGTCCCACTGCTATCACTGACTGTCCCCCTTCTATCACTGACTGTCCCACTGCTATCACTGACTGTCCCACTGCTATCACTGACTGTCCCCCTTCTATCACTGACTGTCCCACTGCTATCACTGACTGTCCCCTACTATCACTGACTGTCCCACTGCTATCACTGACTGTCCCACTGCTATCACTGACTGTCCCACTGCTATCACTGACTGTCCCACTGCTATCACTGACTGTCCCACTGCTATCACTGACTGTCCCCCTTCTATCACTGACTGTCCCACTGCTATCACTGACTGTCCCCTACTATCACTGACTGTCCCACTGCTATCACTGACTGTCCCACTGCTATCACTGACTGTCCCACTGCTATCACTGACTGTCCCACTGCTATCACTGACTGTCCCACTGCTATCACTGACTGTCCCACTGCTATCACTGACTGTCCCTTCTATCACTGGAATCACCAGAGATTCCAAAAGCACTAAAGCTAAGAACACACATGCGAGAATTGTTACCCATCGGGGATCGAGAAACGGTCTCTCAGGTGACAGATCATGGGATGACGCTGTACAGACACATCCCTAGCCTTGAGGCTAGCAATGTGTTCTGTTGCTTTGGAGGGGGCGGAGGAGTGACAATTGGCGGATGACAGAGCGGCTTCATTCGGTCGGCGGGGCTTATAAAAAGCATTGCGAAAGGTCGTGCTCGGGCATCGGGGTCGGTAAGAATGCGACAAGATGGATCTTAAACGATGTCCGAATAATATCGATTGGTGGCCGCTGTACACACATAACAATCGTTGGCTGAAACGGCTATTATCGGCTGACGTTAACCCTCTGGGCGATACAATTATATCGCCCAGGAGGTGGCGCAGCACTATTTTTTAATTTTTTTTTATTTTTTAAATCATGTAGCGAGCCCAGGGCTAGCTACATGATAGCCGCAGCGCAGCGACATCCCCCCACCCACTCCGATCGCCTTCGGCGATCAGAGTAAGCACAAAATCCCGTTCAGAACGGGATTTCCTGCTGGGCTTCCCCGGTCGCCATGGCGACAGGGCGGGATGACGTCACCGACGTCGTGACCTCAGAGGGAGTTCCGATCCACCCCTCAGCACTGCCTGGCACTGATTGGCCAGGCTGCGCAAGGGGTTGGGGAGGGGGGGGGGGGGGCTGCGCGGCACGGCGGGTAGCGGCGGATCGGCGGCGATTGGAAGTTACACGCAGCTAGCAAAGTGCTAGCTGCGTGTAACAAAAAAAAATTATGCAAATCGGCCCAGCGGGGCCTGAGAAATCCTCCTGCGCGACATACCCCGAGCTCAGCTCGGGATTATCGCTCAGGAGGTTAAGCTAATGAAAGCCAATGGAGGTGAGCACCCAGGAGCAATTAGGGGAATTGCAAACGTGGTTCCTGCAGCACTTTCCGAGCGATTAAACTTCAATACAAAAGGTAGATGTTGCAAAATCACTTTGCAATTGCTGTACAAAAGCGATTTTGCTGTGATTTCACCACCCGAACAACAAAAAAATGTATTTGCATTTGCAAATCGTTCTGCAAACATGAGCATGAATAAAAAAATGCTTCTAAAAGCGCCAGAAATGGCTGTAGAAAATGCTAGAAAAAGTTGAGCGATTGCGATTGGCAAACGCAAGTGGACGCCCATCCGAACATATTTACTGCTGTAGTGCTCCCTCAGATCTCTGATCTCACGGATAGCCAAATGGTCCATGCTGCATGTCACATGATCTGAAGGGCTGCCAATCAACCCTTCAAATACTGACACATATACGTTATGCAGGTTCTGGGGCTACTTACACATACGGTTGAGCCGAAATTTCGCGTTACTATAATTACGCATGCGAAATTTGCTGTTACGATGCAAAATTATGGTAGCGTAATTGCCATTAAAATCGTAATTGAAAATACCGTAAGCGTAATTTTCAGCGCGTAATTTCGCGTTAAACCATAACGTAATTTCGCGTTAAACCATAACGTAATTTCGCATTTCTTCGTAATTTCGCGAATTTCATAATTACTTGTTAGCAGGGTTGCTCGCGAATTTTCGCCAAAGGGTTCGCTTAATTTTCGCAAAATTTAGCTTATTTTTTTCGCGTATTCGTCTGCATGGCATATTTTGATGCGAAATATCACTACATGGCGAATTTTTTATGCGAAATAGCACATGTAGACAGTACAACTTGTCTCGAAAAACAACTCAGCATTCCGTAACGCGAAAACTACGCGAAAATTAACGCTTACAGTAATATGAACTATCGCGAAATTACGTTATGTAACTACGCTTACAAACGGGTGCATGCAAGGCAAACGTAATTTCGTGATACCCACTGTAATGCGAAAATTACACGAAAATTACGCTTACGCGGAATTCCGCGAAATCCTTCTTCATTACGATTATGTACTTACGGCCATAATCGTAATTACACTAATTACGCGAAATTTCGCGAAATCGTAATTAAGTCATTACGCTCATCTCATAACCAGTGTCTAAACAACATCTAACTAGCCACAAGACCTGTATAATTCATAGGTGTCCCCATGTAAAGTCAAGAGCTGGGTACACTGGTGATCTTTATGCAAGCATAGAGCATAAAGGGATGCTAGCTAGTATTGTTTTAAAGGACAACTGAGGACGAGAGGTATATGGAGGCTGACATTTATTTCCTTTTAAAGAATGCCAGTTGCCTGGCTGATCTGCTGAATGCTTGTTCAGGGTCTGTGGCTAAAAGTATTAGAGGCAGAGGATCAGCAGGACAGCCAGGCAACTGGTATTGTTTAAAATCAAATAAATATGGCAGCCTCCATATCCCTCTCACTTCAGGTGTCCTTTGAAGTGGAAGCATTGGTTCTTAGAAAACTGTAGCAGTTTGGTCAGCTGTAGAAAAACAAAATACATATTCTCACATCAGCTGCCTGTCGGTGTTAATATTCCCTTCCTTGTCTTTCCAGATGTTATGGGGGTCCTGCTGGCCGGGGGTCTGGCCGGCGTCGTAGCCTGGAGCATTGCCACCCCGATGGACGTGATTAAGGCCCGTCTGCAGGTGGACGGCGTCACACAGCGGAGGTACAGGGGGATCATTCACTGCCTCACCCACAGCGTCCGGACAGAAGGCGCCACCGTCTTGTTCAAAGGACTCTCGCTGAACTGCATCCGAGCCTTTCCTGTAAACATGGTGGTTTTCCTCACCTACGAAGCCATCCTGAAGCAAATCAAACCCTTCTGTAGCTGATGAGGGGCCGAGAGGGGGACCGTCGTCAATGCCAAAGCTCAGCCTGATGAACTATTGCTGCTGAACTGCAGGAGCCATGCAGGGAGTGTTTACTGGGAGGATCCAAGTTGCCTTCCTGCTTATTGCGGACGAAGAGAACTTTATTCGCAACAAACAGAAATAAACAAACGTGAGCCAGCAGCCCTGATACCATAGAGCAAGGTGTCCAACTCAATAACGGAAGGGGCCAAAATCTAAAAGATAGTCTAAAGGTTGCCACATACAATACAGTTTTTTACATTTATTTTTAATTCAAAATTTACAATCAATTTTTCTGATTGATTATAACAGTTGAAAAATCTGACCAATGTAACACACACACACACACGCTCTCTCCCCAAAAAAATAATTAAAAACTCTGTTTGCATTTTTACATTACGAAAGTGTCAGTCTGTCAAACACCGTACTATCTTGCAAAAAATGAATCAGAAATTTACACCACTCCCCATCGAAAAAAAAACGGGAAATCTGATCAGAATTTTCACACACACACAAAAAAAAAACCCCTTTCGATTTTTTTCTGTAGAATCATTTTTATCGAAATTGCTGTAAAATCGGATACATTTACTGTATTGTGCGTGGTCACCTTAAGTCACGGGCCGAACTGTTTATGAAGATTTAAAGGGGAACTGAAGTGAGAGGTATACAGAGGCTGCCATATTTATTTCCTTTTAATCAATACTAGTTGCCTGGCAGCCCTGCTGGTCTATTTCTCTGCAGTAGTATCTGAATAACACCAGAAACAAGCATGCAGCTAGTCTTGTCAGATCTGCCTTTAAAGTCTGAAACACCCAATCTGCTGCATGCTTGTTCAGGGGCTATGGCTAATAGTATTAGAGGCAGAGGATCAGCAGGGCTGCCAGGCAACTGGTATTGCTTAAAAGGAAATAAACATGGCAGCCTCCATATACCTCTCTCTTCAGTTCCCCTTTAACATTTATTGGACATTCTCAAATAAAGTGGCATAACCATAGTGACTGTGAGGGACCAGCTCCTCCCCCTTCTGCAGAGTAGCGCAGTGGAGCAGTTTAATATTTACCTGCCCCATCACTGTCAGTCCTGCTTCTCCCCCTTCTGCAGAGTAGTGCAGTGGAGCAGTTTAATATTTACCTGCCCCATCACTGTCAGTCCTGCTCCTCCCCCTTCTGCAGAGTAGTGCAGTGGAGCAGTTTAATATTTACCTGCCCCATCACTGTCAGGCCAGCTCCTCCCCATTCTGCAGAGTAGTGCAGTGGAGCAGTTTAATATTTACCTGCCCCAACACTGTCAGGCCTGCTCCTCCCCCTTCTGCAGAGTAGTGCAGTGGAGCAGTTTAATATTTACCTGCCCCATCACTGTCAGGCCTGCTCCTCCCCCTTCTGCAGAGTAGTGCAGTGGAGCAGTTTAATATTTACCTGCCCCAACACTGTCAGGCCTGCTCCTCCTCCTCCTGCAGAGTAGCTCAGTGGAGCAGTTTAATATTTACCTGCCCCATCACTGTCAGTCCTGCTTCTCCCCCTTCTGCAGAGTAGTGCAGTGGAGCAGTTTAATATTTACCTGCCCCAGCACTGTCAGGCCTGCTCCTCCCCCTTCTGCAGAGTAGCGCAGTGGAGCAGTTTAATATTTACCTGCCCCATCACTGTCAGGCCTGCTCCTCCCCCTTCTGCAGAGTAGCGCAGTGGAGCAGTTTAATATTTACCTGCCCCAGCACTGTCAGGCCTGCTCCTCCCCCTTCTGCAGAGTAGCGCAGTGGAGCAGTTTAATATTTACCTGCCCCAGCACTGTCAGGCCTGCTCCTCCCCCTTCTGCAGAGTAGCACAGTGGAGCAGTTTAATATTTACCTGCCCCAGTGCTGCTTCTGGTCTCATCTGATCTTCCTGACAGACACGCTGCATACTCTGAAGTCATGTCACATGATCAGGAGGAGTGCAAGCATAGAGCATGCACCTGCCGGGAAGAACGGTATAGTACAGCGTTGAGAATAAATATCACACTGCTCCACTACGCCCCCCAATGTTGGGAGAGGGTACGAAATTGTTAACTGACATGTATGTTGTAGGTCATTAAATTATTTTTCTAAGACTGGTTGTGTTTCATTGCAGTGCTAGCTAGGCAGTTTCAAACTGATCCATCAAATGTGGCAGATGCTGCAGCGGGTTCATACATTTTCATGTTTATAGAGAAACCGTAACCAAGAATTGAACCTCATCCCAAACAGTAGCTGATGCCCCCTTTCCCATGAGAAATCTATTCATGAATTGACATTTACTGACGTGTTGAGGTAAGTACTGCACAAGTCGGTAATTTACCTCACTGCTCGGGAATGTCAGCTTTTCATGCGGTAACAGCTTTTATGAATTGACATTTTCCTAAGTGCTCGGTAAAGTCAGCTGTTTTCAGCATTTTCTCATGCAGTAATGCTTTATGAATCAAGGCCATTATAGGGATATTTAAAAAATCTGCATTTGGATAGGGGCGCCGGTCCGCTCACATAGGACACCCTGCAATAAACTGCGTCAAGCAGACATGATTTTTTATAGCACAGAATCACCAGTCAGATTTAGTGCTCGATTTTCAAAGCTGGACTGTAAAATCCAGAAGTGAGAGCAGATTGGTTGCTGATGATAATATAGAAGCTGTTTCTTTAGAACAGTTGTCACTCACGAGGCCTTCTTTTCTGGCTGGACAAAGGCAGAGATACGTTTCTATTTATAACTCCTCCTTAGATCAGAAAGGACATTGTGTTCCCCGGTGAGGGTCAGACAATCGCAACACGCAGGAATGCAGACTGGGTACACGACGCTTCTCTGGAAAGAGCATCTTAAAGGGACTCAAAGCTCAAAATAGTAAAAAGTTTTATACATACCTGGGGCTTCCTTCAGCCCCATCCGCTCAGATCCCTGCCATGCACGCGTCCTCCGCTGCCCGCAGCTATGGGAACCGGGTCCCCGCCCTTACGTCAGTCGGCTCTAGTCTACTCAGGAAAAGTGTGCCCTCTACGTAACTTTCCAGCGGCTGCTGGAGAGATACGCAAAGAACACACTTCTTTTGCGTAGACCGGAACCGACTGACGTAAGTGACGGGTCCCGGTTCCCGAAGCTGCAGGCAGTGGAGGATGGCGGCGCAGGAGCGATCCGAGCCGATGGGGCTGGAGGTAGCCCCAGGTATGTATAAAACTTTATTATTTTGAGCTCTGGTACACTTTAACCTCCTTGCCGGTTTTCCCGACCTGAGCTCGGGGTAAAAAAAAAGAAGCTGTTAGCGGTGATCCTGAGCTCAGGTCGGGGTAGGCAGTGCAGCGCTTTACCTGTCAGTTGTGGAGTCCCGCGCGGGATCGTGCTGTGCAGCGGGACTCCAGACTCTCTCCCCGGCAGTGTGGGGTCTTTCCCTGGCCGCCGGGATCCCCATGTCCCCGTTATTCTTCCAGGGAACCCGGCGGCCAATCGGAGCGGCGTGACATCATCGGGGGCAGGGCTAATATTTAAAACGAACTTCTCTATATTAGAGAAATATAGAGAAGTTCGTTTATATGTATATTAGCGCCATCTTGTGGCCAAAATGATAACTGCAGTGCTGGAGCCCAGGAAGGTAAATTTTTTATTCTGCTGCAGATCTCCCTGACAGAATGATTTTTTTCAGGTTTTAGGGTCTGAATGAGTGGAAAAAAATTGCACCTCTTTTAGACCCTAAAATCTGGAAAGAATCAGACCGCCAAGGAGGTTAAAGGACACATCCGAGGACTTTAAAAATAAAAAAAAATCCACTTACCTGGGGCCTCCAGCCTCTGCCAGCCATCCTGCAGCTCCGCTCCACGCTGGTGGTCCGGGATACCCTCTGGCGCAAGATGCCCACTGTGCCTGTGCAACCGGCTCTCAGAGTCGCGCTGACATCATCCGGACCTGCACCTGCGCAGAACAGCCCGGATGACGTCAGTGCGACTCGGTGAGCCGGACAGTGGAACGCAGGAAGATACCGACCTGGCGAGGTCAGCATCTGCACCGGAAGAGGACCAGGAGCCACCGGAGCTGCAGCGAGGGCACAGGACGGCTGCCAGGGGCTGGAGGAAGCCCGAGGTAAGTGGATTTCTTTTTTTTAGTTCCTTGGACCTTCCCTTTAACATTGCAAAGCGTACTGAAAAAGGGAAGGTCAGAAATGCCGACTACAGATTCCACAGATTTCTGAGGAGTCTTTTTTTTTGCATCCTCTGATTGTCCAAATACTTCCAAAACAAACTGCTCACTCTCAGACTCTTCACTCCTCCTCAGGGCTGGTGCTTCCTATCTACCAAAACAGACAAGAAAATCCAAATTTTGATTCAGCGGAAAATCAATCGGACGACTGATTTCATAATCGTTCGTAATTGATTGTGCCAACGGAGGTTATTTACAACCAATCTGATCAGAATTATCTGATTGCTCAGACGATTGTTCGCTAGAAATCAGACCACTAGGGGGTCACCTTTAGCCCAATCGGAGAATGGAGAATTTTTCTGCAGGTAATCGGAAAACCACTAAAGTTTTGGCCAATCGCACGACTCAGGAATACTTGGCAGTGACTGCAACAGGGGAAACGGATATATTGCCTGCCCACACACTGCACACCAATAAACAATGTATTTCATCATGAAATCCACTGGAAACTGACCCAGCACCGCAGTCTCAGCCTGCCCCCTCCCCCTCGGCAAGTCACATGTGACCCTGACGAGACACCTGGCCCTCCTCCTGTGTCTGGCGTCTGTGTTGCCACGGCGAGCGCCTGTACCATGCCTCATGTATTGACGTCACTCACCACTACATATATACGTGTGTGTGTGTGGGGGGGAGATTGGCCAGGGGTCTGTCAGCCATCAGACGATGTTACCGCTGCACATCTATTGGAGCCCTTGCGACAGAGATTTCCCAGCAGGCCCGATAGATCAGTGGTCATGTGGAGGCATAAATCTCTGCCAGATTCCCTCGATGATGTCTGGAATCTGCAATCTCGATTGGGGTGGGGTTTGTCTGCATAACATTGTTTTACCAACACACACTGCCATGTAACCTGGCTGGACTGATTTGCCGATTTGTATTGTCCATGTGACCCGGGGACGGCCATCTTGTTCTATGCAAACGTTGAAATTTACATTGCCTGCAAAGAGTTTGCCTTCTTAAAACAGAAGGTACCGTATTTTCCGGTGTATAAGACGACCCCCCAACTTTTCCAGTTCAAATAAAGAGTTTGAGATATACTTGACGTATAAGACTACCCCTCTTCCAACGCACATCAAATAAAAATTAAAAAATGATCATATACGGGTGCTATGCATGAACAGACACAGGTGCTGTACTGTATGTGGTACCCAGTATATAACACTATACAGGGGATTGACTGGTTGGATTGGTCAACTCTCCCTCTCCCTAAGTGGATTGGTCAGCTCTCCCTGTCTGTTTATCAGAGCGGTATGGAATAGATCGCTGTGTGAACATAAACACGCCTCTTTCCCCTGTCTGGCCCCGCCCTTGTATCTTATTTACCTCCTTCTCCGCCTCTCAGATCTTGCACGTGTGCCTGCGCCGCTTCACTACAGTCCTCAGCAGCGAGAACTGAGAGGCGGTAACAGGATAGGGCGGGCCAGATGGGTGGAAGAGGCGTGTTTTATGGTAACAGCGCAATCTCTTTCTTCATATCTTGGGCGTCCCAGACCTTGCAGCTAGAGCGATGAGCTCCCCCCAGCATAATCACCAGCACCCGGTAATTGAAAAACAGCATGTCGCGTACAAGCATCTGGTATCAGCACCGCTGATAAGACGACCCCTGACTTTTCAGAAGATTTTTAAGGGTTAAAAAGTAGTTTTATATGCCACAATATACAATGCAATTATTCAGATTGGAGTGAGCGCTGAGGTTTCCCACAATGCATAACTGCTGAATATGGAAAATCCTCCTTTGTTGTCTCTGGAAGCTAGCCACACCTCCAGATCCGCTGGAATGCAATGATGTGTCAGCTTGTTATTTGCACAGAGCCACAATAATCCAACATGCATACAGACTGTTTCGGATTGATTGATCCTCATCAGTGCATGGCATGGATTAATGCGGATCTGTGAGGTAGGTCTGAACTGATGAGGCTGAACTAATCCCAAACAGTCTGTATGCATGTTGGATTAGTGTGGCTCTGTAATATTACCAAGCTGATACATCATTGCATTCCAGTGGATCTGGAGGTGTGGCTAGCTTCCAGGGACAACTAAGGATGATTTGTACAAAGAAAGGGGGGTCCGCTTCAATTTTACGCAAGGTTTATTAGGGACTTATCTCAAAATAGCATTACAAACACAATGCTGACATGTTTCGGACCTAAACTGGTCCTTAGTCATAGCAAATTTGCATATTAAAGCGGATCCGAGATGAAAAACTAACTATAACAAGTAACTTGTCTATATATTTGATCTAAAGTTTAGATGGTTTACACAGAAAAATCTAGCTGCAAACAGCTTCTATAGAATATGATTATTTCTTCCTGTGACACAAAAACAGCTTCTTCCCCTCAGCAGTAAACTCGCTAAACTCCATAAACTCTCCCCCCGTAGACTTTCTGCCTGTAACCAACCTATTAATGGAGAATTGTGGTTTATGTAAATATATATATATATATATATATATATATATATATATATATATATATATATATATATATATATATATATATATGTAGATTTATGTGTTGTATTGATGTCTATTATGTCCTATGTTCTGATGTCTCAGATGTTTCTATGTATAGGCCCTGTATTCATGTGCCAAGCCCAATTCTGGGCACGACCCAGTCGTGCTTGGCGAAATAAAAGTGATTCTAATTCTGACATGTTGTTTGTAAACATTACACAGAGGCAGGCTTATCTGCATCGTGAGCAAAGAAAACTAATCCCACCTCCTCCTCCCCTCTGCCTCTGAAATCTCTGGCTAGTAATACCTCCCCCTCCTCCTGCCCAGACTGAGCTCCCATGAGCCCTTGCTACTGTCTGAAAGTGCCTTGGCTCTCTGAAAACCTGTGGGCGTGGCTTATTAAAAAGAACCCGAGGTGGGATTCAATTATGTTAGTGGGGCACAGAAGCTGGTTGTGCACACTATCACCAGCCTCTGTTGCCCCATGGTGTGCCTCCAGGACCCCCCTGCGCGCTGCTATACCCTCCGCAGTGCTAGCGACACACAGCGTGTCGCCAGCACAATGTTTACCTATGTAAACATTGTGCTGGCGACACTCTGTGTGTCGCTAGCACTGCGGGGATATAGCAGCGCACAGGGGGGTCCTGGGGGCACATCATGGGGCAACAGAGGCTGGTGATAGTGTGCACAACCAGCTTCTGTGCCCCACTAACATAATTGAATCCCACCTCGGGTTCTCTTTAAGCTTATAGGGAATTAGAGCATTAAAACAAAAACAAAAAAGTATTTGGCTTGAGGAATGCCCTATAAACAATAGGAAAGGAACACAATTATGCAAGAAGTAAAAGTTCATCTCGGATCCACTTTAAGCAGTGATGCATTGTGGGAGATATCATATGCTCACTCCAATCTGAATAATCACAAATACCTTCTGTTTTAAAGTGTAACTGTCGGGCATAAAATCAATTCTTTATTTTTATCTGGTAAACAAGTAATAAGGATTCTAACCAGGCAATCCAAACGTTAAAATCACTATTACTTTTCTTGTTGATAAATGATCATTCCCCAGTTTACCTGACTCTTATTTGGTACACACAAAGGAAGTTGCAGGGCATGCTGGGATGTCCTATTTTGCTTCTCTACTTCCCCCTCAGACTTAACTAATGCAGCCTGATTGGCTGAAGCCTCATTCCCTCCTGTTTTCCCCTCCCACACCTCTGTTCATCTATGATTGGCCAATATTTCTCATGCTGAGACAATGCACTTTCTATAGTGGGGGGTGGGCAAATCAGGCAGAGGAGAGTAAGGGAGAAAATGACATCAGAATTGGCTTCCAAATAGCCACACTTAAAATGGGGAATGCTAAGAAGGATTTTCTCTTTTTTTTACTGTAGAAAAATCACTAAAATCAAAACGTGGACAGTGCGATACATCTGTTATGTACGTAGAGCAAGTATTTATCTACTTATATAAGTGCTTTTTTTCTCAGACAGTATGGCTGACAGCTCCTCTTTAAGAAGGCAAACTTTTTTGTTTTGCATAGCATTTTAGTAAGAGGGCTTTTTGGTCCTTTGTAGCCCCTTTCACACTCCTAGGAGTTCTGGTTCACTAAGAGCTCGCTGGTTATGCTCTTTTCCTGACTTCATTTCATATTATCGCCAGACCAGGGACACACTGACGGGACAAATTGGTTTAATTGTTTATTACAATAACTTAGAATGTCTCTGATGGATCTGGCCGTGAGCTGCCTGGATAAGGACCGGGTTACATTCCGCTGTGCTAGGCTGAGATGGCATTTGGTGAACTTATTGGAAGGTTGTAGGAAGTGGCATGGCGCCCAACATGTAAACGCGACTTAAAAGTCAAACGCCAACTTCCTCGGAGTCATGAATTGTTTCACCACCTCCTCCGTCAGCTGCTTCCTCCTCTCCTGATGGGCGGCGATCATCGGCTGTAACGTTTCTATCAGGATCTTCTTCAGCTCTCCTGTTAGCAGCGCTCCGCTGGAGTAATCCTGAAAAGTAAAGATGATTTATTTCAACGTGGCATTTACTTCTTTAGCAGAAAACCTGATTCTCGAAAGAATTGCACAACACAGCGCGCATAACACAACCGCCGCACTAAGCCACCCCCACAACTGTGCCACTCACATGTGCTACCTGAAGACCGTGTCAAGCCAATGGGCGTGACCACGGCGGCAGCCTCAGGACCGCCTAACGCCAATTGGCGTCAAGTCCTGGGGCTGGCTTCTGCAGGAGAACGTGGCCACGGATGTGCGCGCATCTCCGCTTGGTAGGCGGAGCTCCGCCTTCAGTCTCCCAGGGGTGATCGCGGTGCCGTCTAGTTAGCATAGTACAGTGCTGCGATCTACAGCAGCGCTGTACTGGGGACAGCCGTGTGACACGGCTGTCCCCCTGGGACAATCTGCAGTGAAGGCTGAAGCCTATGACAGCTGATTACGGTGATTGGTTGGCGGGGGGAGGGAGGGGTGTAAAAAAGAAAAACAACAAAAACTAATTTTTATTATAAAAACAATAATATTTATAAAAAAAAAAAAGAAATAAAACACTGGAGCTGTGTGTGTGTGTGTGTGTGCGTGCGTGCGTGTGGGGGGGGGGTGTTCAGCCCCACCAACAGGAAGCTCTGTTGGTGGGGAGAAAAGGGGGGGGGGGCCTAGGGGAATCACTTGTGTGCTGTGTTGTGCAGCCCCTGCAGCGAGCCCTTAAAGGATACCTGAAGTGACATGTGACATGAGATAGATGTGTATGTACAGTTCCTAGCACACAAATAACTAGGCTGTTCTCCTTTTTTCCTTTCTCTGCCTGAAAGAGTTAAATATCAGTGAGGGTCACACTGTAGTCACTTCCTGTCTGAGTCAGCCACTTACATACCTGATATTTAAAGGCTCCTGAGGAAGTGGTTATCTTTGAACCACGCCACGCGTGGAGTGTCTAGCGTGCCTCCCACCGCCCCTATCTCAACACTGCTGGCAATCCAGGGCCCTTTGGTACCGGTGTATGTATAATTATGTACCCCACACGCGTGTGTATCTATGTTTGACTTGCATTACTGATCCTTTATGCAATGTCCATACATCCTTATCCTGAACACTCATATTCTTGAGCATATTGCTTATTTTTTACTCTTTATCTTAGCACTTTTGGCCTTGATGGGGCTCTATAGCATTGCACTTTAATTTTAGTTTTCTGACCCGGATCTGGTATTGCCTTACATTGGGTTCATTTATTGAACCCAATTTTGACAATCTTTGCAGTTTAAGGGCTGATTGTATATTGAGGTGGTGAGGCACATTGATGATTGGTCCACAATTCATGTATTGTGGTGAGTTGCTGCATGTCAGCTGGCTTTTTAAGTGTTTTTATGTATTTTTGCATAGTGTTTAGTAAAGACTGTTTATACTTGGAATGGTGGTGCAGCCTATTTTTCACAAGCCCTCTTTTTCTTCCTTAGTTTCTTGTATGATGTTCATTGTCTTGGAAGCTGCACACCAGTATTATTAAGGAGTGTGGATTACTTCAACTATGCACTGTGTATATTTAAAGGATACCCGAAGTGACGTGTGACATGATGAGATAGACATGTGTATGTACAGTGCCTAGCACACAGATAACTAGGCTGGGTTGCTTTTTTGCTTTCTCTGCCTGAAAGAGTTAAATATCAGGTATGTAAGTGGCTGACTCAGTCCTGACTCAGACAGGAAGTGACTACAGTGTGACCCTCACTGATAAGAAATTTCAACTATAAAAACACTTTCCTAAAAAAAAATTGCTTCTGAGAGCAGGAAAGAGATAAAAAGGGGAATTTCTTATCAGTGAGGGTCACACTGTAGTCACTTCCTGCCTGAGTCAGGACTGAGTCAGCCACTTACATACCAGATATTTAACTCTTTCAGGCAGAGAAAGCAAAAAAGGAACACAGCCTAGTTATTTGTGTGCTAGGCACTGTACATACACATGTCTATCTCATCATGTCACTTCGGGTATCCTTTAAAGTTGCAGTGGCCAATTAAGTAAAAAAATGGCCTGGTCTTTAGGGGGGTTTAACACTGCGGTCCTCAAGTGGTTAAGTATGCGAGGATGTACCTGTGCCCACATACCATATCTGCCACACTAAGCCACCGACCACAACTGTGCCATCCTCACTAAGCCACACCCCATGTGCATACATAAGTATGCACGGATGCAGCTGCATGCATGCACACACACACACACACACACACACACACACACACACACACACACCGCACTAAGCCGCTGCCCATGCTACACCAACCCCCACATCTGCACTGCCCACAAGTGCATTTGTGCATACTTAAAGGGGCATTATGGAAAAATTGATGTTGTTCCATTATCCCCACCACCATCAGTTAATTAATATGGATAGCATACTGTAAATTTCACCACAGAGATTGTGTTAAAAAAAATAGCTCCAAACACCAATTCTTTTCTTCTACACTGATGATCTGTATCACTAAATCAGCTGTTCCTGATGGGGAGACAATGAGCTAGCTATTCCCTGCTCTCTGCTAGCAGCCTTCTGTCTCTCTATGCCACAGCTGATTCATAATGTGGCTCACACACTCTAGAGCTGTGTTGTTGCTTGTCACATGTAACTATAAAGTAACTAAATAAACAGGTTGCTAATTAGTTACTTAGTTACATTATAGCACATATGAGAAGCAACAGCAGGGCTCTAGAGTGTGGGAGCTGCATTATAAATCAGCTGTGGCAGAGAGAGACAGAAGGCTGCTAGCAGTTAGCAAGGAACAGCCAGCCCCGTTGTATCAGCATCAGGAACAGCTGATTTACTAACCATAAAGCTGTGTTGAAGAAAAAAATTAGGTGCTAGGAGCTATTTTTTTTAACACAAGCTCTATGATGAAATTTATGCTGTCCATATCAAATAACTGATGGTGGGGATAATGGAACACCATAAGTTTCACCACAGTGCCCCTTTAAGGATCCACGGAAGCACCTGCTGAAGCGCACCAAAACCACCTCATTGAGCAGCCTACACACTAAGCCGCTACCCACACTAAGGCCACCACCCACAGGTGCTTCTGGGTATGTTCATATAAGATTCCTGGCAGAACAGCTGCTGAATTAACAGTTGCTGCTTGCTAACTTTGCAGCTTCACTGTCATCTGGCTGCAGTGTGCCCAGGGATACTTACAACAGTAGATTAGTATTATAAGATTGTCTTATAAGCTCGCCAAAATACCGCCTCCTCCTACCTGTCTTATTTTCTCCAGCTTCTCATCGTCCTCGAGGAAGAAGGTCAGGTACATGTAGCACACGTCAACCTCACAGTTCCCGCCATACTGCCTGTGTTCTTCTATGGTGTCCTTTCCTCCAGAGAACGCGTGCTTGTTGATCTGGAAGTCAAGAAAGCCTAAGTAAGAATCTAGAAACAAACCAAAAAAAAAAAATATGGATCTGGAACTCAGGAAACTTGAAGTGTCAACTAACTGGCAGGCCTGAGGGCATAACGGGGACTTTGGGAGGTTTTCAGGGGTGTTTGCAGGAAGCAAAATACTCACTCAGCCTCCAGCGACGTCTGGCAGCCTTCCTGCAGCTCCTAGCAGCTTTCCGGCGTCCTCCGTGCACGGCTCCCGGCGAGTCATGTGTCCCTATGTAGGTCAGGTGACACGACAGCTTTCCTGCACGGAGGACACCGGAAAGCCACTAGGAGCCGCAGGAAGGCTGCAAGACGTCGCTGGTGCCAGATACTAGGGACCTAACACTGGCCCGTGGGCCAAATCTGGCCCTCGGAGCCAACAGATTTGGCCTTCGGTGGTTTTCCCACTTTCCCCCTTTTTAGACCACCAGAGAATCTATATTGTAGGGTAAGCGCTAGATCACCAGGGAAGCCATATGGGGAGGGAGGCAGCACTAGATACCAGGGAACTGTATGGGAGAGGAAGGGGACTACTTAAAGGGAACCTTAACTGAGAGTGATATGGCTGTTTCCTGTAAACAATACCAGTTGCCTGGCAGTCCAGCTGATCTTTGTGACTGCAATAGTGGCTGAATCACACCCTGAAACAAGCATGCAGCTAATCCAGTCTGACTTCAGTCAGAGCACCTGATCTGCATGCTTGTTCAGGGGCTGTGGCTAAAAGTATTAGAGACACAGGATCAGCAGGCGATTCAGGCAACTGGTATTATTTTAAAAGGAAAAATCCATATCCTTCTCCGTTTAGGTTCCCTTTAACACCAGGGAACTGTACAGGGGAAAGGAAGAGGGCCACTAGACACCAGGGAACCGTACAGGGGAAGGAGGGGGCTATTAGACATCAGGGAGAGAGGTGGCCACTAGACATTAAGTTTGGCCTGCGACTTGTTCCTAGAGTTCAATTTTGTCCTACTTTGTATGTGAGTTTGACACCCCTGCTGTATAGAGATCTGGGCTTATCTTCCCCAAATGGACCATTAAACGAGTCAAATGGGGAGGGGGGAGCGATAGTCCTGGGTGTGGCCAACTTCCAAACATCACAAACCATTAACCCTTTGCACGCTCACACAGAAACGCATAACAGCTGCAAGGCTGCCGTCTAAAGCGCATCTGTAAAGCAGACCCAAACTCTTGCACAGCATGCGAAGAAAGAAATTCACTGCTCTGTGTTCCGAGTTTGTTTAGCCAGATCAAAGTGTCTAATCAGTTCTTACTAGCAGCATCTGCAGAGGCAGCTCTCCCCATACAGTAAACACTGAGGCTTAAAGAGAACCCGAGGTGGGTTTGAAGATTATTATCTGCATACAGAGGCTGGATCTGCCTATACAGCCCAGCCTCCGTTGCTATCCCAAACCCCACTAAGGTCCCCCTGCACTCTGCAATCCCTCATAAATCACAGCCACGCTGCTGACAAACAGCTTGTCAGAGCTGGCTGTGTTTATCTCTACAGTGTCAGTCTGCTGCTCTCCCCGCCTCCTGCAGAACTCCGGTCCCCGCCTGCATACCTTTCCTCCCTGCTGATTGGAGGGAAGGGACGGGGGCAGGGACCGGAGCTATGCAGGAGGCAGGGGAGCAGCTGAGACTGACACTACAGATGTAAACACAGCCTCACAGCACGGCTGTGATTTATGAGGGATTGCAGAGTGCAGGGGGACCTTAGGAGGGTTTGGGATAGCAACATAGGCTGGGCTGTATAGGCAGATCCAGCCTCTGTATGCAGATAACATTCTTTAAACACACCTCGGGTTCTCTTTAATGCTTTCAGTGCTCCCTGCAAAGTAAAACCAAGTTAAAACTAAAAATTTTTCAGGATTTACGGTACATAATTTGCAATGAAGATTTTGTTTTTTTCCATAAAGGTTATCGTGCTGTGGCTTATCTTTTACAGCAGAGATAAAGTTCTGAGTTAAACAGTACCTAAATTATAAATTAGTTTGCTTTATGCTAGGTACACGTGATGGGATTTTCTGGCAGATTTACTGTCAGATCGATTATTTTCAACAAATCCTATCTGATCTCCGATAATTTTTCGATCGATTTTCCACAAAGGCGAACGGAAAAATCGATCGGAAATAAGATCGGACATGTTGGAAATACTCGATCTGACAGTAAATCTGCCAGAAAATCTCATCACGTGTACCTACCCATAAAACCTAATAAATTGCCAAGATATATTAAATCACACATAATAAAGTAGGATTTTCTCATCCCCAGGGTCTGTATTCCACAAATGGGCTTGAAACCCCTGCCCCTTATCTGAAATCGGGCCCTGGCAGTTTTGTTTTCTTTCCTAGCCCTGGGCACCCAGGGGTATATGGGGGATTAATGTCATGAATCCACCCCCCATGTCCTGCTCCCAGCCCACACCCACTGTGTAAAGGGATGCACCGTATATACTTGAATACAAGTCGATCTTGTGTTTAAATCGACTCCAATATTCATCCCTCTTCAGCTGGAATTATTGACTCAGGTATAAGTCTACCCAGAAAAGGTACTGGCTGCACTTGGGGTTAATGACTGCACTGCATACAGTATTGCAGCCATTAACCCCTCCTTTTCCTTAAAGGGAAGGTTCACGCTGTACATAAAAAAAAAAAAACTGCACTCACCTGGGGCTTCTTCCAGCTCCTGGCAGTCGATCGGTGCCCTCGTAGCAGCTCCTCTCCCTCCGGGCGTCCAGTGGTGAAGAAGCTGACCTAGCGAGGTCAGCTTCCAGGTCGGCTTCTGTGCGCTCCACGGTGGTGGGGGGGGGTCATCGGGTCTCTACTGCGCAGGTGCAGAACTACCGATGACGTCACATACACCACGTGACCCGCGCCGTGTAACGCACCTGACGCCGACCCGGAAGCTGACCTGGCGAGGTCGGCTTCTTCATTGCTGGACGCCGGGAGGGAGAGGAACTGCTACGAGGGCACAGAACAACTGCCAGGACCTGGAAGAAGCCCCAGGTGAGCGCAGTTTGTTTTTTATGTGCAGCGCAGATCTTCCCTTTAAGTGCAGCCAATACCTCCTCCAGGCCCACAAGTGCTGCAATTATTCACTCCCTTTTATGCAGCCCAGTATTTCCCCCCCGCCCCTTTCCTTGTTAATTGTTGTGGCCAAGACTTTCACACCTGAGCTTTCTTGACATTTCCTTTCCTCAAAGTATCACTTAGCGCTGGGTAAATTGCTGCAAATGGGAATGTCACTATTAGTACACACATTACTCAGTGTGCTCAGTGTTGCCTGTGACTCGTGTATAAGTCACCCCGTATACTTTTATGAAGTGAATCAGACCTACATTTCTAGACTTATACTCGAGTATATACAGTAATCAGATCCAGGCAGGTAAGCAGACATCTGGGATAAGAATTATAGCAGGCTGTGTGTCCCCGCTGCCTGGCTCAGCAGAGCAGCTAATCTGTAAACTGTTGCTTATCTTTTAGAGCAGAGAGGAAGTTCTGAGTTCAGTTCCGCTTTAACAAAAAAAAAATCTGCACACCAATGCATTTATGGGAGGATATTGAAGAATAACTTTTTTTTAAAATTAATATTTACTATAATGACCCCAACTGGTAAACGCTGACAATATAAGTGGGCGTGGCTCTGGGTAGGCGGCTCCTTGGGGTTACCTTGGTCTTGATCTGTTTCGGGGTGTCTGTCAGGAAGATGGACGAGTTGGCGTCGCTGGCGCTCATCTTGGTCTGCGCCCCCTGGAGGGCGGGGAAGAACGTGGAGTGCAGCAGGGCCGGTTTGGGGTAATTGATTCTAGGGGCCACATCTCTAGTCATCCTGAAATACGGATCCTGAGACAGAGGAAGAAACGATGGAAGAATCTGCAAGTCAGCACACAGTTCTCACACAAGCTGCATACATTCAAAGACGGGGCCTTTGGACAGTAATTTGGACGCCGGAGATAACTGCTAGTGGAATATCGGTAAAATTACCAACATTCCACTGCTTAATTGCAACAGTTAATATCTGTAATTTTAACATAACCCTACTGTTACACAAGTCCTCCTTCTACCGATGCCCAGCGCTAACTGATCCCCACTCCGCGAAATGCCTGGCCCTAACCAACCGATGTCCAGCCCACAACCGGACACAAAATGCCTAACCTAAAAGTGGATCCGAGATGAACTTTTACTCATTGCATAATTGTGTTCCTTTCCTATTGTTTAGGGCATTTCTCAAGCCAAATACTTTTTTGTTTTTGTTTTAATACTCTAATTCCCTATAAACTAAACAAGCCACGCCCACAGGTTTTCAGAGAGCCAAGGCATTTTCAGACAGTAGCAAGGGCTCATGGGAGCTCAGTCACTAGCCAGAGATGTCAGAGGCAGAGGGGAGGAGGGAGGAGGGGGGGGGGGGGGGATTAGGCTTTTTTGCTCAAGATACAGATAAGCCTGCCTCTGTGTAATGTTTACAAACATGGCTGCTGTCACTGTATCACAGGAAGAAATAATCATATTCTATCAAAGCTATTTGCAGCTACATTTGCTGTGTAAACTATCTAAACTTTAGATAAGATATATAGACAAGTTACTTGTTATAGTTAGTTTTTCATCTCGGATCCGCTTTAAAGTGAACCTGAGGTGAAAATAAACAGATGAGATAAACAATTATATTTATCCTCCTACTCCGAAAAATGACTTTTTTTTTAGATATCCCAGGATTTTATTTTATATTTAAAAATTTAGAAAATAGATTGAATGTTTTGTTGTCTCTGCTCAGTTGCAGTCTATTAAGTGTCCCTAAATGAAAATACATGAACTATATTGATCCTTTTCTCTCTCCCTCTGCTCTCAGAAACATGTAGAAAAATGTATTCTGCCAGGAAAACTTTTATGGCTGTAATTCACTTATCAGTGATGTTTACTATATTCCTGACAAGCTCCTGACAAGACAGAAGCTGTCACTTCCATGCCTAGAAATTAAACCTTTCAGGCAGCAAAATAAAACAAGTAAAACAGTCTGGTTATTAATATGTTTAGTACAGTACATACACGTTTATCTCATCATGTCACATGTCACCTCGGGTACACTTTAAAGGGAACCTAAACTGAGAGGGATATGGATGTTTCCTTTTAAACAATACCAGTTGCCTGGCAGTCCAGCTGATCTCTTTGGCTGCAGTAGTGGCTGAATCACACACCTGAAACAAGCATGCAGCTAATCCAGTCTGACTTCAGTCAGAGCACCTGATCTGCATGCTTGTTGAGGGGCTGTGGCTAAAAGTATTAGAGACACAGGATCAGCAGAAGAGTCAGGCAACTGGTATTATTTTAAAAGGGAAAATACCTATCCTTCTCAGTTTAGGTTCCCTTTAACCGACCGCCCCAATTCCCCACCCCGCGCTGATTTCTGTCGTATGATTGGGCACCGCCATAGGTGCCCATGTTAGTAGCCCGCGATCTTCACTACACAAACGACAGGTACAAATAGTGCTGGCCTAGCCACGCCTCCACGATAGCGAGCCAGTAGCGAGGAGCGTTCTGCACATGTGTGGCTCATAAAGACTTGTGATCACTCATGCGCAGAACGCCCCTGCTACAAGAGCGCGACTGAGGAGGCGTGCAGTCGGGACAGCGCATGCACCCTAGCTCAAGTCCCAGGCCAGGGACGGACTCTTTAACTAGGGTGAGAGCCGCACAAGGGAGGGAACCTGGAGGACACTGAGAGGCCTCGAATACAACAGTGGGTGGATGAAGCCCCAGCTAAGTAAAAATCCCCCCCACCCCATCCCCCCGGGGTGCTTTACGGCAAAACTGTAAATGGGAAGGAAGGAGGGGTGTTTGTGTTCATTTAGGCCATACTTGTCAAACTCCGGCCCGTGGGCCAAATCTGGCCCTCAGAGCTATTAAATTTGGCCCTCAAGTGGTTTCCCCATTTTGCATTATGTTTGGCCCACTCTAGACCACCAGGGAAGATATATTGGAGGTGAAGCCCTAAAACACCAGGGAAGGCATATGGGGAGGAAGGGGAAAGCACTAAGAGGACCACTAGATACCAGGGAACTGTATAGGGGAGGGAGGATTACCACTAGACACCAGGGAACTGTACAGGGGAGGGAGGAGGACCACTAGACACCAGGGAACTGTACAGGGGAGGGAGGAGGACCACTAGACACCAGGGAACTGTACAGGGGAGGGAGGAGGACCACTAGATACCAGGGAACTGTATAGGGGAGGGAGAGGCCTAGAGATATATTAAAATTAAAATATATATAAAATTAAATTCTTAAAAATGCTTGTAAGGCAGTGGTGGACTTGCCTCCTAAAACCAGACACAAAACTGTCAATTTCAAAATGACATAAATGTATTGACATTCTCCCCAAAGTGTTGCAATGCTTTTCGCAGGTATGACCTGCTTCATCAGGCAATAAACAGGGGTATATAACAGTCAATGATCAGGGATGCACCAGGTGGTGGTGACTAGACTGAAGCAAGTATGGAGCGTCGCTGTACCTGGTCGATGGCGCAGGGGATCAGGCACTGGATGTCTCTTCTGCCGTTAAAGATCTCCGGGAAGGAGCTGCTGAAGGACGGGGCGGCCTGGATGGCCGGGAAACTGATCTTCCCTGAAAACACACAATATCAGAATCAATTTATTTGGCCAAGAAAGTTTGCACTTATAAGAAATTTGACTTGGCAGTTGCTTAAAGAGACACTGAAGCGAAAAATAAATGATTTGTATGTGTAGTACAGCTAAGAATTAAAACGTTAGGGACAGAGACATAAGTCTAATATGGTTTCCAGTACAGGAAGAGTTAAGAAACTCCAGGTGTTATCTATGCAAAAGAGCCATTGAGCTTCATAACCTTCAAAGTCGCAGAGAGCTCTGTTTTGTGAAGCTTATTATCTCAACTGTCAGTCACGGTATCTTCTTTTTCTCTGTAGAGGACAGGTCAATAGTTATCTATATCCTGCTCTGTAAAATCATTTAGAACTAGTGAAAAGGCCCGCTCGTTAAAAAACAGGCGCTAGGTCACAGCCGCTACCCCCCCCCCCCGCAATGCGCGCACATACAAGTCCCGCTTGCTCGTTCCCCACCACTGTCTGAAGTATATGCACACAGGGAGCTTCCTTGCTTGGCAGTTGGAAAAAGCTGTTATTTCCCACAATGCAGTGAAAACCTCTGTGAACCACACACAGCAAACTGTCAGATCCGGCCCTGTGTCCTCACTGCCCTGGCTGCGCACATGCTCAGTACAAAAAAGCCAGGGACGCACAAACAGGGAAAGAGGATGAGGCAGGGACAGTTAGGTTTTATTATAGAGGATGCTGAGTAGTGTGTAAACTGCAAATATTTTAAAGGGCCAGCGTGTAGTTAAACTAGCGCAATGTAAAAGTACACTCATGTTCCTCTGCCCCCCTGTACAACACATGGAGAAGCGGCAGCAGCGGCTCACCTCCTCCACAGCTCCCCGTGGCAACTGCAGACTTTTCTTGCACCACGCAGCTCTCCCTAGTGAAGGCCCCTGCTGATGACACAATCAGCAGGAGCTGACAGAAGCCAACACAACTGTGAGTTCAGAACCTCAGTGCTGAGCAGGATTAGGGCAATATCCCTTCCTATAGGGGCGCTAGTATGAGCAGACGTTTGTGGCAGGCCAGCACCGGGGATCTGGACCCCCATCTTACCGATGCAGTCGCTGTCCGTAAAGCCAAATATCCCCTTTACTTGGTTGAAGGTGACGTGCTTCTGGACTCTCACAACATTCTTGTAAAAACCGGAACTCGACCTACAAAAACAAAACAAAAAAAAAAAAAACAGTGTGAGGATCAGCCGCCGGGACATCAGAATTTACAGTGTGATGATCTGCCGCCAGGACAGCAGAATTTACAGTGTGAGGATCTGCCGCCGGGACAGCAGAATTTACAGTGTGAGGATCTGCCGCCAGGACAGCAGAATTTACAGTGTGAGGATCTGCCACTGGGACAGCAGAATTTACAGTGTGAGGATCTGCCACCGGGACAGCAGAATTTACAGTGTGAGGATCTGCCGCCGGGACAGCAGAATTTACAGTGTGAGGATCTGCCACCGGGACAGCAGAATTTACAGTGTGAGGATCTGCCGCCGGGACAGCAGAATTTACAGTGTGAGGATCTGCCGCCGGGACAGCAGAATTTACAATGTGAGGATCTGCCGCCGGGACAGCAGAATTTACAGTGTGAGGATTTGCCGCCTGGACAGCAGAATTTACAGTGTGAGGATCTGCCGCTGGGACATCAGAATTTACAGTGAGGATCTGCCGCCGGGACAGCAGAATTTACAGTGTGAGGATCTGCCGCTGGGACATCAGAATTTACAGTGAGGATCTGCCGCCGGGACATCAGAATTTACAGTGTGAGGATCTGCCGCCGGGACATCAGAATTTACAGTGTGAGGATCTGCCGCCGGGACATCAGAATTTACAGTGTGAGGATCTGCCGCTGGGACAGCAGAATTTACAGTGTGAGGATCTGCTGCCGGGACAGCAGAATTTACAGTGTGAGGATCTGCCGCCGGGACAGCAGAATTTACAGTGTGAGGATCTGCCACCGGGACAGCAGAATTTACAGTGTGAGGATCTGCCGCCGGGACATCAGAATTTACAGTGTGAGGATCTGCCGCCGGGACAGCAGAATTTACAGTGTGAGGATCTGCCGCCGGGACAGCAGAATTTACAGTGTGAGGATCTGCCGCCGGGACAGCAGAATTTACAGTGTGAGGATCTGCCGCCGGGACAGCAGAATTTACAGTGCTGATTTCACCGCCTTGAAAAATGACAGAATGGCTCTGACTTCTCCAGCTGGTCAGATGATACTTGTGTGGTACAACTGTAAGCAGTGCCAAATTTCACATTTTAATATGTAACCTATCACACCCCATAGAACAGACAGATGCTCCTCTCCCCATACTCACCTATTTGGTGCTCGAATGCATCAGCTGCATGTCCTGCAGTCCAGATATTGTGCCTCCGATCCCTGCCTCCCTCAATGGAGTAACACTAAATTGCCCGGCTGTCCTGCCGATCCTCTGCCTCTAGTAATTGTATCCATAGCCCCTGAACAAGCATGCAGCAGATCAGGTGTTTCTGGCTGAAATCGGACTGGATTAGATGCATGCTTGTTTCAGGTGTGTGACATCACTGATGCATGAAAGATAGCAGAACTGCCAAGCAACTGCTATTGTTTAAAAGGAAAAAAAAACACATGGCAGACTCCATATTCCTCTCACTTCAGGACAATATTGTAATGAAACAAAAAAAACACCAGGGCAGGAAGATTCCAGCGACATCATCCGGAGCGAGGACGCGTGCTCAGTGGCTTGCGACATTAAAGTCACAAAAACTGGAAGTGAGCCGCGGCGGGTGAATGGAGGATAGTTTTATCCCGGCACGGGAGCAGGACGTCTGCGCGGGATCGGTAGAAGCCCCAGGTAAGTTAAACCTTACTGCTCTACTCTACTGCTGTCTCTACTGGCTGATACCAGTCATTGCACCAACCTTCTACTAAGCAGCTGATCTTTCTCTGCCA
Organism: Hyperolius riggenbachi; assembly: GCF_040937935.1. Taxonomy (NCBI): domain Eukaryota; kingdom Metazoa; phylum Chordata; class Amphibia; order Anura; family Hyperoliidae; genus Hyperolius; species Hyperolius riggenbachi. The sequence goes on from NC_090654.1 coordinate 282,617,053, forward strand.
GGATGCATTCGTTTGTCTGGTTAGCTTTATTTCCTGGAGATGCCATTTAGTGCTGCACTGAGGACATCTGCTGGAGGACTGTTGTAATTGCAGTGGATGCAGAAAAATTAGACTCTTTTAAGAGACACTGAAGCGAAAAAAAAATATATGATAGAATGAATTGGTTGTGTACTATGAATAATTACTAGAAGATTAGCAGCAAAGAAAATATTCTCATACTTTTATTTTCAGGTATATAGTGTGTTTTCTAACATTGCATCATTCTATAATATGTGCAGATTACACAACACTCAGCATTCAAAATGATTCTTTCAGAGCAGTCTGTGAAGTAATGACCTCTCCTCTAGCAGAGGAAAAGTAAACAGTTCACTTTAACAGCTGAGATAATAAAAGTCAGATAACAGCCCTCTCCAAGACTAACTTAGGGCTCGTTTCCACTATTGCGGTGCAGAATCGCCTGGATTCCACCGCTGATGAAATAGCATGCGGATGCGATTTTTTTCGCGTTTTTTGCCGCGAATTCGCATAGGTGAGGGTATATGCGAATTTAACCATGTCCCTGCCTGTTTGAAGTTACATTGGTACCTATGCGAATTCGCATGAAAATTCGCATACCATAGCCACATGCGAATTCCCTATTAAATACATTAGCGGCGATTCGCATGCATTCCACTCGCAGGCGAATTCGTTGGCTCTTTTGTGCGTTTTTTTAACGCTGAAAAAAACGCATCTCAACAACGCTACAGTGGAAACAGGCCCATCCACTTGCATTACATGTGCGAAACCGCATGCGTTGGACGCATGCGGATTCGCGATAGTGGAAACGAGCCCTTAGTCGGAGAGCTTAATGGCTTGTTTGCATAGAGATAACAACTGGAGTTTCTCAACTCTTCCTGTACTGGAAACAATTAGATTGATGTATCTGATCTTAATGTTTTATTTCTTAGCTGTGCTACACATACAAATCATAATATCATCATTTTTTTTTCCGCTTCAGTGTCTCTGTATATGCACTTCCACTCGTCACCATGCACTGTACTAGGGACCCGGGATAGTAATAACCGAGACACATGGGCAAACACAATGTGTAGGTTATATCTACAGTAGCACTTTTTATTTTCAAATTCTAATGGCTTATTTTAATTTCAAATTATTATTCCCTTTAAAATGCATATGAAATAGACTTCTTAGCAAAAAAGTACCACTCAAAGAAAACCTAGTTAGTTCCGGAAAAAAAAAAAAAAAAAAGACCATTTCAGAGTGATAAGTAGCAATAAAGTTATTGGCACTGCTGCAGCCAAACAGATCAGCAAGATTCCAGGCAACTGGTATTGTTTAAAAAGAAATAAATATTGCAGCCTCCATATACCTCTCCCTTCAGGTGTCCTTTAACCACTTCCGGATACCGGGTGGTTTGGCTGATCTGTGCTGCGGGGGCTCTTCAGCCCGCAGCACAGATCAGAAATCGTGCAGGGCGATCAGACTTCCCCCCTTTTTTCCCCACTAGGGGGATGTCCTGCTGGGGGGGTCTGATCGCCGCCGCGCTGCTGTGCCTAGCAGGGGGGGCTCCTCAAAGCCCCCCTCCGCAGCACTAGTCCTCCCTCTGCCGCCTTCCCTCCCTCTCCCGTCCCCTGTGTGCGGTGCAGGACGGAAAGCCGTCCTGCGCCGGATAGGATAGGCTTTAGCCTATCAGATGCCGGTGATCCCCGGCCAATCAGAGGCCGGGGATCGCCGATCTCCGTCACGGCGCTGCTGCTGCGCAGCACCGTATGTATGTAAACAGCGGGGAAGATCTTCCCCGCCTGTTTACATTTACCCTGCGAGCCACGATCGGAGGCTCGCAGGGTGTTCACGGAGACACCCTCCGTGAACTGACATGGAACGGCCGCTCATTCGAGCGGCCGTTTCCATGGAAACCGCTTCAGGATTCAGGGGCGTACATATGCGTACGCAGAATCCTGAAGTGGTTAAAGGAGTTCTGTTACGGGTTAGTAAGGAGGAAAACAGACACTTACCTTGGGCGTCTATCAGCCCCCTGCAGCGGTAATGTCCCACGGCGGCGTCCTCCCATCTGCCGTTCTCCGCCGCCGGCCCCGGTCTAGCGCGGCATGGAATCCAACTGCGGCTGCGCTACAGTGGCCGCGCACCCGCTCGCTTCCGCCTGCGTCATCGGAAGCTTACTGCGCAAGCGCAGTACAAGGCTCCGTTGTACTGCGCCTGCGCAGTAAGCCTCAGATGACGCGAGCGGAGGCGCGGCAACGCGCATTATTCGTCTGTGTGACAGCCGACTAATAGCCCGGTGCCGGCTGCGGGGAACGGCGGATGGGAGGAGGACGGCGTGGGACATTACCACTGCAGGGGGTTGATAGAAGCCCAAGGTAAGTGGCAGTTTTTCTCCTCAGGAACCCCCACAGAACCCCTTTAAGGGAAAATAACCTGTGGCAGGGAAGTGGTTAATGAGGACTGTGTCCTTTATATAAAGATCCAGACTATCTAATTATGAGCTTAGATTTAATCAATATAATATTGTCAGGTTAAGGCTCACCCCATGTATTCCAGGTCTGAGAAAATGAAGGTCTTATTGACATCGAATCCACAGGCTACGATATCTTTGGCGTTCTCGATCGTGTATTGATAAGCCTTCTCCAGGGTCAGATCCTTCCAGAGGTATTTCTCATCGTCCGTCATCTGCACAACCAGCGGAACGTTAAACACTTCCTGCAGCCACCTGTCAAGAATCATACGTGTTACCAAAACAAACAAACAAAAAAGACTCTGTAAAGTCCCCCCCCGAACAATCAGCACAAATAAAAAAAAAATCATTATGTTTGGTTTGTGCCCATTTGTGCTGCAAAAATTAAGATTTGTGTAGCTTCCATTTTCAAGATAAAAGCAATTTTCTTCAGACAATATCATCACCCAGCCCCCTAGAACAGCAGCGGACGGACACGAAACCAGTATGGTTGGGTTATGCCACGTTTGTGCCAATCTGTGCTGCAAGAATCGTTCTACCTCCTATAGTTTTTGAGATATTAAAGTTTTTGTAAAAGTCAAACGATCACCCAGCCGGAGCACTTTGGTAGGGGTGGATGACAGAACATTTAAACTTTATAAAAACTTAAAGAACAAGTGACACACATGCTAACCTAGAAAAAAACACATATGTAAGTAGATAAATACTAGTTCTACTTACATAATAGATGTATTGCACTGTCCACGTTATGATTCCTGTGAATTTTATAAAGGAAAAGCAGAGAATCCTATTCTAGACAGTTTCCATCTTGGTTACCATTGAATGAAGCTAATCCTGACATTTCCTCCCTCACTCTTTTTTCTCCTCTAGCTAATCGTGTATTCGTTACCCACCCTCCTCCCAGAGTCTTCAGACACGCCCACTGAGGTCTATACTAGGAAGTGTACTGTCTTAGGTCATTAGAAGGAGGGGGAAATAAAGGGAAGAGGAGGAATATATTATAGCTAAAAAGACCCCCCAGCATGCAACTGTTTTGCTAGCTGATGGCAATAGCAATTAAAGGGCCAGTGCTCCTAAGGTATGTGATAACGCCAAACCATAACAGCAGAAAAAGTTTTGAAAGTTTTCAATGCAGGATAAGCATCTTTATCACTTAATACACTCAGACCAGTTGCTGATGAAATTTGATTTTTATGGTGACAATTCCACTTTAAATCGGAACTGAAAATAAATAAAAAAAAACAAAAAAAAACAAAGAGTTTCACTTACCTGGGGCTTCTGCCAGCCCCTTGCACCCCGTGAGATACTGTCCAAATAAACTTTATACTGTTTTGGTAAGCGAGGCTCGAACTAGCTTTTTTTCTGTGCTTTAGCCCCTTGCAGCCGACCTGTCCTGCGCCGCTCTTCCACAATCCTCCGTTCCTCCGCCGCCAGCTAGTTTTGGTTTCGCAGATGGGCCACTGTGCCTGCGCAGCCCTGCCACGCATAGCCTTGTTTGCGTTCTCCTTCCGCAATAGCATCCTGTGCCTGTGCAGGATGCCATTTCGGAAAGGAACTCCAGCGAAGCTACGCATGGCCAGAGCTGCGCAGGCGCAGTGGCCCATCTGCGAAACCTAAACTAGCTTGCGGCGGAGGAACGGAGGATTGTGTACGACCGGCACGGGACAGAACGCTGCAAGGGGCTGGCAGAAGCCCCAGGTAGGTGGATCTCTGTTTTTGTTTTATCTTCCGCTTTAAAGAGAACCCGAGGTGGGTTTCTGACATGAATATTAGGACACAGAGGCACATTCTGCATACAATCACCAGCCTCTGTGTCCTTATAGTGTCCCCCGAGTCTCCCCCGGGCTCTGCTGTCCCCCAATATAAAAACCGCCAGCATATAAGGACACAGAGGCACATTCTGCATACAATAACCAGCCTCCATGTCCTTATAATGCGCTCCCAGGCTCCCCCCGGGCTCTGCTGTCCCCCAATATAAAAACCGCCAGCCTAACGACACGCAGATTGTCGCTAGCCGGCTGTTTACCTTTAGGCTGCCATTCAGCGCCGATCCCCCGCCTCCTGTATAGCGCAGCTCTCCGCCTGTGTCCCTCCCCGCCTCCGTAAGCTTCCTCCAATCCACTTATGATGGAGAGAAGGGACACAGGCGGGGAGCCGCGCTATACAGGAGGCGGGGGAGCGGTGCTGAATGGCAGCCTAAAGGTAAACAGCCGACTAGCGACAATCTGTGTGTCGCTAGCCTGGCAGGTTTTATATTGGGGGACAGCAGAGCCCGGGGGGAGACTGGAGGCACACTATAAGGACACGGAGGCTGGTGATTGTATGCAGAATGTGCCTCTGTGTCCTGATATTCATGTCAAAAACCCGCCTCGGGTTCTCTTTAAATATCTCATAAACTAGAAAAGATAGAACAATGACCTTTACAGCACAAATGGGCCCAAACACAGCAATACCCAACCATACCGGTTTTGAGTCTCTGCGCTCTAGTGTGACAACTTTGTCCAGAAAAAAAGAATTGCTTATAGCAAGAACAAAGAAAGAATTGGCTTTAAGTACAGTAATGGCTTAATCAAAAAATAATTGCTTTATCAAAACGAAAGCAGCACAAATCATTATTCTTGCGGCACAAACTATTACAAACTTAAAGGAGTACTCTACAGGTAAAAAAGAAAAAAAAAAAAGAAAAAAAGAGTTTAACTTACCTGGGGCTTCTACTGTCCCCCTGCAGACATCCTGTGCCGGGACAAAACAATCCTCCAGTCTCCCGCCACAATTCCATTCCGGATTTTGTGAATGTACTGTCCCTAGCTACTGTGCCTGCGGGGCGTCCTCGCTCCCGCTGAAATCGCCGGGAGCTTCCTGCGCAGGCAGTGTTGCATGCGCACTACATCACAACTATGTAGTGCGCATGGGCAGAGCGCTCATGTGATCAAAGGACGCGAGCCGCCAGGCAGCACATGCACAGTCAGCCGCGACCACCCTGACCAGGAGGTAAGATCGGGAGGTCGGTAGGCGGTACTGGAGGGGGGCGGAGAACGGGGGGGGGGGGGGGGGCGGTGGGCATGAGAGCCCACTACACATGCCTGCTCCCCCCGCTTTAAATTCTTTTTGTGCCAAGGTATCCTTTAGGAATAACCAACCTCAATGGAATTTTTAATTGTATTGAATGTAGAGGGTCCAACTCACTGCTTGCTGCAAGAGGTGGTCGACGACATGCTAATGATTCTGGTCTGCATGCAGATTTCATGTACATGAGCTTGGAATTGGGCATAACAAAAGCCCCTGCGACTCTTTCCATCATGGGGGTGGGGGGGGGGGACTGCTCCTGTATGTAATTCAGAGCAGCAGCGGAACGTTATACATGACGGCCTTCCGGCGACAGGTGCTCTCGACACCTCTCGGTGTACAAGCACCATACAGCCAATCACCATGCGGCTTCCGTCCCTGTCACATGACATGCAGAGATGGAAGGTACATGGCGATTGGCTGTACGGCCCTTGTATACTGAAGAGGAGTAAAGAGGACCTGTCCCGCTGCACAAAGCAGGTAGTGTATAATGCTTCGCCGTCACCCTGCATTATGTACTGGAGTAGACCCCCATTCCAAGCCCCCGTGATGGAGGTTAAAGAAAATCTGTAAGAAACGCCCCCTAGGGGGGATACTTACCTCAGGACGGGGAAGCCTTTGGATCCTAGTGAGGGATCCCCGGTCCTCTTCACCATCCTGGATCCAGCGCTGGCATCCCCTGAACACTGGTGAGGTAAATATTTACCTACCGCCATCCTGCGCAGGCACAGCAGCGGCTTTCCGATCGGGCTCAGGCAGAAATAGCTGAGCCCCCATCAGGTCTCCTCCACTGCGCAGGCCATGTGACTCACAACTGTGCAGTAGTGTGGACCCGATCGGGTTCGGCTATTTCTGCCTGAGCCAGATCGGAAAGCTACTGTGCCTGCGCAGGATGGCGGTAGGTAAATATTGCCTGTGGCTACGGCATCTGCCTTGTCGGCTGTAATATTAGGGCAGACAGTGCTGGATCCCTGAGATTTAGGACGACGGGGGAAGCCTCATTAGGATTCACTGGATTCCCTCTCCCAAGGTAAGGTGTGTGTGTGTGTGTGTGTGTCTGGTGTGTGTGTGTGTCTGGTGTGTGTGTGTGTCTGGTGTGTGTGTGTGTCTGGTGTGTGTGTGTGTCTGGTGTGTGTCTGGTGTGTGTCTGGTGTGTGTCTGGTGTGTGTCTGGTGTGTGTCTGGTGTGTGTCTGGTGTGTGTCTGGTGTGTGTCTGGTGTGTGTGTGTGTCTGGTGTGTGTGTGTGTCTGGTGTGTGTGTGTGTCTGGTGTGTGTGTGTGTCTGGTGTGTGTGTGTGTCTGGTGTGTGTGTGTGTCTGGTGTGTGTGTGTGTCTGGTGTGTGTGTGTGTCTGGTGTGTGTGTGTGTCTGGTGTGTGTGTGTGTGTCTGGTGTGTGTGTGTGTCTGGTGTGTGTGTGTGTGTCTGGTGTGTGTGTGTGTGTCTGGTGTGTGTGTGTGTGTGTGTCTGGTGTCTGGTGTGTGTGTGTGTCTGGTGTGTGTGTGTGTGTCTGGTGTCTGGTGTGTGTGTGTGTCTGGTGTGTGTGTGTGTGTCTGGTGTGTGTGTGTGTGTCTGGTGTGTGTGTGTGTGTCTGGTGTGTGTGTGTGTCTGGTGTGTGTGTGTGTGTCTGGTGTGTGTGTGTGTCTGGTGTGTGTGTGTGTCTGGTGTGTGGTGTGTGTGTCTGGTGTGTGTGTGTGTGTCTGGTGTGTGTGTGTGTGTCTGGTGTGTGTGTGTGTGTGTGTCTGGTGTGTGTGTGTATGGTGTGTGTCTGGTGTGTGTGTGTATGGTGTGTGTGTGTGTGTGGTGTGTGTGTGTGTGTGTGTGGTGTGTGTGTGTCTGGTGTGTGTGTGTGGTGTGTGTCTGGTGTGTGTGTGGTGTGTGTCGTGTGTGTGTCTGGTGTGTGTCTGGTGTGTGTCTAGTGTGTGTCGTGTGTGGTGTGTGTGTGTGTGTCTGGTGTGTGGTGTGTGTGTGTGTGTGTCTGGTGTGTGTGTGTCTGGTGTGTGTGTGTGTCTGGTGTGTGTGTGTGGTGTGTGTGTGTGTCGTGTGTGTGTGTGTCGTGTGTGTGTGTGTCGTGTGTGTGGTGTGTGTGTGTGTGTGGTGTGTGTGTGTGGTGTGTGTGTGTGGTGTGTGTGTGTGGTGTGTGGTGTGTGTGTGGTGTGTGTCGTGTGTGTGTCTGGTGTGTGTCGTGTGTGGTGTGTGTGTCGTGTGTGTGGTGTGTGTGTGTCTGGTGTGTGGTGTGTGTGTCTGGTGTGTGTGTGTGTCTGGTGTGTGTGTGTGTGTGTGGTGTGGTGTGTGTGTGGTGTGTGTGTGTGTGTGTTCTTACAGAGTCTCTTTAAAGAGGAACTGTTGCGATAATCTTAAAATTTAAAAACACACACAAATGAAAAGTAAATTTCTTCCCGAGTAAAATGAGCCATCAATTACTTTTCTCCTATGTTGCGGTCACTTACAGTAGGTAGTAGAAATCTGACATTACCGACAGGTTTTGGGCTAGTCCATCTCTTCATGGGGGATTCTCAGCATGGCCTTTATTCTTTACAAAGACATTTTCTGAAAATGATTAATACAAAGATGATGGCCAGCCTCCCTGCTCACTGAGCAACTGCCATTCACTAAATGCTTTTAAAAATAAAGAAATCCCTGAGAATCGCCCCCCCCCCATGAGAAAATGGACTAGTCCAAAACCTGTCGGTAATGTCAGATTTCTACTACCTACTGTAAGTGACAGCAACATAGGAGAAAAGTTATTTATGGCTCATTTTACTCTGGGAGAAAATGTACTTCTTATTTGTATGTGTTTTAAATTTTAAGATTTTCGCGACAGCTCCTCTTTAAAGGGGAACTGAAGAGAGAGGTATATGGAGGCTGTCATGTTTATTTCCTTTTAGACAATACCAGTTGCCTGGCAGCCCTGCTGATCCTCTGCCTCTAATACTATTAGCCATAGCCCCTGAACAAGCATGCAGCAGATCAGGTGTTTCAGTGGTTCAGACTTATAAGTCTGATCTGACAAGACTAGCTGCATGCTTGTTTCTGGTTTTAATCAGATACTACTGCAGAGAAATAGACCAGCAGGGCTGCCAGGCAACTGGTATTGATTAAAAGGAAATAAACATGACAGCCTCCATATACCTCTCTCTTCAGTTCCCCTTTAAGTGCTGTGATTGGCTGTCATCTCTGCGGAGGGGCCAGTCACAATGTAGTTACGTCCCTGGAAATGGAGGTTCCTGTTGCTTTTGACCCATTTCCACCCTGCCTACAATCCAGAATCATTAGCGCCCTGCTGCCCATCCCTCTTGTGTACACCAGTTCTGCTCACTTGGTAAAGATGAATGGGATGAGGTGTCCCACATGCATGGCCTCCGAGGACGGCCCGCGGCCCGTGTACAGGTAAAATGGCTTCTTCTGCTCCACCGAGTCCAGAATCTGGTGCATGTCCCTGGGAGGAAAAACAAGAATCATGTGTCAGAGAAATGCTGAGGAATGCAGGAAGGGGAGTACAGTTTATAACCCAGAGAATAGAGGCGGCAATAGAGAGACTCAGAGGCATGTGATTGTGCACAGAGCATACCTCTGTGTCCTCTTAAGATTTAATAAATTCGCCTCGGTTTCTCTTTAAGGTTAGAGGGAAACTAAAGTCTGCGAAAAAATGTAGAGGGAGGTTTAGGGGTTAGGCATCGGTAGAGGGAGGTCTTAGGGTTAGGCATCGGTAGAGGGAGGTTTAGGGGTTAGGCATCGGTAGAGGGAGGTTTAGGGGTTAGGCATCGGTAGAGGGAGGTCTTAGGGTTAGGCATCGGTAGAGGGAGGTTTAGGGGTTAGGCATCGGTAGAGGGAGGTCTTAGGGGTTAGGCATCGGTAGAGGGAGGTCTTAGGGGTTAGGCATCGGTAGAGGGAGGTCTTAGGGGTTAGGCATCGGTAGAGGGAGGTCTTAGGGGTTAGGCATCGGTAGAGGGAGGTCTTAGGGTTAGGCATCGGTAGAGGGAGGTTTAGGGGTTAGGCATCGGTAGAGGGAGGTCTTAGGGTTAGGCATCGGTAGAGGGAGGTCTTAGGGTTAGGCATCGGTAGAGGGAGGTTTAGGGGTTAGGCATCGGTAGAGGGAGGTTTAGGGGTTAGGCATCGGTAGAGGGAGGTCTTAGGGTTAGGCATCGGTAGAGGGAGGTCTTAGGGTTAGGCATCGGTAGAGGGAGGTCTTAGGGTTAGGCATCGGTAGAGGGAGGTCTTAGGGTTAGGCATCGGTAGAGGGAGGTCTTAGGGTTAGGCATCGGTAGAGGGAGGTCTTAGGGTTAGGCATCGGTAGAGGGAGGTCTTAGGGTTAGGCATCGGTAGAGGGAGGTCTTAGGGTTAGGCATCGGTAGAGGGAGGTCTTAGGGTTAGGCATCGGTAGAGGGAGGTCTTAGGGTTAGGCATCGGTAGAGGGAGGTCTTAGGGTTAGGCATCGGTAGAGGGAGGTCTTAGGGTTAGGCATCGGTAGAGGGAGGTCTTAGGGTTAGGCATTGGTAGAGAGACATAAACGTGGCTGCACTTGCGCAGTAGCACAAAAGCTGCTTGTGGACGAGAAGCTTTGGCTTACTGTGGAGGTGCAGTACGGCCATGAGAAGATATCCAACAAGCGTTTGTGAGATATGTCCAGAGTGTTCTGGCCAGCGGCGGTGGTGACGTGAAGCACATGGAAAGCCTCTGGAGTACAAGAAGCTTCCCTCTTCCCAGGAAACAAACTTTTTACTTTTATTCTGCCACTTCAGGTTTACTTTAAGAACAATGCATGTACATCCTTATATGTATGTCTAGCATAGCAGGAAGCTAGCAGGACAGCTGTTACTCAAGTCTGTGATCCTGTCCTGCCAGCTGCCATTGTCATCTACAGTGGGTTGCAAAAGTATTCGGACCCCTTGAAGTTTTCCACATTTTGTCTTATTACTGCCACAAACATGAATCAATTTTATTGAAATTCCACATGAAAGACCAACACAAAGTGGTGTACACATGAGAAATGGAACGAAAATCATACATGATTCCAAACATTTTTTTTTACAAATAACTGCAAAGTGGTGTGTGCGTAATTATTCAGCCCCCTTTGGTCTGAGTGCAGTCAGTTGCCTATAGACATTGCCTGATGAGTGCTAATGACTAAATAGAGTGCACCTGTGTGTAATCTAATGTCAGTACAAATACAGCTGCTCTGTGAGGGCCTCAGAGGTTGTCGAAGAGAATATTGGGAGCAACAACACCGTGAAGTCCAAGGAACACACAAGACAGGTCAGGGATCAAGTTATTGAGAAATTTGAAGCAGGCTTAGACTACAAAAAGATTTCCAAAGCCTTGAACATCCCACGGAGCACTGTTCAAGCGATCATTCAGAAATGGAAGGAGTATGGCACAACTGTAAACCTACCAAGACAAGGCCGTCCACCTAAATTCACAGGCCGAACAAAGAGCGCTGATCAGAAATGCAGTCAAGAGGCCCATGGTGACTCTGGACAAGCTGCAGAGATCTACAGCTCAGGTGGGGGAATGTGTCCACTGGACAACTATTAGTTGTGCACTGTACAAAGTTGGCCTTTATGGAAGAGTGGCAAGAAGAAAGCCATTGTTAACAAAAAGCATAAGAAGTCCCGTTTGCAGTTTGCCACAAGCCATGTGGGGGACACAGCAACCATGTGGAAGAAGGTGCTCTGGTCAGATGAGACTAAAATGGAACTTTTTGGCCAAAATGCAAAACGCTATGTGTGGCGGAAAACTAACACTGCACATCACTCTGAACACACCATCCCCACTGTCAAATATGGTGGTGGCAGCATCATGCTCTGGGGGTGCTTCTCTTCAGCAGGGACAGGGAAGCTGGTCAGTTGATGGGAAGATGGATGGAGCCAAATACAGGGCAAACTTGGAAGAAAACCTCTTGGAGACTGCAAAAGACTTGAGACTGGGGCAGAGGTTCACCTTCCAGCAGGACAATGACCCTAAACATAAAGCCAGGGCAACAATGGAATGGTTTAAAACAAAACATATCCATGTGTTAGAATGGCCCAGTCAAAGTCCAGATCTAAATCCAATCGAGTTTCTGTGGCAAGATCTGAAAACTGCTGTTCACAAACGCTGTCCATCTAATCTGACTGAGCTGGAGCGGTTTTGCAAATAAGAATGGGCAAGGATTTCAGTCTCTGGATGTGCAAAGCTGGTAGAGACATACCCTAAAAGACTGGCAGCTGTAATTGCAGCAAAAGGTGGTTCTACAAAGTATTGACTCAGGGGGCTGAATAATTACGCACACCCCACTTTGCAGTTATTTATTTGTAAAAAATGTTTGGAATGATGTAGGATTTTCGATCCACTTCTCACGTGTACACCACTTTGTATTGGTCTTTCACGTGGAATTCCAATAAAATTGATGCATGTTTGTGGCAGTAATGTGACAAAATGTGGAAAACTTCAAGGGGGCCAAATACTTTTGCAACCCACTGTACCAGCATCTGTCACCAATGGCTAGCAGCTCTGCCAAAGCCTATAGTGCTGGGGGACATCTGTGCTAGGACAGGTGCCCTTTACCCTGAAGAGAGATGATTTACCTGTGGGAGAAGAAGATCCCCCGCCGCAGGAAGTGGTGTGCCTTGTGACCCGTGACACGCTCTATCCGATCGATGAGGTCCTGCTCAATTTTACTGCTCCCAAAGCGCACTACAAAAAATAAAAAACACATCAACATTAATAGTAAATAAAATGCTGACTTACATTACAACCTGTTCACAGTTTTGTATTTACTTTATTGAACGGTGTGTGGAGTGGTGACCCACACAGGGATTGTGTACCGGCTACATAGACCTGACTAGGTCTATTCTACAGGGACTCGCTGTAGTTTGCTTGTACAAGGTTAAGTATACCTTAGGGCAGCATAGCCAGGCTGGACAAACTGCTGGCACAGTATCCAGGGCTCCTAAAAAAATTGCAGCCGTCGCTGAATAGAGGCAGCCACTCGCTTCCTGTAACAGTACCTCCATGGGCGGGACTTAGCGCTCTCCTCTCCACTCTCCTTAGTTTTTCAGCGAGTAGGCCCCAAGTGGAAGCAGCTTGTACTGCGCTCTACACGCTACCAGGAGCGTCATTGCTAACAAGGGTAGAGATACTTGGCAGTGCGAACAATCCTGTGGGAGGACTGTGACGATACTTTTATCAGTGATTTCAACATGGAAGTGGTAATGCTGCATCCTCTTTTAATTATGTTCACATTATTCCTAATTTTCCCCAGGCTGCTTATTTGTACAGTACAGTACTATACATCCAGTGCTGGTACCATTCTTCTCGTCTTACAACAGTGTTCTCCCCAGGCCCATTTAGCCGGGTGCTCCACCCGCTTAATTCTGATGACCACCCGGCTGTCATCGTCTTGCCTCTTCATCCTCCTCCAGTGCTGTAAGCAAAGTTGTGCCGGCCCTGCGTTCCCCTGTTGCACCCTACCCGGCTACTTTTTCATGTCGCCCAGAGGGAAAAAGTTTCTGGGGAGAACACTGTACAAATGTTATCAGGCATCAACTCATCTGCAACCAGCCTGAAGAGAGCAGCAGGCCATGGGTTTCACAGTGACGCAGGTACCGCCCACTGACATGATGCATGGCCCGCCCACTGACGTATGACACATGCACCGCCCACTGACATGATGCATGGCCCGCCCACTGACGTATGACGCATGCACCGCCCACTGACATATGACGCATGCACCACCCACTGTTTACTATATCCAGAGTCAGTGTCATGTAGAGGCCAAAAAAACATGTTTACTATAACAGAAATTTTATTATATCAGAGTTTACTATACCAGGCGTTGCTCCCATAGACTTATAATGGAGACTGGCCGTGACCTGGAGAGGTAGTTTACTATACCCAAATGTTAACCATATCAGAGTTTATTATAACGAGATATACTGTAACTTGTAAATGCAATCAGCTAATAATAACAACTGGATTTACTAAAGTGGTCTCCAATTTTCAGCAGTGTCCCCCCCCCCCCCATAGTGCTATGTGTGCGCTGCTGACATCACTCCTTGCGGATAAGCAGAACGCAACTTTGGGCCCTTCACAACTTTTCTGGATTGGACTGGCGAAGCAGCTGTCAATGGAGGTCGATGCAATCATCGTCTTAAGGTGGCCACACACCATACGATTTTTTAAATCTCTTTTCAATTCAAGAATTGCAATAAATTTTTCTGATTGACTAACATTTCAAAAATTTGACCAATGTTACATAGTTACATAGTTATTTTAGTTGAAAAAAGACATACGTCCATCGAGTTCAACCAGAAAACAAAGTACAACACCAGCCTGCTCCCTCACATATCCCTGTTGATCCAGAGGAAGGCGAAAAAACCCTTACAAGGCATGGTCCAATTAGCCCCAAAAGGGAAAAATTCCTTCCCGACTCCAGATGGCAATCAGATAAAATCCCTGGATCAACATCATTATTAGGCATTACCTAGTAATTGTAGCCATGGATGTCTTTCAACGCAAGGAAAGCATCTAAGCCCCCTTTAAATGCAGGTATAGAATTTGCCATAACGACTTCCTGTGGCAATGCATTCAACATCTTAATCACTCTTACTGTAAAGAACCCTTTCCTAAATAAATGGCTAAACCGTTTTTCCTCCATGCGCAGATCACGTCCTCTAGTCCTTTGAGAAGGCCTAGGGACAAAAAGCTTATCCGCCAAGCTATTATATTGCCCTCTGATGTATTTATACATGTTAATTAGATCCCCTCTAAGGCGTCTTTTCTCTAGACTAAATAAACCCAGTTTATCTAACCTTTCTTGATAAGTGAGAACTTCCATCCCACGTATCAATTTTGTTGCTTGTCTCTGCACCTGCTCCACACACATATTCAATTTTACCCCAATTATGATAAAAATGATTGACAACTCAGAAAAAAACTGCCTGGGTCTATACATCAGTAACTGACAATCTACCCTACACCATTCAATTTTCATATAAATTGATCAGAAAAATCCAAAACTCCTGATCTTCTTTTATCGCATAAAAAAGGGGAAATTCGATCAGATTTCTTGAATGAATGGAAAAAAAAAGTTTTCGATTTTTCGAGACAACCGATCGTTTTTATGGAATTGCTGTAAAATTGGATCATTTTATTGCATGGTATGTGGCCACCTTTAGCCTATGAGAATTGACAGCGCTCATTCTCACTAGGCTGCTTGCCGCGTGCGTTTTGCAAACTACTCACCTCCTGCCATCCATTCAGATTTTCCACTGCTGGTTCCCGCCATCCATTCGGATCCCTGCACTCTACAAACGGCGGTATACCGATCCCAGACCCCCAGCAGAAGCATCAGGCTACAACTGGTGTGCAACAGACCAATATAAATTGCCCCTCCCCAGGGAGGATGCTCATTGGTTCACTGAGTGGTGGACCAATGAGAATCCTCCATGGTGCTCAGGGAGCATTCCCATTGGTCTATTGCAAATCAATTGGAGTGTGATGCTTCTGATGGGGGTCTGGGATCGATACACCAGCGTTTATAGCATGCAGGGCCCGGAATGGACAGCGACGGTGGAGGGCCGCGGCATGGAACGAGTACAGAAACAGAACGGGGGCCCGGATGAAAAACTGATGCCCAATGTAACAAACTAATAAGTGTAAAGCAGACCTGAACTCAGAACTTCCTCTCTGCTGTAACAGATAAGCAACAGCATAATAACCTTTACAGAAAAACATTTCTTTGTTATATCTGATACAAATCCTGCAATAAATCTGCAGTGTGCCTACTTCCTGCTTTCATGGAAGACAACATAGGGTTAACCTTCTGTGTTTACAAATTAGCTGCTCTGCCGAGGCAGCCAGCTGAGAGATCAAATTACACTTGTGATTAGTTGCACAGTAAGGGGGGGGGATTAGACAGGCTAAGCTCTGTAAATACATACAGGGTGCATTTCTCTGTGTTTTCTTTCTGCCCTGTGCAAGAGTTCAGGTCCACTTCAAATGGAAAACACATCGTTTTTTATGGGATCAGTTTTTCATCCGGTACAATGTGAACCCAACCTAAAGGTGGCCACCAACAGTCCAATTTTTTGCGAAAAATCGTTCGAGTGATCAGAAATTCTGATCAGATTGGCTGTAAATAATCTCAGTTGATGGGCAGAATCGATTACGAACGATTATAAAAATAGTCGTCCGATTGGATTTTCGGCAAACCAAAATTTGGATTTTCTTGTTGGTTGTGATAGATAGAAAGCAAAGATTGGTCCGCTGATGGTGCAGTGAACGATTTTTCTTCTGATCAGAATTATCTGATCGCTCTAAAGATTTTTCGCTAGAAATTGGATCGTTTGTGGCCACTCTGTTTCAACTTGGACTACAGAGAAATGGATGTTTAGATGTCTGGATTCTTAAAGAAAACCTGTAACGACAAAAAGTTCCCCTGGGGGTTACTCACTAGGTGGAAGCCTCCGGATCCTATCGAGGCTCCCCCCATCCTCCTGTGTCCCACGGCGTTCTTGCTGTGCCCCTCCGAACAGCGGGGATGTAAATATTTACCTTCCCGGCTCCAGCGCAGGCGCAGTATCGGCTCTCCGCTCGGAGATAGGCAGAAATAGCCGATCGCTGTCGGGCCGCTCTACGGCACAGGTACAAATCTCCTGCTCCTGCGTAGTACAGCGGACCCGACAGAGATCGGCTATTTTCGCCTATCTCCGTGCTGAGAGCCAGAACAGCGCCCCCGCTGGAGCCAGGAAAGGTAAATATAGCAAGCCTTGTCAGGCTTGTTGAGGGAGGATACCGGGACACTTCGGGGGAACCAGCGCTGGACTGCCTGCAGCTACAGGAGTGGGGGAAGCCTCACTGGGACCCTAAGGCTTCCCCCTCCCGAGGTGAGTACCCCATAGAGGACTTTTTTTGGTTACAGGTTCTCCAAGTTACAGTGAGGGGGAAAGCAATATAGCCTAGTTGTAAGTATTGTTGAGAATGTACATATACTGTACATCTCATCATGGCCCATGGGTGTAACAATCACCCCTGCAACTGGGGCTCGGGGGCGCCCTCCTCCTCCCTCTCCCCAAACACCAGTGCAGCCAATTAGCAAAAAAAAAAAAAAATCCACTTTTGCTCACAAAAAACATCCACGCCACCTCCCCCCCACTATGCAGAGTAGAGAGTAGAGGGAGCGTGTATCATTTTTTACTGCTTCCAGATGCTGCTTCACAGCAGAACACTCTCTGCTGCCATTCGCCGGCTCCCGATCACGTGACCCGCATGGGGTTCGGGGACAAAGGGGGCCCCATGCTATGATTTTTGCAGAATGGCCCTATTAAGTCTAGTTACGCCCTGTCATGGCCCTGACTCACTAAACTGTAAGAAGCACTTTAGCTTTCTCCAGGACCACCAGACAACAGGACAGACCTCTGGCACAGGCAGACTCCTCCCCAAATTCACCACCACCTACCTATAAGCTTATCATAGTCCACCCCTTTTTCACCTACCTATAAGCTTATCATAATCCACCCCTTTGGCACTGCCTGTTTGGACTGTCCATGGATCCACAAAGTCATCCTCGTCATTGGTAGGGGGCAGACCATTATTCTCCATGGGGGTGGACTCTGTAGGCGGTGAGCCAGGCTTGTAATCCTGTCCTGTGGCATTTTTATATTCCACTTTCAGAGCCAACAGCTGCTTCACTGCAGCTTCAACGTCATCCTGTGATAAAGAGAGACAGTACTGAGTATATTCAGACATGAAGACATAACTGAAGTCAGGAAAAAGAAACAATTCCAGTGTCTCTATGTTGCACATGGATCTGAAACAGAGCAGCCATTTTTGCAATACAGTATAAAAGTATTCAGTATGAATACAAATATAAACTTAAAGGACATCTGAAGTGAGAAGAATATGAAGGCTGCCATATTTTTCTCCTTTTAAACAATACCAGTTGCCTGGCAGCCCTGCTGATCTCTTTGGCTGCAGTAGTGTCTGAATAACCAGAAACAAGCATGAAGCTACTCCTGTCAGCAGGCCTGGAGTTACCTCACAGGAGCCTATAGGCACAGATGTCCTGGCACTATAGACTCCGCCCTCCATGAACCTTCAAACCCCCGCTGAACCCTCCATGAACCTTCAAACCCCCGCTGAACCGCACTGCAAGTGTACTGGCTGGCTCAGCCATCACTTCTCCCTTACTTCCCTTGCCCATCTTAGGTAGCTACAGGTGTCCCTTAGTATTAGGTAGCCAGAAGCACCCTCAATATTAAGTAGCTAGTATTAGGTAGCCCCTCACTGAAGGGAGATCTTGTCAATTGAATGCTGAGAGCAGGTTGAGTAATCTCTTATTTACTATCTCATCAAGACTCTGCATAGGGAAGGAGGGAGGAGCTCGGGGAGGGGAGTTAGCCGCCTTCCCATCATCAGGCGCCTGTAGGCATGTGCCTACAGTGCCTTATGGTAAATCCGGCCCTGCCTGTCAGATCTGATAATAATGTCAGAACCACCTGATCTGCTGCATGCTTGTTCAGGGGCTATGGCTAAAAGCTTAAACACACCTACCAACAATCTTTCAAACTACCTTCCAAACTTGTCTGTTGGCAGATAGTTGGGTGTGTGTACAACAGGAAAACAACCAGATGACCAACTGATAACAGGTTGTTTGCCAGATCCAATCGGAGGATGAATGATAGTGAATGTCAGCTAGAATCACCAGAAACTGAAAAGGCGCAAGTGATCCTGACCTTCACGTCTTTTACAACAGCAAAGGTAATTCCAGATTTGTATTAAGGCTCATACACACGTACCAACAATCTGTCCAACTATCTTCCAGATTTGTCTGTTGGAAGATAAGTTGGGCGTGTGTACAGCAGACAAACAACCAGATGACCAGCCGATAACAGGTTGTTGGCCAGATCCAACCGGTGGATCAATCTAACCAACTGATATGCAGGTTGGAATGTGTGTATAAGTTTTTAGAACAACTTTGTTGTTTTTGAATGCGGAAATGTTGTGTAGTTTCTCATTTAGCTTGCGCGTATAGTATTTAAAGAGACTCTGTAACAAATTGTTTATCTTTATTTCTTCTATGCTATAAGTTCCTATGCCTTTTCTAATGTGGTCTGGCTTACTGCAGCTTTTCCTAATTGCACAGTAGCTGTGTTATCTCTGTTATATGATCTAATCTTCTCTCTATAGTCGGCACAGTCAGGCTGAGGCAGTCAGACTGGAATGTGCAGGGCTGCTTGTGATTAGCTAGAAGCTGTACAC
The DNA here is from genome assembly GCF_040937935.1 of Hyperolius riggenbachi. Taxonomy (NCBI): domain Eukaryota; kingdom Metazoa; phylum Chordata; class Amphibia; order Anura; family Hyperoliidae; genus Hyperolius; species Hyperolius riggenbachi. The sequence goes on from NC_090654.1 coordinate 282,635,830, forward strand.
ACCCCCTGCAGGCTCTGTGTGACTAACACACTCTGCTTAGCTGAGCCTATTAGAAGCTGGTTAGTTTGTTTGTAAACACTGCCTAAAACTGGCAATTACAAGCCAGGTTTGCAGCAGAGAATGGCAGAAACAGCACAGAGGGGACCAGGAGCACATAATGAATAGAATGGTATGCTTTTTATTGTAAGAATTTCAGAGTACAGATTCTCTTTAAGTGAGTTGGTTGTTTAGTTCGTTGGTGTACACATTCTTGTCAGGTAAACAACTTGTTGTGCATTAAGTTGGACGTGTGTATGAGCCTTCAAACTGACAAAAAACCCCACCTCCTACACAGCCAGGGGACCCAGCAGGGAGTGCCTGCATGATGTCATCATTGTGGGACAATAATCACCACCAATTTGGCGAGTATGTAAGGGAGAAGGGCATTAATTTACTTGGAGAAGAGACCCCGAGACTCTTAAAGGACAACTGAGATGACGTGTGACATGAGATAGACGTGGCTGTGTTCCATTTTTTTCTCCTGCCTTAAAGGAGTTAATCATCAGGTATGCAAGTGACAGTTTCTGTCCAGGTCAGGACCGGGTCAGACTATAGCATAACCCTCACTGATGAGTAATTATAGCCATAAAACACTTTCTTGTCTGTAAATGGCTTCTGAGAGCAGGAAAGAGATAAAAAGGGTCAATAATTCAAAGATCTGAGCTCTGGTATACTTCGATGAAGGTGTCATTGAGCAGAGACAATAAAACAGTAAAAACTTAAAGGACTTACGAGGCCAACTGTGTAAAAAAAAGTTAATTACTTGCCTCTCCGTTTCAGGCACGGAGGACGCCGTCCGCGCCACTGTGCCGGGTCCCCCCGCTCATTATCCCCCCGGGCCGGCTCCCGACCCCACGGCCCGGGCTCTCCTTCCCCTCCAAAGATGGGCGCTTCCTCTGGCCGCGGCTGCGCAGTCCGCCTGGCCGCGAATGCGGCTGCGCAGCTCTAGGGCCAACCCCTCCGATCCACGCTACGTAGCGTGGATCGGAGGGGTTGGCCCTAGAGCTGCGCAGCCGCATTCGCGGCCAGGCGGAGTGCGCAGCCGCGGCCAGAGGAAGCGCCCATCTTTGGAGGGGAAGGAGAGCCCGACCTGGGCCGTGGGGTCGGGAGCCGGCCCCGGGGGATAATGAGCGGGGGGACCCGGCGGAGCGGCACGGAGGGCGCGGACGGCGTCCTCCGTGCCTGAAACGGAGAGGCGAGTAATTAACTTTTTTTACACAGTTGGCCTCGTAAGTCCTTTAAAAACTAGATTTAATTATAAAATAAAACTGTGGGATATCTAAAAAAAAAAAAGTCATTTTTAGGAGGAGGATAGATACAATTGTTTTTCTCATCAGTTTATTTCCCCTCGGATGTCCTTTAAGCTACGTACACACATGTAAACTGTCTGAAACAGCCAATAACGACTGTTTAAGCCTTCGATTGTTATGCGTGTACAGCGGCTGCCAAGCTATATTGCTCAGGCGTTGTTAAAGATCCTGTTGTTAATGATGCCTGAGCACGACAGTTCGAATTGCTTTTTACAAACCCCGCCGACTGATTGAAGCCTCTCCTTCGTCCTCTGGTCGTCGTCCCTCCTCCCCCTTCCATAGCAACAGAACATATTGCTAGCCTCAAGGTAGGGAGGTGTCTGTACAGCATCGTTCCCCAAATTGTCACCTGATGGATTGTTTCTCGATCCCCGATTGGCGACATCTCTCGCATGTGTGTACTTAGCTCTACAAATGCACATTTATGACGTTCAGACTCACGCTCTGCCCATCACAGATAAATATACAGCGTACAGACGACCTACCTTTGGAGCCTTGTCGGATTTCAGCGCCCGCACCCTGTCGCCTTGCTCCGTCACCTGGTTGTACAGCTGGAGAGGCGTAGTCGGCCCGCAGTCACATGACGCCGGGTCTGCCATGATCTGGTCACGTGACGCTTAGTAAGGAGCTACACTGGAGGCTCGGCAGGCCTGAGGAGGCTCCAAACAGCTGAAACCTGACAAATAAACATAACCAGGATTCAGGGCTGCTTTCCATATGCTGATAATAAACCCAACACAGGAGCCAACAAATACGGGATCCCGGAGTGAGGGGAACATTTTAGGAGCCGTGTCATGAAACTGAACTGTTAAAGTGACACTGAAGTGAAAATAAACCTATGATCTAATGAATTGTATGTGTAGTACAGCTAAGAAATAGAACATTAGTAACAAATAAGAGTCTCATGTTTTTAACACTGCATCAGATTGCCATATTTGCAGGTTAGAAACCACTTTCTGTATTTTAAGCTGTAAAGCAAAAGCAGACATAATGACCCTTTAAACTTCCCTGCAGTAAAACCTTATCTCAAGCTGCCTCTCACTGTTTCCTGGCTGTGTAACCTATTTAGAAAACAGGACTGAGTCCCGTGGAATAGCCCAGATAAGCTCTTTTGCATAGATAACAACGCAAGTGTTTTAAAAGGACAACTATAGTGAGAAGAGAGGAATATGCAGGCTGCCATATTTATTTCCTTCTAAACAATACCAGTTACCTGGCAGCCCTGCTGCTCTATATGGCTGCAGTAGTGTCTGAATAACCCCAGAAACAAGCATGCAGCTAATCTCATCAGATCTGACAATAATGTCAGAAACACCTGATCTGCTGCATGCTTGTTCAGGGGCTATGGCTAAAAGTATTAGAGGCAGAGGATCAGCAGGGTAGCCAGGCAACCTGTATTGCTTAAAATGAAATAAGTATGGCAGCCTCCATATTCCTCTTGCTTCAGTTGTCCTTTAACTCTTCCTGTCTTGGAAAACAACATGAGACTTTTTTTCTTTGCTACTAAAGTTCTATTTCTTAGCTGTACTACACATACAATCTATTATCTCATAAGTTTATTTTTTATTTAGATTTGCTGAAATTTTTAAGGAACTTGGCTTTTGGACATTGTCCAGCCCCGATCTAATGTAGGGGACATAATGCCCTTCTGTGCAGTCAAATCTGATACAGTTCCTATGGAGGCAAACATTTGCTTGCATGCAAATATAATGGAGAGTGTTTGTCCATAAGTGTCCACGCCCCCAGGCACCCGCTACCCAATCATGCAGCGCATACCGGTTTCAGCACTGAGTACTTTCATCATTCAGCATGCATGAGTATTCATTCCTCCACCAGGCCCCCGATGCATGGCATACAACATACAAAACGCCCAGCGGAGGAATACAGCACAGCATCTATGTGTGCTAATCTGCATGTCTGGATAGGAGAAATAAAGGCAGGCCCCAATTAAGCCCCACCCACCGGTTTTCAACTAACATGCCGCTGGACAAAATAAATCCACGCACAGATTCAGGCCCCGTTCACATTACAAACGCGGACAGGCACGCACGTGAAACGCAACACGTACGAACGCACGCCATCCGCGTTTGTATGCGTTGCGTGGCTGATCCCATCACTGAAAAGTGAATGGGCCAGCCACGCGTTTTTGCAAAAAATGCGTGCAGCATGCGTTCCCGGACCGCACAGGTCCGGATTGCATGCAGTGTGAACATTAGACATTGCACTCTATGCAATGTCTGATGTCGTGCGTGTCGGCCACCTGCAGGCGTTTCCAAAACGCGGCTGGAAACGCGTGCAGTGTGAAGGGGGCCTTAGTTATAAACAGTCGCCAAAATTAAAATCTATCAGAAATGTTCTTGAAACAGCATTATTGCTGCCCTACTTTGGTCTCGCTCCTACAGAAAGTTAAAATTGTCCCCTGGGATGTGCAGTTCATCACTTTACAGGTGTTAATCCATTAGCAGCTTCAAAGGAAAGATCTTTGTTTGTGATGAATGTGCTGCTTTTGACCTCAGTCAAAAGAACTTGTGCTGTAAATTCTTGGAATGCTTTGATGTCTCTCTACTAGCGGAAAATATAGTAACTAAAGCAGAAGTCCTCTGTTATGGTCTCACACTGCCCCCTAGTGGCAAGTGGCCATAAATACACATTACAGCAGTACTGAGCACATGGCGTCTCGGCGCAGGGCGAGCTGAAGGACAGCTCTCCCTGCTGCCGCTAAATTTCAGCGCCGTGTACCGAAATAACCTGCTTCGGCAGTACTAATTAGCAGCAGGGAAATGTAACCAATAAAAAAATATGCTAAAATAAATTGGCCTGGAGCACTTGCCCGCCTGTAAATGAATTGTCTGCTAAAGGGTTAACACTCTTCCACGCTGAAGACCTACCTGTCAGAGCAACGGGGGCTATAAGGCCGCCTGAAGCACACTCGGGGCTCCGCGGGCGATCACCTGTACCTTGTGCTGCTGTTGTGGCGCAGTGGTCATGTGACTCCACCTCCTGCTCTTCAGACAGCCTCCGATCTCTGGACCCTCCCGTAGTAATGTAGGACTCTTACTGTAAAATAATGAGAGACAATAGCACAAATCACCAAACTCCCTTCTGCCTGGACTTTATATTAGCTATAATCACAGGGTCAAGTCTAAAGTTAAAAGTAAATATTAAAAAAAAAAAAATACCTAACTGACGCGTGTTTTCTCCTTCTTGCCATAAAGCAGTGTGGCAACAGTCTCTAAAATCAAGTCTATTCGAGATTTGGACTTAGCAACTGTTTGGAGGCGAGTCTGTGCTAAATATCTTTCTGCCGCAGCACACATAGGGAGCCTCTACTGTGGAGGTTTAAAAGGTCTAAAGGCTCATACACACATCAGACCATAGTCTTTTGAAAATGAAAGATCACAGACCAATCTTACCCCCTTCCATGTAGTATGAGAGCCATACTCTACACAGTCTATTCTATGGAGCTGCACTCCCCATCAGACAGAAATCTTACCCCCTTCCATGTAGTATGAGAGCCACACCTACACAGTCTATTCTATGGAGCTGCACTCCCCATCAGACAGAAATCTTACCCCCTTCCATGTAGTATGAGAGCCATACTCTACACAGTCTATTCTATGGAGCTGCACTCCCCATCAGACAGAAATCTTACCCCCTTCCATGTAGTATGAGAGCCATACTCTACACAGTCTATTCTATGGAGCTGCACTCCCCATCAGACAGAAATCTTACCCTCTTCCATGTAGTATGAGAGCCACACCTACACAGTCTATTCTATGGAGCTGAACTCCCCATCAGACAGAAATCTTACCCCCTTCCATGCAGTATGAGAGCCATACCTACACAGTCTATTCTATGGAGCTGAACTCCCCATCAGACAGAAATCTTACCCCCTTCCATGCAGTATGAGAGCCACACCTACACAGTCTATTCTATGGAGCTGCACTCCCCATCAGACAGAGATCTTACCCCCTTCCATGTAGTATGAGAGCCACACCTACACAGTCTATTCTATGGAGCTGCACTCCCCATCAGACAGAAATCTTACCCCCTTCCATGTAGTATGAGAGCCATACCTACACAGTCTATTCTATGGAGCTGCACTCCCCATCAGACAGAAATCTTACCCCCTTCCATGTAGTATGAGAGCCACACCTACACAGTCTATTCTATGGAGCTGCACTCCCCATCAGACAGAGATCTTACCCCCTTCCATGTAGTATGAGAGCCATACTCTACACAGTCTATTCTATGGAGCTGAACTCCCCATCAGACAGAAATCTTACCCCTTCCATGTAGTATGAGAGCCATACTCTACACAGTCTATTCTATGGAGCTGCACTCCCCATCAGACAGAAATCTTTGCAAGATGCTGCACACACAGATGCTGTACAGACACAAAAGATCAGTATCTGCAAAAGATCTGTTCCTGCAAAAGATCCATTCCTGCAAAATGCATTGATAGTCTATGATATCTGCAGATCATCATACACACCTTGTTTAACAAACATTCATCTGCAGATCAGATCCACCAGGATGGACTTTCAGATCTGCAGATGATTGTCTGATCTGCAGATGAATGTCAGTTAAACAAGGTGTGTATGATGATCTGCAGATCTCATAGACTATGAATGCAATTTGCAGGAACGGATCTTTGGCAGGAACAGATCTTTTGCAGGAACTGATCTGTTGCATGTGTACAGCATCTGTGTGTGCAGCATTTTGCAAAGATTTTTTTCTGATGGGTAGTTCAGCTCCATAGAATAGACTGTGTAGGTATGGCTCTCATACTACATTGTAGGGGGTAAAATTGGTCTGTGATCTTTCATTTTCCAAAGACAATGGTCTGATGTGTGTATGTGGCCTAAGGATGGATAATGCTAGTTTTACATTATGCGGTTGACTCACTATAACAAAATAGCATGCCTTATCAGAGTAGCATAGCGAGCGCTACAAACTTATGCCTGCTAATTAGCAATGACGAGAGCTCCACTCGTCCTGCCCTGAGCCCCTGCGGGTCCAAACACTTTAAAGGACGTTATCCCCGCACTTTGATTGGGGCCAATCAAAGTGCTGGTATAATGTCCTTTAAAGTGATTGGACCGCAGGGGCTCAGGGCAGGACGAGTGGAGCTCTCGTCATTGCCAATTAGCAGGCATAACTTCATAGCGCTCGCTATGCTACTCTGATAAGGCAGCGTCAAGGTGGTGGTGGTGGGGGGATAAGGCCTCCTTGAAGAAGTGAGTTTTGAGTGCTTTTTCGAAGGTGTTGAAGGAGGGGGCAAGCCTGATGGGCAGTGGGAGAGAGTTCCACAGGATGGGGGCAGCTCTAGTGAAGTCCTGCAGTCATGCATGGGAGTGCGAGATGCGTGGGGTGGTTAGGAGGAGGTAGTTGGAGGAGAGAAGTGGGCAGCCAGGTGTGTTTCTGCTGACCAGGTCAGAGATGTAGGTTGGGCAGGACTTGTGTACAGATTTGTATGCCAAACATTGGACCTTAAAGCTGATCCTGAAGCGAACTGGAAGCCAGTGAAGGGATTTGTGTAGGGGAGTCGTGGAGACAGAGCGGTGGGAGGAGCAGATTAGTCTGGCTGCTGCATTCATGATGGATTGTAGGGGGTTGATGCGGTTTTGAGGAAGGCCTGACAGGAGGGAGTTGCAGTAGTCCAGGTGGGAGATGATGAGGGCATGGACAAGGAGTTTGGCAGTGTCAGAGGTCAGGAAAGGTTGGGTCTTGGAAATGTTGCATAAATGGAAATTGCAGGCCCTAGCTACGGTTTGGATGTGGGGGGTGAAGGAGAAAGCTGAGTCCAGGGTGACACCCAGGCAGCGGGCTTGTGCGGTTAGGCGGATGATTGTGCCGTTGACAGTGACAGCTGCATAATCTGTGCGGTAGGCATGGATAATGTGGCAACACACTGGAGAGTTTGCAGCTGGATAGCATAGATTTCGCTACTTCTGTCACCGCCATAGTGTGTAAGTCCCTTCAGACTTACATTGCCCTCGCGACAGTACCACCAGAGCCGCATCCACAAGGAAACCCTAAGCAGCTGCTTAGGGTCTGGAGAGAGTCTAGGGGCCTTGTGGATGCCACCCCCACCAAATCTTACTAAAAAAAGGCAGGGGATCATCAGGGGTGGGCATAAACTGCTATCTTGCCTAGGGCTCCATTTTATCTTAACCCTTTTCTGAGTAGTAATTGACGCAATTGGTTTGAAAGTAGCCTAGAACCCCATATTGATGTGAACGGTAATTTGTTCTGCATCACTCTGTTATTTAGACTTTGAGATAAGAGGGTTTAATGTTTAACCTAACAGGTGTTAAAAATAGGCTAGAGACTATCATGAACAGCAGTTAATTGCTCACTACTGTTGCATTTGAAACTTTGAGGGCTGGTGCACACCAGAGCGGTTTTGGAGCAGTTTTTAAAACGCTTGCAGGGGGAAAACCGCTTGGCTAATGAAAGTGAATGGGATGGTGCACACCAGAGCGGGTCGTTTTTTCCCCCAAACGCAAACTCGGGGGCTGCAGCATTCTTTAGGTTTCTGACGCATTTCTGCCTCAATGTTAAAGTATAGGAAAGTGGAAACTGCTCTAAAAAACGCCAGATCAGAGCGGTCTTCCAGGCGTTTTTGTTACAGAGGCTGTTCAGTAACAGCTTTAAGGTAGCCATACACTGGTCGATTTGCCATTAGATCGACCAGCTGACAGATCCCTATCTGATCGAATCTGATCAGAGAGGGATCGTATGGCTGCCTTTACTGCAAACAGATTGTGAATCGATTTCAGCCTGAAACCGATCACAATCTGTGGAGCCGCCGCTGCCGCCTGTCCCCCCCCCCCCCCCCGTATACATTACCTGATGCTGGCTCCCGGGCATCTTCTCCGCATCTTCTCCACGCTGCACCGCACCGCTCTGTTCTTGCTCCATCCCGGCGCTTCCTGTGTCACTCCGTCACTGCAGTGACAGGAAGCGCCGGGATGGAGCAGGTGCAGCGCGGAGAAGATGCGGAGAAGATGCGGAGAAGACGCCCGGGAGCCAGCATCAGGTAATGTATACCTGATCGGATCGGCCGCCGCTAGCGACGCGCTCCCTACACGCGGGCGATCGAGGGTAATTTCCCGCACGGCGCGATCGACGGACCGGCGCGATCGACGGGTGCGTTTAGCGCGAACGATTGGCAGCAGATTCGATCCCAGGATCGAATCTGCTGTCGAAACGGCCGCGAATCGGGCCAGTGTAGGCCACCTTTACTGTAACAATATATGAAATCTGCTAGACAAAAACACTCCAAAAACGCTAGGCATGTTTAGAAAGGCAGAAGTCCAAAAAATGCTACAGCCCGAGTTTGCGTTTGTGGAAAAAACAAACCGCTCTGGTGTGCACCAGCCCATTGAAATACATTAGCCAAGCAGTTTACGAACCGCTAGTGTTTTTAAAAACGCTCCAGAACCGCTGTGGTGTGCACCAGCCCTAAGAGGGCTTTTCAGTCTCTTAAGGGGCCCATACACTGGTCAATTTCAGCTACAGATCGATTCTATAGAATCAATCAGAAATCGATTCTTTCAAATCTATCAATCGATCGATTTGTGGCCGATTTCAATCAATTTGATCTATCTGACAGCATGGAAAATCTAGGTCAATCTGCTGCTGGCAGCCGTAGAGTTGTATTGGATCTAATGGCCCAATAATGCCTTAAAGAGAACCTGTACTGAGTAAAAATATTTAACCACTTAACATCTCAGTCGTTTTCAGCTTATGCATCCGAGCAATGTTCACCTCCCATTCATTAGCCTATAACTTTATCACTACTAATCACAATGAACTGATCTATATCTTGTTTTTTCCGCCACCAATTAGGCTTTCTTTGGGGGGTACATTTTGCTAAGAGCCAATTTACTGTAAATGCATTTTAACAGGAAGAATAAGAAAAAAAATGAAAAAATTCATTATTTGTCAGTTTTCGGCCATTATAGTTTTAAAATAATACATGCCTCCATAATTAAAACCCACGTATTGTTATTGCCCATTTGTCACGGTTATTTCACCATTTAAATTATGTCCCTATCACAATGTATCGCGACAATATTTTATTTGGAAATAAAAGAGCATTTTTTCCGTTTTGCATACATCACTATTTACAAGCTTATAAAAAAAAAATAGAGAGAAATATTTCATCTTTACATAGATATTTAAAAAGTTTAGACCCTTAGGTAAATATTTATGTTTTTTTTTTTTTTTATAGTAATGTTTTTTTTGTTTTTTTTTATTAAACATTTTATGTGGGCATTTTTGGGAGGGTGGGATATAAAAGTGTTTTATTTGGGGAAATATTGGTGTAGTGTAATGTTTTTGGGTATTTGCTTGTAGTTTTACTTTTTGGCCACAAGATGGCAATCTCGATTTTTTTTACATGACGTCACTCTAAGCGTACAATGTACGCTTAGAGGGACACAGCTTCAGAAAGAGCGAAGCTTCCGAGAGAAGCTGTCGCTTTTTCAGCGGGGGAGAGGAATCAATGATCGGGCTCCCCAGCCCGATACATTGATTCCGTGGCTACCGACTCCGCGGCCGGGAGTGCGCGTGCACGCGCGCGATCGGCCGCGGGAGCGCGCCTGTCCTCCTTGACGTTTTTATACGTCAAGGAGGACAAAGTGGTTAAAATAAACACATGAGGTAACTTCAAATGAACATTACATAGTTACCTTGCCATCAGTTCCTCTCAGAAGCTCACCATTTTCTTCTGACAATAATCCCATCCAGTTCTGACAATATTTTGTCAGATCTGAAATATATCAGTTGCTGTCAGTAAAATATCAGTTGCTGTCAGTTACAACTGAGAGGAAAACTGATGTACCAGGTAATGCCCATGTTTCCCTATGGCTCAAGTGGGCGATATTACAGTTTAACTGTGTGCTGACCAGAAAGCTGACCAGAAAGAATGGGGTAATGGCCATTTTCAAAATGGAGGACGGAAAATTCCCTTGATCACAGTGAAGACACAGGACGCGGGAGAGGAGACAGACACTGAGGAGTAGACTACATGGGAGGTAAGTATGACTTGTGTATGCTTATTTTGACTTTTAATTTTCAGTTCAGGTTTTCTTTAACGCTGGGAATACACGAGTCATTTCCTCCTTATCAATCGAGCTGCTGATGGCTCGATTGATAACTTCCTACGTGTCTGATACCCCGCCGGATCGATTCTGTGCTCGAGCGGGAATCGATCCGGGCGCACGCGGGGACGTGGCGGGAGTCGATCCGGCGGCTACTCGAGCCGCCGGGTCGACTCGTGTATTTACAGCATTAGATAGATTTCCAATAGATTACATTCTGAAATCTATTGGAAATCTGTTCCTATTGTGTGGCACACATCAGATACATTCCTGTCAGATTCAACCTGACAGGCATCTGACAAATCTCTCTGATGGTCGAATCTGCTGCAAATCTATAAGTGTATGGCCACCTTTATACTTGCCTAGTGCTTCTGGGTTACCACTATGAGCCGAGTACTCTGTGATATATCAATTAATAAAAGATGGGCAGCTCGACCAAGAGACAGATCTCTCTCTGAACGAATCTGATAAGAAAGAGATCTGATGGCTGCCCACACACCGCAGGCTGATTCCCGGTCAATTTCAGCATGAAATCTCTCGGGAATCTGCCTTGCGTGCCGCATCCACTGCCTCTCCTGATGTAAAATGTTCAGCCGCGGTGCCCTGTGCAGTATACTTTAGCTGTCCGTCGCTGGCTCTGTCCGCATACACACACCCTACATGGTTTCCAGCGCAATGTGGGTACGTGTGTGATGTCACACACCCATGTATAAGTCAGCAACCACTTGGGGCATATATATGCGGACAGAGCCCGCGACAAACAGGAAAAGTATACCGTACCGGGCGGACATTTTACATTAGGGAGGACAGCGCCCGGAATTCCGTTGCATTTGTCGCTTGTACTGATATTGCCTTGTCATTACCGCCGCACCTCCGATCGAGCAAGTCAGCCATCTTGCAGCATGTCCCATTGATACATGCGACCAATTTCCGCTAGAATTTGGTTGCATCATCAATCGGGCATGCTCTTGGCGGCACAGATTTGAGGAGACGGACTAGTCCAAAACCTGACAGTTATGTAAGGTTTTACCTACTTAATTTTTTTCAGCTATAGTGGTCCTTGAAGAAGGCATTGACAGCATTCTGGATCAGCCCATTATTGACCTATGTATGGCTAGCATAACCCTATATTATATATATAGTATATTCAAACCACACCGGTCCTTTCTATCCTGGTTTATTTTCCTTTATATTAACATTGTAAAATTAGTAATATATTAATTTAAAGAATGGGGATAAGGTTTAGAGTCAATTAAAAACATTTTTCATTAGAAATATATATATATATATATATATATATATATATATATATATATATATATTTACTTAGACAGAGGAACAAAGTCCTGAAAGAGGGACAAATGAGGAGGAAAGAGGGACAGGGCTCCCAAAGTGGGATTGTCCCTTCAAAAGAGGGACAGTTGTGAGCTATGGACATTACCACTAGCTAGATCAGACCCCAATCTCTACCCTCCCATAGACAAGACTGGGGAGGTGACACCACATAAGTATTAAAGAGAAATATCTAAAACTTCTATCAGCTAAACAGAAGGAGGGGTAAGGAGGGTGTTCTTAACTGGTGAGCTGACTGCTACAGGGGACAGCTTTACAGATCCATATGGAGGAATATTCTAATGCCCCCCCCCCAATAGCAATGTAAAGCTTTACATGGTATGTTCCATCGCCCTATCTCCCCCCACACCGGGCTGTACCATCCCACCTACCTCACCGGCGCGTGCCACTGCCAGCCACTGCCCGTATGCTGCAATCACTGGAGAACCACGCAGCGTTCCAGCGTGCACCCCGCATCCCTTCCACTCCGGAAACATAGACACGCTCTTCAGTTCCTAGCACAGAGCTGGCTCCTCCTGTGTTCCTGAGTAAGTTCTCCGGTTATATAAACGCCTAGAATTATCTCTTTAGAAAAATAAGACATTATTACTAGTACCATTAAGAGTATTGAGAGGTTTGTTGAACACCTAACGTGTACATTGTATAGAGCTTTAGCGGTGAGCTGATGGGTCCCCGATGGCATGCTGGCGCTGGCAGCTGTTCCACTATTAGCTGAAGAATGTTAGCTGTTGCTTTTCAGTTAGCCTTTATTTTAATGATATTTTTTAAGCGGAACCTAATAATAAATATCTGTTTCTGGAAGGACAGCATTTACAGCAGGACGCACCGGAAGCGCGTGTTCCCGGTATGGGAGAGCTGAAAGACTGCTGAGTGCTGCACTTCCCACTGGCTGGGAGGTGTGTTGGGTGCGGGGTGACTATCACATTATTATATCATCATGTCATTATGTTATTATTTTCATATATGTACATATATAGTTATTATAATAAGTGTGACCATCAGTTGAATTAAAAAGAGTTACCAGTTATTGGCTGACTTGCTAAAGCAACCTTATTATTATTGATTTATAAAGCGCCAACATATTCCGTGGCGCTGTACAAAGTAAGAAACGAACATGGGGTACATAATACAGACAATGGTGTACACTAAATACAAGATACATAATTAGTGACAAAATACAAAAATGATACAGAATACAAGATACAGAACTGGTAATAACTGATAAAAGTAACATGAGGAATAAAATGTATAATGATTTCAAGACACAAAAGGGGGAGAGAGCCCTGCCCTTGCGAGCTTACAATCTAAATCTAAACCTTTACAAATATCGTATATTCCGGCATATAAGACGACCCCCCAACTTTTCCAGTTAAAATATAGAGATTGGGATATACTCGCCGTATAAGACTACCCCTCTTCCAACGCACACCAAATTAAAATAAAAATAAAAAAAATCATGTACTGGTGCTGTGTATGAACAGATACTGGTGCTGTACTGTATGTGTTACCCGGTATATAACAGTATATAGTCAATTGACTTGTTGCATTGGTCAACTCTCCTTAAGTAGACTGGTCAGCTCTCCTTGTCTACCTGTTTGTCAGAGCAGAATAGAGTGCGCTCCCTCAGCAGGGAGATCTGAGAGGCGGTAACAGGATAGGGCGTATCACCCGGCATCAATGACACCCGCCGTATAAGACGACCCCCAACTTTTCAAAAAGATTTTCAAGGGTTAAAAAGTAGTCTTATACGCAGGAATATACAGTAATTATGGTAAGAAGTACGATATGATGAAAGGAAGAATATATATACACTATATATATGTGTATATGTGTGTGTGTATATATATATATATATATATATATATATATATATATATATATATATATATATATACATTATTATTATTCAATCATTCATTTATTTTTATTTAGCACCATCAAAAATGTGATCATTTTTTAACACAAAACGTAGATCACCATGATCAATGTATTGGGGGGGAGGAGGCGATGTTTCAGTTTTCTTCCTACCGTCTTTCCATCCATACAGAATACATTGTTTGGTTTAATCAGGACTGACGCTACCATATGGGCAAAGGGGGCAATGGCCCCAGCATCTGTAGGGACCCCCAACTATCCGCCAGCACTCCGGAGGCAGTGGTGACAGGCGCAGTCTCGCCCTTTCGCGTTGCAGATCCACCTGTCTTCTCTTTAGTGTTACTGCTGTACACTGAAAAAGTAGCTGGGTGAGATGAGAGAATGCAGGGCTGGTGCTTCTCGACTTACAGCAGAGGAGGAGGTGAGCAGATAGCAGAAGGGTGCTCACCGACACTAGCTGGGTGGAGCACCCGGCAAAAACAGCCTGGGGAGAAAACTGTGCAGTGTTTTAACCAAGTAATGGCCCAAAGAGACAGCACCCCGGTGTAACTGCCTGGGGTTATGCCGGTGCCTTGTCTCGACCGGATTGCTGAAACGGTTCTGGTACAACGAAACGTAAATAAGAGGTGGCAAACCAATGGCTGCAAAACATTGCTTGTATTGCGGAAGAGTGATACTACATGTTACCGAAATGCAGGTCTTTCATCTGGTGTATATATCAGGTTATGCACCTGATGAAGGACCTGCGTGTCCATAACATGTAGTGTTAAGGTGCGTACACACATGCGACTATAGTCGTTTGAAAGGATCGTTCCCCGATCGTTTCAAACGACGATCGTTTAAAAAAAGCAACCAACGACGGACGAGCTAGATCGTTAAAAACAAACGATCTAGCTTGGCGGATTTTTACCAACGACGATCGTTTGCAAAAGTAGTACATCGTTGGAAACGGTCGTTCGTACTAGGCTTGACATGCGCATTTCGCTATTTCTCCATGAAACTTCTCATTTTTATGCGCAAGCGCAATAGTCGCTTTATGTGATGTAACGTTCGTTCTAACGATCAGATCGTTACACACATTTAAAAACTAACTTTACATAGGTCGTTCTTTCATCAATTAAAAGTTCGTTCGTCGTTCTCAACGAACGATCGTTGTCGCATGTGTGTACGTAGCATTACTGTTCTGCAATACAAGCAATGTTTTGCAGCCATTGGCGTGTCACCTGGTTTTTATGTTTGCATCTACAGTGGCTGCCTGGATGGTAACCCTTGTTTGAGAGTATAACTTAATAAACTAGCCTTTCATCATCCACATCATTCCAGTACATACTGCACTATATCGGGCTCTCTGCGTTCTCTCTCTGTTTTATCTCATTGCAAGAGTTTACAGATGTTTGTACCTCCTTTCTTGTTTATGCAGGTGCACTTCGGTGAGATGTGAGGATGAATTCTCTAGTAGCCTATGAGGATTCTGAGTCTGACACGGAAGAGCCTGAGGACGGCCCAAGCCCTTCGACACCTCCAGCCACTGAACATGGGTTGACGTCTGGTACAGCGAATGATGTTGCCCCTTCCTCTCTTTGCTGTGGGACAGCTGCAGTGGGCGTGGCCAGAAACCTCTACCCAATTGGCCCTCATAGCAGACCCACCGCTGTACCAAGTTTTACCAGGACGGGGGACGCTTTCAGCAAGTCAGAGGTCAACTTTATAAACTGCCCCCCAAACCCACAGAAAAGGCCTCCCGGTGGAGAGACGGTGAGACTTTATATTCCTAAAAGACTCCGTCAGGAACAGTCCGAAGTACCCAAAGAGGTAAAATGTGACGTGGAGGAGAAGTCACATGACCACACCGTCCAATCAGCACGGAGTATCTTCAAAGTGTCCAACTATCTGGGGCCGTATTTACCTGAGAAGTACAAGGAGACTGGGATTCCGAGGAATGTGGTGTTTCAGATGCAGGAGCACTCCGGCCCGGTGAACCGCGTCCAGTGGTGTCCGGTAAAGCAGTTCAGCCATTTACTCCTCTCTGCCTCCATGGATAGCACCGTCAAGGTAAGTGCCCACCTGCTGCACCCACCTACAGGATCTCACAAAGTGAGGACACCTCTCATGTTTTTGTAAATATTTTATTACATCTTTTCATGGGACAACACTGAAGATATGGCACTGTGACACAATGTAAAGTAGTCAGTCAACTCAAAAGTACTCAAAATAGCTTAACACACAGCCATTGATGTCTAAACTGCTGGCAACAAAATGGAGTACACCGCTAAGTGAAAAGTGAAAAATTCTGCCAAAAGTGTCAATATTTTTGTGTGCCCACCATTATTCTCCAGCACTGCCTTAAAGGGGAACTGAAGAGAGAGGTATATGGAGGCTGTCATGCTTATTTCCTTTTAGACAATACCAGTTGCCTGGCAGCCCTGCTGATCCTCTGCCTCTAATACTATTAGCCATAGCCCCTGAACAAGCATGCAGCAGATCAGGTGTTTCAGTGGTTCAGACTTATAAGTCAGATCTGTCAAGACTAGCTGCATGCTTGTTTCTGGTTTTAATCAGATACTACTGCAGAGAAATAGACCAGCAGGGCTGCCAGGCAACTGGTATTGATTAAAAGGAAATAAACATGACAGCCTCCATATACCTCTCTCTTCAGTTCCCCTTTAAAGTACCCCCTCCCCTCCTCCCCTTAAAGGGAAGGTTCACAGTGGCTCTTAAAAAAATAAAAATGCCCATCCACTTACCTGGGGCTTCCTCCAGCCGTGGGCAGCCAGGACGTGCCCTCGGCGCCGCTCCGCAGGCTCCCGGTCCCCTCCGGTGGCCGACCAGACCTGGCCAGGCCGGCTGCCAGGTCGGGCTCTTCTGCGTTTCAAAATGCGCCTCACGGGGGCGCGCTGACGTCATCGGACGTCCTCCGGGCTGTACTGCGCAGGCGCTTGTAGTTCTGCGCCTGCGCAGTACAGCCCAGAGGACGTCTGATGACGTCAGCGCGCCCCCATGAGGCGCATTTTGAAACGCAGAAGAGCCCGACCTGGCAGCCGGCCTGGCCAGGTCGGGTCGGCCACCGGAGGGGACGGGGAGCCTGCGGAGCGGTGCCGAGGGCACGTCCTGGCTGCCCACGGCTGGAGGAAGCCCCAGGTAAGTGGATGGGCATTTTTATTTTTTTAAGAGCCACCCTGAACCTTCCCTTTAAACGTTTAATATTTATTGCTGGTGCTGCGACTAGCACACAGCACCAGCCTCTCCACTCCTGGGCCTCCTCTAACCCCTGTTCTGCTCAATTAAAGTATTCGACTGAGGCAGAACGTCGGATATGATCGGGGAGGAAGTTTACAGTTATTCCTCTCTGCTGTGCGTACAAAACTCCGCCCGCCACCTGCCGCTTTAGTGCCATATGTGTTTCACTGCAAATAGCATGCAGGGGGCTGCGCTGTGTGTGGGCTGATGGTGTAATGGTTAAGGGCTCTGCCTCTGACACAGGAGACCAGGGTTCGAATCTCGGCTCTGTCTGTTCAGTAAGCCAGCACTAATTCAGTAGGAGACCTTTGGCAAGTCTCCCTTACACTGCTACTGCCAATAGAGCGCGCCCTAGTGGCTGCTGCTCTGCTCTGGCGCTTTGAGTCCGCAAGGAGAAAAGCACGATATAAAGGTTATTTGTCTTGTCTTGTCTTGTCATTTATTACAAGTCCGCACACAGCGCTGCTCCCCTGCGCACTGTGTACAGTGAAACACATATGGAACTAAAGCGGCAGGTGGAGGGGGCAGAATTTTGTACGCACAGCAGGGAGGAAGAACTGTCACTTCCTCCCCGACCATAACTGCTGCTAGAATGGGCCACAGGGGGGAACTGGAGGGGGGGGGGGGATGGTGTTGTGTGCTGTGAAAAAGTCACACAGCACCAGTAATAAAACTATTTAAAAGTATATCAAGACCATGTCAGGGGTACGTTAACTCTCGTGGGCATCTAGATCACTAGAGCGTCGCAGGTTGTCCCTGGAATCCTCTTCCACTCCTCCATGAGGAAGCTGGTGGATGTTAGAGACCTCACTCTTCTCCACCTTTCATATGAGGATGCTCCACAGATGCTCGATAGGGTTTAGGTCTGGAGACATGCTTGGCCAGTCCAGCACCTTTACCCTCCGCTTCTTTAGCAAGACAGTGGTCATCCTGGAGGTGTATTTGGGGTCATTATCGTGTTGGAATACTGCCCTGCAGCCCAGTTTCTGGTTTCTGAGGAGAGGGGATCATGCTCTGCTTCAGTATGGCACAGTGCATGTTGGAATTCATGGTTCCATCAGTGAACTGTAGCTCCAAACCGTGACACTCCCACCACCATGCTTCACTGTAGCTAAGACACTTGTCTTTGTACTCCCTCACCTGGTTGCCTCTGCACAGGCCTGACACCATCTGAATCAATTATCAAGTTTATCTTGGTCTCATCACACCACGGGACATGGTTCCAGTAATCGATGTCCTCAGTCTGCTTGTCTTCAGCGCACTGTTTCTTCACTGTTGCTTCCTTTTGCATCATCTTTATAAGAGACTTCCTACTGGGAGGACAGCCATGCAGACCAATTTGATGCAGTGTGTGGTGTGTAGTCTGAGCACGGATAGGCTGACCCCCCCCCCCCCCCCTTTCCTTCACCCTCTGCAGCAATGCTGCCAACACTCATACGTCTGTTTGCAAAAGACAACCTCTGGATATGATGCTGAGCTCATGCACTCAACTGCTATGGTTGACCATGGTGAGGCCTATTCTGAGTGGAACCTGTCCTGTTAAACTTCTGTATGGCCTTGATCACCATGCTGCAGCTCAGTGATAGGGTGTTTGCAATCTTCTTCTACCCTAGGCCATCTTTATGTGGAGCAACAATACTTTTTTTAAGCTCCTCAGATAATTCTCTGCCATGAGGAGCCATGCTGAGCTTCCATTGACCAGTATGAGAGAGTGTGAGAGCAATAACACCAAATGTAGCACACCTGCTCCTCGGTCACACCTGAGACCGTGTAACACTAACCAGTCACATGACCCCGGGGAGGGAAAATGTCTGATTGGGCAGAATTCTTTTATAAGCTCCTCCCCAGAGAGTTCTCTGCCATGAGGAGCCATGCTGAACTTCCAATGACCAGTATGAGAGAGTGTGAGAGCGATAACACCAAATGTAACACACCTCCTGCTCCCCAGTCACACCTGAGACCCTGTAACACTAACCGGTCAAATGACCGAGGGAGGGAAAATGTCTGATTGGGCAGAACTTTGACATTCTTCGCGTAGGCCTCATTCACACTGGCGCGTTTTCATTGTTTTGCATGAACCATTTTTAGCGCAGGCTGACAGAAAGTCTATGGGACATTTCAGATCGGATGCGATGCGCCGGAAGCATCCGCTCTAACGCTAGGTCATCAGCACGTTATTAGACAGCATGTGCTGTAACGCACATGCACCGGAAGTCAGGTAATTCAATGGTGCTATTGATATTTTAAACTGTTTGGTGTCAGCGCTGCGGTGTGCGGAGGCCAATGTAATCTGCCTCTGCAGCGAAAAAAATGCTTGCAATACGTATCTCCGCCACAGGAAGTGAGCAGTAGAGAGTCACATTAAAGAAGAATCACATTAAAGAGGAGCTGTCAGCCATACTATCTCAGAAAACCTCCCCACATATACTATTAATATTAGTAGATAAATACTTGCTCTACTTACATAACATATGTATTGCAATGCCCACATTTTGATTTCAGTGACTTTTCTACAGTAAAAAAAGAGAAAATCCTTCTTAGCATTTCCCATTTTAAGTGTGGCTATTTTGAAACCAATCCTTATGTCATTTCCTCCCTTAAAGGGGAACTGAAGAGAGAGGTATATGGAGGCTGTCATGTTTATTTCCTTTTAGACAATACCAGTTGCCTGGCAGCCCTGCTGATCCTCTGCCTCTAATACTATTAGCCATAGCCCCTGAACAAGCATGCAGCAGATCAGGTGTTTCAGTAGTTCAGACTTATAAGTCAGATCTGACAAGACTAGCTGCATGCTTGTTTCTGGTTTTAATCAGATACTACTGCAGAGAAATAGACCAGCAGGGCTGCCAGGCAACTGGTATTGATTAAAAGGAAATAAACATGACAGCCTCCATATACCTCTCTCTTCAGTTCCCCTTTAAGTAACTGTCGAGCATAAAATAAAAAAGCAATTCTTTATTTTTAACTGGTAAACAAGTAATAAGGATGCTAACCAGGCAATCCAAACGTTAAAATCACTATTACTTTTCTTGTTTATAAATGATCATTCCCCAGTTCACCTGACTCTTATCTGGTACATTGCCGCACAAA
Source organism: Hyperolius riggenbachi (assembly GCF_040937935.1). Classification (NCBI taxonomy): domain Eukaryota; kingdom Metazoa; phylum Chordata; class Amphibia; order Anura; family Hyperoliidae; genus Hyperolius; species Hyperolius riggenbachi. The sequence continues at coordinate 282,655,847 of NC_090654.1, forward strand.
GGAAGTTGCAGGGCATGCTGGGTTGTCCTTTTTTGCTTCTCTACTTCCCCCTCAATCTTAACTAATGCAGCCTGATTGGCTGAAGCCTCTTTTCCTCCTGTTTTCCCCTCCCACACCTCTGTTCCTCTCTGATTGGCCAGTATTCCTCATGCTGAGACAATGCACTTTCTATAGTGGAAGGCGGGCAATGCATGCACAATCAGGCAGAGGAGCGTTAAGGTGGCCACACACCATACAATTTTTTAAATATGTTCAATTTAAGAATTGCAATCAATTTTTCTGACTGATTGTAACATTTCAAAAATCTGACCAATGTACCACATACCTAAGCTACATTTTTCCCCAATTATGATAAAAATGATTGGAAACTCTGAGGAAATTACTAGGGTGTGTATATTAATAAATTGACAATCTAACACACACCATACAATTTTTAGAGAAACTGAAGAAAAATATCTGGCATTCCGGATAAAAATCGAAAAAAACGGGAAATCCAATCGGATTTTTCAGTCAAATGAAAAAAAGCTATTGATTTTTTTCGGGAGATCCATTTTATTGTATCGTGTGTGGCCACCTTAATGGAAGTATCTCTGAAGCTTTTTTTTGGTGGTGCGATACAATCATCTGATTGCACCGCAATGAAAACGCAGGTTGTCTATGTGAACCCGGACTTAGGGGTTGATATTAAAGAGGAACTGTCATTTTATTTATTTTTATTGTGAACAATCATTTATAGATTATTTAGTCGGGGTTGCCCATTATAAGATCTTTCCTCTCCCTGACTTACATTCTGTAATTTATCACAGGTGGTGACATCTGGCAGGTGCAGCTTTGCGGAATATTTGTATACTCAGCGTTCCGAAGTCAGTACAAATAATACCTGATCTCCCAGAATGCTCTTGGAGGAGAGTTACGCACAGCTAAAAAGCTAAGCATTACCAGAAGGGCGTGGCTACATACCAATATACAGCAATACACAGTGGGTTGCAAAAGTATTCGGCCCCCTTGAAGTTTTCCACATTTTGTCCCATTACTGCCACAAACATGAATCAATTTTATTGGAATTCCACATGAAAGACCAATACAAAGTGGTGTACATGTGAGAAGTGGAACAAAAATCATACATGATTCCAAACATTTTTTACAAATCAATAACTGCAAAGTGGGGTGTGCGTAATTATTCAGCCCCCTTTGGTCTGAGTGCAGTCAGTTGCCCATAGACATTGCCTGATGAGTGCTAATGACTAAATAGAGTGCACCTGTGTGTAATCTAGTGTCAGTACAAATACAGCTGCTCTGTGATGGCCTCAGAGGTTGTCTAAGAGAATCTTGGGAGCAACAACACCATGAAGTCCAAAGAACACCCCAGACAGGTCAGGGATAAAGTTATTGAGAAATTTGAAGCAGGCTTAGGCTACAAAAAGATTTCCAAAGCCTTGAACATCCCACGGAGCACTGTTCAAGCGATCATTCAGAAATGGAAGGAGTATGGCACAACTGTAAACCTACCAAGACAAGGCCGTCCACCTAAACTCACAGGCCTCACAGAAATCTACAGCTCAGGTGGGAGACTCTGTCCATAGGACAACTATTAGTCATGCACTGCACAAAGTTGGCCTTTATGGAAGAGTGGCAAGAAGAAAGGTATTGTTAACAGAAAGCATAAGAAGTCCCGTTTGCAGTTCGCCACAAGCCATGTGGGGGACACAGCAACCATGTGGAAGAAGGTGCTCTGGTCAGATGAGACCAAGATGGATTTTTTTGGCCAAAATGCAAAACGCTATGTGTGGCGGAAAACTAACACTGCACATCACTCTGAACACACCATCTCCACTGTGAAAAATAGTGTTGGCAGCATCATGCTCGGGGGGTGCTTCTCTTCAGCAGCGACAGGGAAGCTGGTCAGAGTTGATGGGAAGATGGATGGAGCCAAATACAGGGAAAACCTCTTGGAGTCTGCAAAAGACTTGAGACTGGGGTGGAGGTTCACCTTCCAGCAGGACAATGACCCTAAACATAAAGCCAGGGCAACAATGGAATGGTTTAAAACAAAACATATCCATGTGTTAGAATGGCCCAGTCAAAGTCCAGATCTAAATCCAGTCGAGAATCTGTGGCAAGATCTGAAAACTGCTGTTCACAAACGCTGTCCATCTAACCTGACTGAGCTGGAGCTGTTTTGTAAAGAAGAATGGGCAAGGATTTCAGTCTCTAGAAGTGCAAAGCTGGTAGAGACATACCCTAAAAGACTGGCAGCTGTAATTGCAGCAAAAGGTGGTTCTACAAAGTATTGACTCAGGGGGGCTGAATAATTACGCACACCCCACTTTGCAGTTATTTATTTGTAAAAAAATGTTTGGAATGATGTAGGATTTTCGATCCACTTCTCACATGTTCACCACTTTGTATTGGTCTTATATGTGGTATTCCAATAAAATTGATGCATGTTTGTGGCAGTAATGTGACAAAATGTGGAAAACTTCAAGGGGGCCGAATACTTTTGCAACCCACTGTATAGAAATAGGAAGTTTTTCTGATACTGAAACTAGAATAATTTCTGTCAAAGTGGATATCCTGAATAATGTACTGCATTCTACTCACTACAGTGTTATCGGAATATAGAGGAGTCAAAAGAATAAAAGTAACTAAAAAAAGTTTGAAAATAGAGTAGGCAGTGGTGGACTTACCTCCTCCAAGCAGACACAAGATAATATTGATGTGATATCAATGAGCAGTTTATTTATACACTCCACAAGATCATACAACACGTTTTGCAGAAATGACCCCGCTTCTTCAGGCAATAAGGATGGAGCATATACAAAAAGGTCTGTAACTAAGCTAAGCACCTCTGTAGAGATAGAGACATGAAGCGCTTAGCTGAGTTACAGAGCTGTTTGTATATGCTCCGTCCTTATTGCCTGAAGAAGTGGTGTCAATCCTGCGAAATGCGTTGTATGATCTTGTGGAGTGTATAAATAAACTGCTCATTGATATTGCATCAATATTATCTTGTGTCTGCTTGGAGGAGGCAAGTCCACCACTGCCTACTCTGTTTTTAAACTTTTTAGATACTTTTATTCTTTTGGCGCCTCTGTATACCTATAACATTGTACAGTCCACTCTTGGTGGAGGGGTATGTTTTTTTCCCCATTTTCTCCTATCTACAGAGAGCGACTTCTTAACCCTGAGTGGGGTCAGGTCTAATCTCTCCACCTGCCTATACAGTGGTGGTCTGAGAGGCGACCGTGACTTGTGAGTATATTGTATTTACTCTATCCTCTCTTCCTCTACCACCAGTATATACTACACCAATTTGGGTGTGTCCCTCTTTTGTTCTATGTCACTACAGGGCCTCTTTAATTCTCCGGGTTAGCCAGGTTTTAGGTCATGATATCCCGCTAGAGATGTATGCAGATCTCAGGAGATGCAGTGAATCTGGCACATAGGCTCTGTGTGCCGAGTAGCCGGGCGGTGTGACCGCTCTGTGTCCTGTACCTGCCTCCCGGCATAGGCTCTGTGTGCCGAGTAGCCGGGCGGTGTGACCGCTCGGTGTCCTGTACCTGCCTCCCGGCATAGGCTCTGTGTGCCGAGTAGCAGGTCGGTGTGACCACTCGGTGTCCTGTACCTGCCTCCCGGCATAGGCTCTGTGTGCCGAGTAGCAGGTCGGTGTGACCGCTCGGTGTCCTGTACCTGCCTCCCGGCATAGGCTCTGTGTGCCGAGTAGCAGGTCGGTGTGACCACTCGGTGTCCTGTACCTGCCTCCCGGCATAGGCTCTGTGTGCCGAGTAGCAGGTCGGTGTGACCGCTCGGTGTCCTGTACCTGCCTCCCGGCATAGGCTCTGTGTGCCGAGTAGCAGGTCGGTGTGACCGCTCGGTGTCCTGTACCTGCCTCCCGGCATAGGCTCTGTGTGCCGAGTAGCCGGGCTGTGTGACCGCTCGGTGTCCTGTACCTGCCTCCCGGCATAGGCTCTGTGTGCCGAGTAGCAGGTCGGTGTGACCGCTCGGTGTCCTGTACCTGCCTCCCGGCATAGGCTCTGTGTGCCGAGTAGCAGGTCGGTGTAACCGCTCGGTGTCCTGTACCTGCCTCCCGGCATTCCAGTGGGATCAATTATCAGCCCTGTGCACTGTATTCCCCAATCATCCTCTGCTCTGAAAAACAGCCGCTTGTCAGGTTGTGTGGATGTCTTGTGCTTCAGCCTGCTCCTGTCTGGGTTTAATGATCACATCCTCACCTGTAGGGGAGTCACATGTCTCCCGCCAGCCCTCAGTCCCTGGGGCTACCTACAGAGCTAGATGTTAACCCCTTGTGCCTTCCTCCATGACACTGACCCTCACAGCATATCGAGCATAGGACAGTCTCCCTTTACTATACTTAAACCTCCCTGGCGGTATGATTCCTTCTGATTTTAGGGTCTAAACCATTTTTTTTCATGTGTTTTTAGACCCTAAAAGCATGAAAAAAAATCATAGGCCGTGAGAGTGTGCAGCAGCCCAGCACTTACACACCTCCCTGGGGACCAACACTGCAGTTTTCCATCCTTCCTCTGGGTGGTGCTGTAGCCCTATAGTGAGATTTCTGGCTGTCGTCATGACGACAGACAGCGATCTCACCAGGGGTAAGCAGAGCCTCGGAGGAGAGGAAGAAGAATGGCGGCCGATGTCGGGATCCCCCGGAAGGTGAGTTGAAACGCCCGCTGCACGCATTGCTCTGCATAGAACCTCCAGCGGCTACCCCGAGTGTTGGTTGGGGTTACCGCTCTGAGCTGTGGTTTTCTGCCCTGACTGTAGCTCGGGGTTACCGCCAAGGAGGTTAAAGGGAACCCGAGGTGTTAGTGATGAGGAGGCTGCCATATTTATTTCGTCTTAAACAATACCAGTTGCCTGGCAGCCATGCTGATCTATTTGGCTGCAGTAGTGTCTGAATCACACCAGGAACAAGCATGCGGCTAATCTTGTCAGTTCTGATAATAATGTCGGAAACACCTGATCTGCTGCATGCTTATTCAGGGGCTATGGCTGAAAGTATTAGAGGCAGAGGATCAGCAGGATAGCTTGTTATCCTCTGCCTCTAATCCAGTCTAGGGCAAATCCGATATGTTTTTGCAAATAGATGAAAAACAGAGGCGCCAACAAGAATAAAATAGTTAAAATCAGTTTAAAAAGGGGGAAGTTGGTGGACTCGCCTCCCTCGTGGGCAAAAACCAGACAATGACAAGTTACTATGATTTACAGTAACATTTATTAAGAAGCTCGAAGTATGCAACGCGTTTTACGGGTCACTATCCCGCTTCATCAGGCAATAGGTTTGAAGAACACAATATCTGGTCTGTAGCGTGGCCGAGCTCCGTCTGACGTTAGCACCGGGTCCCGGCTTGATGACGTCATCAAGCCATGACCCAGAACTGAGCGGCAGTAGGAGCAGAGATGCTGGCCAGAGTGGAGGGGTCCGCTGCAGCTCATCGCTGGAGCCTGGAAGGTGAGTGATTGCTGCTGACAAGGGGGGACACCTGGCCACTCAGGGGGGAGACAGCCCAGCGAGATCCTGCAGGGATCCGGCTGCCTGACCCTCCAAACGCGCCCCCCCCTCCCGTCTGCAAAAATGCCTGGTCCTGAAAGGGGCTTAGGCGGCCGGTCCTGAAAGGGTTAATAAATGTTACTGTAAATCATAGTAACTTGTCATTGTCTGGTTTTTGCCCACGAGGGAGGTGAGTCCACCAACTTCCCCCTTTTTAAACTGATTTTAACTATTTTATTCTTGTTGGCGCCTCTGTTTTTCATCTATTTGCAATTGATCTAGTCCACCCTTGGTGGAGGGGTGTATCCTCATATCTCCTGTCTACAGGGAGCGACTTCTTATTACCTGAGTGGGGTCAGGTTATAATTCTCCCCACCTGCCTGTCCAGTGGTTGCCTTTGCGGTGACCCTTGCTTGTGAGTATAACTACTATATTACTTATACTATACCGATACTATCTGAAATACTGCACTATATTGGGCTCTCGGGTTTCATTTGTGTCTTTTCCAAGCCCCCTCCGTATGTTTTGGGATGTGGGAGGAAACCGGAGTGCCCAGAGGAAATCCACGCCGACACGGGAGAACATGAAACACAAACTCCTTCAGTGTTCTCCCCAGAAATTTTTGCCAGCCGGGTGGCATGAAAAAGTAGCTGGGTGGGGCGAGATGAGAGAATGCAGGGCCTGCGCTTCTCTGCACAACTCTGCTTACAGCAGAGAAGGAGGAGGGCCAGTGACAGCCGGGTGGTCACCAAAACTAGCCGGGTGGAGCACCTGGCTAAAAGAGCCTGGGGAGAACACTGTCCTTACAGATAGTGCCCTGGCTGGGATTCGGACCAGGGACCCCTCACTGCAATGCGAGAGTGCTGTCCGCTATGCCATTGTGCTGCCCACGGATTTGCAAATTATATCAATCTTACCTTGAAACAATGTTTGTTTAACCAGAGGAAGCGGGTGAAGGCCCGCAAAATGCGTTGTCTGGGTGTTTTTGAATACATTATTTTGTATCTAATATCAGCCCTCGTCTTGGGTTAAGTTTTTTTTTTTTTGCCTTTTAAGCTGTTTTTAATCATTTTACACATCCTTTGGGCCTCTTTCCGCCCAGTATTACATCTTCTGGATGTACACTGACCTGCACTTTCATCTGCAGTTTTAAGTCGGTGTACAGCAGATGCCATAATTTCCTCTCTATGGAGTATAAACAAACTGGCATTCTTGTGGATCGTACATATTCTGTAATTTTCAGCCTCAAGTACTCCAAAATAGGCAGGATCACAATTCTGCAAGAGAACTCCCTCAAAGTGGCCCTGAACTCTTGCACAGGACAAAAGGAAAACAGAGGAATGCACCCCGTATGTATTTAGAGAGTTTAGCCTGTCTAATCCCCCCTTATCTGTGACTAATCACCACTGTAATTTGATATCTGAGCTATGTCAGCTGGCTGCCTCGGCAAAGCAGCTAATTTGTGAACACAGGATGTTAACCCTATGTCTGCTTCCATGAAAGCAGAAAGTAGACACACTGCAGATTTATTGCAGGATTCGTATCAGCTGTAACAAAGAACTGTTTTTCTTTAATGGTTTTTATGCTGTTGCTTATCTTTTAGAGCCCAGAGGAAGTTCTGAGTTCAGGTCGGCGCTAACGATGATGTCATTCCTCTTTTAAAAGTTTCACTATTCCAGCTCTGCTGACTCGTTTGTCTCCTGGGTGTTGTGCGCGGAGTAAAATGAGCCATCAGAATAATTTATTTCATGTTTACTCCGCATTTAGAAGACGCTTAGCCCTAATGATCATTCAATGGCGTGCCATTTATTTTCTGCCGTTCCCAGCAAAAGAATCATTATTTTCGGGCCGCAGATCTCGCCGGATGCAAATTCAGGCAACGCCGGTCTGTGAGGATAATCTCGGAAGTTGGTAACACAGCCTGGTAAATAGAAGATGTTGCTAAGGGGGGAGGGCATCAAATATACTCAAGAAAAGGGACAAAAGAGTGACTTTATGAGTAACCGCAATGATCTGCTCTGCTGTCTGCACAGGCAGGCAGCTTTTTGACCATTTTTCAGGTCTGAATGCTGCAGGTCCCTGGAAAGGAGACCTGTCTTCACTCTGCAACTTTCAGATATGCTGTTCTGGTGAGGGATTTGCATCCACTTGTCATGCAAATTGCTTAGCTACTTCCTTTGAAGGCTTGCAGTATAAATACCATTTCCTCCCAGAATTCCCTGCTGGTCATAAAGGTTTGGTTCCGCTGGACTTGCCTTGAGTTTCAGCCCCTCTGCTGATTGTTGGCGAAGATTCTAGTGTAGTTAATTATTGGGGAGTGCATGTTGCATTCTCTATAGTGCAGTCAGGCTTTGTATTATTTGTACTGTTTATTCCTGTGCTGTTTTTGTCTGGTCCCTGCGATTGTACTGTCGCCTGCGGCGGCTGGCAGTAAATCGTTTGATTTAGTTCCTAGACCGCATTCGCCCTGGCAGTAGAGGCGGTGGATCTCCTTTGTCTGTCTTGGAGTATAACCTTAGCTGCGGTTGCTACTGGTTACTCCTTTAGTCTGTCTTGTCCAGCACAAACGCTTGCTGTTGTCTGGTGGGAGGCAACCGATTACCAAGCGTTCGTGTTATTTGTCTGTCATCTTTGTCAGGTTTATGTGTTAGTTAGGGTTGGTACGTTTTGTCACTGTTGCGCTTTTCGTGCGGTGACCGTACCGGGCACGCGCTTTGTCGCTATTGCGCTTTTCGTGTGGTGACCGCGTGTAGCTAGTCCTGTTTGCTTCTTCGTGTTGGATTACAGTTTGTTATTGGTTCTGTCTTTATCCTTCCTATGCTCTGTCTTTACTCAGTCTTGTGTCACTGTTAGCAATCGCCATTCTTGCGATTGCTTTCTCGCTTGGTCTTCGCTGTTGTGTGTCCACCGTCGCCCGGTGGCGACTAGATTGTTGGACATACATACATTCTGTCTCTGTGCTCACTCTCTCTCTCTCGAGAGAGAGGCTATCTTGCCCTGTATAGCTTCACCTCGTACAATTCTCAGCTGGCATCTGTGGCAGTGCAGAGGGTTTATTCCTCTGCACTCCACAGCTCCATCTGCCGGTAGGAATTCCTCTCTACAGGTGCATTGCACCAAAGCTGGGTTCTGTTATTTAAGCGTTTGTGGAGGGTTTCCGCAGTGTCAGCGCACATTTTGTGCGCTGACCACGGAGATAATTCCTCATTCGTTACAGTAACTTTAAAGAGAGCCCGAGGTGGGCTCAAAAAGAAAAAAAAAGTAGGCTACCTGATCTGCAGGGCTAAGCGGATCAGGTAGGCGCAAAAAACCACAGTTACCCGCCGCTCCTGTGGGCCGCAATGGCCCACTTTCACTTTGCTGACCTCTGGGTCACAACGCTGCACTGAGTGTGTGTCTCTCATAGCGTACAGGGAGGCGGGGCAGCAGCAGGAGGCGCGGCCAGGGGAGAGAGCTGCCCAATGGCAGCTCTGGTATCCCCGTGGGAACGCCCTTGGCGGGGGTTTTGAGCAGGGAATTCCTCTCCTTTGTGTTTACCTCTGAGATGGCGACAAATAATGTTGCCAATCTCTGGGTGCTATAGTGTGTGTGGGGGGGGGGGGTGTTCTAGAGCGGCATTGTGGAGACACTGAAGTATGTCATGAGGCAGAGAACACGTCTCTGTGTCCCATCTACCCCTCAAGGACCCACCTCGCGTTCTATTTAACCCAGGATTGAGCTTTATCCTAATCAGCTGCTGATACCCCATTTCTCATAAGAAATTATCTTTTCTCAAATAGATCATCAGGAGGGTCTCTATGGCTGATATTGTGGTGAAACCCCTCCCACAGTGTGATGTCAGAGCCATAGTCCTGACAGTTTGCTGTCTGTAAACCTCATTGCATTGTGGGAAATAATGACTGTTTTCAACTGCCAAGCAAGCAGTATCTCTCTTTGTGCATATATACATAAAAAAACCCCCAAACTTTTAGCCTATCACATTATTAGTGGGTGTGCTTATAGATAATTGCAGTTGGTGTTGTTTTTTTTCCCATGTGTGCCCGCAGTGAAGATGATGACCTGCAGGCTCAAACAACATGAACGAATGACATGGCGAATATCAAGCACACTGGTTCCCCTTATCTCTCACACTGCCATTCTTCCCCCTGGCCAGTATCATTGCTGGTTTGGGGTCAACCCTTACCATCTAACTGTCCAAAAGGCAGGTCTATTTTCCTCATGGGGTCCTGCTATTTGAAGCGTGACCATTGGCAGTATGGCTCATGTCCTGCTGGAGGAGATGGGGTGACTTGTGCTGTGACTAAAGCTTTATACACATGCTAGTTTGTTCACAGCAGAAGTACTCTTCCAAGAATCTAGCATATGTAGTAGTCCCTAACCGCCCTCAATGCCTCGACCAGCAGACTGCGGGGGCCGGATCAACAAGCCGTCAACAACCTGGAGACTAGTAGCACGTCTCTATTGGAGGGGTTAAAGCGGATCCGAGATGAAAAACTAACTATAACAAGTAACTTGTCTCTATATCTTATCTAAAGTTTAGATAGTTTACACAGCAAATCTAGCTGCAAACAGCTTTAATAGAATATGATTATTTCTTCCTGTGATACAATGACAGTAGCCATGTTGTTTGTAAACATTACACAGAGGCAGGCTTATCTGCATCTTTAGCAAAAAAAATCCTAATCCCCCCTCCCCCCCCTCCCCTCTGCCTCTGAAATCTCTGGCTAGTAATACCTCCCCCTCCTCCTGCCCAGACTGAGCTCCCATGAGCCCTTGCTACTGTCTGAAAGTGCCTTGGCTCTCTGAAAACCTGTGGGCGTGGCTTGTTTAGTTTATAGGGAATTAGAGTATGAAAACAAAAACAAAAAGTATTTGGCTTGAGGAATGCCCTATAAACAATAGGAAAGGAACACAATTATGCGATGAGTAAAAGTTCATCTCGGATCCACTTTAAATCCCGATTCCTCTATGGCAATATGCCACATTCTTGCATACAAGGCTTAAAGAGAACCAGAGCTGAAGAAGGGAAAAGCTTTTGTACATACCTGGGGCTTCCTCCAGCCCCATAAGCCTGGATCGCTCCCACGCCGCCGTCCTCCGCTGCCTGTATCCGCCGGTACCGGGTCCCGTACTTTCGGCCAGTCGGCGGAAGCACGCGGCCAATTTTCCACATCACTCTTGCTCTTTCCTTATCCTTACGCGTGTGGCGTCCTACTGTGCAGCCGCATGCGTAAGGGTATGGAGGGAGCCCCTGTGCATGTGGAAAATTGGTCGCGTCCGCCGGAAGTGACGGGACCTGGTACCGCCGATAGAGGAAGCGGAGGATGGCGGCGTGGGAGCGATCCAGGCGTATGGGGCTGGAGGAAGCCCCAGGTATGTATAAAAGCTCTTCCTATTTTTTACTGTCCTTCCTCTCTGGTTCCCTTTTTAAAGGGGTTCTGTGGAGTTTTAAAAAAGCACAAACAGACACTTACCTATGGCTATCTGCTCCCTGTAGCTGTCATTTCCCATGCCGTCCTCCTCCGATCACTTGTTCCCCGCCGCTGGCACTAGTCAATTATTCGTCTAAAAAGACGAATAATGCGTGCTCCCGCTCGCACGCGGGAGCGAGAACGTCCACGGCCCCGCTGCCGCTGTCTTGCTGAAGGGATGATTAGACCAGGACTGGCGGCAGGGAACGGAGGATTGTAGGAGGATGGTGCGGGACATGACAGCTACAGGGCGGCGATAGGAGCCCCAGGTAAGTGTCTGTGTGTGTGTGTTTTTTTTTCTTTTAATCCAGAGAACTCTTTTAAAGCGGACCTGAACTCAGAACGTCCTCTCTGCTCTAAAAGATACACAACAGCATAATGACCTTTAAACAGAAAACATTTCTTTGTTACAGCTGATACAAATCCTAAACTAAATCTGCACAGTTTCTACTACCTGATTCATGGAAGCAGACATATTGTTTTCAGCCTGTACTTTCAAATGGGCGTATCTGCTTATCTGCCATAGGTAGTCATGTGACACAAGGCAGAGATCAGATTACAACTTGTAATTAGACACAAATGAGGGGGAATTACACAGGCTAAACTCTTTAAATACATACAGGGTGCATTTCTGTTATTACATACGTAGTTATTTTGGTTGAAAAAAGACATACGTCCATCGAGTTCAACCAGTACAAAGTACAACTCCAGCCTGCTCCCTCACATATCCCTGTTGATCCAGAGGAAGGCGAAAAACCCTTTACAGGGCATGGTCCAATTAGCCCCTAAAGGGAAAAATTCCTTCCCGACTCCAGATGGCAATCAGATAAAATCCCTGGATCAACATCATCATTAGGCATTACCTAGTCATTGTAGCCATGGATGTCTTTCATCGCAAGGAAAGCTTCTAAGCCCCCTTTAAATGCAGGTATAGAGTTTGCCATAACGACTTCCTGTGGCAATGCATTCCACATCTTAATCACTCTTAGGGCGCGATTCCACTAGAGCGGCGCGCGTCTGCGAGAGGCGAGACGGCTCCTCCGGGTCTGCGGGAAAAGCAGACGAATCCCATCAGCCGTGCCATGCACGGCTATGGGATCCGCAGCCTCCCGCGCCGATTAGGATGGAAAAGCCGGCCGAATCGCTAGCGGTAGCGATTCAGCCAGCGTTACCATTGCACCCTATGGCAGAGTTTCCCTGCACTATTCGCCTGCAGGGAAACTCTGCGGATTCGCGGCGGTTTCCGCTCAAGTGGAAACGCGCTTTTTCTGTAAAGAACCTTTTCCTAAATAAATGGCTAAAAATGTTATGTTTTCCTTGTGTCCTGTGCAAGAGTTCAGGTCCACTTTAAAGGAACTCTTAAAAGTAATGGCGTTTCTATAAACAGAATGCATGAAGGTGGTAACAAGGCCAAAGCATATATTAGCACGGTTCAGTGTTTGATGTACCCTATAGACGGTGTCCCCTGAAGACTCTGATGGCAACGGATAGTGGAATAGTCCATGTTCACAGGTGCGGCCTCTGAGTTAGGAATATACTGCAGTATTCCATATTCATCCTTCCCCCACACTTGAGCGCATTTTGCAGTAGCAATAAGTTGTGTGTTAGGAGCGAGAGACAACCACTCTCGCTCCCATCCTGACCGGCCAATAGTGTCTCTCCCTCCTCTCACTTCTGTTGTGCACAGCCGCCGCGTCATCCCACTGAAGCCGGGAGCCAAATGTTTTCAATGTTGGTGGGCCAGGCGGTGCATACCTGCAAGCATTCTGTGAGTGTGTGGCGGCTGCACAGTGCTAATATATGCTTTGTCTTGGTTACCACATCCATGTATCCTGTTTATAGAAATGTCATTACTTTGATAGTGTTCCTTTAAACTTTATAGTGTACCTGATACCACGAAAAAAAAATACATACCTGGGGCTTCCTTCAGGCTCATCAGTCCCTCGCCATCTTCCTGGTTGCTCCACTAGGTGGCCTGGTAATTCAGGCCGTCGGGGCCAGTCGGCGCGGGTGCAGAATGATCCCAGCGATGGTAGCGCTATGGGGCGCTTGCATGTCTGAGCCGCGCATGTGCAGTCCCCCTCCACTTGATGAATTAGTGGAGAATCCAGGCGGTGGAGGCGGACGGCAAGGGAGCGATCAGCCTGAAGGGGGCTGAAGGAAGCCCCAGGTATGTCTATAGGGCCCCCTAGAACGCCATTGTCTGGTATACAGGTGCAACTGCTATTGACAAGTACAAACTCCAAAGAGTGATTAGCGCCACGGAAATTTTCAGCCTCATTTTCCCTGCCATGGCTGGACCCCCTCCATACTGCCAGAATGAGGACGAGGGCCACCAGGATTTCACACGACTCCTCCCACCCAGGCAGCCCCTCTTTCAAGCTCCTCCCATTGGCCCATAGACGACCATCCCCTCCAGAACCACTAGGTGTAGCCCCAAGCAGTCCTCGTGCTGCACTCCAGTCCTCCCGCCAGGTCTGCCTTCCTGCAGCACTCTAGCCCCTTACTTGGCAAATAAAGGTGATTCTAATGATAGACAATAGAAGTATGTAGTATGACCTGACAGACGTGCGGTAAAAAAAATGGGCGCAGAAGCCCTTGTGGATAAAAGGGCGCCGCCCTAGCCGCCTATGATAAAAGCCGCATCTAGATAAAGCTGCATTTATCAGCATAAGATGGAAACTTGGGTGCATGGTGGCGGCTGCTTGAGCATGCTTTAGGGCGCCCAATTTGAGCTACTTCCCCGCAAATCGCAGCTACTGCAAAGCCGCGATATGCAGCTATAAAGGTAAATTTGGGCTCTCTGTGGCACCCGATTACCGGCAAGAGGGGCCATTTGTTGCGGACAGGCTTGCAGAAAAAAAAAATGGCTAGCAGATAACTACACTGTGGCATTGCCACCCGCTATGCAAATTGCCCCTCTTGCCGGCAATCGGGTGCCTATCACGGCGGTGGGGTGGGGGGTGTTTTAGCTTAAGGAGGATGATTTAGGTTTAGATGCCACCGGGGGGAAGGGGGGAGAGTAAGGGTTAGAAACCTCCGAAGGGGAGGGGGTTTGTAAGGGTTAGACCCCACCAGGGGGCTTTTAAAGGTTAGGCACCATCAAGGTGGGGGGTCTTAGGGTTAGGCACCACCAGGGTGGATTTAGGGTTAGGCATCTCTGGGGGGGGGGGGATGGGGCGGGTCTTGGGTTATGCACCACCAGGGGGTGGGATTCTTAGTGTTAGGCACCACCACATAAGTGTCCTGTGTGAGAGAACGGTTAGATCCAGCTGTGGCTGGAAGGTGTAATGGTTAAGGGCTCTGCCTCTGACACAGGAGACCAGGGTTCAAATCTCGGCTCTGCCTGTTCAGTAAGCTAGCACCTATTCAGTAGGAGACCTTAGGCAAGACTCCCTAACACTGCTACTGCCTATAGAGCGCTTCCTTGTGGCTGCAGCTCTGGCGCTTTGAGTCCGCCAGGAGAAAGGCACGATATAAATTTTCTGTGTTTGTTATTTTTGTTTTAGATTAAGCCATAATCAAATATTGGTAAAACTTACTGATATTTTACTATCAAAAGTCACTAGTACAATATCGCTAACCTCAGCGATATTTTACTAGTGGCAATCCCCTGTTCCCTTTTTCCAGGCGCCTCTATTTTATGTATGCACAGACGTGTTCTGAGTTCCTCTGCTTCATCGGAGACAGTGCTTTGGCCTCTGATGAAGCAGGGTGAACAAGCAAAACAGGTCAGGGCGTACCGCATACCCCTGTTTGTGGAAGATGTTAAATAAATTTGTGCTCCAAAAAATTGAGACTGGTGCCCGGATTGTATTCTTCTTTATGGCTGACTGTGCCTCTTTCCCTACAGATGTGTGTTGTTTTTCAATATGCTTATTCATCCCCGGGGTTCCCCTTTAATTCCGCAGGCGTTTGGCGTATCCAGGGTTAAAAAGTCGTCCCTGGCAGCCAGGCTTTTCTCGGCTATTTAATAACACAGAGACTTTATTAATTTAGGGCTTAGTATGCCGGGGAAGATAGCGGAACGCTTCCAAACGTAATTAAAACGGGTCATTATTACAGCGCTCCGAAGAGGCTCAATTATGCCCCTATATCGTGCCAGGCGGGATCCGCGGCTGCCAGTCACTCTGTCACCGCCGATGGCTTCCTCGCTTATTAATGCAGATCCTACGGCTTGCTTATGAAATTACCATGCAGTCGCAGCTTCCTGCAATTATCCTGCGAGTGCCACTCACGGAACGGCGATGGATGGGTGGCTGCTGCAGGTTAAAGGGGACCTGTCAGCAGACACATGGGAGCTGCCCCTGCAGACTTCTGTTTGTGAAAGATTTGGGCTTCAGGGCAGAACGGGCATGCATCTGATGCAGTATCAGTAGCCGCTATGCATGCTTGTGCCGTGCCATTCATTTACTGAGAACGGAAGCAAGGAAGACAGTCCTAGAGCTTGTACCTTTAAAATTAAATTGACAGTGGCAGCTGATATCTATCTGTTCTGACAGGCTCCTTTTAAAAGTCTACATATTAGTTCTGTCACTGGTCTCTAGTGAATGGATAGGCTGTATTGTCAGTCATGTCACTGGTTTCTAGCGAATGGATAGGCTGCATTCTCGGTGATGTCACTGGTCTCTAGTGAATAGAGAGGCTGCATTCTCAGTGATGTCACTGGTTTCTAGTGACTGCATAGGCTGCATCCTCAGTGATGTCACTGGTCTCTAGTGAATGGATAGGCCGCATTCTCAGTGATGTCACTGGTCTCTAGTGAATGGATAGGCTGTATTCTCAGTGATGTCACTGGTCTCTAGTGAATGGATAGGCTGCATTCTCAGTGATGTCACTGGTCTCTAGTGAATGGATAGGCTGCATTCTCAGTGATGTCACTGGTCTCTAGTGACTGGATAGGCTGCATCCTCAGTGATGTCACTGGTCTCTAGTGAATGGATAGGCTGCATTCTCAGTGATGTCACTGGTCTCTAGTGAGTGGATAGGCTGCATCCTCAGTGATGTCACTGGTCTCTAGTGAATGGATATGCTGTACTCCTAGTGATGTAATTAGTCTGTGGTTCATGGGCTAATTGGTGCCTCCCTGGGGATAGATCCATTACAGAGATCTCTGTAGCACTTCCTATTGTTTGTTTTAATCACCCTCTCAATCTGCATTTTAATGTAATTGTATTCAGCCAATTATTTCACCTACAAGGCAGAAAAGACTTTTTAATGTCTCTTTTTGTTATGTATCAGTGTAGATGTCTTGTTGTCAAGGAGACACAAACCTAACTGCTCTAGTTTCCGTGCACAGCAGCAGCGCTGGCAGAAGGCGTCATTGCAGGACGTGTCCACACGGTGGCAGCATATGTACAGTAGTTGTCGATGGCCATGGCGCGCAGTGTCGAGCGTTACCTCACAATTCATTGCAGACAGAGTTAGTGTTGGTTGGTGCCAAGGATGAAAATAAATGATTATTTCTCTGTCACATTCTCTGGGCAGCCAAGTCCCTGTTGGGGTTTTGGTGCAGAAGAGATTTCCGTGGAGAGATGATTAAATTCCTAGCTCAATGGACATGATAGATCGCCCTAGTAACCTGCCAGGGTATGCGGAAAATTAAACCGCCCGTCCACCCCAAATTTGATATTTCAATTTTTGGTAGCTGCTGCCGGATGTAAAACCTGTTGGTGCTCACAGCTACAAAGTACTGTATGCCTTGTTGGGATCCTACTTTACTGAGAAACCCGACTTTTATTTTTCCTTTCCAGTGCCACGATTTCGCCACTATCCGATAGGTGTAGAGCGTGATTGCGTTTGCAATTTCCTGACAGGAGAAAGAATAAAACCGAGTGGGAAAACATTTTAACCCGCAGGTGTTTTCAGCTTAAAGTCAATGGGAACTGTTAAAAAAAAATCAGCCAGATACTTACCTAAGGGCCCGTTCTCACCCGAGCGGGAATCGTGCGATTCCCGCTCACGGCAAATCGCTAGCGGTTCTGCAAGAACCGCTACACAATGTAGCGAGTGGCAGTGTTCTCACTGCCGCGGTTGCAGTTAGCGATAACCGCAACCGCGCTGCATGCAGCGGTTTGCCGGCGCTGAGCGTTTCGCGATTTGCAATCGTGATTAGCGTGCACAGCACGCTAAACGCGATCGCTCCAAAACCGCCGCAGTGTCCAGTGATTTTTCCGCGCTAATTGCAGGAAAATCACTCCCGCAAAACGCCGGCGGTAATCGCCGGCGTTCTGCGGTTCTAAGTGTGAACGGGCTCTAAGGAGAGGGTAAAGGGGAAAGAGGCGCCCAGAGGAGATAAAATGTGTTACAAACAAATAAAATGAAAAAAGTGAGGTGACTTACCTCAATGAAGACAAATTCACATGTTAATAGAATTTTATTGCACTGGCAATGCATTTCGTGGGTACACACCCACTTCCTCAGGCCAAATAGCAGTGCCTAATAATGCTTGTAGCCACAAATAATGCACCTTATTTGTGGCTACAAGCACTATTAGGCACTTCTGTGTGGCCTGAGGAAGTGGGTATGCACCCTCGAAACGCGTTGCCAGTGCAATAAAATTTTAGTAATACGTGATTTTGTCTTCATTGAGGTAAGTCACCTCACTTTTTTCATTTTATTTGTTTTCAACACATTTTATCTTCTCTGGGCGCCTCTTCCCCCTTTACCTTGTGCCTTCACCCTCCTTTCGGCGGGAGATCAACCCTCTTTGACCAGTTTAGGTCATTTGAGGTTTGCCTTTTACCAACAGTGCGACCATCGCCTGCTCTGTCTGGTCACCCGAGTGGAGTCGGGGTTATACATCTCCACCTGCTTCTAGTGGTCGGTTGCCCTTCTGCAACCCACCTTTGTGAGTATAATACATCCGCATATTTTACATACTTCTGGTACTGTGACATACTGCACCATTCGGGCTCCTCTTGTCTCTGTGTTTTTGTTTTGAAAACTATGGGAGAGTGTGGGTAGTAAGGAGTTAATTGTAATGGGGATTTATGTATTTGTATGTAACGTAATGCATGTAGGGTGTAGTTTTACTATTTGGCCACTAGATGTCCCCCACCCTATTTCTAGTGTTTACTGTTTACTGCATGCAGGCTTTACAGGAAGTAATGTGTGTATGTTTTACTTTTATTTTTCATAATGACCAGGCACTGATCTGTGTACTAACAGGCGGCGAAAGGAGCACACAAAACGGTGACGTGGCGAGGTACGTATATCTACGCCCCTTGAACGGTAACAGTCCTCCCTCGGGGCATAGATATACTATCTCAAATCCATTAAGTAGTTAATTTATTCTTTACAAAAGCACTTCCTGGAAAGCATCTATACAAAGATGCTGGCCGCCTCCCTACCTGTTTGCACACTATCTGGCAGCTGGACGGAGCCACTGCCGCTCACTAAGTGCCTTTGAAAATAAAAAAAACCCTGGGAATCCCCCATGAGGAGATGGGCTAGTCCAAAACCTGTCGGTTCTGTCAGATTTCTACTACCTTCTGTAAGTGACAGCAACATAGGAAAAAAGTCATTTATAGCATGTTTCACTCTAGGAGAAATGTACTTCTTATTTATGTGATTTCATGTATTTTACATTTTACAGTCTTTCGCGATAGTGGTTCTTTAAAGAGAAACTCCGACCAAGAATTGAACTTTATTCCAATCAGTAGCTGATACCCCCTTTTACATGAGAAATCTATTCCTTTTTACAAACAGACCATGAGGGGGCGCTGTATGACTGATATTGTGGTGAAACCCCTCCCAGAAGAAGCTCTGAGTACCAAGGTACTTCTGGCAGTTTCCTGTCTGTGAACCTTGTTAAATTGTGGGAAATAGCTGTTTACAGCTGTTTCCAACTACCAAAACAGCAAGCAGCAGCTACATCACCTGCCAGCAGTAAAAATGTCACCATGTGATAAATGTCAGAATATAAATCAGGGATTTAAAATATTTTACTAGTACACTGTAGTAAACAAACGTCGTCCGGCACTCAAATGCTTACTCTTGGGGGTTTGAGGGCTCCGCTCAAAAAGCACCTGTCGCATGTATAACTTATTGTTACTCATAAAAATCCCCACCACTCTTGAATAAGGACCTTCACATAGGCTCACAGTCCAATATAGGAGGCGTGCAGCAAGTAGAGTCAGTGCAGAGCACAACAAAACGCTTAACACATGTGAAGGAAAAGTACTGTGCACCTGTCTCCTTGTTTGATCTGCCGTTTATTATTATTATTTACGTGAGCAAACGCCTGAGCGGCGTGAAACGGCTGTAGTGCCGTCCTATCTGTCCCTGGTCACCCTTCCCTCAACCACTGCAGCACCTTCTACAATACAGGTTTGACGTTGTCTATCCACACTTGTCATTACTGTATACTATAGGCTGTGCAAAGGAAATAAACGGCAGATCAAACAAGGAGACAGGTGCACAGTACTTTTCCTTCACATGTGTTAAAATATTTTACAATGGGAAAACACTGACTAAATCATTTATACATAATTATTGTAAAAATGAAGCACTTTTTTTTATTACATTATTTTCACTGGAGTTCCTCTTTAAGTAAAATATTTTCTCTCATCCTCACTTGGAGACTCCTAACGATTTTAGGCGTTGGTTGACCTAAATCCTTCCGAAGCGACATCATTTTTTAGTACTGTTTAGGAAACGGTTAAACCTCAGCGCTCCCTTCCAGCGAAGCATTTGGGTTGCCTTGTCTGCCTGAGACAATTTGTCACTTCCCGACTTAGGCACCATATGGCCATCAGCATTTGTAAGAGTTTCTGAAGTCTTTGAAGTGAGGCGATAACCGTTGGAGGAATGTACAGGAAGAGGAGCGCGGAAACATATGTCGCTGTGCTTGGTGGGTGATGTAATCGAGGGGAAAAGACTGATTGTTAGGAAGCCAGAGATCCGTGGAAGGCAAATCCAAAGTAAAATAAAAAAATGGTATGTGTAGAACTAATCCTGAGTAGAACTTTACTGGAGTCCCATATTTTAGTTTTTGAGGGCCC
This sequence comes from Hyperolius riggenbachi, assembly GCF_040937935.1. Taxonomy (NCBI): domain Eukaryota; kingdom Metazoa; phylum Chordata; class Amphibia; order Anura; family Hyperoliidae; genus Hyperolius; species Hyperolius riggenbachi. The sequence goes on from NC_090654.1 coordinate 282,675,838, forward strand.
TTTCACACCGAGGCGACCGCACCCCACCGCCGTGCAATGAAGGTCTATGAAGACTTTCATACGGCTACGTTTCGCCGCAACAGAAGTGACATTTTCGCTGCACCACTGGCACAGGTCAAACAATACGTTACCGTGCGGCTTTTGCATCGAGTTGCGGCGATCTGAGTCGGTCTCGAAGTCTATGGCGAAGGGTATATTTTTAAAAAATCCCTGACGAGATGTAGTGGTGCGCATGCGCAGGTGCGTATTTTTACAATATGCTTCCGTGCACTTCTGCATACCCGAAGCAGGAAGTGACGGCAAGCACGTCACTTCCTGCTTGGCCGGTGGCCAGACGGGGAACACCACGCAATAGCCCGGTGCTCCCTGAAGGCCTGACAGTGCGATGCAGTGCATTGGGTGTGACGCTAGTGTCTGGTGTTAAACCAGCCTGGGGGTTGAAAATCTAAATTTGAAGTTTGAGCCATATTTTACATTTCCGCTTTTGATTCTGTTGCCACATTCTGGATCACGGACGTGTCTGAACCATTTAGTGGCTTCCCACGACTGAGGTAAGTATCTTTGCCCCACCCCACTTCAGATCTGCTTTAAAGTGAACCTGAGCTGAAAATAAACTGATGAGATAAAGAGTTGTATTTATCCTCCTAAAATGATTTTTCTAGATACCATATATACTCGTGTATAACCCGACTCGGGTATAAGCAGTTTCCCTCAGAAACCAGTGATTGACTCATGCATAAGCCCCCTCCCCAGTAGCCAGATGTGCCCCCAGTACGAGTCAGTGCCCCTCCCCATAGCCAGATGTGCCCCAAGGATGATACAGCTGTGTCTCAAGACACCACTAGATGGTGTCATAGATATAAGACACACAGCGATCTCCACACAGGAATATTTACCGATCATTGCACCACTGGCTTGTTGCTTGCACGCTCCGCTCCACAAGCCAGGGGACACAGGTAGTCTTGAGCAGCGCACTCTGCACACCATGTTACAGGGATGGGGGCACAGACACAGCAGCCAGGCTGATAAGAGCAGGATCACTAGTGTACGATCGTTACACTCCTCTGCCACTAACAAAACCTGCTCCACCATCCGTTCTGCTCCACTGACTCGCATATAAGCCAAAGGGGTGACTTTCAACACATTCTTCGTGCTGAAAAATTAGGCTTGTATGCAAGTATATAAGGTATTCCATGGTTTTATTTTATATTTAAACATTTACAAACTAAATTGAATGTTTGTTGCCTCTGCTCAGTGCCAGCCTATTAAGTGTCCCAGAGTTAGTAAAAGGCCAATAGTTGTTCATGGAAGTTGTATTCTGCAAGGAAAACTTTTGAGGCTGTAATTTGCTTATCAGTGATGTATTCCTGACAAGGTACCGACAAGGCAGGAGCTGTCACTTCCATGCCTAGAAATTAACTCTTTCAGGCAGCAAAATACAAGAAGTAAAACAGCCTGGCTATTAATCGGTTTTGCACTGAACATACAAATGTTTATCTCATTACGTCACATGTCGCCTCTGGTACGCTTTAAGAAGGCCATACATGATACAACCCAAATCATTTGGTTTTTTACAATTATTTGATAACATTTATTTTATTTTATTTATTTATTGTATTTATAAAGCGCCAACATATTACGCAGCGCTGGACATTAGTTTAGGTTACAGACAATGTTTAGGGGTGACATACAGCAATATGACAATACAGGAATACATGCAAACCATATCACACAGCACAGTATGAGTACAAGGTAATGCTTAGTCACTGGATGGGAACATGGAGATTAGGCAAGTCAAGTTCACTCCGATACATATGATGGGTGTACGGTAATGGAGGTGCATGATCAGGTAGGGCACAAAAGGAGGAGGACCCTGCCCAAAGGCTTACAATCTAGAGGAAGAGATAGGGACACGAAAGGTAGGGGACCAGAGTTCAGCTGTGGGTTTAGAGCACTTGTGAGGGGTGGTAGGTCAGAGTGAAAAGGTGAGTTTTGAGGGCCTTCTTGAAGATGTTGAAGGAGGGGGCTGCCCTAATGGGGTGGAGGTAGGGAGTTCAATAGTGTTGGAGCAGCTCTTGAGAAGTCCTGGAGGCGTGCATGGGACTGGGTGATGCGGGGGGCGGTTAGGCGAAGTTCATTGGAGGAGCGGAGTGAGCGGCTAGGTGTGTACCTCTGAGTAAGATCAGAAATGTAGGTTGGACAGGTTTTGTGGACAGATTTACTAAATAAGAATGGAGCGCGCCATAGTGCATTAAATCAGAGGGGATCATTTATTGAAAGTTAAAAGTTATACTCACAAAAGTAATAATACTATTCGCGTGTCAGCGGACAGCCAACCGCTTAACCTCAGTGGAGGATGACGCGCTGTGGCAGCAGCGCCGGGCACGATCGCCAGGGTTCCGTCTTGCTAGAGGTGGGCGTGGCTTACGCTTAGCACGTGTGACGTCATTACGCGTTTCGGCGCATAGCGCCTTCGTCAGATGATCTGCTGCATGCGAAAGTTTGCGTGTGTAACGGATTACTCTGTGTGATAAACGAACGTTTGCGCACAATCATGTGTGTGTTGCAAACATTCGTTTATTACGCGGAGTAGTCCTTTACGCGCGCAAACCGTAGTGCGCGACAGATTGTGTGATAACTGCTGTGATAGCAGTTATCACACTTTTGTGAATCAAGCCCATACTGTGATAATAATACGCCCAATAACTGTTGCTGTTTAGAATCCACATTCTGCTTTGTTAAAGAGGATACAGAACTAATGACCCCTTGATCTTTCTTGCAGTAAAACCTTGTTCAAATCCTCATCTCACTGTTTAACCTCTTGACGACCAGCTAACGCCGATTGGCGTAAACTGGTCGTCTGCGAGTTACCATGGAAACGGCCGCCTTTCCATGTCAGTTCACGGAGGGTGTCTCCGTGAACAGCCGGAGAGCCGCCGATCGCGGCTCGCCGGCAAAATGTAAACAGGCGGGGAAGAAATCCCCGCTGTTTACATCATACGGCAGCGCGGTAAGGCAGATCGGCGATCCCCGGCCTCTGATTGGCCGGGGATCGCCGGCATATGATAGGCTGAAGCCTATCCTTCAATGCGCAGGACGGAAATCCGTCCTGCGCAGCTCACAGGGGGAGGGAGAGGGAGGGAGCGGCGAGACGGCGGAGAACGCTGCGGAGGGGGGCTTTGAAGAGCCCCCCCCCCGCTAAGCAAATGCAGCCGGTGGCGATCAGACCCCCCCAGCAGGACATCCCCCTAGTTGGGAAAAAAGGAGGGTAGTCTGATCGCCCTGCTGCACTCCTGATCGGTGCTGCGGGCTGTAGAGCCCACGCAGCACTGATCATTGAATAATCCCATGGTCGGCAAGTGTTTAAGCTTTTTTGGCTTCTATTCACAGTTCAGGAAACCACACTGAATTCCACGAGCTGTCAACAAGCTCTTTTAGCCTTGATAACAACTTAAAGTGAATGGGAACCACATTTAAAAAAATGAGACAGATACTTACCCAAGGAGAGGGAAGGCTCTGGGTCCTATAGAGCCTTCCGGCTCCTCTCCTGGTCCCGTCGTTCCGATGCTGGCTCGCCCGGTAGCAGTATTTGACTAAATTAGTCAGATACTGCTTCACCCGGCCGAAGGAGGCTTCAGAAATCTTCAGGGAGCCCGAGTGCTCCTGAAGAAGGGCGGCCCTGTACTGCGCCCTGTGCAAGCACGCTCTCTTGCACGCTCACGCCTGTGCAGTATGGAGCCGCACGTCTTCGGGAGGACACGGCTCCTGAAGACTTCCAAATACCCTTCGGCGGGGGATTGAAACGGGGGGGGGGGGGGGGGGTGGGGGGGAGCCAGCACAGGATAGAGGGCACCGAGAGAGGAGACGGAAGGCTCTATACAACCCAGAGCCTTCCCTCTCCTTAGGTAAGTATTTGCTTCATTTTTTTTTAAATGCGGTTCCCATTCACTTTAAGTTTTTTTAGCTCTTGCTGTACTGGAAAGTAGAAAGAGACTTCTGATCATTTTTTTAGGGATAATACTATACTACAGTTCTACAGGTGTAGGGATAGTACTATAGGTGTATATGTTTATCTCATCACATATCATTTATATTTTGGTACGCTCTAATATTTTTCCCGCTGATGGGCTTGAAATCTTTGGCAAGAGACGTACTTTTGTTTTTTTCCCTGGAATAATGTGCGATTCGGCAGCGCTGACCCCGTGGAGTGCGAAATGCGACGCCGGCTTGCTTTGATGCTCAGCCGATGACGTACTCATTTGCGTCTGTTTTAGTTTATCCCAGAAGGGCGGGAGTTAAATATTTATTGTCTTCGCCGTAAGACACGCTGAAAGCGATTTGATGAATATGCGGGAGCATGTCTCCACATCTCTTCTATGACCATATGTTTCCCGTTGCCGTGGCTGCGGTACGCTTTCTCCGCTTAGGCGATGCTGTCGCCATGGCAATGGGAATCTTTGTACTGTTTGCCTGTTTAGACACGTTTAATGTTTATTTGGAACTGGCTTGTCCGATCGTACAACAGAGGCGTGCGCTTATGCACAAGTCCTTGTGTTCCTGGCCTTAACACTGAGATATCAATATTAAATGTTTTGTTTTTTTCTCTCTTTAAAGGGACAGTACTTTTTTTTTTTTTTTTGGTAGCTCGTAATTGTTCCGAGGTGATGTTTAAAGCCTGAATTTATGCATTTAAAGGACAACTGAAGTGAGAGGTATCTGGAGCCTGCCATATTTATTTCCTTTTAAACAATACCAGTTGCCTGGCAGCCCTGCTGGTCCTCTGCCTCTAATACTATTAGCCATAGCCCCTGAACAAGCATGCAGCAGATCAGGTGTTTCTGACATTATTGTCAGATCTGACAAGACTAGCTGCAGGTTTGTTTCTGGTGTGATTCAGTCACAACTGCTGCCAAATAGATCAGCAGGGCCTGCCAGGCAACTGGTATTGTTTAAAAAGAAATAAATATGGCAGCCTGCATATATTTCTATTTAAAGCCCAGCTGAATCTGAAACCAGGCAAATTGTAATGGCAAACAGAAGTATATGTGATTTAATAAAGTGTAGCCAGGTGCTTGGCAGGATACCCATTGCATGAGTCCAACATGCTTGACTAGTGATGGGCCGAAATTTCGCATATGCGAAATTCGCATTCACGCATCGAAATCGTAATGCGAAATTTCAGGGAAAATCGTAATTGATTTCGTATATAAAAGTAGTAGTTTATAATTTCGCGTAAATTGTTGCGCAATTTCGCGAAATTTTGTGCCGACTTTGGTGGTTAAGAGCAAAGCCCTCATACGTGCTATTGCTACTAAAATTGCCGCATATGTTAAGTAGAATATTGGGTACAAGTAAAAAAAAAAAGAGAATTTAAAAAAAAAGACATTGGCCTCAATTAACTAAGCTTATCTCCTGTCTTTAATAACGTTTCTGTAGTTATCACCATGGTGATGAGGCATGTCGTATTCAGGAAACATTTTACCTCATGCAAACCTAAAGTTCACTCTTCTGTCTTTAAGTTAACTCTACAATCCTTAAAATAACTCCAGAGTTAAAGACAGGCTGTTTATTAACTGTGTGCGAAAATAACTACAGAGAAGGTAATATAACGACAGAGGAGGTAATTTAACTACAGAGGAGGTAACTTATTTACAGAGGAGGTAAATTAACTACAGAGGAGGTAACTTAAGGAATGAAGAGATAAGATAACTCTCTCACTGTGTGGAGGTAAGTTATCTCTTGCCTTATTATCTCCAGCATGATCTTAGTAAATTGAGGCCAATGTAGTTTTTGAGAAAATTGATTTTAAAAATGCAAAGAAACATGGTTTAAAAACGATATGGTCTTTTTAGGAAATTCTTTTTTTCTTTCTTTTTTCCCCTGTACCCACTATTCCCTTTAACATAGGTAGCAATTTTGGTGTCAGTAGTATGTATGGGGAGCTTTGCTATTATTTATTATTTGCTATATAGGCGTAATTGCGAAAATGTTCGAAATTTAGCGAAATTGTAATTTTGCTGATTACAATCATCGCTATGCTTGACGCTACAAAATACAGTATAGTCTCATTATATTAAATATGGGAGTAACGCCTGGTGTAGTAAACTCTGATATAATAAAATTTCTGTTATAGTGAACCTGTTTTTTGGCTCCAGCAGTATTCTGTATCCGGCTATAGTGGAAAGTGGGCGGGGCGTGTGTCCTACTTCAGTCAGAGATCCATGAGCGGGCTGGCAGCCACACTTGTAGCCTGCTTGCTATCAGCACACTACTCTGGGCCTGCATGGATTACCTCAAAAGCACCAGCCGGTGGGACCTATGCTTCCTGTGTAAGCTGCTGCCTGATTACTGAGGGAATTGCCTGTCATCTGTGACTTGCTTGTGCAGGGCTGCAATACTAAAGCATCCTCCAGGCTGCACAGACATGTGGACAGAGGAGCACACTATCAGTACTGTACATGCAATACCTGGTGAGACCTATGCTTCCTGTGTAAGCTGCTGCCTGATTACTGAGGGAATTGCCTGTCATCTGTGACTTGCTTGTGCATGGCTGCAATGCTACAGTATCATCCAGGTTACACAGACATGTGGACAGAAAAGTTTACTATCAGTACTGTGCCTGCAATACCTGGTGAGACCTATGCTTCCTGTACAAGCTGCTGCCTGATTACTGAGGGAATTGCCTGTCATCTGTGACTTGCTTGTGCATGGCTGCAATGCTACAGTATCATCCAGGCTACACAGACATGTGGACAGAGGAGCACACTATCAGTACTGTACCTGCATTAACTGGTGAGACCTATGAAATAATGACTCCCAGAAAAAAAATGATACATACCTGGTGCTTCCTCCAGCCCCTTCCAGGCTGATCGCTCTCTCGTCGTCCTCCTGCACTGCCTGGACCCTTTGCAATTGTCCCTGGAAAATCCTCCAGTCGGCGCAGTCCGGCCGCACGTGCTCACACGTCGTATTTCCATCGTCAGGAGCGTTCTGCGCCTGCGCAGTAGTACCGGTAGCGGGATCGCGCTGGGGACTTGCGCAAGGCCAGGACCGGAGGACTTTCCGGGGACAATGGCAGAGGATCCAGGTGGCGAAGAAAGATGGCGAGGGAACGATTTGCCTGGAGGGGGCTGTATCATTTTTGTATCATTCTCAAGTTTACATTAACCTCTTCAGGACCGTAGGCCAACACCCCCCTAGTGAGCAGGCTATTTTTTACAATTCAGGCCACTGCAACTTTAAAGGCTCGGTGCAGGGCCGTACAACTCAGCACACAAGTGATTTCCCCTCCACCCTCCCTTTTCTGCCCACCAGCAGAGCTTTCTGTTGGTGGGCTCTGATCGCTCCCACAATGTTTATTTATTTGTTTGTCTTCTTTAAAAAATCGGTGCGCGTGATCTTCTGCAAAACACGCCCCCAGTCCCCCAGGACTTCAGGCCAATTGGCGTGGAGTGGTTGGCAAGAGGTTAAAGAAAAGATGCGAAATCTACTTACCCAGGGCTTCCTCCAGCCCCTGGTAGCCACCCTTTGCCTCGCCACAGCTCCGCTTTCAGCCTTTGTCCCAGGGTCGCCTCCGGTGCAGATGCCGACCTCACAAAATCTACTGCTCCTGCATGAGTGCCGCTCGCGCTGTAGATGCCGACCTGGCGAGGTCAACATCTGCACCGGAGGGGAACCCGGGCTACCAGCTGAAAGCAGAGCTGCGGCAAGGGCACAGGACGGCTGCCAGGGGCTGGAGGAAGCCCCGGGTAAGTAGATCTCTCTGTTGAACTGTTGGGGGGGGGACACAGACTTATAAGGTGTGCTTTAGAAAAAGCCTGAGGCGGTAAAATAACCACACTACCTGATCCACTGGGCTAGCAGGACCAGGTAGCACACATTACCGTTGGGCCCCGTCGCTCTTTCTCCCTGCAATCGATGTGTTTCAGTTTGTTTAAAAAGAAATAAATGGCCACAACCCTGGGGTCACGTCGCTGCAAGCTCTGCTCTGTGAGTCTCATCACAGAACAAAATGCAGGGAGGCGGGGAATGGGCGGAGGAGAGGCAGTGTAGGGCCAATGACAGCCGGGGAAGGGGTGGTTTCCAGGACCGCCTCTCCTGCAAGGGCCCGCCCCTTCCCCCTGTTAGCTGCCGACAAGCTGCTTGTTTTCTGGGGGTGGCAGCGCCATGGGGGGGGGGGGGGGAGAGAGAAGAGCAAGGAGGGCACAGAAGCATGTCATGGAGCAGGGATCGTGCCTCTGTGTCCCATCTGCCATCCCCATATGCCATCTCGGGTACACTTTAAAGCATGCTGGAATGAGTTGAAGGTGGAGGGAGGAAGGAAGTTCCATAGAGCAGGGGCTGCTCTGGAGAAGTCCTGGAGCTTCGCGAGTGAGAAAGCGATGCGACAGGTTGTAGATGATTTAAACAGCCAGTATCTATTTCTGTAACAGCCAAGTTAGGCCATATACAGTCTAATTATAGACTAATTAACGGCGAAGCGCGAACAACCCTGGCACCCTGGGGACTGGGGGGAAAGGGTGGGGGGGCATTGGTGCATTTTGCTATAACGCCTTAATTCCAGGGGTCCTGGGACCAGCCGTCGTCTCACAGTCCACCAATCACGTCTCACGGACGAATCACATCTGCCTCTCACCCGTGTGGGAAAGATCGACGCTCCGTAAACGGCAAACATGCAAATGAGGCGAAGCAAAGCTGTCATTTCATCTCCGCTGACAGCCGCTCTTTTGATTGTGCTCGGCAGCGTTTTAATTTGCGGTCCCTGGGTAATCACCGCAATGTTTAATTAGTTTATTCTGGTGTACGCCGGCAGTGTCAAATGAGATATGAAATTACCACTGACACAGCTGGCGATGCATACTTCAGTATAAATGCTTACAGATCACCCGTGGAGCGGCGGAAACCCGCGCAGATCTGACCGCCCCCTCTGTGCGATCCTAGCGTCCAATCACAGCTGAGCCGCACTGACAACGCGCTGGTGACAGACTGTGCAGGTGCAGGAAGGTTTTACATGTTCCTTCAGTCTCTAATGGTGCCCATACACGTTACAATTTTATCATTTTATTTTCGAGGTACCATACACAAATGTTTGAATTTTACAAAAATCTTAGAAAAACGATCAAATATGAAGAAAAAATCAGGTATGTCTGACTCACTGGTAGCACGGGGGCACAGAGGAGGTACAGGGGGCAGAGGTGACACAGAGGGGACACTGGAGGCACAGAGGAGGTACAGAGGAGGTACAGAGAGCAGAGGTGACACAGAGGGGGACACTGGAGGCACAGGAGGGCACAGAGGAGGTACAGGGGGCAGAGGTGACACAGAGGGGGACACTGGAGGCACAGAGGAGGTACAGAGGAGGTACAGAGAGCAGAGGTGACACAGAGGGGGACACTGGAGGCACAGGAGGGCACAGAGGAGGTACAGAGGACAGAGGTGACACAGAGGGGGACACTGGAGGCACAGAGGAGGTACAGAGAGCAGAGGTGACACAGAGGGGGACACTGGAGGCACAGGAGGGCACATAGGAGGTACAGAGGACAGAGGTGACACAGAGGGGGACACTGGAGGCACAGAGGAGGTACAGAGGGCAGAGGTGGCACAGAGGGGGGCACAGGGGAGGTACAGGGGGCACAGAGGAGGTACAGAGGGCAGATGTGACACAGAGGGGGACACTGGAGGCACAGGGGGGCACAGAGGAGGTACAGAGGGCAGAGGTGACACAGAGGGGGACACTGGAGGCACAGGGGGCACAGAGGAGGTACAGGGGACAGAGGTGACACAGAGGGGGAAACTGGAGGCACAGAGGAGGTACAGAGAGCAGAGGTGACACAGAGGGGGACACAGGGGGCACAGAGGAGGTACAGAGGACAGAGGTGACACAGAGGGGGACACTGGAGGCACAGGAGGGCACAGAGGAGGTACAGAGGACAGAGGTGACACAGAGGGGGACACTGGAGGTACAGAGGGCAGAGGTGACACAGAGGGGGGCACTGGAGGCACAGGGGGGCACAGGGGAGGTACAGGGGACAGAGGTGACACAGAGGGGGACACTAGAGGCACAGGCGGTCACAGAGGAGGTACAGAGGACAGAGGTGAAACAGAGGGGGACACTGGAGGCACAGGGGAGCACAGAGGAGGTACAGGGGACAGAGGTGACACATAGGGGGACACTGGAGGCACAGGGGGGCACAGAGGAGGTACAGGGGACAGAGGTGGCACATAGGGGGACACTGGAGGCACAGGGGGGCACAGAGGCGGTACAGGGGACAGAGATGGCACAGTGTTCTGACTTAAAAACCTATTCAGGTTAAGAACAAACCTACAGTCCCTATCTCGTTCTTTAACTGAAGACTACCTGTATTACAAAAAAATAAGCAATTTTATTAATTATGATATTTTCACTACAGTTCTTCTCCAGGTAATGTCTTCTTTAAGGAATGTCTTGGCAACCTATTATGTGTGGTACACACGATGCAATTTTTACGTCAGATTGACAGACAGACCGACCGACAAGTCCGATCCTATTTTTAATTGTTTTACTGATTGATTTTGTATAGAAGTGATCTGAACAACAATCAGTAGAACGATCGGAAATCAGATTGGACCTGCTTGAAATAATCGATTTTTTTCGTTAATCTGCTGGAAAATTGCACAGTGTGTACCAGGCATTACCTTTCCCGATAAATTCAGAGCAGATCTTCTGGCAAGTCCCAGTCATGAAGAAGCGTTAGTAAATAAGGCGCGCCGCGATCTCTTCGTCTTCTGCGTTTGCGACAGGCGGCAGATTGATATTTATATCGAGATTTATTCCGCCGCTGTGATGCAGTGTATAGCTCTTTATATATGTACGTAGGGAGTGGATTTATCACCCCGTGGATTACGCTTGACAAAGGGATGCGTCTTCAATCAGCCGTCACTGCGGATTTTCAAGTACTGTATTAAATCCGCGCCGATCGTTTCATTGCTGCGCGGCTGCAGTAATTCCGCCCTATCTTTGTCTCCATCAGTCATGTCATACAACGCCAGGCGTAAAATACAGGCGACTCTACCTGGGCCGTAGACAGACGAAACCCCTGCGATCTGCGACAATTACACGCCGCCATCTCCACTAACCTCAGAGCTCACACTTAAAGGACACCCGAGGTGACATGTGACATGATGAGATAGACATGGGTATGTACAGTGCCTAGCACACAAATAACTAGGCTGGGTTCCATTTTTTCTTTCTCTGCCTGAAAGAGTTAAATATCAGGTATGTAAGTGGCTGACTCAGTCCTGACTCAGACAGGAAGTGACTACAGTGTGACTCTCACTGATAAGAAATTCCAACTATAATGGCCCATACTCACGGGCTACAAATGTCGCCGCAACACGCGGCGCGCGCGTGTTGCAGCGACAGGTTGCCCGTGAGTATGCGGCGTTGCACGGGCACGCACCCCGAACTGTCGCTCGTTGCTGATGTCGCCAGGCGATTGAACCGCTCAATCGCCTGGCGACAGTCGCCGCCGCAACTGTCGCTAGTCCGCGTGAGTACACGGACAGCAACAAGATAAGTAATACATTGGGCTTCCGGCGGGGGGAGGTGCAACAGCGACAGCTTCCGCCGCGTCAGTTGCCAGGTCCCTCCGCCGTGTGTATGCGGAGGGACCTGGCGACGAGCTGTCGCCGGCCTGTCGCGCACACGCTCACGCAAAAAGTTGCCCGTGAGTATGGGCCATAAAACTCCTAGCAGAAAATGTCTTCTGAGAGCAGGAAAGCGATAAAAAGGGTCAATAGTTCATAGATAATAGCTCTGGCATACTTCAATGAATGTGTCATTGAGCAAAAACAATAAAACAAGCAGATTAATTGAAGGGCGCTGCTATGTTAATTCAGAGCTGCCTATTCCTCAGGGTCTGGGGTGTAATCTTCCCCCTACCAATTATTAGAACAAGAAAAATTTATAAAGAGGCTGGCGCTGATTAATTCCACATTCAATATATTAGTAGAGGACGTATACTCACCATCTTGATTTTCATCATAGAGGTCCTCCCATGTCCATTCCCAGGGCTGTGGAGTCGGAGTCGTGGAGTCGGGCAATTTTGGGTGCCTGGAGTCGGAGTCGGGAAAAAATGCACCGACTCCGACTCCGACTCCTAATGAATTTGTAACTGTAATTAAAATAGAAAATATGATAAAATGTTCTATTTCTCAGATAATAGTCATTAAAAATAATGTATATATACAGTAATAGCTGTGCTTAGTCCACAAAAATGAAATAAACCAATCAAAATTAGTTACTTGTGCTGCTTCAATAAAGCAGTCCCCGTATTTTTAAGGTCAGATATACATATCTGATTGTGACTGTATATATGATGTGTACATAGGAATCTCTTATATATACTAAATAACATCTATGCTGTAAGAATAAAGCCTGATGTGTAGCTGTGTCACTAATAGAGATGGTCAACGAGATGGAAATAATTCTGCATTGATGCTGATTTATGCAAATGTATGCACTCCCTTTGCTGATGAAATCAAATAATTTGATATGTTATTAAAATTTGGTTTGGTGACTACAAATTAAAGGGTAACTGAGACAGATGAAAAGTAAACTTTTATACATACCTGGGGCTTCCTCCAGCCCCCTTCAGTCTAATCAGTCCCTCACTGTCCTCCACCACCCGGATCTTCTGCTATGAGTCCTGGTAATTCAGCCAGTCAGCGCTGTCAGGCCGCATGCCGCTCCCACAGCCAGGAACATTCTGCACCTGCGCAATAGTGCTGCAAAGGTGTAGTATGCTCCTGGCGGCGGAGTGTGTGCATGCGCACTACGCCTGACTGGCTCAAGTACCTGGACTCATAGCAGAAGATCCAGGTGGTGGAGGAGGACAACGAGGGACTGATTATCCTGAAGGCAGCTGGAGGAAGCCCCAGGTACAGTGGAGGAAATAATTATTTGACCCCTCACTGATTTTGCATGTTTGTCCAATGACAAAGAAATGAAAAGTCTCAGAACAGTATCATTTCAATGGTAGATTTATTTTAACAGTGGCAGATAGCACATCAAAAGGAAAATCGAAAAAATAACCTTAAATAAAAGATAGCAACTGATTTGCATTTCATTGAGGGAAATAAGTTTTTGAACCCCTACCAACCATTTAGAGTTCTGGCTCCCACAGAGTGGTTAGACACTTCTACTCAATTAGTCACCCTCATTAAGGACACCTGTCTTAACTAGTCACCTGTATATAAGACACCTGTCCACAGAATCAATCAATCAAGCAGACTCCAAACTCTCCAACATGGGAAAGACCAAAGAGCTGTCCAAGGATGTCAGAGACAAAATTGTAGACCTGCACTAGGATGGAATGGGCTACAAAACCATTAGCAAGAAGCTGGGAGAGAAGGTGACAACTGTTGGTGCGATTGTTCGAAAATGGAAGGAGCACAAAATGACCATCAATCGACCTCGCTCTGGGGCTCCACGCAAGATCTCACCTCATGGGGTGTCAATGGTTCTGAGAAAGGTGAAAAAGCATCATAGAACTACACGGGAGGAGTTAGTGAATGACCTCAAATTAGCAGGGACCACAGTCACCAAGAAAACCATTGGAAACACATTACACTGCAATGGATTAAAATCCTGCAGGGCTCGCAAAGTCCCCCTGCTCAAGAAGGCACATGTGCAGGCCCGTCTGAAGTTTGCCAATGAACACCTGAATGATTCTGTGAGTGACTGGGAGAAGGTGCTGTGGTCTGATGAGACCAAAATAGAGCTCTTTGGCATTAACTCAACTCGCTGTGTTTGGAGGAAGAAAAATGCTGCCTATGACCCCCAAAACACCGTCCCCACCATCAAGCATGGGGGTGGAAACATTTTGCTTTGGGTGTGTTTTTCTGCTAAGGGCACAGGACAACTTAATCGCATTAACGGGAAAATGGACGGAGCCATGTATCGTGAAATCCTGAACGACAACCTCCTTCCCTCTCCCAGGAAACTGAAAATGGGTCGTGGATGGGTGTTCCAGCACGACAATGACCCAAAACATACAGCAAAGGCAACAAAGGAGTGGCTCAAGAAGAAGCACATTAAGGTCATGGAGTGGCCTAGTCAGTCTCCGGACCTTAATCCAATAGAACACCTATGGAGGGAGCTCAAGCTCAGAGTTGCACAGAGACAGCCTCGAAACCTTAGGGATTTAGAGATGATCTGCAAAAAGGAGTGGACCAACATTCCTCCTAAAATGTGTGCAAACTTGGTCATCAATTACAAGAAACGTTTGACCTCTGTGCTTGCAAACAAGGGTTTTTCCACTAAGTATTAAGTCTTTTATTGTTAGAGGGTTCAAAAACTTATTTCACTCAATGAAATGCAAATCAGTTGCTATCTTTTATTTAAGGTTATTTTTTCGATTTTCCTTTTGATGTGCTATCTGCCACTGTTAAAATAAATCTACCATTGAAATGATACTGTTCTGAGACTTTTCATTTCTTTGTCATTAGACAAACATGCAAAATCAGTGAGGGGTCAAATAATTATTTCCTCCACTGTATGTATAAAACTTTAATTTCATCTGTCTCAGGTTTACTTTGTTACACAGTAGTAGTATACTCTACATATGCACTCCCCACAGAGCTGCAGGGAATCCACTGAGAATGCTGTGCACATTGAACACAGAGGTGTTGTCTGTTTACAATCTCCTCATTCCCCTGCAGAGTACCTGCACATCATTCTTACATGTACCCACACTTACATTGCCTAGGGCCTGATAGATGTTCTTTGTTCCGGTTTGTACCTTTTACAAGTACTCTTACCAAGGACTAGTTTTAGTCTAAAGGGAATAAATATAGTAGTCTACATATCCTTCTCACTTCAGTTGTCTTGTAAAATTCCTAAGCGTTGGCAGTTAAGAGACGAATTTCATGTTACATACTTTTAATCAACAAAATTGTAATATGCAAATTAGAGGAGTCGGAGTCGAGGAGTCGGAGTCGGTGGAATCCTAAACTGAGGAGTCGGAGTCGGTGGATTTTTGGACCGACTCCACAGCCCTGTCCATTCCTCATCCTCCACTCTTTTCTCCTCAGGTTGTTCCTCCTCTCTTTCTATTGTATCTATAGTCTCCAGTGATCCCTCATACACACTTCATTCACAATCCTCTTTCCCTGAATCCCTATTTTCGGATTCGAGGATATGGAGAGGTATTGAGTCACGTAGAAACTTCCTCTTCTTTTTTTCTATGATGTCTATTTCTAGACTCTCCAGTCCTTTTTAAATATTACTTTCCATACTAAGATATTCTGGAATCCTATTAAAAGGTTCTATTTCTTTTTTCATTGATCTTAATATTTATATATTGAATGTGCAATTAATCAGCGCCGTCCTCTTTATACATTTTTCAAAAACAATAAAACGATTAAAACTTAATCGTGGTGGTGGTGGTGGTGGGGTGGGGGGGCAGAGAGCGGCTGTTGGGGGGCACAGAGGTATGTCATAAGGCAGAGAACATGCGTTTGTTTCCCATCTGCCCCCCCCCCCCGCAGATCCACCTCAGGTTCTCTTTAAAGGACCACCATCGCCAAAATCGTAAAAATTTAAAATACAAGTTAACACATACAGTACATGTAAGAAATGGGTTTCTCCCAGAGTAAAATGAGCCATAAATTACTTTTCTCCTATGTTGCTGTCACTTACAGTAGGTAAGGGACAGAATTGACTGGTTTTGGGCTAGCTCATCTCCTCATGGGGGATTCTCAGCACAGCCTTTATTCTTTATAGAAAAGCATTTATACAAATATGCCTCCCTGCTCGCTGCATGCTACTTTGGCAGTTGTATGGAGCAATTGCTATTCACTAAGTGCTTTTGAAAATAAAGAAAAGCCTGAGAATTCCCCATGAGGAGATGGGCTAGTCCAAAACCTGTCGGTTCTGTCAGATTTCTACTACTTGCTGTAAGTGACAGCAATATGGGAGAAAAGTAATTTATGGCTCATTTTACTCAGGAAGAAATGTACTTCTTATTTGTACTGTATGTGTTTGCATGTATTTTAATTTTTACAATTTTTCAAGATAGTGGTCCTTTAAATGATTGGTTATACCGGGGGAAAGGGTGTTTGTGTTTTAGTTTAGGCCTGCTTTAAAGTGGACTGGATCTCTTGCACAGCATGCAATAAAAAGTCTTTATTCCACATATATTGCTGTAGAAATTCACTTCTCTATGTTGTGTTTGTTTAGGCATATTGATGTGTCTATTTAGCTCTTAACAGTAGCTGTGAATAGACTGCAGGAGCTCTGCCTAGTCAGCTCTCCGTCTAGTTAACACTTGTCTTACTGCCTTGTACACACCATTGAATTTCCCATCGTTTGATCATTTCCAGCATGTCCAATCTGCTTCCGATCGAGAAAGGGATCAATCTTGTGCAGTACTGATCTCAAAATCTTTCTCAATGGGAAGCAGATCAGACATGCTGTAAATTATCGAACAGTGGGAAACTTCCCATCGATCTGACAGAAAAAAATCATGGTGTGTAGCAGCCCTAGCCCTTTTAGTGCCTTCTGCAAAAATAAAAACAAATCTTCCGTTTTTTGTTTTTTTTAGGATTTCCATAAAGTGTAATGAAGATTTTTTCCTCCATAAAGGTTATCCTGCTGTGGCTAATCTTATAGAGCAGAAAGTAAAGGTAGCCACACATCTAGCGATGTTGGGCAGATCCGACCAAGAGACAAATCTCTCTCTGATTCAATCTGATTAGAGAGAGATCTGTCGGCTGCCCACACACCACAGGCTGATTGCTTGCAATTACTGCTGCGCACCTGATCGACCACGATGGCCAGACATCTTGCAGCATTCTGATCAATACATGTGACTGATTTCGGCCCGATATTGGTTGCATTGTTAATCGGGTGCGCTTTTGGCACCGATTTTTATGGTGATATAGTCGATCGGCTGCCAAGTCATGAGATGTATGGCCACCTTAAAGAGGAATTTCAGCCTAAACAAACATACTGTCATTAAGTTACATTAGTTCTGTTAATTAAAATAGATAGGTAATATAATCTCGTACCCACCCTGTTTTAAAAGAACAGGCAAATGTTTGATTTCATGATGGCAGCCATCTTTTTGATTGAAAAGAGGTGACAGGGAGCATGAGACACAGTTCCAACTGTCCTGTGTCCTCATCACCCCTCTCAACTGCTAGGCAACGAGAACAACATCAGAAATCCTATCATGCTTTGCACAGCATCAGGGTAAAAATGCCCGGGCAGATTTCTTTGATGGGGCGGAGCTTAGCTTCTGTGCAGCTAAAAATCAGGTTTTGGTAAGAAAAACAAAGTTCTGACGCTGTGAAACTCTTCAAGAAACACCAAGCCTTTTCAGTGCTGCTGAGTAGATTTTTAGTCTGGAGGTTCACTTTAAGTTTTGAGTTTACTTCCACTTTAAGTAGCGTGTAAAAGTTGGCTTCGCGTCTGCTGACTAGCCTCCCACACACTGCAGCGCACCTCACATGAGCAGCTCCAGAGACATTCACATGGTTGCTTCCCAATAGCTTCAGGAAATGTATTCTTTCAGCCTCCGTCTGCCTCCTTTCAAATCAATGATAAATACCGTACTTAGAACAGGCATTTTGCTATAATCTCAGGATGCACAGTAATTACTTTTACCATTCAGTGCCTCGGAGAGAGCCAGCGAAGAATGGCCCAACGCCTCACTGTAGAGCATTGTATTCTCTTTCCTGTAGCTGAAAATTAATGTCCTTAAAGTGGCCCATTTAGAAACCATAGAAGTCACGAGAGGAAAAGATTCTGTGCTTTAATAGATTGCAGCACTGCAGCCTGACTAACGGAGAGCAGAGCAAAATGCTGGGACTGGGACAACAATCACTATTGGCTCTTCTCAATAGTACGGTACCTAAAATATAAGTTTTAACAATATTCTATTAAAAATGGGCTGTACAAATTCACTACCACCCAATCGTATGTGTGGAGTATGGAAATGTAGTTTATAAACACTTTGCCAGATAGTTATCCATTTAGACAAGGGGTGATATAAATGTATTGCTTCTCAATGGGGGGATCACTCCAGACTGACCAGCCCCCCAAAATCTAAAGTTAAAGAGGATCTGTAACCTCAAAAAGATCCCCTGGGGGGTACTCACCTTGGGTGGGGGAAGCCTCCGGAACCTAATGAGGCTTCCCACGCCATCCTCTGTCCCACGGGGGTCTCACTGCAGCCCTCCGTACAAGATGATGTCATTATTTACCTTCCCGGCTCCAGCGCAGACGCTCTGACGGCTGTCGGCTCCGAACTACACGGAAATACCCGATCGCCGTCGGGTCTGCTCTACTGCGCAGGCGCAAGTTTTCGGCGCCTGCGCAGTAGAGCGGACCCGACTGAGATCGGGTATTTCCGTGTAGTTCGGAGCGGAAAGCAGCCACAGCTCCCCCGCTGGAGCCAGCAAAGGTAAATATTGAACTGACAGTCGGCTCTGTCGCCGGCTGTTCGGAGGGCTGCAGCGAGACCCCCGTGGGACAGAGGACGGCGTGGGAAGCCTCATTAGGATCCGGAGGCTTCCCCCACCCGAGGTGAGTACCCCCCAGGGGATCTTTTTGAGGTTACAGAGTCTCTTTAAATCCAAAATCTGGACAACATTAAGTCACATCAAAATGTGAAAACTATCAACTACATTTTAACCACTTTATGACATGGTGACTTATTAAAACGTCCTGTTTGAGCCTGTTAACGACTCCGGGACACCGCGTTCTGAGATTGGGGAAGAGGACCGAGCGGTTCTCCACCCAATCGCAATGCCTGGAATGAATGGACATGACCGCGATCATTGGCCAAGTCCATTCATAAAACAGGAAACAGTCACAGTATAGTAAAATGTAAAAAAAAGAAGTGAACACTTCCTATAAAATGGGAGAGTATTCAAAAGTAAAATTACACATACAGGCACATACATACCTACACAATATTAATAAAATTAATAACTTACACTTACAAAGCCCCCCCCCCCCCCCCCCCCAAAAAAAGACAAAAACCTTGCAAGCAAAAAAAAGATTAACCCATTCGCGTTCCGTCGTTTTCACTTGAGAAATGTTCACCTCCCTTTCAGTAGCCTATAACGTTATCACTACTTATCACAATGAACTGAACTATATCTTGTTTTTTCCGCCACCAATTAGGCTTTCTTTGGGGGGTACATTTTGCTAAGAGCCACTTTACTGTAAATGCATTTAATAAAAGTCATGTATTGTATTTGCCCATATGTCCCGGTTATTACACCGTTAAAATTATGTCCTTATCACAATGTTTGGCGACAATATTTTATTCGGAAATAAAGGTGCATTTTTTCCGTTTTGCATCTATCACTATTTACAAGTTTAAAATAAAAAAAATATAGAAATATATTATCTTTACATTGATATTTAAAAAGTTTAGACCCTTAGGTAAATATTTACATGTTTTTTTTTTTTATTGTAATGTTTTTTTGTTTTGTTTTTTATATTAAACATTTTATTTGGGTAGTTTAGGGAGGGTGGGATGTAAACAATAAGTTTAAAATGTAAATGTGTGTTGATTTTAATTTTTTTTTTACTTTTGGTTGTAGTATTACTTTTTGGCCACAAGATGGCGGCCATGAGTTGGTTTACATGACGTCACTCTAAGCATAACACACGCTTAGAGCGACGCATGGGGGAGGTAACAGCCAGAAAAGGCGCAGCTTCCGAGAGAAGCTGTCGCTTTTTCAGCGGGGGAGAGGAATCGGTGATCAGGCACCATAGCCCGATTCACTGATTGCTTGGCTAATGAACCGCGGGCCAGGAGCGCGCGTGCACGTGCGCGATCGGTAGCGCACATGGTTCCTGGACGTAGTTTCTACGTCCAGGAACCAAAATAGGTTAAAAAAAATAATAATTACATCAATAGTTGCCTTAGGGACTCCCCTTTTTTCATCTATATGAGGGAATATTACTATAATTTAACTTTACTACATAGGGGCTTGTAATTATGGACCGGACAAAAAAGAAACAAAACAGAAAAATACCTATATTTCCAAATTATATATTATCGCCATACATTGTGGTAGGGACATAATTTAAAGGGGAACTGAAGAGAGAGGTATATGGAGGCTGCCATGTTTATTTCCTTTTAAGCAATACCAGTTGCCTGGCAGCCCTGCTGATCCTCTGCCTCTAATACTATTAGCCATAGCCCCTGAACATGCATGCAGCAGATCAGGTGTTTCAGACTTTAAAGTCAGATCTGACAAGATTAGCTGCATGCTTGTTTCTGGTGTTATTCAGATACTACTGCAGAGAAATAGACCAGCAGGGCTGCCAGGCAACTGGTATTGATTAAAAGGAAATAAATATGGCAGCCTCCGTATATCTCTTACTTCAGTTCCCCTTTAAACGTTTTAATAATCGGACAATTGGGCGAATAAAATGTGTGGAAAGTACTACCCACAGTAAGCCCAATTGGTGGCGATAAACACAAGGTATAGATCATTTTGTTGTGATAAGTAGTAGTAATGTTATTGGCCAGTAAAAGGGAGGAGCACTGACAGCTGAAAATTGATTTTGTCCATTAGGGTAAAAACTCCTATGGGGAGAAGTGGTTAAAGATATGTTCAGGTAGTATCAGTCAGGGGTATAGCTGTCTCATCGATCTCACACATAAATTTTGCGTCACCTGACATAATCTACATAATCTACTCTCACACATAACAATTTAACACCCTAGTTTACGCGATTTCAACATGTTTCGCCTATTGATTAGGCTTCATCAGGAAAAATAATAATAGGCAAAGTGCAGTGCATTATACTGTAAGTGCATAGTGCAAGTGATATATCGTATATACTCGCATGTAAACCGAGGTACCCACTTTTCCCCCAGAAACCAGGAAAAAGTGATTGACTCGCGTATAAACCCCCTCCCCAATATAGCCCACTCCACAGTAGCCAGATCTGCCCCCAGTGCCCCCCAGTACAATTCAGCACCTCTTCCCATAGCCAGATGTGCCACAAGGATGATACAGCTGTGTCTCAAGAAGCCACTAGATGCGGTCATAGATATGAGGCACAGCGATTGCCACACAAGAAGAATCCCCGATTATTGCACTGCTGACACGTTGCTTGCATGCTCTGCTCCACAAGCCAGGGGACACAGATAGACTTGAGCAGCGTGCTCTGCACACCGTGTTGTGGGGGATGCAGCAGGGCGCAAGCTGGTAAGAGCAGGATCACTAGTGTACAAGCCTTACGCTCCTCTGCCAGTAACAAAACCTGCTCCACCATCAGTTCTGCTCCACTGACTTGCATATAAGCCGAGGGGGTAACTTCTCAGCACATTTTGCATGCGGAAATATTAGGCTTATACGTGTGTATATACAGATAGCCCAAGTCAGAGCCAGAGTGATCCCACCATTGTGGTGCAGTACATTTATATCACTCCTTGACTAACTGGACAACTATCTCACAACACATATTGTTCCATACCCCACATATACCATTGGGTGGTGGTGATTTTTGTGTAGCCCGTTTTTTTAATCGAATATTGTTAAAAGTTATATTTTAGGTACTATTAAGAAGGACCATAAGGGTTTGTTGTCTCAGTCCCAGTGTTTTGTTCATGTTATACCCGTATTTCTCCAATTTAGTTCATGTGTTTGTAACGGATAGCACAAGCTCAGAAATGCTTCTTCAGGCTTTTATTGGCCAAGATAACATAC
Source organism: Hyperolius riggenbachi (assembly GCF_040937935.1). Lineage (NCBI taxonomy): Eukaryota > Metazoa > Chordata > Amphibia > Anura > Hyperoliidae > Hyperolius > Hyperolius riggenbachi. Next base: position 282,697,558 of record NC_090654.1, read on the forward strand.
TGAAACTGTTGATTCCTGTAAATGATAAGGGTTACTTTTCTAGCGTTCAGCTTACTTTTCTGTAACATAGTCATGCCTGATTGTTCCCCCCCCCTCACCAGCTGAATCCATTGAGGAGAGAATTTTTTTTTAATTGATCATTTATGCACATTTGGGTTATGAGAAAGGTCCAGTACTTTGCTTCTGTACACTGTTAATATTTATCAATCATACTATTAGCTATTAAATACTGTATATACACTACTCAAGTATAAGTCTACAATTTTTGGTCTAATTCACTTCATAAAACTATAGGTGTGACTTATACAGGAGTCACAAGCAACACTGAGCACACTGAGTAATGTGTGTACTAATAGTGACTTATACATGAGTCATGGGCAACACTGAGCACACTGAGTAATGTGTGTACTAATAGTGACTTATACATGAGTCATGGGCAACACTGAGCACACTGGGTAATGTGTGTACTAATAGTGACCTTCCCATTTGCAGCAATTTACCCAGTGGTGATACAATGAGGAAAGGAAATGCCTAGAAAACACGTCTGAAGTCCTGGCCACAACAATTAACAAGGAAAGGGGCGGGGGGAAATACTGGGCAGCATAAAAGGGTGTGAATAATTGCTACTCTTGGTGGCCTGCAGGAGGTATTGGCTGCACTTACGGGACAGGAGGGGTTAATAGCTGCAATACTGTATGCAGTGCAGTCATTAACCCCTCCTGAGCCCCAAGTGCAGCCATTAACTTTGCTGGGTAGACCTATACTTGAGTCACTAAAAAATTCCAGCTTAAGAGGGTTGAATATTGAAGTCGACTTATACACGAAGTCGACTTGTATTCGAGTATAGAGCTGGCCCAAACGGTTCGCCGGAGAACTTGTTCGCGCGAACTTAGCTGGTTCGAGTTTACGGTGAACCGCGAACACTTAGCGAGTTCGATCCGCCCCCTATATTACATCATTGGGCTAAACTTTGACCCTGTACATCAGTCAGCAGACACATAGCAGCCAATCAGACTGCACTCCCTCCTGGAGCCCCCTCCCCCTTATAAAAGCCAGCAGCGTCGGCCATGTTTTCACTCTGTGTGCTGCTGTATTAGTGAGAGAAGGGAGAGACATTGGAGAGATAGGGAAAGCGATAGTTAGGGGGTCTGTTAGCTTGCTCCTTGCTGAAATTTGTTGATGCAGAGCACCCCAGAACTGCTTTTTTGAGAGCTAATGTTTTTCTGATGTGTTTTTTTTTGTGTGTGTGTGCCACTGACACTGCATATACAGCCTTGTCTGTCGCAGCTGGTTCTTGCTAATTGCTGTACTGTGCCAGGTCCAGCACATTCAGTGCCTACCTTTCACTGCCTCGGTGTGACTGCACTTTGTATGAATGAGGCATGGATCCCGGAGAGCTACTGCCCACCCGAAGACTAAGTCACTCTCCATACAGCATCTCTGCTTGCAGGCCACTTGACTGCTTTCTCCGCCACCACCAACAGGGTCCAGACCAGGACTCCAGGTGGATTCCTGAATTTTTAAGGCTGCTGCTAGCAGCGGCCGCTAACAAAAGCAATAATAATTTTTCTGGTGCGTGTACATGCCTGCCTAATTTTTCTGGCTGCAGTGCGGCTGCAACAACAAAACAAAAGGCATGTACATGTGTCAATTCCCCTTCGTGATCGTTACCTTGCCGCGGTGAAGGGGCTTGCGTATCACAATAAAGCAATGACCGGCTATATCAGTGTTTTGGGGGGCACACCTGACCCAAGATAATAAGGTTGTTGCTTCATAGTGGACAGTTGTTCTGTCATTGAGCTACCTCAGCCTGGCGACCATATGGGCTTGAAAACCGCCATCGACTGCACTATCGCCATGGTGCGCACCAGTCCAGCACGGCCATCACTACACAAACAGCTGTTTGCGGTGCGTTACACGGTGAGTTTGGTCTGTCAGTGTGAAGCAGTACACTACTTACACTAACTGCTGATCCATGTATACACACGCAAGATGTTTTCAAGCACTTTAAACTAATTTAGCAATGTAATGTGATTTCTGCCTATTAGGGATTATAACCCTGCAGTGCAGCAAATCCAGATTTTTCCCCAGGACTTTTGGCGTGTATTCCACTCCGCCATGCCCCCCTCCAGGTGTTAGACCCCTTGAAGCATCTTTTCCATCACTTTTGTGCCCAGAACCAGTGTTTGTAGTTTTTCAAGTTAGCCTGCCCATTGAAGTCTATTGTGGTTCGAAAAGTTTGCAGGTTCGGGAACTTTTTCGGAAGTTAGAGTACGAGGTTCGCGAACAGAAAATCGGAGGTTCGAGCCATCTCTATTCGAGTTATATATGGTAATTGCTAAATTAGCCAGTGCTAAATGACGTGCCCAGACCCTGGTGGTCGCCTGTGGAAACCATCCCTAAATGTGGACTCCCCCAACAATGCTAGCTAGCAGAAACTGAAGTGCAACTCCAGCTAAAACTTATTTTATTTTATTTTTGGTTAGTGTTTTTATCTATACCTTTGATCCATTAGAACATAATTTTTCCTAAGTTTACATGTGGATATTAACTGGATATTTGCAGTCGATTGAGGCATTGGACAGCTGGAGGTTCACAGGTGTGACGGGGGTCCACAGGTGAGACAAAGGGTCTCCAGGTGAGAAGGGACCACAGGTAAGACAGGGGGTCCACAGGTAGGACAGGGGGTCCACAGGTAAGACACAGGTCTTACAGGCGAGACAAGATGTTTTCAGGTGAGACGAAGTTCACAAGTGCGATTGGGATCTACACGTGAGACAGAGAGTCCAAAGGTCAGACACAGACTCTACAGGTGTGCTAGGGGTCTTCATGTGAGACAGGTTCTACAGGTGAGACAGAGGATTGGCTGGTGAGACATTAGGTCTTCATAAGGAACAGAGGGTCCCCAGGAGAGACAGAGGGTCCCCAGGAGAGACAGAGGATCCCCAGGAGAGACATAGGGTCCTCAGGAGAGACAGACATAGGGTCCTCAGGAGAGACATAGGCCTCAATTCACTAAGCTTATCTCCTGTCTTTAATAACTCTTCTAGAGTTGTTACCATGGTGATAAGGCATGTAGTATTCAGGAAACATTTAACCTCAGGGAAACCTAAAGTTAACTCTTCTGTCTTTAAGTTAACTCTTCAATCCTTAAAATAACTCCAGAGTTAAAGACAGGCTGTTTATTAACTGCATGTGAAAATAACTACAGAGGAGGTAAATTAACTACAGAGGAGGTAAAATAACTACAGAGGGGGTAACTTAAGTACAGAGGAGGTAACTTAAGGAATGAAGAGATAAGATAACTCTCTCTTATGTGGAGGTAAGTTTTCTCTTGCCTTATTATCTCCAGCATGATCTTAGTGAATTGAGGTCAATGGGTCCTCAGGAGAGACAGAGGGTCCTCAGGAGAGACAGAGGGTCCTCAGGAGAGACAGAGGGTCCACAGCCTGACAGTAAACAGCTGTGATAATGAAGATTTTCAGATCTGAAACTGGCTATGGGATCTACTGAAATCTCAGGCACAAACCATGTCTGTGTATTGCCTTGCTCTTCCCATTCCTGTGACTGGAGAAAGCACATCTTTGTACAGGGAGGAGTATTTTATTGAGCCTTGCTTCACAAAAGGGGTATTTTCAACAAACGCGCAATTCTACACTACAGGGAGTGCAGAATTATTAGGCAAATGAGTATTTTGACCACATCATCCTCTTTATGCATGTTGTCTTACTCCAAGCTGTATAGGCTCGAAAGCCTACCACCAATTAAGCATATTAGGTGATGTGCATCTCTGTAATGAGAAGGGGTGTGGTCTAATGACATCAACACCCTATATCAGGTGTGCATAATTATTAGGCAACTTCCTTTCCTTTGGCAAAATGGGTCAAAAGAAGGACTTGACAGGCTCAGAAAAGTCAAAAATAGTGAGATATCTTGCAAAGGGATGCAGCACTCTTAAAATTGCAAAGCTTCTGAAGCGTGATCATCGAACAATCAAGCGTTTCATTCAAAATAGTCAACAGGGTCGCAAGAAGCATGTGGAAAAACCAAGGCGCAAAATAACTGCTCATGAACTGAGAAAAGTCAAGCGTGCAGCTGCCAAGATGCCACTTGCCACCAGTTTGGCCATATTTCAGAGCTGCAACATCACTGGAGTGCCCAAAAGCACAAGGTGTGCAATACTCAGAGACATGGCCAAGGTAAGAAAGGCTGAAAGACGACCACCACTGAACACGACACACAAGCTGAAACGTCAAGACTGGGCCAAGAAATATCTCAAGACTGATTTTTCTAAGGTTTTATTGACTGATGAAATGAGAGTGAGTCTTGATGGGCCAGATGGATGGACCCGTGGCTGGATTGGTAAAGGGCAGACAGCTTCAGTCCGACTCAGACGCCAGCAAGGTGGCGGTGGAGTACTGGTCTGGGCTGGTATCATAAAAAATGAGCTTGTGGGGCTTTTTCGGGTTGAGGATGGAGTCAAGCTCAACTCCCAGTCCTACTGCCAGTTTCTGGAAGACACCTTCTTCAAGCAGTGGTACAGGAAGAAGTCTGCATCCTTCAAGAAAAACATGATTTTCATGGAGGACAATGCTCTATCACATGCGTCCAAGTACTCCACAGCGTGGCTGGCAAGAAAGGGTATAAAAGAAGAAAAACTAATGACATGGCCTCCTTGTTCACCTGTTCTGAACCCCATTGAGAACCTGTGGTCCATCATAAAATGTGAGATTTACAAGGAGGGAAAACAGTACACCTCTCTGAACAGTGTCTGGGAGGCTGTGGTTGCTGCTGCACGCAATGTTGATGGTGAACACATCAAACACTGACAGAATCCATGGATGGCAGGCTTTTGAGTGTTCTTGCAAAGAAAGGTGGCTATATTGGTCACTGATTTGTTTTTGTTTTGTTTTTGTATGTCAGAAATGTATATTTGTGAATGTTGAGATGTTATATTGGTTTCACTGGTAAAAATAAATAATTGAAATGGGTATATATTTGTTTTTTGTTAAGTTGCCTAATAATTATGCACAGTAATAGTCACCTGCACACACAGATATCCCCCTAAAATAGCTAAAACTAAAAACAAACTAAAAACTACTTTCAAAAATATTCCGCTTTGATATTAATGAGTTTTTTGGGTGCATTGAGAACATGGTTGTTGTTCAATAATAAAATTATTCCTCAAAAATACCACTTACCTAATAATTCTGCACTCCCTGTATATCCTCTATAAACATGTCCATTGTCCTCTTCTAAATATAGATCTCTGGTTTCCATGACATTAGCAACAAGTCTTTCCTCCTCGGATAGAGCTCTTTTCATACCGAGGAGAGACTCTGTGAAGTGCTGTTATCTTTAATGCATATTCACCTACAATAATATACGCTAATCGGCCAAAGCAATACAGCCATCTGCCCAATGGAGACAGGAAAAAAGGGCACAGGAGTTGCGATTTGTGGCAAAAGGCGGCAGGCACTACTTTCTTTGCGGCAAAGGGGGGTGCTTACGGTTAGACACCACCAGGGGGGTGGTTATGGTTAGGCACCACCAGGGGAGGTCTTAGGGTTAGGCACCACCAGGGGAGTGGTTAGGGTTAGGCACCACCAGGGGTAGTCTTAGAGCTGGGCACCACCAGGGGAGGTCTTAACAGCTCTGCTGCAGTGCCGCGCTTCAGAGTGCTCGCGGGCGCGCCCCCGTGCTGTCCCCCGGTAGCCCTGGGATCAGTGAATGGGAACATGGTTCCCGATCACCGATCCGTGTCCCCAGCAGAAAAACCAAAGCGCTCTTACTAGAGGCTTCAGTCTTTCTGCACATAAAATTTTCCCCGTCCCCCTTGTGCTTCCGCTGAGCGAGAAGCACAAGAAGAAAAAAAAACTCAAGGCCAAATAGTAAAACTACATCTACATATTTTTTACATTACAATTTAGACATATAATAACATTAAAAATTAACTGTTTATTTCCCACACCAAAATATTACCCAAATAAAGTTTTTAAAGAAACTCTGAAATAATAATAAATCTCGCTTCAGAGCTCATAGTTAGCAGGGGTATGTGTGCCCCTGCTAAACCGCCGCTATCGCGCCGCTAAACGGGGGTCCCTTCACCCCCAAACCCACCCCCGCAATACTTGGTCGCAGACTTGGTCGTTCCTGGAGGCAGGGCTAACGGCTACAGCCCTGCCTCCAGTCGCGTCTGTCAGCGGCGCAGCGCCGCCTCTCCCTCGCCCCTCTCAGTGAAGGAAGACTGAGAGAGGCGGGGGAGAGGCAGAGATACGGGCTGACAGACGCGCGTGGGGCAGGGCTGCGGCGGTTAGCCCTGCCCCAACCAGGAAGCGCTCCCCCGCTGCACCGAGGGGATTTGGGGGTGAAGGGACCCCCGTTTAGCGGCTCGATAGCGACGGTTTAGCAGGGGCACACATGCCCCTGCTATCTATGAAGTCTGAAGCGAGATTTATTCTCGCTTCAGACTCTCTTTAATGGAAAAAAAAATTACAATTAAAAAAAAAAAAAAAAAAAAAGACATAAATAGTTACCTAAGGGTCTGAACTTTTTAAATATGCATTTGAATGGGGTATACTCCGAACATTTTTTAAATTATAAGCTTGTAAATAGTGATGGACGCAAAATGGAAAAAATGCACCTTTATTTCCAAATAAAATATTGGCGCCATACATTGTGATAGGGACATAATTTAAATGGTGTCATAACCGAGACAAGCGGGCAAATAAAATACATAGGTTTTAAATTATGGTAGCGTGGATTATTTTAAAGCTATAATGGCCGAAAACTGAGAAATAATTATTTGTTTCCATTTTTTCTTATTAATCCTGTTAAAGTGCATTTATAAAAAAATAATTCTTAGCAAAATGTACCTCCCAAAGAAAGCCTAATAAGTGGTGGAAAAAACAAGATATATATCAATAAATTGTGATAAGTAGTGATAAAGTTATTAGCGAATGAATGGGAGGTGAAAATTGCTCTGATGCATAAGGTGAAAAATCCCCACGGGCTGAAATGGTTAAAGTCTCCATAGGCCTGAGCATGGCATTGGAGCCCGCCAGGTTCTATTTGCATATACATTATGAGCGCGAGCTGTACGTTCCGAGCGCCCTCGGGGGTTCCGATACATGCAAGCATCCAGCAACGTTTCAATAAATATACATGGTCAGACAGAATCTGTGTGCCGTGCAGCACTGTGCAGATAATTACCCAGCCGATAGTAAATAGGAGAGTCCTGACTCTCTGCTGGGGCAATTAGCAGCATACTGCTCCATTGCCGACAGCTTCTGTCCGCCTGTGCGCAGTAACTGACACACTGCTCGATTCTTGTGGGTACTGTAGCCCCCCGAGGACATGCACAATGTACAGCTTACATTCGTTATGATGTGATGCATATGTAAAGACACGCCAATCATAGTTAAAATGAATAAAAAGGGGGGAAGGTATGACTTCACTCCCCATTGAAGAATCAATATGAACTATATCAGCAAAAACTTTAATTTCCAAAACTTCCAAAAATGCAAAGCGTTTCGTAGAACTTTTTAAGGACCTCTGTCGCGAAAATTTTAAATAGATGTAAAATTATACATTTAGGAAGTACGTTTCTTCCAGAGTAAAATGAGCCATAAATTACTTTTCTCCTATGTTGCTGTCACTTACAGTAGGTAGTAGAAATCTGACAGAACCGACAGGTTTTGGACTAGCCCTTCTCCTCATTGGGGGTTCACAGGGATTTCTTTATTTTCAAAATGCGCTTAGTGAATGGCAGTTGTTCTGTCCAACTGCCAGCATCCTTGTATTAATCTTTTTAAGGGAGTGACTTTATAAAGAATACAGGCCATGCTGAGAATCCCCTATGGAGAGATGGACTAGTCCAAAACCTGTCGGTAATTTCAGATTTCTACTACCTACTGTAAGTGACAGCAACATAGGAGAAAAGTCATTTATGGCTCATTTTACTCTGGAAGAAACGTACTTCTTATTTGTCTGTGTTTTAAATTTTAAGATTTTCACGGCAGTTCCTCTTTAAAGAGAAACCGTGGCCAAGAATTGAACGTCATCCCAATCAGTAGCTGATACCCCCTTTTATATGAGAAATCTTTTCCTTTTCACAAACGGATCATCAGGGGGCACTGTATGACTGATATTGTGGTGAAACCCCTCCCACAGGAAACTGTGAGGACCATGGTCCTGGCAGTTTCCTGTCTGTGAACCTTGTTGCATTCCAACTGCCATTAAAGCATGCAGCAGATACATCACCTGCCAGCAGTAAAAATGTCACCATGTGATAATTGTCAGAATGTAAATCAGGGATTTAAAAGATTTTACAATGGGCAAACACTAAATAATATATACATAATTATTGTAAAAATGAAGCACTTTTTTATTACATTTTCACTGGAATTCCACTTTGTCTGTCCCCGCAGGGCAGGAAATGCTGCTTGCTTTTTTGGCAGTTGGAAACAGCTGTAAACAGCTGTTATTTCTCACAATGCAATGAGGTTCTCAGACAGGAAACTGTCAGCACCATGGTCATGACATCACACTGTGGGAGGGGTTTCACCACAATGTCAGCCATATAGAGCCCCCTGATGGTCTGTTTGAGAAAAGGAATAGATTTATCATGTAAAAGGGGGTATCAGCTACTGATTGGGATGACGTTCAATTCTTGTTCACAGTTTCTCTTTAAAGGAAACCAGAGCTGTTCTAAATAAAACGTTTTATTCATACCTGGGGCTTCCTCCAGCCCCATACGTACGGATCGCTCCCACACCGCTGTCCCCCGTTGTCTGCAGCTCCGGTACTGGGTCCCCACACTTCCGTCAGTAGGGCCAGTCTACACAGGAGAAGTGCGCCCTCTATGTATCTCTCCAGCGGCTGCTGGATAAATACGCAAACAGCGCACTTCCCTTACGTCAGACTGGCTCCGACTGACGGAAGTGACGGGAAGTGATATAAACATATCCCCCAATAAATGTTACTAAATAAATACTATACCTGGTATTTTCGCCGCTCTGGTGTGCCGTTTTTTTATTTATTTATTTTTACTATAACTCCATGCAACACTCAGTTCATCAGAAAAGCATATTATTTAGTGGGCTGTGTGCAAAATGAAATCACCATTTCTAAAAACCACTTACGACTAACAAGTATAGATAGAAAAAGCCAGAAGGGGGCAGGCTGGGGCTTGAAAATACATCAGAGAAGACAGACTCAGCTATAATGATTCCTGAGCAAAGCCAGACTGAATGCTCAGTCGAGGATTTTATCAGGGCTGATAACAAGCAGGCTGAGCAGTGAAGAATGAAACAGAGAGCAGGGTAGGTGTTTTCTCTAATGTCCCCTTCTAGCTCTGCTATAATGACTCAGCTATAATGATTCCTGAGCAAACCTAGACTGAATGCTCAGTCGGGGATTTTATCAGGGCTGATAAGAAGCTGGCTGAGCAGTGAAGAATGAAACAGAGAGCAGGGTAGGTGTTTTCTCTAATGTCCCCTTCTGGCTCTGCTATAATGACTTAGCTATAATGATTCCTGAGCAAAGCCAGACTAAATGCTCAGTCAGGGATTTTATCAGGGCTGATAAGAAGCTGGCTGAGCAGTGCAGAATGAAACAGAGAGCAGGGTAGGTGTTTTCTCTAATATCCCCACTGATATATATGGTAAAATACATGAGGGTGCTTCGTTTCTGGTTCACTTTCAGTTGCCCTACTGCTGAAAAAGTGGTTGCCTAAAGGTAACGCACAATTTTATATCTCTACACTCTACCTTACTTGTATGTTGACCTAAGATACTACACTATAGTGGGCTCTCAATCTCTTTCTTATTATTTTTATATGTAAAAAAGACCGACATACAGGTAGTCTCTTTAGATCGTAAGCTCACAAGGGTAGGGCTATGTCACCCTTTTGTGTCACGGAATTTGTTATTAATTTTGCATCGTGTAATCTGTTATACATTTTATTCATCAAATTACCAATTCTGTATTTTGTACCGGTGTCCATATCTATTATTATTTTTTAGTATTTACAGTATAGAACGCCGGCATATGTCTGTATCGCGTAGCGTATTTGTTGTAGTCTAGGGCCAATTTAGGGGGTAGCCAATTAACTTAACTGTATGTTTTTGAATTGTTGGAGGAAACCGGAGTGTCCTGAGGAAACCCACGTAGACACGGGGACAACATACAAACTTCGCACAGATAGTGCTCTGGCTTAGCACACTCGCTGCTAAATTCCAATGTTTCATGCAAAAAATCTGTTGGAAATCTGTCTGCGGTGTATGGGCAGGCAATAGATGCCTCTCTGACAGTCGATCTGGTGTATGGGCACTTTAAGGGGGCAGTTTATTGCTTAAGACACAGGTTTCTGAATTTGTTGTAAGTAATTACATTAGCGTCATCTATTCTGTACAGCTAGCGCGTTAAGGCTCAACACACACCCAACAAAGTGCACGACAAACCCGACGCCATGACCGACCGCACGACCAAACGATTACATGACTTGTATTTAACGCGCACCAACCATCTGTACGACCAATTCATTTGCATACTGCGCACGCAAGCGGAACGATGGACTGCGCGATATGGACGCATTCAAGACAAGTACAAGTCATTGAAACGACTTGTACACACGTGGGCAACTGCACGACATGGTCATGTGAGTTGATCCGCTGGTTGGATTGGGCAAACCGCCTGTTATCATTCATTTGTCTAGTCAATTGACACGCCCAACTGTCGTCCAACAGACCAAGTTTGGACGATAGTTCATAGCAATAGTGGCACAAGCCTTTAGCCTTCGAATATCCAGGTGTGTAATGTCTGCTTTGCTTCAGATTGCATCTAGCACACCATTGGGGCTTTATTGGGGCGGGCAGGGCAGATCACCGCCTGAGGTGCAGTGCAGGAGGGGGGGGGAGCAGTGGGCGCATAAGGAGGAGAGGAGCAGGCACGTGCTTCTACAAGGGCCCGCCTCCAGCAGCTGTTCCTCTGCTCCTCCCTTGCCCTCGATGCTGGCCGCACAGTACAGCCGCTGCATGAGGCTGCTCCTACCTCTTCCTTCCCTACCTCTCTGACAGCACTTAGCCGACATCCTGAAGCCCCGCCCTGATTGTCATGCACTTTTGTGATGCTTGCCCTGGGAGCGATTTCACCTAAAAATTACAGATTTCCCACTACGTTTATTTGCCTATACACAGATTTCACAGCGAGGTGGGGGAATCCATCTGTTGGTCTGCTGTGAATGCTTAGCGTGTTTGCACATGGATCATTCTCCATTCTGTGCGCTGTAAGCACTTAGCGTGTTTACGCATGGATCAGCCCCCGCTATCTGCGCTGTGAGCACTTAGCGTGTTTACGCATGGATCAGCCTTCGCTCTGTGCGTTGTAAGCACTTAGCGTGTTTGCACAAGGATCATTCCCCATTCTGTGCGCTGTAAGCACTTAGCGTGTTTACACATGGATCAGCCTCCACTCTGTGCCCTGTAAGCACTTAGCGTGTTTACGCATGGATCAGCCCCCCGGTCTGTGCCCTGTAAGCACTTAGCGTGTTTGCGCATGGATCAGCCCCTGCTCTGGTACATCATGTAACATGGGCAGCCTGTTAGGCCTTGCATGATCTCACAGCGAGGTGGGGGAATCTGTCTGCTGTGAACGCTTAGCGTGTTTGCGCATGGATCAGCCCCCGGTCTGTGCGCTGTAAGCACTTAGCGTGTTTGCGCATGGATCAGCCCCTGCTCTGGTACATCATGTAACATGGGCAGCCTGTTAGGCCTTGTATGATCTCACAGCGAGGTGGGGGAATCTGTCTGCAGTAGTGAACGCTTAGCTTGTTTGCGCATGGATCAGCCCCCGCCCTGTGCGCTGTAAGCACTTAGCGTGTTTGCGCATGGATCAGCCCACGCTCTGGTACATCATGTAACATGGACAGCCTGTTAGGCCTTGCATGATTTCTGCAGGAGTTGTTTATCCATCTTCTGAGGTAAATGAGGACATTCATTTTCTTCTGGGTTTATCCACAAATCCCGAGCTTTGTGTTTTGCAGCGTTCCCCAGATCTCCCGTGGTGATCTCACACCATATGTTTTCCTGAGAATTACCGTCAGCTTCTGAGGACGGCCACAGATGAGCAATGTGTTAGCCGGTTGCTGTAATTTAAAGGGCAGCTGAAGCGAGAAGAATATGGAGGCTGCCATATTTATTTCACTTTGAACCCTTAGCAGCCAAATTAAGTTTTACTTTCGGCTGCGGGGCAGAATTTATCCTACCACTGGGGGAGTGTGCCTCCCCAGCCTGGCAGGCTAGCAGGGCATGCAGAGCAGGCGGCAGGGAGCGTTTATAGTTACCTGTACAGACGGTTGGATCAGCTTCTTTTTCCTCCACTGTCCTGATGTCCTGTCCTGTCCTGTCCTGTCCTGATGTCCTGTCCTGTCCTGTCCTGATGTCCTGTCCTCTCCTGTCCTGTCCTGATGTCCTGTCCTGTCCTGTCCTGATGTCCTGTCCTGTCCTGTCCTGATGTCCTGTCCTGTCCTGATGTCCTGTCCTGTCCTGTCCTGATGTCCTGTCCTCTCCTGTCCTGTCCTGATGTCCTGTCCTGTCCTGTCCTGATGTCCTGTCCTGATGTCCTGTCCTGATGAAGCGCCACAGCACTTTGGCGTGAAACAGCTGTTGACACCCCCACTACTTGTACCTTCTCTCTGCACAGTCTGTAGCCTACATGTATTTATTTTTGAAATAGAAGATACTAAATCTAATTGCATTGGATGTGCTTGCCCATCTTTTTGCCTTTTTTATGTACTTTTTCCTCCACCTTGGTGGCAAAGTAATCCTGACATGTCTTCTGGGTACCGATCACATGATATGACATGTGATCTGGATCCAGGAGACTGTGTCACCATTACAGCGCCACCCGGTGGGGTGATGTAAGAGTTTCTATCATCTCTTCCATCACCCCTCTTCCACCACCAGGTGGTGTAACGCTGACACAGTCTCCTGGATCCCGAACACTTGTCATATCATGTGATCGGATGTGATCGGGACCCAGAAGACCTGTTGGAATTTCAGAGCCGCGGGTGGAGGAAGAGAAGAAGCTGTCCGGAACAGGTAAGTATAACTGCTCCTTGTCGCCCACTCATGAGGCTGCACAAGCCTCTTGAGGACCACAGGTTTACACCCCCCCCCCCCCCCCTAGTGACCAGGCCATTTTTTACAATTTAGGCCACTTCAGGTTTTAGGCCCGGTTCACATTAGCGTTTTTTCTGGAACGTAAGCGGAACGTATACTGTACAAACGGAACGGATGTGAATGGATCCAATGTTAACCTATGGATCCATTCACATGCGTCCGTTGGTACGGATACGTTCCGTACGTTCCGGCCCCCGGATCCAAAAAATGCTGCAGGCCCTAATTTTCCGGACAGTTCTGCCTAGTGGAACGGATCCGGGAAAAAATACTGCAGCATTGGGGGCAATGGAAAACGGAATGTTTCTTCACACTAGTGAAAAAAACGGACCGTTCCACGGGGGATATGGACATGGGCCGACGCGAACCTGAGTGGCGGGTGGGCTAGGGAGGCTTTATACATACCTTATCTTGTGCAGCAGCCGGCGGTAGAGGCTTTCGTCTTCTTCCAAGTCATGTGACTACCTGATGCGTCATGTGACTAGTCACATGACGCGCTGTGTAATCACAGCGGAAGAAGAGGAAGCCTCTACTGCCAGCTGCTGCTCAAGATAAGGTATGTATTTGCTGAGTGAAACGGATCCGTTAAATCATTGATCAGATCCGTTTTCACTATGTGAACCGAGCCGCGGACAGAGCCATCCGGATCCGGTGAAGCGGACACCGGATCCGTGTTGGCCCAAAACGCAGATGTGAACCGGGGCTAACCGTTCTCTGCACGGCCATACAACTTAGCACACAAATGAATCTTGTCTCCTTTTCTTGCCACCAACAGAGCTTTCTGTAGATGGCATCTGATTGCTGCTGCAAGGTTTTTTTTTTTATTAATCTAAATGTTTTATTTTAATAAAAATGTCTATTTTTGGTTGTTTCCCCCCCCCCCCCCCCCCCCCCCCCCCAGAGGCAATAAATGTGATCACCTCTCACAGGCATCAGCGTATGAGAGCAGTCCGTTTGTAAGCAGCTCACAACAGAGCTGTCCCCCATACAGCATGGCACTAGATCGCAGCGCTGTACAAGTCATTTCGGGCGTCTTTAAAACATTTTTTCTTCAGCTTACCAGCCATGTTCGCGGCTAGCAGGTTTGTTTACGGAGCTCCGCTCCGTAACTCAGAGCGGATGCGCGCACGTTCGCACACGCGATCCCCGCTGGGGGAGCCACCTTTCTGACGCCTATCGGCTTTAGGCGCTCGGGAAGGGGTTAGGCTGGCATTTGCCAGCAGATGTTTACAGTGCACAGCAGCTTTTTAAATTTTGTTTGCCGCTACTAATGGATTAAACAATACCAGTTACCTGGCTACCTTGCTCATCTATTTGGCTGCAGTAGTGTCTGAATCACACCAGAAACAAGCATGCAGCTAATCTTGTCAGATCTGACAATAATGTCAGAGTCCCTGATCTGCTGCATGCTTGCTCAGGGGCTATTGCTTAAAAGGAAATAAATATGGCAGCCTCCATACACCCTCTCGTTACAGTTGTCCTTTAAAGCCTAAAGTCTGAATGAATAGTTTCAGCGCTTGTTGCTTTACAGATCGTTACAATTACAACACGAGCGTTGCGCAGACATGATGTTCAGCTTCCAGCCGGGCAGCGAGTTCTGTTCCATGGAGAGAGGAGGAGGAGGAGCACAAGTGAGCACCGCCCCATAGCGGATTATAAATCCAGAACGTCCGCTCACTCCACTGTTGATAAATCTGCTTTATACACATAAGTGCCTGATATCCAATCAACAAGGTATTCAGCAGAATGGTAACCATATCTCCTCCTACCAAATAAAGCTAACCTCCATCTACCCTCTTTCCCTGAAAATAAGACCTACCCTGAAAATAAGCCCTAGCTGGAATTTTGCGCATGCTTCAAATATAAGCCCTAGCGGAAGTTAAAGGGTAGGAAGAGACAGCCAGTAAGTGGGGACACAGTGGTGCAGTGCCAATCGGGCAGTGATCCTGTCATCCCAGGACACAGCAAGGTTATTAGCTGTGTGCAGGGAAGACAGGGCAGGTGCCTGATCAGTACAGTTTAAATCCATGAACATCACAGTACAAAGGAACAGGAAATGTTCTGCTGAGAGACACTTCCTAGTAGAAATATAAGACATCCCCTGAAAATAAGCCCTAGCACATCTTTTGGAGCAAAAAATAATATAAGACAGTGTCTTATTTTTGGGGAAAGACGGTACCTATCCCCTCTTACCAAATAAAGCTGAACTTCTACCTACTCTGTTATCTCCTACCAAATAAAGCTACCCTCACCCTACCCTACACCCCCCATCCCCCAACAAATAAAGTTACGCTACCCTATCCCCTCCTACCAAATAAAGATACGGGGATATCTTCCCCTTCCCTATCCCTTCCTACCAAATAAAGATACCCTCCCTTCCCTATACCTTCCTACCAAATAATGCTACCTTCCCCTTCCCTTACCCCTCCTACCAAATAAAGATACTCTCCCTTTCCTATCCCTTCCTACCAAATAAAGTCACCCTACCCTATCCCCTCCTACCAAATAACAATACTCTCCCTCTCCTTACCCCCTCCCTCCAAATAAGGATACCCCCACCCTTCTTACAGAATAAAGATACCCCTCACCCCTTCCTACTGAATAAAGATATCCTCCCCCCTACCCTATCCCTTCCTTCCCTTACAATAAATCTACCATTACCCTACCTATCCAATAAATATGCCCTCCCCCTACCCTATGCCCTCTTACTGAATAAAGATACCCTCCCACCCTATCCCCTTCTACTAAATAAAGATATCCCCCTCCCCACCCTATTTCTTCTTACTGAATACAGAAATCCTCCCTCTACCCTATCCCCTCCTACCCAACAAATCTACTCTCTCCCTACCTATCCCGTCCAACCAAATAAAGCTATCCTCCCCGTACCCAATCCCTTCCTGCTTGACTGTAAGATATCCTTACCCCTACCCTATCCCCTCCTACCATATAAAGCTTCCATCCCCCTACCCTCTCCCCTTCTACCAAGGAAAGCTACCCTACCCTATTACCGCTTACTAAATAAAGCTGTCCATACCCTATCCCCTCTTACCAAATACTGGTAACTAGGCCTGAAAGATAAATCGAATTTAAATCGAAATCGCGATCACAATTTCGGAATCGTCCAAGCGGAAATTATTGCGATCACGTCATTTCCCCATGGGGGAAGTTTGAAGAAGTGGCTTTGAACTTCCCCAAAGTCCTGGCATGTGAGGCCTGCAGTGTTGGCCATACTTTCCGCACAAGTTGAAAAGCTGTCTGTCCTCTATCGCCGTCTGCCGGCTCTTGTGCTTGGCAAAACTCTGGGTTCCTGTATGTCACATGACATACAGGAAGTATGCTGTGCATTAGAGCCTGCAGGAGTCGAAGTGGATAGATGGGCATCGCTGGAAGCTATGTCCAGAACTCATGCAGCTTGGGGGACAGAGGAGGCACAGAGAGACACAGAGCGGGCACAGAGAGAGACACAGGAGACACAGAGGGAGCACAAAAAGAGACGGGGCACAGAGAGAGACACAGAGAAAGACAGAAAGAAACAAAGTGGGCACAGAGACACAAAGGGGGAAAGAGAGACCCAGAGGAGGCATAAATGAGGCAAAGGGGCATAAAGAGAGACAGGGGGACAGAGGGGAACAAACGGGCAACGAGGGGGAACAAAGCTTGATTTGAAGGAAATCATGAATTGAATCGAAATCACAATTTCAGACAGAAATCGCTCAATTGAATTTTTTCCTAAAATCGTTCAGGCCTACTGGTAACCCTGCTAACACCCCCCCCCCCCCACACACACACACACACACACACACACACACACACAACTCTTACCTAAATAAAACTCACCACTGGCCCCCATTCACTGCCTCTGTCTAACTGAACAGCAGAAGCAGTCCTGGCTTTAGGGTTGTGTGCCCAGTTCACCAGCTGTACCTCACCAAAGCAGGTGCTGCAGCTGGGAAATGGCGCCGTGACCACATGCTCTGCGCCAGGGATGCCCTGTTTATGCAGCGCATTGCTGTGTCGCCTCCAAAGCGTGGAAGCCAAGCAAGCTGCCCTAAAACGCACATTGCGAAAACACTTTGCCATGTACATAATAATCAACGTGGGGAGAATTTTTCATAGTTGTTTCTTGTCAGCGGAATCACACTTTAAATATTCTTGACAAAAACCATAATACTTATCCCTTCAGTGCTCTTAAGACTTTTAACACGGCCTTGCATCGCTAATGGAGGAGCTGTCAAATGGGAAGGCGGGGCCGGTGATTAATATCGAGACCTCCAAGGGCAATGAATAATAATTTGTCTTTTCCGATTCCGCTCGGTCGCAGCAGGTGCCCAACGCAAACCTTCCGAACGTGTCACATTCTGTGCAAAGGGCACAAAGCAGTGGAAATCAGAGATCTGGGCAACTCTTATCCTGCAAAAAAATCTAACCATTTATCAAACTTGAGGATCCATTATTCCGCGCAGCGAGACAAGACGGAGAGACCGAGCCGAGACAATGGCGGTGGCGGGCGCGTTTGTGTGTGGGAAGGTCATGACGCCAACCATTCAACGCAAGAAATAAAGGGGGGAAAAACTGCGGCAGTCATGTAAAACAAGGCAAAGGTACTCCGCGGGAAACGCATTGTGGCAGATTTTTTTCTTTTATTCGTATTAAACGGGGATCAGGCGGAGATAATCCATTTTTATGCCTCGTGTGGTCTTTTTTGACTTTTTTGCCGGTTGACACGGAAGGTCAGGAACGCGGGATGCCTCGTCAGGTTTTAAAATAGACGCCGTGGCTTAATTCTGAAAAATATAGTTTGACGAACTGACGCTGGGAAAACTTCTGTGGCGTGTGCAGCCAAGGCTTATACATCAAAAAAGGCGCCTGGAACAAAGGGCGCAAGGGATTGCCACTAGTAGGATATCGCTACAATTAACGATATTCTACTACTGGATTTCGAGAGTAAAAGTAACGGTACTGTTTACTGATATTTTACTATGGCTAACCCTAACCCAACTCTCACACAGAACCCTCCCTTTACCGATGCCTAACCCTATGACCCCCCCCCCCGGTGGTGCCTAACCATGACATCCCCCTGGTGGTACTCAACCCTAAAATCCCACTTGGTGGTACCTAACCCTAACACCCCCCTGGTGGTACCTAACCTAACCCTAAGACCCCCTTGGTGGTACCTAACCCTAAGACCCTCCTGGTGGTGCCTAACCCTAAGATCCCACTTGGTTGTACCTAACCGTAAGACCCTCCTGGTGGTGCCTAACCCTAAGACCCCTCCCCTGGTGCTTAACTCCTCTGGGGACGCGTAAACCTGCCACCCTCCTAAAACTTAAAACCGCTGCAAAGCCGCAATATGTGACAAGGAAGCTGATTAGGGGCAGTGGAAGTAAATTTCGGCGCACGATAGCATCGCGTGCGCCGGGGGCTTGCGGAAATCTAAAGAGCGCCCTCTACGCAATTCCGCAATTAACATTTCCACAACCCCCGGTGCCTTTCACTGCCACTAATCGGACACCTCTGTGTGCTGAAATTTACCTTCCTTGCCACGTATTGCGGCCATTATAAAGGAAGACAAAGAAGGTAAATTTTGGTGCCAGGAGGCAACTGATAGTGGGTGCTGCCGTGTGCACAAATTTCCGTCCTTTGCTGCAAATCACGGTTTTTATCATAGCGCCTATGGCGGTACCGGTTTTTTTTTCCCATAAGGCCTTCTGCATCCTCTTTTCCCCATTCTGGGCTTATAGTCATAATTCTGCAGGCTGCGTGTCTGCTGTATACAGAGAGCTATTCAGTGCAGGCCGCAAAGATGAGCATGCGAATGGCACGTTTTTCGGCAAGGTGATGGCTTGCTTCTGCACTTGTTTGAACTTGCCACCCGAAAAAACCTTCAGTGTTTGTACTCTAAAGCTGCATTCACTGTTGCTAAGCTGTTTTGGGGTTCATTCGCAGAGATGTTTACTGGTGTTTGCCAAACGTTTGCCGTCACATCCTGGTTTAAAACATCAGCGTTTACCCAATAAGACTTGAGTCAGAGACATATGATCTACATGCTTGTTCAGGGTCTATCGCTTAAAGAGACTCCGTAACAAAAATTGCATCCTGTTTTTTATCATCCTACAAGTTCCCAAAGCTATTCTAATGTGTTCTGGCTTACTACAGCACTTTATACTATCACTGTCTCTGTAATAAATCAACTTATCTCTCACTTGTCAGACTTGTCAGCCTGTGTCTGGAAGGCTGCCAAGTTCTTCAGTGTTGTGGTTCTGTGATGCATCTCCCCCCTCCTGGCCCCTCTCTGCACACTGCTGTGTGTTATTTAGATTAGAGCAGCTTCTTTCTTCTCTCTTATCTTTTACAAGCTGGATAAATCGTCCTCTGAGCTGGCTGGGCTTTCACATAGTGAGGAATTACAGACAAGGGCAAAGCTGTTTGCAGGAAGAAAAGAGCAGCCTGAAACTTCAGTGCATGAGAGATGCAGGGGGAAAGAAACACACAAATGATCTCTTGAGATTCAAAAGGAAGGGTGTATACAGCCTGCTTGTGTATGGATGTATTTTCTATGTGTGGACATACTGTACATCAACCTACTTCCTGTTTTGGTGGCCATTTTGTTTGTTTATAAACAAACTTTTTAAAACTGTTTTTAACCACTTTAAATGCGGCGGGGAGCGGCGAAATTGTGACAGAGGGTAATAGGAGATGTCCCCTAACGCACTGGTATGTTTACTTTTGTGTGATTTTAACAATACAGATTCTCTTTAAAGAGAACCCGAGATGGGGGAATTAAAATAAAATATACATACAGTACCTGGGGTTTCCACCAGCCCCCTCTAGGATTATTGTTCCTTTGCCATCCTCCTCCGCCTCTTTTTTTGCCTGAAATAGACCCCGGACCAGAGGAAAGTCCCCTGGTCCGGTGGCAAACTGTGCATACAAGGAGGCGTGTGCATGTGACGGGAGCTCGCAGTGGGAGAGGAGCGCGCGCGGCCCTGACTGGACGACTGGCCAGTTGCGGTCCAACGAAGAGGTCGGAGGAGGACAGTGTAGAAATGATAAGCCTGGAGGAAGCCCGAAGTATGTATATTTTCTATTTAATTCCTCTTTTCAGGTACACTTTGTAGTATTAGAGTATCAGCAGGACTGCCAGGCAATGTGCATTGTTTAAAAGTAAATAAATATGTCAGCCTCCATATCCCTCTCACGTCACTTGTGCCTTAAATGACTCCAGGGAGCGTGGAAATCATCTGTCGTTAAATTCGGTTGTTTCAGTCCGTTGGACGTTCAGCGATTGAAATCTAATGAAATCTCGTCTTTTTTTCCCCCCTGTAAATAAGTTGTAAAGTTAAATTATATGTCATCTCGGTCCTTCTTGTTTTTTTCTTCGTACGCTTGTTCCTTTCTTTCCTCTTAATCTTCATTTTTCTTCTCGCAGTCCATCTCACATCTTTAACAAACTCGCTGTCAGCGGCGGGCGGCTCTTATATAATTGCGCAGCCGAAGCCATCAAACGGGGCGAGGGTAATTATTTTCTTGCAGAATCTGATACATTTGAAGAGGATGTTAAGCGGCTCACCAATTAATACCGCTCGACGGGCAAAGACGGCGGCCGGCGAATACTGGAGCGCGGCGAAACGCATTGTCAGATGCTTATGTAAGGTTGGGGTGTATTTTTGGCTTAAAAATAAAACACAATGCTTAGGGGAATATAATTATAACCGTAAAGCTTCAAGTGTAAACGGCTCCTGTTTCCTTTCATCTCCCGGGAGCCGCTAAACTCATCTCGCTTTCCGTTTGAAGGCGATTTAACCCATTTTCATCTTACATCCGCCCATTATTTTTTTTAAAGAGTACTTAAAGAACAACTTTACGGAAAGATAGTAGCAGGGGGGAAATAAAATGAGACTTTCAGCAGTGAGAAGGAAAAAAAAAAAAAAAGAACATAGATCAATAAATGATTGATACTCGCCGTTCACCATTCATTCATGTTGTTTGATCCACCGTGAGCCTGCAGGTTAGCATCTTTAGTGCTGGAAGACAAAAACAACAACAGACAGCACAAAATTCCATTATGTAGAAACACACCCACTAATAGTGTGTGGAACTCCTCCCAGAGTGTGATGTCATGGCCATGACAGTTTCCTGTCTGTAAACCTCGTTGCATTGTGGGATAACTGTTGTGTCTGTGTGTGTGTGTGTATAGATAGATAGATAGACAGATAGATAGATAGATAGATAGATAGATACACAGAGGGGGATACTGCTTGATTGGCAGTTGGCCACAACAGTTATCCCACAATGCAACAAGGTTCACAGACAGGAAACAGTCATGGCCATGACATCACACTCTGGGAGGAGTTTCACCTCAGTACTGGCCACACAGTTGTCCCTGATGATCTATTCAAGAAAAGGAAAATATTTCTCATGGGAAAGGGGGTATCTCCTACTGATTGGGATGATGTTTATTCCTGGGTTAAAGTTCCTCTTTAAAGAGAACCCGAGGTGGGTTCTAAGAATCTTATTAGCACAGAGAGGCTGAGTCTGCATATAATGCCCAGCCTCTGTTGCTATACTGTTTCCCTCCAGGCTCACCCCCCCACGCTCTGCTCTGCCCCCCATAAATCACACAGCTGTGCTAGGGACACGCAGCGTGTCACAGCCGGCTGTTTACCTCTGCACTGTCACTCTCCGCCACTTCCCCGCCTCCTCTATACCTCCGCTCCCCATCTGTGTCCTTTCCCTCCAATCAACAGGGAGGGAAGGGACGCAGGCGGGGAGCGGCGACATAGAGGAGGCGGGGGAGCGGCGGAGAGTGACAGTGCAGAGGTAAACAGCCGGCTATCGACACATGTCGCTGCATGTCGCTAGCACGGCTGTGTGATTTATGGGGGGCAGAGCAGAGCGCTGGGGGAAAGCCTGGAGGGAAACAGTATAGCAACAGAGGCTGGGTATTATATGCAGACTCAGCCTCTGTGTGCTAATAAGATTCTTAGAACCCACCTCGGGTTCTCTTTAAAGTTTGATTCCAGAATTTATTTTTTTAGCTTTGTTTTGGTAGGTAAGGAAAGAGTTTAGGAAGTATTGGAGGTTATTGCTGTCATTGCTCACGCTGGAAAAATACTTGTTCATTCCTTAGGGCTCGTATACACTACAAGAGCTTTTCAAAGCACTTGTGATTTTAAAAGCTCTTGCTAATCCCTTATCCTATGTGAGTGTTCACACTGGAGAGATGTGATTTTGTAAAAATCCATCACAGGATTGCAGCTTTTAAAATCTCTGGCGTTTGAAAAGCTTCTGTAGTGTGAATCAGCTCTTAGAGGACAGTGAAATATGGACAGCAATAAAAAAAACTGGGGATTCTAGGGCCTGGTTGACATTGGTCTAAAAACTGTTTAAAGTAACGGATGAGAACGGATCCAATGTTAACCAATGGATCCATTCACATTTGTCCGTTCAGCCGCATGGGTGCAAGTTAGAGTCTGCAGCAATTTTTCTGGATCTACGCATACATATATATAGTGGTATGCAGTAGAATCCCTTTATAGTAAACTCAAGGGGCCTGACCAATGATCCCTATATCAGTATGTTGCTGATAGTACCAGGCGCTTGGCATAGTACCAGACCTGTTTTGTATATGCTTCATCTTCTTGCCTGAGGAAGTGGGTCACTCTTGCGAAACGCGTTGTATTTTACTGAAGTTTGTAAATAAATTGTTTTGCTGAAAATTGATCTGCATTTTCTTTTGTCTGCCCGGAGGCGGTAAGTCCACCACTACCTCCTCATTTTTAAATGTTTTAGATCTTTTTATCCTACTGGGGCCTCTGTATCCATACTACGTTGCTGTATATTAGTATTCAGCCCTGCACTCCCAGTGATGCTTGGCCTAGGCTAATTAGCTATGCTGGCCCAACCAGGTCTTCCCATCTTACTTGCCACACCCCCCCCCCCCTCCTCAAGCCCCCAGGCTGTGCAGAGTGTAGGCAGCAGAACTTACAATCACCTGTCCATCGGCACGTTGCAAAAATTCAGCCAGCCAGTGATTGCGATTTGGAATAAAAACGAATTGCAGCAGTGGAAAAACAGCACTGGGATTTACATATTAATCGCAGGGCTGTACCGATCGCCAAAACGCGATCGATCTGATTCACAGCGAGTGGAAAAGGGCCCTATGGGAGTTCATAAAAATTGCGTAACAATCGCGGTACTATATGACTATCTTGTGATTCCTCTATGCTGCATGAAGCTCCTCCCCCGTATCTTCAGGAAGTCTCAAGCATGATCACACCGTGAATAACGACGATCACACGTACAGTCGTGGCGCAACGCACAGAGAATCGCATTTGTAAGATAGTTGCAAATCGCGTTCAGATTGCAGCAGGTTAGCGATCGCCATTTGCGGCGTAATAAGGCGCTAGTGCAGATTTCATCCCGAAATAACCTTGTGGCGTGACAGCCGGCGTACAGCGACGGTGACCTCAAATTCCACCTCTCATCGCTGACAAAGTCATACAAAAAATACAAAATATTCTATTCTTCTATTTATGGCGCGTTCCTGCAGGCCTTCACATCTCCGCCACCCGGAGGAGCTGCCAGTGTTTTTCCTATTGTAGAAAACACACACTGTGGCTGTGGCAGAATAATGCATAGAGCCGGCACATCATTCTTTTATGTCCTGTGCGCAGATGTCGCTGCAGGGATGGAGGCA
This sequence comes from Hyperolius riggenbachi, assembly GCF_040937935.1. Taxonomy (NCBI): domain Eukaryota; kingdom Metazoa; phylum Chordata; class Amphibia; order Anura; family Hyperoliidae; genus Hyperolius; species Hyperolius riggenbachi. The sequence continues at coordinate 282,721,435 of NC_090654.1, forward strand.
GAGAAGGTGGATATGCTTCCTGCGGGGAGAGGAGGGGGACATCGGCAAGGGGGGAGGGGGCGGCCTTTCACTCAAATGTCCCGGTTCAGGAAGAGGTCTTATACACATTTTACAGAACTTTTTTTTCAAAGGGAACCTGAACAGAGTCAAATTATTTAAAATAAATACATGAAGTACCTGTGAATGAACATTACATACTTACCTCCCTGTCACTGGCCCTGGAAAGTCCTCCAGTCTGGGGCATACCGCACATGCGTGGGCTAGCTGCACGTGCTCCCACTGCCTGCTTAGGCATAGGACGCTCCCGGTGGTGGGAGTACGACGCGGGAGCGCGCGGCGGGACTGGAGGACTTTCTGGGGCCAGTTGCGGAAGCATGAGGAGGCGGAGCAAGACGGTGAGGGAGTGATAAGCCTGGAGGGGGCTGGAGGAAGTACATTTTTTTTTAAAGGACCTCTATCACGGAAAAAGTAGGCAATTAACCTCCTTAGCGGTAAACCCCAGTCAGGTTCGGGCTGGAAATCTGCAGCTTAGAGGGATATCCCCGAGCTGGATCCATGGGAAGTGTGTAATGTGCAGGGCTGCCGCAGATCTACCTAGTGGTATGATTTTTAAAGAGGAACCGTCGAGAAAATCTGAAAATGTAAAACACATACAAATAAGAAGTACATTTCTCCTAGAGTAAAATGAGCCATAAATGACTTTTCTCCTATGTTGCTGTCACTTACAGTAGGTAGTAAAAATCTGACATTACTGACAGGTTTTGGACTAGTCCATCTCTTCATAGGGGATTCTCAGCAAGGCTTTTATTCTTTATAAAGACATTCCCTGAAAAAGATTTATACAAAGATGCTGGCCAGCCTCCCTGCTCGCTGCACACTTTTTTGGCAGTTGGATGGAGCCAACATGCACTAAGTGCTTTTAAAAAATAAAGAAAACCCTGGGAACCCCCCAAGAGAAGATGGGTTAGTCCAAAATCTGTCGGTAATGTCAGATTTCTACTACCTACTGTAAGTGAGAGCAACATAGGAGAAAAGGTAATTTATGGCTCATTTTACTCTGGAAGAAACATACTTCTTATTTGTATATGTATACATGTATTTTAAATTTTAAGATTTTCGCGCCACAGGTGAAACAATTGCACCGCTTTTAGGACCTAAAATCTGGAAATAATCATGACGCTAGGGAGGTTAAAATCTGACAGAACTGACAGGTTTTGGACTAGTTCATCTACTCATAGGGGATTTTCCGGGTTTTCTTTGTTTTCAACAGCATTTCCTGAACAACCGTTTCAATGCCAAAATAGTAAGATACCAGCCAGCCTCCCTACTCACTTGCACACTATTTTGTCAGTTAGACTTTGCAACTGCTGTTCAGGAAATGCTGTTGAAAACAAAGAAATCCCTGAGAATCCCTCCATGAGAAGATGGACTGGCCCAAAACCTGTCAGTCCTGTCCTATTTTAACTGCCTACTTTTTTCATGATTGTGGTCCTTTAAAACGGAATTGAAATAAACAAATAAAAAATAAGAGTTTCACTTACCTGGGGCTTCTGCCAGCCCCCTGCAGCCGACGTGTGCCCACGCCGCTCCACAACGATCCTTCATTCCTCCGCCGCGGCTCACTTTCACTTGGCACAGTTGGAGTGCACTGCACCTGAGTGGCCCTGGCGGCGCGCGTCCTCGTTCAAGCTCCCACAGCCAGGAGCATATGGCGCAAGCGCAGTAGAGATTTTCTCATACTGCGCCTGTGCAAGACACTCCTGGCTACAGGAATGCGTACTAGCATGGTCAGGGCGCAGTGGAGGTCGCCTTAGAATTCGGCTTCCGCTGCGTGAAGAAAATTTAGGAGGAGATCGCTCCAGGATATCAGAAGCAGAAGCTTCAGGTAAGGGAAATATTTTTTTGTTTATTTCAGTTCCACTTAAAAGAGAGACTGAAGCCATTTTAAAAACTAGTTTTTAACTTTTATTTAGCTTAAAAAGGAACTCCAACCAAGAATTTAACTTTATCCCAATCAGTAGCTGATACCCCCTTTTACATGAGAAATATATTGCTTTTCACAAACAGACCATCAAGGGGCGCTGTATGACTGATATTACGGTGAAACCCCTCCAACAAGAAGCTCTGAGGACCGCGGTGCTCCTGGCAAACTGCCACAATGTAACAATGTTCACAGACAGGAAATAGCTGCTTACAGCTGTCTCTAACGGCCAAAACAGCTATCAGCAGCTACATAACCTGCCCACAGTAAAAATGTCACCATGTAATAAATGTCAGAATGTAAATCGGGGAGATGAAAGATTTTACAACGGGCAAACACTGACTAAATCATTTATACATAATTATTGTAAAAACGAAGCACTTTTTTTATTACATTATTTTCACTGGAGTTCCTCTTTAAGGAATATGGTCACTGCTAAAACACCGCATTCCCCGCAACAGAACGAGGGTTTTATAACACCCAAATCCCCGGGGCAAAAACCGGGGAGCGCTTCCTGGTAGAGGCAGAGCTTACCGCTTTAGCTCTGCCTCTACTCGCATCAATCTCAACGGATCTCCGCCTCCTCCCGCTCCTCTCACTCTTTTTTCACTGTGAGGCGCAGGGAGAGGCGGAGATCCGCGGACAGATGGAGGCAGACCTACAGCACTAATTTCTGCCTCCACGGGTAGCGGAATCCACGACTTTGAAAATCGTGGATTTTTGCCCTGGGGATTGGGGGGATATAAAACACTCGTTCTGCTCTGGGAATGTGTCGTTTTAGCAGTGACCATCATCCTTAACATGGAATATAACCCTGCCTTTCAACTTTGCTCTAAAACATTATTTACAGCATATTATATGCAACCAGCATTTTTTTTTTTACTAGACCAGCATTGGAAGGGTTACACACAGAGCTTTAAAGTTCCGTGGAGAGAAATGCAGATGCATCCGAAGTTTAGATAGATACATTTAAGTAAACACAATGTAACAAGTGGTGAATGTTACACACTCTGGCTGTCCTCCAGCTCCTGCACAGTCATAGAGTGTGTGTCACATTCCACACTTGTTACATTGTGTTTACTTAAATGTATCTATCCAAACTTCGGATGCGTCTGCATTTCTCTCCACTGAACTTTAAAGCTCTGTGTGTAACCCTTCCAATGCTGGTCTAGTAAAAAAAAAAATGCTGGTTGCATATAATATGCTGTAAATAATGTTTTAGAGCAAAGTTGGAATGCAGGGTTATATTCCGCTTTAAGCTAAATAAAAGGTAAAACTAGTTTTTAAACTTGCTTCAGAGTCTCAGGTTCCCTTTAAGGCATAGCCCCCTCTAGGTATGGAAAGCCCCCTGTAAGTCACCTTGTGTGCTGCAGAAGCTCGGCTGTGCCGTGAGCGGTGAGATTTGGCCCCGGTGACGGCCGGTCTCAGCAGAGGCGCCGCAGGAGTCTTCCTGCTGCAGGTCAGGTCTTCATTTTTCATTATCTATCCCGTGCTGCGGCGGGTTCATAACTCTCCGAACGCTTCATCTGTTTAGAAGATTTATACCGCAATGCCTCCCTCGGGATCCGGCAGAAGAGGCCTTGTGAGCCGGCTGCGCCTACAGCGGTAATTACCGTATCAGGAGAGGCATCGGAAGGGGATGTATCTATAACCTTCAATCCCGCTCACTGCGCAGCTCACAGATAATGCGAATGGATTGACTAAAGCCTTGTGCATGTAAGAAACGTCAGAAAAACATCAGATTTCCCCATTTCGGATGACAGTCATAAAAAAAGTAGCTAAACAATAATGAGGAGCGACCAATATGGGGTATTCTGCCCGATCCAACTGGCGGATCAACTCAGATGCCTATTGGGCAGCTTTTGTTCAGTCGGCCGGTGTGTACGAGTCATTCAGACGACATTGCTCTGCAACATTTACGCATGTCGTGTGAAATATCACTTTCCGATTGCACACACAGTTTTTGAATGACCTACTGTATTTTTCGGCACATAAGATGCAATTTTGTACTCCCCATAATGAGGAGAAAAGGTCCCTGCGTCTTATATGTCGAATACAGGGAGTCCCCAACTTACGAACACACGCCGACACGAACCTCTGACCCACCACAATGTTGTTGACTCCCTGTATTCTCCCCGTGTGTCCTTCTCCTCTACCCCCCCCCCCCCCCGGTGTCCTCCTCTGCCCCCCATGTATTAGTATATGCAGTGGCAGCATGGTTCACCTTATCCATGGCTCCAGCGGCGATCAGAGACCTCTCCTCTCTCTCACTGCGCCCCTAGTGCCGGCTTCTGCTGATGACACGATCAGCAGAAGCCGGCACAAGGGGAGCCATAAGGGAGAGGAGAGGTGGCTGGAGTCGAAGGATCAGGTGAGCTTTGATGCCGCTGCATATACTTATACATGGGGAGCTGAAGAGGACATGGGAGACAGAGTGGGACACGGGAGGGGGCAGAGGAGCACACATGAGGTACAATGGGGACACAATAATTGGGGGGAGAGCATCTACAAGACGCCTTGGACCATGCATGCACCAGGTTTAGTATTTTTTTCTCCCATTTTTTGCCCTCTAAACCTAGTTGCGTCTTATAGTCCGGAGGGTCTTATATGCTAAAAAATACAGTAATTGTTTGGAATATTGGTGTGTGGATAATGTCTGTCAAACTACCCGTGGTTTCTTTTTGACGGGAAATATCTGAGCGACATCGTTGGTTTGTGTGCAAAGACTTTTTTACCTAGCTTGTCGTAAACTGAAATTTACCGAGTAATTTTACTAGACTGAATATTGATGTAGAGCTCAACTCCAGACAAATTTGTTATTTTTAGTTTGATAAAGTGAGGAGAGGTTAGAATTTGGCATCTTACTGAGAACCCAAGAGAAGCCCAGTGGCGTTGGAATTAGCACTCTTGCCTTGCAGTCAGGGCACTCTCTGCAGGGAGTTTGTATGTTCTCCCCAGGTCTGTGTGGGTTTCTTCCGTGCACTCCGGTTTCCTCCCACATCCCAAAAACAAAATGATAAGTTAACTAGCTTTCCCCTAAATTGGCTCTAGACTACGATACATGTATTAGATTGTGAGAAGATGTACTAAATAACTTACTGTGTAGGCCCGGCTGTGCTCCCAAAGGTGCAGTACAGCTGCTAGAAGAGTGTGGAATCCAACAGGACCCTATCAGATACTTATGGGGAGGGGGGGGGGGACTGCAATCACCTACGGAGGAGCAGAGGACGGTGCGGGAAGCCTCTGGAGCAGGGGTAGGGAACCTATGGCTCGGGAGGCAGATGTGGCTCTTTTGATGGCTACATCTGGCTCACACACAATCATTAGGGGTTGATTCTCTAAGCTACATGGCTCAAGCAGCGCAGCTTAATGTGGCAACGCAAATCAAATTTTCAAAGCAGTGCACGCTACTGCTGTAACATGCACCACAAACTTACTCGTGCTCCCTTAAAACTAACGGCCACTCCAATTGTCCTACCCTGGATCCTGTCAGGTCCAGTGACTTTGTAGGACGAGATCCCTGCACTTTGATTGGCCCAATTGGCTGTCTGTCACTTGGCAGGCAGCCTATTGGGCCAAAGTGCGAGGATCTCATCCTACAAAGTGAGTCAACCCCCAAGTCAGCTAAATTATTGTACAAGCTGTTAGTCTGTATTTCTCCTGTCTGGCTCTCGGGGGAAATTGCTGATGTTGCTGAAACTCAAGAGAAGCTGAAGACGTGTCTGACGTGTGTGTACCCAGCATTACCCACGTAAGCTGCAGAATCAATTTCTTGTAAGCGAGAGCCAATATCTGCAAACCACAAGCTCTGTGTATGCTGCTTGTGTTTCAGCATGGCATGCAGCATATACATTTTGTATAGGAAATCTACCAGTGTTTCCCCAAAAAATAAGACATCCTCTGAAAATAAGCCCTAGCTGATCTTTTGGAACAAAAATTAATATGACAGTGTCTTATTTTTCGGGGAAACACGGCAAGTATCTTTTTTTTTTTTTTCGTTTTACATTCACTTTAACAATCAGTAATTTCACATATCCTCTTCGGTGAAGCAATTAGAATGCAGAGAAGAACAAGGAAAAGTACACCGCGTTCATTCTTCTTTTCCCTAAATAATCGCCGCTTTTGCATTCAACGCAAGTTAAGATAGAACAAATCCTCCATCCTGCAAAAACATTCAGAGCATATTGAGTTAGTAACTGAGCATTTCTCCTGTGATTTTTGACTTCAGAACAAGAAAATATTGACAGTTATCAGAGAATATATTTACTTTTTAACACATCTGGGCTCCTCCACCCAGACACGGTACGCAAACGTGCAAATATAACCTTTTCCCTTTTCCCCTGCTGTCCCTGGAGAGATGTAATTAGATACTGTAAGATCCAAGTACTACCGTGTTTCCCCGAAAAAAAGACACCCCCTGAAAGTAAGCCCTAGTTGAAATTTCAAGCATGCCAAAAATATAAGCCCTACCCTGAATGTGAGCCCTAGTGGCAGTTACTGTTGGGAAAAAGTGGCAACTTGTGTTATTACTGTACCATTATGTATCCTGTCCTCCACTGTGTCTTCCCTGTCCCCCATGTCCTCCTAGTGTCCTCTCCGTCTTCAACTGTGTCCATCCTCATTGCAGCACTATCCCCGTGTCCTCTGATGCCCCCCAGCTCTATGCCTGTGTCTCCAGTGCAGCTTCAGCTTCAGGCAACTTGTAGCCTATTGGAGCTGATGGTCTTGCAGATGGGACCATGGCTACATCATTGGGTAAATCACTGCACTCGCTGCTACGCTGTTAGTGCATTGATTGGCCCAATAACAGAGCCATGGTCCCGCCCGTGTGACAATCGGCTCCAATACAGTACAAGCTTCAGTACAGTACAGTACAATGCACATGCAGGGGAGGCAGCCAGCAGAGGGGACACAGCGGTGCAGTGCCGATTGGGCACCAGTACTGTCATCTCAGCACACAGCAAGGCTATCACCTGTGTGAAGGGATGACAGCGCAGGTGCCTGAACAGTACACCTTGTTCATAAAAATATAAGAAATATAAGACATCCCGGAAAATAAGCCCCAGGACATCTTTTAGGGCAAAAATATAAGACACTGTCCTTTGGGGAAGGAAACACAGTAGGTGCAGTGAACTAGGAGTCCAGAGAAGCTGGAGGGGGAGTCTGGAAGGTATTGCTGAGGAGGGAGCTTGAGTTTAGGTGGAGGACTGCCTGGGGAAAGAAGGTGTTCCTGTGCCTGGAGGTTTTTGGTGGAGATGATCCTGTAGTGCCGGCCTGAGGGGAAGAGATTAAAGAAATGGCTGCCAGGGCAGGAGGGTTCAAGTTGTTATCCTTTTGGCCCTGGACCAGGGAGGAGAGAGGAACAGGAAGGAGAGAAGAGAGGTGAATGGGGAGTAGAGAAAAGGGAGAAATAGGGAGGAGAGAAGAAAGAGGAACAGGAAAGAGAGAAGAGAGATGAACGGGGAGGAGAGAAGAGGGAGAAATGGAGAGGAGCGAAGAGAGAGGAACAGGAAGGAGAGAAGAGAGATGAACAGGGAAGGAGAGAAGAGGGAGAAATGGAGAGGAGCAAAGAGAGAGGAACAGGAAGGAGAGAAGAGAGATGAACGGGGAGGAGAGAAGAGGGAGAAATAAGGAGGAGCGAAGAGAGAGGAACAGGAGGGAGAGAAGAGAGATGAATGGGGAGTAGAGAAGAGGGAGAAATAGGAGAGAAGAGAGAGGAACAGGAAGGAGAGAAGAGAGATGAACGGGGAGGAGAGAAGAGGGAGAAATAAGGAGGAGAGAAGAGAGAGGAACAGGAAGGAGAGAAGAGAGATGAACGGGGAGGAGAGAAGAGAGAGGAACGGGAAGGAAAGAAAAGAGATGAATGGGGAGTAGAGAAGAGGGAGAAATAGGGAGGAGAGAAAAGAGATAAATAGGGAGGAGAGAAGAGAGAGGAACGAGGAGGAAAGAAGAGGTAGAAACGGAGAGGAGAGAAGAGAGAGGAACCGGAAGGAAAGAAGAGAGTTGATAGTGGGAAGAGGAGCACTGCTATAGCTATATCTGACCCAGTGGTCCTGCCTTCACAATCTGGCTCTCATACTCACACTAGCCTGTTTCTCCTACTTCCAACTCGTTACATTTAAGAATGTTTTTGTTTGTACACCGTCTTCCATCTCCCCCCCCTCACAACGTGTGACATCGTAACGAGATAATCCAGGGCAGGAGGGTTCAAGTTGTTATCCTTTTGGCCCTGGACCAGGGAGGAGAGAGGAACAGGAAGGAGAGAAGAGAGGTGAATGGTGAATGGGGAGTAGAGAAAAGGGAGAAATAGGGAGGAGAGAAGAAAGAGGAACAGGAAAGAGAGAAGAGAGATGAACGGGGAGGAGAGAAGAGGGAGAAATGGAGAGGAGCGAAGAGAGAGGAACAGGAAGGAGAGAAGAGAGATGAACAGGGAAGGAGAGAAGAGGGAGAAATGGAGAGGAGCGAAGAGAGAGGAACAGGAAGGAGAGAAGAGAGATGAACAGGGAGGAGAGAAGAGGGAGAAATAAGGAGGAGCGAAGAGAGAGGAACAGGAGGGAGAGAAGAGAGATGAATGGGGAGTAGAGAAGAGGGAGAAATAGGGAGGAGAGAAGAGAGAGGAACAGGAAGGAGAGAAGAGAGATGAACGGGGAGGAGAGAAGAGGGAGAAATAAGGAGGAGAGAAGAGAGAGGAACAGGAAGGAGAGAAGAGAGATGAACGGGGAGGAGAGAAGAGAGAGGAACGGGAAGGAAAGAAGAGAGATGAATGGGGAGTAGAGAAGAGGGAGAAATAGGGAGGAGAGAAAAGAGATAAATAGGGAGGAGAGAAGAGAGAGGAACGAGGAGGAAAGAAGAGGTAGAAACGGAGAGGAGAGAAGAGAGAGGAACCGGAAGGAAAGAAGAGAGTTGATAGTGGGAAGAGGAGCACTGCTATAGCTATATCTGACCCAGTGGTCCTGCCTTCACAATCTGGCTCTCATACTCACACTAGCCTGTTTCTCCTACTTCCAACTCGTTACATTTAAGAATGTTCTTGTTTGTACACCGTCTTCCATCTCCCCCCCCTCACAACGTGTGACATCGTAACGAGATAATCCATATTATCCCCTTGGCCGCGGTCGGTGGTTGATATGTGGCTGATGGATGTAAATGCAGATGTTTCATGCAGGAGTTGTAATTGAGGCCCTCGGTCTCCGAGCTCCAGTCATGCAAATGTTGATGCGTTGAAAGTGAAATGTATCTCTTTACCCTGCTGGAGGAAAATCAGCCTTTCCGCCAGTCGTCCGCACTGTAGCTATTTGTGCGCGCCATAAATTATGTAAACACTCATTTTCTTTTTACCGCCATTCTGCGCACAAAATGTTCTGCGAGACGGTAATAGAAAAAAAATCCTTAACAAACTTCAATTGAATTACAAGGCGTAGCAATCGGATCGGACCCCGATGGAATATCAATGCCGCAACTTTCTCAAGAAGTGATAAACCTGACTTGACAAAGAAAAACTAAAGACCAATTTTGAGCGGTTTCATTCGGTGTGAAAGCAAACTAAATAAAAGAGAAGAAAACAACAACAAAACACTGAAGTTCCAACACCGCAGAATAAAATAATATGTTGGCCGCACCCTGGCAAGACTAGCTAAGGGGGATTATAAATCCAATGGCGCGTTGGCCAGTTCACGAATAAGGTTTTTAGCCATTGGTCTGGTGTTGTTGCAGACAGTCCAGATCTGGACATCACTACATTTATAAACAGGTCCTCAAAATTGCTAAATACTTATTATGCTATTGTAGACAATAGATATACCATATCTTTCTGACCATAAGACACTCCTGACCATAAGACACTCCTGACCATAAGACACTCCTGACCATAAGACGCACCTAGGTTTAGAGGACAAAACCAGGGGAAAAAATATATACTAAACCAAGTGCATCCCTGGTGAAGGGGCATCTTGTGGATTATACCCCCTTTGTATCTCATGCTCCCATCATCCTCCTGTGTCCTATATGCCCCTTTGTGTCCCTCCTGTGTCCTCCATGTGTTTCCCTCTGTCCTCCTGGTGTTCTCCTCTATTCCTCTTTGTGTCCCTGTGTCCTCTGTTTGGCCCCCTGTGTCCTCCTCTGCATGGGCACAGTACAGGGAGTCCCCGACATTACAGCGGGTTAGAGGTTAGTATTGGCAAGCATTCACAAGTCAGGAACTCCCTGTATTTGGACTATAAGACGCAGTGACGTTTTTTCCCCACTTTTGGGGGAGAAAAAGTGAGGCCTCTGTGCCCCCACCGCCACTCTGACCCCACCGCTATGCTGTAGCCCCCTTGGGCAGCTCTCTCTCCCTAGCCGCACCCCCTGCCGCTCCCCCGCCTCCCTGCACGTCTCTCCTTCAGAGGTCACGAAAGTGAAAGTGGGCCAGTGCAGCCCACAGGAGTGGCATTTTTTGCAGCTACCTGATCCACTCAGCACCCCCTCCCCCCCCCCCCCCCCCACACACACACACACACACATGGATCAAGTAGCCTACTTTTTTTTTTAAAATCTAGGATCCCACCTCAGGCTCTCTTTTTTTTTTAACTAACTTTATGTGAATGATACGGGTAGCAGCAATCATTCACTACTATTAGAAGAGTTCACATGCGTGGTCGCGCGAACGGTGGCATTGTACACTGGACGTACCTCATACATCCAGGAACACAGAGAGGTACAGATCTGGTCGCATGAGGTACGCCAAGAAATTGGAAGAGGTTAAAGGACAACTGACGAGAGAGGTATATGGAGGTTGCCATGTTTATTTCCTTTTAAGCAATACCAGTTGCCTGGCTGTCCTGCTGATCCTCTGCCTCTAATACTATTAGCCATAGCCCCTGAACAAGCATGCAGCAGATCAGGGGTTTCAGACTTTAAAGTCAGATCTGACAAGACTAGCTGCATACTTGTTTCTGGTGTTATTCAGATACTACAGCAGAGAAATAGACCAGCAGGGCTGCCAGGCAACTGGTATTGATTAAAAGGAAATAAATATGGCAGCCTCCGTATACCTCTTACTTCAGTTCCCCTTTAAGTGCTCTGAGATAGTTTTTTTTCTTGTGTCATTTTCTTCCTTTCGTTTTCCAGTTTGTATATTTGGACGTCAGTTTTTTCACCCGTGTGTTCAGTTCCCTGTCCCCATCCTTTGGTTTCGTTTTGTTAGGTTAATTAGAACGTTTCTTGTGTCAATGTGACCTGAGCCTTATGCACAACTAAAGAAAACTAATTTAGGAGTTCTTTGGCAATGGACAAGATTTCTATAATAGTGATTCTTCATTTATTGGAAGTGCACAAAGTCCTGAGTGTTGCCTATCTGCACTCTTTGAAATAAATATACTGAAAGCACTGGGCTGGCCGGGTTCGGTGGGTCTGTTTCCTGTTTTGATGACAGTGCAGTGTTACTGAACAGACCAGGATTATGGTTGCTGTCCGTGTGCAGACAGCAGGGTGATGAGAGGTACACACAGCTCTTATAAATACCCGGGAAGGGAATAGGGTGGACTAAATGCTATATTTCACATTGAACAGGAAGATGATGAGACTGCCGAGCTATACAGCTCCAGTGCTGACCACAAAGAGTTGAACTCTCAGCAGCAGAGGAAGGAATCATGTGATCAGCTCTGTGCTAGGAAAGCAAGACCTCATTCTCCTGGCAGTAAGGAACTAGAGAACCCAGCAAACCTGGTGCTTTTTTTTTGTATATTTACTCTACAAAGTGGATCCAGGCAATGCACAACATTTTGTCCATAGCCAATTAATGCATTATTAATGAGGTTGATTATTTCCTTTTGTGCATTAGTGGTAACCAATTTGCACTAACCAGAGTTTGGTAAGTAGGGTTCAGAGTAGGTGTGTAACAATAGTCCCCACAATACCCCGGCGATCGTGGAGTGGCGCACTCCTCCTCCTCACCTGCATGCAGAGTAGCACAGGGAGCGGTGTAATATTTACCTGCTTCAGAACTAAGAGTCTCCACCATGCTTCACAGTTGCACACTCTCTGCTGTCATCCGCCGGCTCCAGATCACATGACCAATGTGAGTCACATGATCATGAGGCGGTAGGAGCAGGTAAATGACTCCGCTCCCTGAAATACTCTGCAGTGGTGTGCGGAAGTTTGGGTCCCGTGACAATTTTGTAGGTGGGACACCTAGATTGTTGGTGCGCCCCTGTTTCATTGTACTGTACAGATTTCTCTTCTACATACCCTAATTTACTGGCCCCGGTCTCCATCATCTAATGATGTTATAAAGATAAAAATTAGCATATGTACCCCCCCCCCCCCAAAAAAAAGACAGTGTATTTTATTAATATTTGCTCCAAAAGAGGTGCTAGGGCTTTTTCAGTGATGTCTTCTATTTCTATGAACACGGTGTACTGATCAGGCACGGTCATCCCAGCAAACAGGTGATAACCTTGCTTTGTGCTGGGATGACAGGACCGGTGCCCCAATCGGCAGCACACTGCTGTGTCCCCGCTGCTGGCCGCCTCTCCCTCCTATGCATTGTACTGTACTGGAGCTTGTACTGTATTGGAGCCGATGGTTTTGCAGGTGGGACCATGACTCTGTTATTGGGCCAGTCACCACACTCAACAACCATCCTCTTTGCCGCACTGTCCTCATGTCCTCCAATGTCCCCCAGCTCCATGCCTGTGTCCCCAGTGCAGCTTCAGGCAACTTGTGTTTTTGTTGGAGCCGATGTTCTCGCGGGCGGGACAATGGATCTCTGTTATCAGGTAGCACAACCCTTACCTTTTATAGATTTGTATATTTTATGTCTTACCGGCATTTGCAAATTACTATAATAAAGAAAACCCCCAATACAAGCATAGTATTTATGCTGTCAGGTCTCGGTGGTGTAACTTGCTTGCTTGCGTATCTTTTTCAGGTGTGGGACGGCGTGGACAGCGGGAGGTGCTTGCGCACAATTCACAGTCACCGCATGGCGGTGCGTGATGCTCAGTGGTCTCTTTGTGGTCAGAAGATTCTTTCGGGCGGTTTTGACTCCATTTTGCATCTAACGGATGTGGAAACAGGTTAGTCATTTTTAAAAAAAAAAATTTTTTGCAGCTTAATCTAGCAGAATTTGCAATCCACTAACAAAGACCTCTCATGGCGTGATATCTCAAAATATAACATTTCCAGTTCTAAGCCAGCGCTCACACTTCTGAGAGTGCTCGCTTACAGGACTAAACTTTTTTTTTTTTTGACTGTGTCCATCTTGTGGCCAAATAGTAAAACTACATCTACATTCATTTTATTTTTTTTAATAAATACTATTTATTACATTTAAAATTAACTGTTTAATCCCCACACAAAAATACCCAAATAATTTTTTTATTAAAAAAAAATTACAATAAAAAAAACAAAAATAGTCACCTAAAGGTCTGAACTTTTTTAATATGCATGGGAAGAGGGTATATTACTAATATTTTTTTTATATTAGCTTGCAAATAGTGATGGACGCAAAACTGAAAAAATGCACCTTGATTTCCAAATTAAATTGTGTAATAACTGGGACAAATGGGCAAATAAAATACATAGGTTATAATTATGGTAGCATGTATTATTTTACAGCTATAATGGCTGAAAACTGAAAAATTATGATTTTTTTTTCCACTTTTTTTCTTAATATTCCCGTTAAAATGCATTTAAAAAAAATAATTCTTAGCAAAATGTACCACCCAAAGAAAGCCTAATTAGTGGCGGTAAAAACAAGATATAGATCAATTAATTGTGATAATTAGTAATAAAGTTATTGGCGAATGAATGGGAGGTGAAAATTTCTCGGATGCATAAGGTGAAAAACGACTGAAGGCTGAAGTGGTTAAAGTGTAACTGTCGGGCATAAAATAAAAAATCAATTCTTTATTTTTATCTGGTAAACAAGTAATAAGGATGCTAACCAGGCAATCCAAAAGTTAAAATCACTATTACTTTTCTTGTTGATAAATGATCGTTCCCAAGTTTACCTGACTCTTATTTGGTACACACAGAATTTGGTACACAAAAAGAAAGTTGCAGGGCATGCTGGGTTGTCGTTTTTTGTTTCTCTACTTCCCCCTCAGACTTAACTAATGCAGCCTGATTGACTGAAGCCTCTTTCCTTTCTGTTTTCCCCTCCCACACCTCTGTTCCTCTCTGATTGGGCAATATGTCTCATGCTGAGACAATGCACTTTCTATAGTGGAGGGCAGGCAATGCATACACAATCAGGCAGAGGAGAGTAAGGGAGGAAATGACATCAGGATTGGCTTCAAGATAGGCACAGTTAAAATGGAGAATCCTAAGAAAGATTTTCTCTTTTTTTTTACTGTAGAAAAATCACTAAAATCCAAATGTGGACAGTGCAATACATGTGTTATGTAAGAAGAGAAAGTATTTATCTACTTATATATGTGTTTTTTTTCTGAGATAGTATGGCTGACAGCTCCTCTCTAACTGCTTTCGAGCAGAGGTGATAGACCTCACTCACCCCTGCGTGGTTCCGTGACTCTGGTGATGCTGCAGTCCGGTCGCTCTGTACGCCGGTCAGGATACAATTTCAATGTGAGCCAATCACGGTAATCACAGTGTGAAAATAGTAAAAGGACGGCTCTGGTCCTTAAAGAGGATCTTTAACCCAAGGACTGGTCTTCATCCCAATCAGTAGCTGATACCCCCTTTCCCCAAGAAATCTTTACCTTTTCTCTAATAGATCATCAGGGAGGTCTGTATTAGTGATGTCGCGAACCTCCGATTTTCGGTTCGCGAACCCTGTTCGCAAACTTCCGCGGAAGGTTCGGTTCGCGGAAACGTTTGCGAACCGCAATACACTTCAATGGGGAGCTGAACTTCAAATTTTAGAAAAATCTCTACCGGCTGGAAAAAGGATAAACATGTTTCAAGGGTTCTAATCCCTGGAGGAACACATGATTGAGTGAAATACACATCAAAAGTTCCAGGCAAAAATCTAGATTTCACATAAACCCCTATTTTAAGGGCACAGATCTCATTCAATGTTCAATTACAGGCCTACACTGCTTTACAACATCAGGCATTGTATCCCTCTCTCCCTCACTCCCTCCTCCCAGAGGAGGGTCTCATCTTCCAGGGAATTGTAGGCTTTTAAAAGCCAGCTTACATACCTTTGCTGGGAATTAAACCCAGGTCTTGGCCGGGAATTGAGCCCAGGCGCTTGGTAGTTAGCTGTCTTAACCACTATACCACAACCAACACTACATACTGTAGGCAACCTAGCATGTACCATTATGATATATCCTAGAGAAAAATGAGCTTGCTTAAAGGGATACTGTAGGGGCGTCGGGGGAAAATGAGTTGAACTTACCCGGGGCTTCTAATGGTCCCCCGCAGACATCCTGTGTTGGCGCAGCCACTCACCGATGCTCTGGCCCCGCCTCCGGTACACTTCTAGAATTTCAGACTTTAAAGTCTGAAAACCACTGCGCCTGCGTTGCCGTGTCCTCGCTCCCGCTGATGTCACCAGGAGCGTACTGCGCAGGCACAGACCATACTGGGATTGTGCTATACACTCCTGGTGATGTCAGTGAGAGCGAGGACACGGCAACGCAGGCGCAGTGGTTTTCAGACTTTAAAGTCTGAAACTCTAGAAGTGAACAGGAGGCAGGGCCGGAGCATCGGTGAGTGGCTGCGCGGGCACAGGATGTCTGCGGGGGACCATTAGAAGCCCCGGGTAAGTTCAACTCATTTTCCCCCGACCCCCTACAGTATCCCTTTACGGATGTGTAGTATGTCAAAAGCCAACTCACATTGGCCAGGAATAGAACACAGTCTCTGTGGCACAAATGGTTAGCGTGTTTAGCTGTTAACTAAAAGGTTGGTGGTTCAACCCCACCCAGGCATGGCCTTGCCTTTTGTGTTCAACAGTTGTCCGAAGAGAACCCCAGATAGCCAGGTAGATTCATCTCTCTCTCTCTCTCTCTCTCTCTAGTAGGGATGGTCACCGCTTTCCGCGTAATTTTGGGCAGAAATTGGTCATTCCATTCCGTTTGGTCGGAACGGAATTGCTTTTTCAATCCGGCAGAATTCTGAAATTGCCTGTGAAATTCTGCTGGTATCCATTGATGCCATTGAAGTGAATGTTCAGCTTAAAACCATCAAGTCCTAGAGAGAGAGAGAGAGAGAGCAAGCTCATTTTTCTCTAGGATATATCATAATGGTACATGCTAGGCTGCCTTCAGTATGTAGTGTTGATTGTGGTATAGCGGTTAAGACAGCTGACTACCAAGCACTCAGACATGGGCTCAATTCCCGGCCAAGACCTGGGTTCAATTCCCAGCCAAGGTATGTAAGCTGGCTTTTAAAAGCCTACAATTCCCTGGAAGATGAGACCCTCCTCTGGGAGGAGGGAGTGAGGGAGGAGGGAGAGAGCCTAACTAAACTCTCCCTAGCAGCGTCTGTCAGCAGCTGTCCCTTAGCTAATTAGTGCAGGCAGACTAGTGAGTAAAACGGCACAAGGTTCTTGCCCTTTATAAAGGGGGGTGGGGCTCCAGGAGTGAGTGCAGTCTGATTGGCAACAATGTGCCTGCTGACTGTGATGTAGAGGGTCAAAGTTCTACTCGATAATGCATTATGGGGCGAACCGAACTTCGGCGAACCGTTCACTACATCTCTAGTCTGTATGGCTGATATTGTGGTGAAACCCCTCCCACAGTGTGATGTCATGACCATGGTCCTGACAGTTTGCTGTCTGAGAACATCATTGCATTGTGGGAAATAACGGCTTTTTCCAACTGGCAAGCAAGCAGCATCTCCCTCTGTGTATAGAACTCTCAGTAACGAACATTCCGTACAGCTCACCTGGCAGAACTATAGATGTCACCACCAGTGATACTTTTCAGAATGTAAATCAGGGAGAGGAAAGATTTTACAATGGGCAAACACTGACTAAATAATCTATAAATAAATTTTGTAAACAATAAGCAATTTTATTCATTATGCTATTTTCACTATAGTTCCTCTTGAAGGGGCCAGAACCGTCCCGGTACACAAATGGTTAAAATACAGCCAAATTGTTAATTTTTTTTCTGAGTATTCACTAAAGTGACTGATTTCTGTAGGATTACAGTACAACATTTATGTGTCATTTGACATCACAGAAGCGATACTTTTGTTCTCAGAATAATTAGATGGAAACGTAGCTGAGAGCTGCATAGGAGATGCTTATCCTGATGTTCTTTTATACACGCTGATCGCCGGACTGCTGGCGCACTTGCAGCTTGGCATCGTGTATCTGGGGGTGTTGCACGCCCTGGCGTTTTGCGTCAGCGTTTTAGATTATAACGTTTATTTTACTTTCACTCTGAACCAATCAGCTCCTAGCTGCGCACGTGTAATTACCTTCCCCCATTTCAGCGCAGAACCTCAGAGAGTGGCAGCACGGTTAGCCTAATTACTACGTCAGGTACAATTTGTTACATTCAATGTCAGTTTAATATCAGCCTACAAATCATGACAGGCGTCAACTGCTGTAAAGGTTTCTCACGTGCAGCGACTGCAACGCTCAGTGCGCTGTCAGCATTGCGTACACGGCTTTGTTCCGTACACCGTAACTGGGGTAGAAAATCAGAGTTTGTGAGTAATACAAGATGGGAGGAGGTGTACCAATTGTGATACAATATGTAGTGAGCGGAGGTAATAGGAAGAGTCTTACCTCGGGATAAGAAGTTAGGATTTTTATTGTTAGACACTGAAACGGAGATACACAGCTCAGATACTTTATTGACCAGAGGAAGCGGGCAGGTCCTGTGAAACGCGTTGTGTTTTTATTGCTGTCTAACAATAACAGAACCTTATCCACTTGTCATGAGGTAAGACTGTTCCTGTTACTTACCTCCACCCACTATACATTATTTCACAATTCAGGCTTCTCCTCCCATCTTGCATTGTCTCCTCCCCCTTCCCAGGGGTCACCTCTGCGACTCATGGTTAGTTTATTGAAGGAAGTAAGATCCTACTACTCCTAAAGCTATAATCGTGCAGTCATGGCCAAAATTGTTGGCACCCCAGATTTTTTTTTCCTGGAAAATCAAGTATTTCTTACAGAAAAGTATTGCAGTAACACATTTTGCTATATATGTTTATTCCCTTTGTGTGTATTGCACCAAAGCAAAAAAGGGAGGAAAAAAAACAAATTGGACATAATGCCACACAAAACTCTAAAAATGTGCTGGACAAAATTATTGGCACCCTTACAAAATTGTGGATAAATAAGATTGTTTCAAGCATGCAATACTCCTTTAAACTCACATGGGGCAAGTAACAGGTGTGGGCCTGTTACTCCATGGGACGGAGGAGGACGGGGAAAGCCTCTCCGAGATGTGTACCCCCCAGTATACAGAGTCTCTTTAGGAGAAAACACATGAGAAAAACGTAATTGCATATGGGCCCTGGTCTCTCTCATTGCAGAGTGCTGGCGGTGGGGAGCACGGCCACCAAGAGTTGTCCCAGAGTAATAGAAAGTCAGACCGGCAAAATTGGCTGCTGATATAAAAAGGTGGCTAATGATATTATTGACAAACAAAAAGTTTTACAAACAAATAAACTAAAGCCGAGAACTGATAACGTCTAAGGTGCAGTTGGGGATGCAGTGAAATATTACCCCTCAGTCCCCTAGAAGCATAGTAAGAATTTATTTACCTGCACAAAAGGCATACAATGAATTATAGCAATCTATCTGCCCAAGGAAGGCTTGGACCAGATAGATATACACTTTGGAATGAATAATAGATTATGATTATTCTGCCTACCTTGACCACCGATTGGGTCCTGACATGTAAATAATGAACTGCTGGATAATACAGTAATACATTCCTGAATACATTCATAGTTAGGTGACAGGAATATTTAATTAGGTTAGTTCGTTAGTAATAATTGTCTTTGCAATTTTTTCTGTTTAGATAAGACCCTGCCCTAACACTTGGTTAGCTTGACCAGGGCTGTGGAGTCGGTCCAAAAATCTTCCGACTCCGACTCTAACCCCTAACCAAAATGGCCCCGACTCCTCGACTCCGACTCCTTAGTCTAATATTTAACAGGGGTGTGGATTTTGTACAAAAATCACCCGACTCCGATTCCTCAGTTTACGAAACCACGACTCCGACTCCAACTCTGACTCCAGGTGCCCAAAATTGCTCCGACTCCTCGACTCCGACTCTAACTCCAACTCCACAGCCCTGAGCTTGACGACCACAGATGTAAATAACTAGATGGTACATTCATTATTTACAGAATGACGTAAACTAACACAGCTGCATATTCTATTCTCACAAAACCTTCTTGTAATATGGGGGAGGGGGACTGGACCTGCATTAGACAGCGTATAGCTTATAGGAAGGGTGGCAAAATGGTCTGCAAGCGTAAATCTTGTTAAAACACGGATGAGTCTACTTCAGGGGCTTAGTTGTGAAAGACTAAATAAAAGCTGAGATATTAAAGGAAACCAGAGATGAACGCTTTGGCACAAAATAAACACATCCCCCGATAGAGTTTACCAAATAAATCCTATAACTGGTATTTTCTCCGCTCTGGTGTATCAGTTTTTGTGTTTTTTTACTAGAACTCCATGCAAAACACAGTTCATTAGTAAAGCCTATTATTTAGCGGGCTGTGTGCTTCAGCCAATCATGCTGCATTAGTCTGAGGGGGAATAGAGAAGCAATAAAGGACAACCCAGAATGCCCTGCAACTTCCTTTGTGTGTACCAAATAAGCGTCAGGTAAACTGGGGAATGATCATTTATCAACAAGAAAAGTAATAGAGATTGTAACTTTTGGATTGCCTGGTTAGCATCCTTATTACTTGTTTACCAGACAAAAATAAAGAACTGATTTTATGCCCGACAGTTACACTTTAATCTCTATCTCTCACCTTTATACTCTCCAGGTGGTTCTGGGTCACCCTGGGCAGTCTGGGTAATTCTCTCCTGCCTCTTCCTCTTCCTGCTTGCAACTTCTCCTCTGCACCATGTAATGTAGACAATCTCATAATCCAAAAAGCAGCATAAACTCTGGGGGCTGGTGCACACCGAGCGGCTTTTTGGGCGTTTTCAGATCCGCTTGCGGCTGCGGATCTGCTTGGTCAATGTATCTCAATGGGGTGGTGCACACCAGAGTGGCAGGCGTTTTGCAGAAACGAAAAATGCCTGGGTGAGGCATTTTTTGGATTTCGGATGCGTTTCTGCCTCAATGTTAAGTATAGGAAAAACGCAAACCGCTCTGAAAAACGGCACTTCAGAGCGGTTTTGCAGGCGTTTTTGTTACAGAAGCTGTTCAGTAACAGCTTTACTGTAACAATATATGAAATCTACTATACTGAAAACCGCAGCAGCAATCCGCAAAACGCTAGCAAAACGCCTCATAAAAATAAAAAAAAGCGTTTAAAAATCTGCTAGCATTTTGCGGATCTGCTAGCGGGTTTTGGTGTGCACCAGCCCTGGAAGCGGATAATAAAGGGGCGGTGCTGTCAGAATGCGGCTCTTTCCACGCAATGTGTAATTACAGCAGAAACATTCCACCATTACGCGGGTTTCACAGTCCCTCCCGACGACTTACGCAAATCATTCTTTTATTTTTATTTTCTCGCTTGTCAGAAGAATTTAGCCGAAGGTTTTGTTAATAAACTTTTTTGTGTCTAACTACTGGATCGTGCTAATAATTCTGTCCGTAATTACATCTCAAGCAGCGTCCCCATGGCAACCGCATTCCCTCCCCCTTTAATATCTCCGCAATATTTTCCGTGGGGAAATTAAAACAAGTCCATTCGCACGTTTTGTGTTTGTGTATTACAAAAAAAAAGAATACAATGAAGACCATTTTCTCTTGATTAGGTATGGCGGCGCGGAACCCGAACGTGCGCTGGCCGCTGTTCTGACGACGCTGTAATTGCCAGGGAGGCCCTGCGACATAATTGTTCATTTATTGGCGTCTTTTTAACTGTATCGCCAGCCTCAGGAATAGACTTCGGAAATCCATGATTATTCCACCTTATTATAGGAATACCGTCCTGCTGATGTCGTCTGAAAAGTCATGCAGGCGCCTCTTATGCTCTCAGACAACAAATTCAGCTTGTATTGCCGCTGAAAGAGCAGGTCAGAAAACCCAGCCCTTTTCTCTAGATCAGGAGTCTCAAACTCGCGGCCCGCGGGCCATTTGCGGCCCTCAATACAATATTTTGTGGCCCTCGCCGGCAAAAGCTTCCTTATAGTTCGCTTCAGTGCTCCCAAGTAATCCGCCGCATCCCCGCCGCTAAACGAGGGCAGCAGAGCCCCCAAATCGCCCGGGGGGCAATCCGCCGGCATTTCCTGGAAGGGGCAGAGCTTTCAGCTTCAGCTCTGCCCCTCCTGACGTCAATCGCCGCACGGATCGCCGCTTCTCCCTGCCCCTCTCTGCGAAGGAAGAGTGAGAGGGGCGGGCAGAGGCGGCGATGCGCCCCGATTGTGAAATTCCTTATGCGGCCCAGCCTCATCCTGACTTTGCTTCCTGCGGCCCCCAGGTAAATTTAGTTTGAGACCCCTGCTCTAGATATTCCTGGATAGCATCCGTATTTGTTTACATACAGGCACATGAGGTGGTTTTACCTCTCTTCATTCTGAAGCAGGTTTTTTGTTGTACAGGACACCTGTCATGCCTCGCAGGGCTGTGGAGTCAGTACAAAAATCTTCCGACTCCAACTCCGACTCCTCAGTTTATGAAACCACCGACTCCGACTCCGAGTACCCAAAATGACTCCAACTCCTTAGTCTATTACTCACCAGGGCTGTGGATTTTGTACAAAATCATCCGACTCCGACGCCTCAGTTTATGAAATCACCAACTCCAACTCTGACTCCACAGCCCTGATGCCTCGGCTACTAATTAATATTACTATTGATTTATAAAGCACCAGTATATTCCGTGGCGCTGTACAAAATAAGAAACAAACAGGGGTACATAATAATACAGACAATGGTGTACACCTAATACACAGAATACAGAATTTGTAACAATCGATACAGAGTGCAGAATTGGTAATTACAGGTACAAAATTAACATGATGAATAAAATGTATAACAAATTCCGAGACTCAAAAGGGTGAGAGAGCCCTGCCCTTGTGAGCTTACAATCTAAAGGAATAGGGGGAACTAGAGGTAGGGTAGTATATAATAAACATACCTAGAGGCTGTGTGTTTTTAGGATATCTAGTAAGAGTACAATTTGGCCTTAGGTCAGAGGGAGAATGACCCAAGGTAGAGCATATGAGAGTTTTGAGGGAACATTTAAAGATATCAAAGGTTGGAGAGTTAAGGATGTGTTATGGAAGTGGATTCCAGAGGAGGGGCGAAGCACATGTGAAATCTTGTATATGTGAATGGGAGGAGGTCATTCTAGAGCAGATCAAACGAAGATCATGTGCCGATCTGAGATTGCGGTTGGGTTGGTATCTGGAAACTAATGAGGAGATGTACAGGGGAGAGAGATTGTGAAGAGCTCTGTAGGTGAGGGTTAAGCGTTTGTACTGCAATATAACTTTGCGGCTATGGGGAGCTGAATTTTGGTGCATGATTGTGACCCTCAGGTAAGAGATAACTGGGCATTTGGCCATTACAGAGCTGTTCTTAAATTTGGCATTGGAGCGGCGGGGGAAGCGACGAGGACAGCACTCTGATATTGAATTTGGCTACATTGTAACAGATTTATGCACCCTGGAGCTCCCCTCTAGATAAAGTAACAACCCAAAAGGCTGGGGAAGGTTATGAGGCCTTCAAAGTTCCTCCCAGTAAGCTAATCTGAAGGGGTTTCGGAAATGGGTACACAGGCCAAGTGACCAGCAGGGGTGTTGATGAAAGGTTCTTCAGCATTACTTGTGTGCTAACATGGTCTCTTTAATGCAAACCTGAAAGGGAAAAAAACGTACAATGTAATGAATTGTATGTGTAGGATAACAAATAAAACATTTGTAGCAAAGAAGAGTCTCATATTTTTATTTTCAGGTATATAGTTTTTTTTTTATAACATTGCATCATATGATCACAGTTGCAGTTTTGAAACCACTCTCTGTCTTTTAAGCTGTAAAACAAAGCAGAAATAATGACCCTTTGAACTTTCTTGTAGTAAAGCCTTATCTCATGGTGCCTCTTACTGTTACTTTGCTGTTTAAAGAGAAACTCCAACCAAGACTTGAACTTTATCCCAATCAGTAGCTGATACCCCCTTTTACATGAGAAATCTATTGCTTTTCACAAACAGACCATCAGGGGGTGCTGTATGACTGATATGGTGGTGAAACCCCTCCCACAAGAAACTGTGAGGACCGTGGTACTCCTGGCAGTTTCTTGTCTGTGAACCTTGTTGCATTGTGGGAAATAGCTGTTTACAGCTGTTTCCAACTGCCAAAACAGCTTGCAGCAGCTGCATCAACTGCCAACAGTAAAAATGTCACCATGTAATAAATGTCAGAATGTAAATCAGGGATTTAAAAGATTTTACAATGGGCAAACACTGACTAAATCATTTATACATAATTATTGTAAAAATTAAGCACTTTTTTATTACATTATTTTCATTGGAGTTCCTCTTTAAGTGCTGCAGAACAGGACTGTATTCCACCCAGTACGGAATAGCTCAAAGAAGCTCTTTTGCATAGATAACAACGGAAGTTTTGTTTAACTCTTCCTGCACTAGAAAACAAAATGAGACTCTCTTCTTTGCTACTTATGTTCTATTTCTTAGCTGTATTGCACATAAAATTCATTATCTCATCAGTTTATTTTTTGCTTCTGGAAACTCCAACCTAGAATTGAACTTTATCCCAATCAGTAGCTGATACCCCCTTTTACATGAGAAATGTATTGCTTTTCACAAACAGACCATCAGGGGGCGCTGTATGACTGATTTTGTGCTGAAACTCCTCCCACAAGAAGCTCTGGGACCGCGGTACTTTTGGCAGTTTGTTACAATGTAACAAGGTTCACAGACAGAAAATAGCTGTTTACAGCTGTCTCTAACAGCCAAAACAGCTAGGAGCAGCTACATAACCTGCCCACAGTAAAAATGTCACCATGTAATAAATGTCAGAATGTAAATCGGGGAGAGGAAAGATTTTACAATGAGCAAACACTGACTAAATCATTTATACATAATTATGGTAAAAATGAAGCACTTTTTTTACTACATTATTTTCACTGGAGTTCCTCTTTAACTCGTGAGATTCAGGGGAAGTAAATTCACGTAAAACTTTGCAAACTGCCCCGTACATTGTAATTTTATCTCATCCGGCAGTTATATTTTCTTTTTTTTGTGTGCAGGAAAAGACTTGTTCAATGCAAAAAACGACTGGAAGATTGGTGTGGTCAGGTTTCACCCGATTGACCCAAATCTTTTCATCTGTGGAGGATTCTCCCCTGCTATAAAAGCCTGGGACGTGAGGGCGAGTAAGGTGAGAGACGAGATTTCTCATTTGCTGATGGCCAACAAATGTTTTTCTCGGTGCTGTGCAGACACTCAGCTTGTTTGGGGAGGAGCTCCTGGACTTTACAATGCTTTTAAAATACTCAGACAGTCAAAACGAGACCCTGTCCTTAAAGAGTAACTGTCGGGCATAAAATAAAAAATCAATTCTTTATTTTTATCTAGTAAACAAGTAATAAGGATGCTAACCAGGCAATCAAAAAGTTAAAATCACTATTACTTTTCTTCATGATAAATGATCATTCCCCAGTTTACCTGACTCTTATTTGGTACGTTGCCGCAAAAATAAAGTTGCAGGGCATGCTGGGTTGTCCTTTTTGCTTCTGTACATTAGTTAAGTCTGAGGGGAAATAAAGAAGCAAAAAAAGACAACCCAGCATGCCCTGCAACTCTCTTTGTGCGGCAACGTACCAAATAAGGGCCCGTTCACACTTATAATCGCAGAACTCCGGCGATTACCGCCAGGTTTTGCGGGAGTGATTTTCCCGCGATTAGCGTGGAAAAATCACTGGACACTGCGGCGGTTTTGGAGTGATCGCGATTAGCGTGCTTTGCACACTAATCACGATCGCTAATCGCGGAAGGCTCGTCGCCGGAAACCCGCTGCATGCAGTGAGAACACTGCCACTCGCTACATTGTGTAGCGGTTTTTGCAGAACCGCTAGCGGTTTGCCGTGAGCGTGAATCACGCGATTCCCGCTCAGGTGAGAACGGGCCCTTAGAGTCAGGTAAACTGGGGAATTTATCATTTATAAACAAGAAAAGTAATAGAGATTTTAACGTTTGGATTGCCTGGTTAGCATCCTTATTACTTGTTTACCAGATAAAAATAAAGAATAGATTTTTTTATTTTATGCCTGACAGTTACACTTTAAAGAGGATTTTAATTAAAACACATGCAAATAAGAAGTACATTTCTCCCAGAGTAAAATGAGCCATAACTCACTTTTCTTGTATGTTGCTGTCACTTACAGTAGGTAGTAGAAATCTGACATTACTGACATTGTTGGAAGTGTCAGGACAACGGTCAGTTTAATTATGAACTTTGGTAGCCATTAAGGAGTGCCAAATGACCATAGTATGTTGAGAAATGTTTTACTCATGAAGGATTGGGTAGACAATGGGTTCATGTTGGTGTAGGTGGGGCCATCCAGGTTGGGTGTGGTGGCCTACCCTGGTGTATGTATTTATACTGTTGTATGTACATTTGCTTGCTGTTTAACACCTGAGGAAGGATGTAAATCCGAAACTGTAGTGTGTACTTGTTCCTGAATACAAGCAAAGTGATTGCAGCCAGTAGTGTGCCGCCTCTTCATTTGTTTGGATGTTCCATAAAAGAGGGATCATACTCCCACAACTAAAATTTCAGTAACTACTCTTAGTTACATAAGAGCCCTTTTCACAGCATTCCCTGTAAGTAAAAACGTATACTTTCACTGCAGAGAGCAGTACGAGATAGCTTATATCTGTCTCATCGGCAAAGGCAGAAGACACTCTTGCCTCTTTTTTAATTCTGCTCCCTCCTCCCTCTGCTGAATAAACATCGCCCTGGCAACAGCTGAGTCACTTAAAGTGGATCCGAGGTGAACTTTTACTCATTGCATAATTGTGTTCCTTTACTATTGTTTATAGGGCATTCCTCAAGCCAAATACTTTTTTGTTTTTGTTTTAATACTCTAATTCCCTATAAACTAAATAAACCACGCCCACAGGTTTTCAGAGAGCCTTGGCAGTAGCAAGGGCGCATGGGAGCTCAGTCTGGGCAGGGGGAGGAGGAGGCGTTACTAGCCATTGATTTCAGAGGCAGAGGGGAGGAGGGGGGATTAGGTTTTTTTCACAGTCTGAGTGCTGATGGTGCAGATAAGCCTGCCTCTGTGTAATGTTTACAAACAACATGGCTGCTGTAATTGTATCACTTGAATAATCAATCATATTCTATTAAAGCTGTTTGCAGCTAGATTTGCTGTGTAAACTATCTAAACTTTAGATAAGAAATATAGACAAGTTACTTGTTATAGTTCGTTTTTCATCTCGGATCCGCTTAAGCAGAAAAGGAGGGGGCATAGTGAAGACACATGCCTCAGAGAGCTTCAGCCTGCAATGATTACATTTGCCGATTACCTGGAGATAAGCAAGCCTGTACTGCTCTCTGTAGTGAAAATAAAGGTTTTTACACACAGGGAATGTGTTGGAATGCTTTCACATGTTCTTTTATGTAACTAAGAGTAGCTACTGACATTTTAATCTATATATAAAAGCAGGGGACACGAGAGAACTGATGTTAAATCAATGGTCTAGTTCATGCTTAACCTCTTGCCGACTGCTCCATGCTGATTGGCAGTGCAGCAGCTCTAGGACCGCTCCACGGCGATTGAACGGCTGGTAATGGGCTTTGCAGGAGAGTGTGCCCACTGATGCGCATGCATTTTCGCTCTGATGACGGAGCTCCGCTTCACTCTCCCAGCCGTACGGAGACTGTTAGATGGCGAAACCCTGTCTAATAGGACTGTACAGCACTGCGATCTAAGGCAGCAGACAAAGGGAGGAAGGATACCGCTCTACTCACAGGGGCGGAGACAAGGGCTGCCCAGACACAATGACAAGTAAGTGAAGGTCCTCACGATGTCCCCACAATCCAAAAATGTAATCAGGACGTATCCCAATCAGATAAGAGTACCAAGCTGACATGTTTCGAACCAGCACGGTTCTTAATCATAGCCATTGTATGGCTCACACCAACAGGATTAAATAGAGGATGGTGGGCAGAGCCAGGGGGGGTAACAAACCCACCACGCCCATTATGGGCGGGAACACTAGGGTCCGCACCCTCTAAACTGGCTGCCACACCAGCCTTTACAATTTAATATGTACATATTTAAAACCCAAAAGTGAATGAAGATAAAAGCAAAGAGAACGCACTTTAATACATAGACATACCAATATTCTACATTCTAAATTTATATGAGCAAATGACTTAATCCAAACCAAGAAACTAATGGATAACAACTATATCCGTGGGGAGGGGGGGGGGTTTAATTATTTTGTTACCAAGGCCAGATCTTATCTTGCGTTCATACCAAGAGGGGCCCTGGTCCCCAAATGGAAGATCCACAGGGCCTCTTTCTTGTGGATCATGGCTAGAATATCTCCCTGTCTTTTCGGTAGAAAAACCCTCTACCGAAAAACTGGACATATTTCCCCCATGTTCCGAGCGAAAAAGTTTCACGACATTCAAAATACTATTGGTGAGCCAGCCGGCTCCCAAATAGTATTCAGCAATCCAAGCTTTTAGGGGTCTAGTGGTACAACCCACGTATTGAATGGAACAAATGTCGCAGGTAACCAAATAAATTATATTTTTGGTATTGCAATTATTAAAATGTTTAATGGGGAAAACCTGTCCATTAGAAAGGGAGACAATAGTCTGGGTTTTGGAGTGCATGGGACAATAATGGCAAGAGGCCACTCCACATTTATATGAACCCTTAACAGTTAGCCACGTCGGGTGTCCAGAGGGGGATTTAAATAGACTGGGCGATAAAAGACTGCCCAAAGTAGGTGCCCTCCTACTCGCAAAGCTAACTCCCTCATGAAGAAGTGGCTGCAAATCTCCATCTCCATCTAAAATAGGTAGGTACTTCCTCACGATGTTAGTCACCTGATGCAACTCAACACTATACGTTGTGACGAAGACTGGTTTCTCCCTAGGGTTCTTTTTGGACCCACCCTGTCTAACTAACTGATCCCTGGGGGTGGCATTGGCTTTGGTTTTTGCCTTGTCTATGGTCCATTTCGGGTAACCCCTGGCCAACAACCATTCCTCTACTATGTCAAATTCCTGTTTTGCGCTGGCTGTGTCCGAGCAGTTCCTCCGAGCCCTAACGAATTCACCAACTGGAATTGCTCGGACAGTGTGAGTTGGATGGCAACTATTAGCACGTAAAATAGAATTACCAGCGCAAATAATCCCTGAATCCCTATCGCCCCTCAGAGTCAGATCCAAATAATCTATGCTATCCTGCTGCCACATGTGGGTGAATTGGAGATTACATCTGTTGTCATTAAGATGGGCCATGAAAGCATCAAACCCGATTGAATCACCCTTCCATATAATCAATATATCGTCAATAAATCCTCCGTACCACGCAACCCCTGTCGTCAGGCGCCCCCCATCCCCAAAGATGTGGAACTCCTCCCACCATCCCATATAGAGAGATGGGGAGAATTTGGCTCCCATGGAGGCTCCACACCTCTGAAGATAGAAGACGCCGTCAAACATAAAGCAGTGTTCTCCCCGGGTTCTTTTAGCTGGGTGCTCCACCCGGCTAGTTTTGGTGACCACCCAGCTGTTGTTGGCTCACCACCTCCTCTGCTGTAAGCAGAGTTGTGCAGAGAAGGGCCAGCCCTGCTTTCTCTCATCTCGCCCCACCCGGCTACTTTTTCATGCCACCCGGCTGGAAAAAATTTCTGGGAAGAACACTGATAAAGTAATTGCGGGCCAGGAGATATTCCACAGCAGTGTAGAGAAACACCTGGAGATCAGAAAGATACTCCGAGTATTTCTCTAGATGATATTGGAGTGCTACCAGGGCCAAATGATGGGGTATACAGGAATACAGGGATTTCACATCGACAGTAAGCCAACTCCAATTATGTTCCCAGGTCAAATTCCCCAGGCTTGCTTACAGATGTTTAGAATCCATAATGTATCCCGGTACCTAAGGATCTAAGGCAGCACTGTACTGGGGACAGCCGTGTGACACAGAAGTGATCCGCTGCGATAGGCTGACTGGGGGAGGGGGAGGGAGGTAAAATTTTTAAATAAGGAAATTTGTAAAAAAAAAATATTTATAAAAAAAATAAACAGTGGGGGAGCAATCAGACCCCACCAACAGAGAGCTCTGTTGGTGGGGGGAAAAAGGGGGGTGGGATGACACTAGTGTGCTGAGTTGTGCAGCCCTGCAGCGAGGCCTTAAAGCTGAAGTAACCCAATTTGTGAAAGAAGGCCTGGTCACTAGGGGGCTTAACACCACGGCCCTTAAGTGGTTAATTTCTCTCGCAGGAAAAAAACTAACATTCTGCATGATAATTCTGCACAATTTTGTCAGGTTTCTCTTTCAATTACATTAGTTGCTATGAAAAAACGTGCAAGTTTTTCTCTATGCAAATACACAGGTGTGCCGAAAATGCATGCAGAAAACAACACCCAGAAAACTGAAAGACAAGTGTGTCTCCTGGCTACGTTAACTGAGGACCGGTGCCCAGTAGCCCCACCCTTGTGGGGAGCCTCTGCTGTCACTGAGACAGCAGAGCGAGCTTTTGCAGCGACAGAACAGCGGCGAGGATGGGCGTGAGTGCCGGAGCGATCGTGGTTTGCCCGTAAGGGCCATGAATGTGATCGCCAAAATGCGGCATGACCTGCATTTGCGCTTTGTGGAAATTGCAATCGCTCCTGTGGAATCACCCTGATTGACTTTCATTAGCCTAGAGTTGTTGGAATTTCTGCCTCGTGCCGATGTAGGTCCCAGCCCTTAAAGAGAAACTCCGACCAAGAATTGAACTTTATCCCAATCAGTAGCTGATACCCACTTTTACATGAAAAATATAATGATTTTCACAAACAGACCATCAGGGGGCGCTGTATGACTGATTTTGTGCTGAAACCCCTCCCACAAGAGGCTCTGGTACCGTACGGTACTCTGGGCAAACTGCCACAATGTAACAATGACACACACAGGAAATGGCTGTTTATAGCTGTCTGTTAAAGCCAGAACAGCTACATAATCTGCCCACAGTAACAATGTCACCATGTAATACATGTCAGAATGTGAATCTGGGAGAGGAAAGATTTTACAATGAGCAAACTCTGACTAAATCATGTATACATAATTATTGTAAAAATTAAGCACCTTTTTATATTAAATTATTTTCACTGGAGTTCCTCTTTAAAGGACCACTATCGCGAAAAAAGTAGGCAGTTAAAATCCGACAGAACTGACAGGTTTTGGGCCAGTCCATCTCCTCCTGGGGGATTCTCAGGGTTTTCTTTGTTTTCAACAGCATTTCCTGAACAGCAGTTTAACTGCCAAAATAGTAACATACCAGCCAGCCTCCCTACTCTCTCACACACTATTCTGTCAGTTACACTTTGCAACTGCTGTTCAGGAAATGCTGTTTAAAACAAATAAATCTCTGAGAATCCCCCATGAGAAGATGGACTGGCTGGTTCTGTCAGATTTTAATTGCCTAGTTTTTTTTCATGATAATGGTCCTTTAAAGGGGTTCTTTCATGAATGAGGAAAAAAATAATCATGAATCGGACATGTCAGATTGAATCAAAATGAATCGAATCATATTGAATCGAATCTGACAAAGAATCATATGGTGTAGATGGGACTGATTCTCCCAGCAGCTTATGACTCTTTTCACAAACGAGTCTCTACACCGGCCTCTGGTTGTGTTGCCTCAATGGCGGACATGCTGGGAGCTGTAGTGCATCAATCAGGGGTATGCTGGGTGCTGTGGTGCCATGCTGGGTACTTTGATGCCTTTATGGAGGCATGCAGGGAGTTGTGGTTCTTCTACCGGGGCATGCTGGGAGTTGTTGAATGGGAGGTCCGTGAGAGCATGGGAGGGGGTCCACTAGAAGATCAGGGAATGTTAGGGGGAACTGCCAGATAACCTGGCGGCAGTGACACTGCCTATTAATCCGATAGGCTGAATTTTTTTTTTTTTTTTTTTTTTTTTTTTTTTTTTTTTTTTTGCATTAATGGAGAGGGAACTTCATCCAACATTTTGCTGGGCAGGCCTACTTAGACTGCTGTTAAATTCATGTAAATTTGGGGCCAGCCATGGCCACACCCAAGATAATTGCTACCCCTTTCTTTGGCACCGTAATGTCTGAATACCGTTTTGGACTCATAATGAAATTTTTGCATTTTTTTCAGACAATGACACCTTTGATGAGTCCGCCCACCCTGCGCAAAAGCTCAAAAATATTGGGAGGTTTATCAGCTGGTAGTGAACAACTTCCATAAAATGTATGTACCCCGGAGGGACATAAGTGTTGATGAAAGCCTGATGGCCTACAAGGGGAGGCTGACCTGGATTCATTTGTAAGACGGGCCCGCTTTGGTGTGGCTTGGCTCCACCCATGGCCACACCCACATTCTGGTGCATGGCCATACCCATTTTCCGGCTAGAGTGCTCAAAAGTGCCCCGGATCTCTTCAGATCCTAGTAACGCCCTTGGGGGGGCCCCATGCTATCATTTTTGCAGGGGTGCCCTATTAAGTCTAGTTACACCTCTGCAGTGAAGTGCTAATACTTCCGACCTGCATTCAGTAATCCTGTAGGTTTAGGACAGTCACTCCCCCCTCCGTTGTTGTGGAACTGATAGCCGGCCGCATGGAACTTGCGCCCCAGCAGAACGCACACGCTGTCGCAGAACGTATAGATTTTTTCCTATGCACATCGATTTTACAAACATCTCCCCCTTCGCTCCTGACACAGAGAAGGCGTTGCCATGGATTCAGATGATTATTCTTTTGTAATGCTGTGGTGAATGGAAAACTTCCATGCGGAAATTTTGTTGGCTTCAGAGAGATGGAGACAACAGAAAAGCCGTCCTCAGTAACGATCAGTGGCTGTCCGTATCCCATAGAGGTGTAGCTAAAGAATACAGAAGAAAACAGAGGAATACACCCGGTATCTGGTGTATTAACTCACTGTGCTATAAATATAATTGTGTACGTATACTCACCTACTCCCAGGTGCCAGAATGTCAGGCAACCACTTCTAACGCTCCAAGGGTAGAATCTTAGGACCGCCCTCCTACTCATTGCAACCAAAAAGTAAGGTTCATCTCCTGGTGTCACCCCTAATTTTGATACTAACAAAGGTATGTGTGTTCCCACTGAAGGGAGTAGGTTGTATCTCACCTGGAAACTCAAATTCTCCTGAACTCCACACTTCACACGGGAGCAGGACGGGGTCACAGGGAGGTCACTTGTGCAGCTAGGTGTGCTTCATGGCTCCAATCAGTGGCGTAGGGGCCACGGTCGCAGCAGGGCCCATGTTGCCCTCCTGAAGAGCGCAGCGGCAGTGGGGAAGAATAGAGTAAGCACTCACACTCACCTCTTACAGGTTCCAGGCTCCGGAGCTCCCATCTGTCCACTCTGCACCACCGCTGCTCCTTACTTCCTGCTTCTCAGTTTGGGCCCTAGTGCCCGATCTGAAAAGCAGGAAGTACAGAGGGGTGGTGGCGCAGATTGGACAACCCCTGGATACTGTAAGAGGTGAGTGTAAGTGCTCACTCTAATCTTTCCCACTGCCCTATGTAAAACTGTGGGGGAAGGGGGAGTGGATTGTGAAGAAATGGGGCACAACTATCTTACAGAGGGGGGCACATCTAGCTACCCTACTGCGGTGGGGGTGGGGCTTGTCTAGCTACCATACTGGAGTGGGGGGGGGGGGGGGTGGTGAGGGAGGGGGGCTCATCTAGCTAGTGGTAGGGGGCTGTCCAAATTCCACATCAGGGCCCGAAAGTTATAACTACGCCACTGGTTCCAAAGCTTCTTCCTTCTTAGCCGTAAGATGGGAGCATTGGAGTCACGTGAATGGCACGTAAGTGACCTCCTCATGACCCTGTCCACGTGCTGGGGGGCTGCAGTCCGGTGTTCAGGAGAATTCAAACACCAACACTACAAGTAACCTCTTAAAAGTAGATATCTCACTAATATTATAAATGTAAAAGTGCATGTTTGTTACTCAATCACGCAGCAATGGCTGAACGGACTTGAATGAAATTTGGCACACATAGTACATTACCAGGAGTAACATACAGGATACTTTTTATTCCCAAAACCAAAAAGTGGGCGGAGAAAAATACAAATTTCACTGGGAAAATATAAACTGCAGCCATTCTTACACTGTTAATGGCAGGGTTCTCACACTTTGCCCAGATGGTCACTGGCTGACTGGGATTGATATTCAGAAAAGAGGGTGGAGCCTAAAAAAGCCAATCAAAATTCACCTATTGATTTTCAGGGGGAATATTTAATTGCTGCCAGTCTTGCACTGTTAATGGTACAAGCCTCAAACTTGGTACAGTTGGTCATTGGTCAATCCAACCTGGTACACCTTGTACAGTTGGTCATTGGATGACTGGGGTTCAAATTCAGGAAAGGGGGTGGAGCCACTGCCAATCAGACATAGAAAAGAAAAAGGAAATGATGTCTGGCACTGTAGTTTAATTTTCAGCAGCAAGTGTACAACAGTAGTATACAAACATCCATACAGGGTATGTGACACAAGATGTGGTACTTATCGTGCTGGTTGCTGGAGGTGGGAGGCACTGTGGGCGCCAGTGGGTGCACGGCCGTGCACCCACTGGCGCCCACAGTGCCTCCCACCTCCAGCAACCAGCACGATAAGTACCACATCTTGTGTCACATACCCTGTATGGATGTTTGTATACTACTGTTGTACACTTGCTGCTGAAAATTAAACTACAGTGCCAGACATCATTTCCTTTTTCTTTTCTACGTTTGATGCCATGTTTCCAACACTGTCTTGAGCACGCAGTTTTTGCTGAAGTTTGCCCATCTATACAGCTGATCATACTGTCATCACGGTTCATTCTGAGTGCCGGCCCACCTCTTTTCAAGTTGTCCCACTGCCAATCAGATTTGTTTAATTTCAATGCAAATTATTGATGCCAAAAACCGCAAAGCTCTCAAACTTGATCACTTAGTGTTTGTGTGTTGGGGTTAGAAAAAGTGGACGGAGCCAACACCAGCCAAATACATAACCGGGTAACACCGGATCATCAGCTAGTAATGTATAAAAATAGGCAAAGGGAGGATAACTTACCTCCTATTCACAGGTTAAAAAAAGTTGAGGTCTGGTAAGTATATCCATGCGTCGTGCCTGGCCATATATCTGCTTCTCCATCCCTTCCTCTCTCTGCCCCTAGATGTCAGCTAGGTGCCGGAAAGCAGCGTATGTGTATAAAGGGCGCCAGAGAGGTAAAATGACTGATATTCTACTTGGTAATTACGATAGTAAAATATCGGTTATCTCTACCAATATTTTACTGTTTTTTTATATATTTGGGCAGCACGGTGGTGTAGTGGTTAGTTTTCTCGCCTTGCAGCGCTGGGTCCCCGATTCAAATCCCAGCCAGATCAACATCTGCAAGGAGTTTGTATGTTCTCCCCGTGTCTGTGTGGGTTGCCTCCGGGTATTCCAGTTTCTTCCCACATCCCCAAAACATTATAGATAAGTTAATTGGCGTCCCCCTAAAATTGCCCCTAGACTACGATATAAGCTAATCTTACCATCACATGAACCCTTCTTCTCAATGCCTAATGCTAACTCTAAGGACGCCCCACCCCAGTGAAGCTTACCTTAAAACCCACTCAACAGTGTGTATCCTTAAGAACCCCCTGCCTAACCATAACCCCCTCCCCACACTAAGGACTACCCCCACTGGTACCTTACCCCAAAGACACAACCCAGTCCGCCTAGCCTTACCCACTGATATTTTGGTTGCTGGTGCCAAAATTACTACTAATACCAGCCTGTGGTCGCCTCATTACCATTTTACCTCCGCCACCCTTTTTGCCTGTTTCGGTAAACCCCCCATGTATCCGTAAATCAGGGCATCTTCCAGTCCTTTGACCCAAATCCCTCCGTACCACCTGGGGCACCACTGTGTAGCTCTAAGTTTCTATGATGAATGAGTCACTGAAATGAATAAAAGGCACAGTAATTGCAGCTGAGTATGTGTTAAAAATAACAGCTTTTTCCAACTGCCAAGCAAGCAATATCTCCCTCTGTGCATACAACTCTCAGTGACGAACATTCCGTACTGATCACCTGGCAGAACTAAAGATGTCACCACCAGTGATGAATGTCAGAATATAAATCAAGGAGAAGAGAGAATTTACAATGGGCAAATGCTGACTAAATAATCTATATATTAATATTTTAACCACTTGACCACAGAGGGGTTTTACCCCTTGAGCACCAGAGCAATTTTCACCTTTCAGCGCTCCTTCCATTCATTCGTCTATAACTTTATCATTACTTATCACAATGAAATGAACTATATCTTGTTTTTTTCGCCACCAATTAGGCATTCTTTAGGTGGGACATTATGCCAAGAATTATTTTATTCTAAATGCGTTTTAATGGGAAAATAGGAAAAAATGTGGGAATAAAATCATTATTTTTCAGTTTTTGGATGTTATAGTTTTCAAATAATGCATGCTACTGTAATTAAAATCTATGACATTTATTTGCCCATTTGTCCCGGTTATTACACCGTATAAATTATGTCCCTATCACAATATTGGACGCCAATATTTTATTTGGAAATAAAGGCGCATTATACCCTCTTGACATAAATATTTAAAGAGTTCAGTCCCTAAGCCTTAGGTAACTATTTATGTATTTTTTTTATTGTAATTTTTTTTTCTTTTTATTACAAAAAAACAACAACAAAAAAATGGGGAGTGTGGGAGGTAATGAGTTAATTTATAATGTAACACTGTATTTATATATGAAAAATGTTTTTGGGTGTAGTTTTACTATTTGGCCACAAGATGGCCACAGTAATTTTTTGTGCAAGCGTCCTGTAAGCGTAGGAAGTACGCTTACAGGAGGTGCAATGAGGCTGGGAAAATCGCAATGATCGCGCTGCTTCTCATAGAAGCAGCCGATCATTGCTGGGGGGCTTAGATGAACGAACGGGAACGTTTTTTCCCAATCATTGATCTCCGGGCGAGCGGGCGGCGGCGTGCATGAGAGCGGGAGCGCAGACAGCAGCGGTAGCGGCGGGGGGTGCGTGTATCTGCGCCCCTGGTGGGGAAAGGGTGTTAAAAGGGGTGTAGATACACGCACCCGCGGTGGTAAAGTGGTTAAACAATAAGCAATTTTATTCATTACATTCTTTTCACTGCAGTTCCTCTTTAAAGCTGATATGTCAGACGGATATCTTGATAAAGAACTTCTATTCCAAAACACCAGGGGGAGTGCTGCATATGCAGCTGTAATCGCTCTGCCTTTATCCATCTAATAAATTATTCATAAAAAGAGCTTTTACTTACATAGTGGTGCGGCCGCCATTACTGTGCACCCCCCCCCCCCCCCCCATCTATACATCTGATTACATCCAAGCCATCCATCTACACCCACCCTTATCTACCCACCCATCTGTCCTTCACCTGTATCCATCCATCAATGTAGCTCTATCCATCCCTATCTGTACACCCCCTCCCACCCATGTGTCCCGACTCCTCTATATATATATATATATATATATATATATATATATATATATATATATATATATATATATATATATATATATACATATATATATACATACATATATATACATATATATATGTATATATATACATATATATAGATATATATATAAATATATGTATATATGTAACCAGCGTGCTCTCTCTCCTCATCCATCTATCCATTATTACTATTATTGTGTATTTATTTATATAGCACTAACATCTTCTGCAGCCAGCACTTTACAGAATACATAGTCATGTCACTGACTGTCCTCAGAGGAGCTCACACTCTAATCCTTCCATAGTCATAGTCTAATGTCCTACCATATTATTATTATGTATTTATATAGCAGTGACATCTTCTGCAGCACTTTACAGAGTACATAGTCATGTCACTGACTGTCCTCAGAGGAGCTCACACTCTAATCCTTCCATAGTCATAGTCTAATGTCCTACCATATTATTATTATGTATTTATATAGCAGTGACATCTTCTGCAGCACTTTAC
Organism: Hyperolius riggenbachi; assembly: GCF_040937935.1. NCBI lineage: Eukaryota > Metazoa > Chordata > Amphibia > Anura > Hyperoliidae > Hyperolius > Hyperolius riggenbachi. Next base: position 282,758,727 of record NC_090654.1, read on the forward strand.
AGAGTACATAGTCATGTCACTGACTGTCCTCAGAGGAGCTCACAATCTAATCCTACCATAGTCATAGTCTAATGTCCTACCATATTATTATTATGTATTTATATAGCACTGACATCTACTGCAGCACATTACAGAGTACATAGTCATGTCACTGACTGTCCTCAGAGGAGCTCACAATCTAATCCCTACCATAGTCATAGTGTAATGTCCTACCATATTATTATTATGTATTTATATAGCACTGACATCTTCTGCTGCACATTACAGAGTACATAGTCATGTCACTGACTGTCCTCAGAGGAGCTCACAATCTAATGTCTACTATAGTCATAGTCTAAAGCCCTTCAATTGCTGCACATGATCTGCCTGACCTACATCTCCAATCTTCTCCACAGGCACATACTGGCCCGCCCCCTCCGATCCTCCAACCACCTGCGCCTGGTCACACTGCGCATATCTCACTCCCATGAACGATTGCAGGACTTCCACCTTCCGGAACTCTCTCCCACTAGCCATAATCCTCACCCCCACCTTTAATACATTCAAACGAGCCCTCAAGACTCACCTTTTCATGGTCGCCCAACCCCTACATCAGCACCATAATATATTCTTCTGGGCACCCTCTCAACAGATGCACCTATTGTCTCTGTCCCCACCCTTTAGATTGTAAGCCTCAGGCAGCACCCCCTAGTGTTTCCAGCTTGATTATGCAATCTCACTGTCTGACACACCCTCTTGCTGACTAGAACAGACCCTATTTTTACCAAAGACTCTGAATTACTGCCAGGGCAGTTTCTAGGCTAAATTGTTCCCAGTGTGAAGGTGTTTAAATTATGCAAACATGTGGGTTCGAAAATGTTATTTAAGTTTCGATAGTTAGCCCCCAAGTATAGGTAGTCAGCTACAGGTGCCACAGTGCAGGTCAACCAGCCATAGGGGACCCGAGGAGAGGGAGAAGTTGGGTCCCTCTCCCCGTGGCTGATTCCCATGTGCTGCTGCTGCTCCCCCCCTCTTTTACTGCACCGCCCCCCCCTCTCACAGCGCACCAGGTGGCCACCCGTCCTACCCGCCCCTAGAAACAGGGCTGACTATTGCTATCAAAGACATTTACATGATCTTGTTTTGTTGTGAGAGCCTTGTATGTCGTGCATTGTATATTAACCGATTTATCTATTGTGCAGTGCTGCGTAATACGTTGGCGCTTTATAAATACAATCGATAATTAATAATAATAATAACCCGTTCTCTGGCTTATGTTCATCCATTAATCCATATCTAACTAACTCTCCTGATCCTTACACCCACATCCTCATATCCTTATTCATTCATATCCCTTTATCCATCCATGAGCCCCTGAACCATTGTGTCTGTGGTATACCTGTGCAGGCATCTGATTGGACGAGACGCTGCATCAGAAGGACCTGGCTGGTGTTTTACTTACAGGGGTATTAAGCTCTGAAGTTTGCGATGCTCATCTGTAGCTGGTGAAGCAGTAGCCGGGGTTTAAGCAGCCATAACAAGATAATGGTTTACTAAGCCCCATTCTATATCTGTAGTTTCCATAGCAACCATTTGTGCACATTAGGGCCTGCCTAGTAGCGATATTCTGCCTGTGGAAATCATGTAAGGTCGTTGTCTCTGGTCCCCGGCCTCCCGTAAGCCCTCCGAGCATTGCTTTCCTGACCTTATTATCCACCGCGATTCCATCTGTTACTGTAATTAAATTCGCCATTAAAATTCCGCCGTATAAGGTACAGAAAGTTAATTTGCCGTACCAGTGACTTTCCTCTCCCGGACAATCCGCAAATTAAGAAATGTCAAAAACACGGTGGCTCAATAAAGTTTAAGTTTTATAGTTAGATTCATCCTTGAAAACGTGAAAATGAATCCGGCGCAAGTCTTCGTAATGCGTGCTAAAGTGGACCTGAACTTAGAACTTCCTCTCTGCTCTAAAAGATAAGCAACAGCATAATAACCTTTACAGGAAAACATTTCTTGATTGAGACATATACAGCTTTCCTCCCTTGGGAACCTTTAAGAAGTTAAAGTCCAGCACTTTCTTGAAGTGGGTCTCCCTGTTTGCTGTGTATTAAGGAAGTTTATCAGAAATTGAACCCCATCCTCCCATCTCCCTCTCTCTAATCTCTCTCTTTGTTTCCCCAGCTCTTGGTTTGTCTCGCTTTCTTGCTGTCTCTCTACCCATCATCCTTCTCTTTACTTAAAGAGGAACTCCAGTGAAAATAATGTAATAAAAAAAGTGCTTCATTTTTACAATGATTATGTATAAATGATTTAGTCAGTGTTTGCCCATTGTAAAATTCTTTTAAATCCCTGATTTACATTCTGACATTTATTACATGGTGACATTTTTACTGCTGGCAGGTGATGTAGCTGCTGCATGCTTTTTTGGCAGCTGTAAACAGCTGTAAACAGCTATTTCCCACAATGCAGCAAGGTTCAGGACAGGAAACTGCCAGGAGTACCACGATCCTCAGAGTTTCTTGTGGGAGGGGTTTCACCACAATATCAGCCATACAGCGCCCCCTGATGGTCTGTTTGTGAAAAGGAGTAGATTTCTCATGTTAAAGGGAGTATCAGCTACTGATTGAGGTAAAGTTCGAGTGCGAGTTAGGAAATGAACTACAAAATCCAAGACACAAAAGGGTGAGAGAGCCCTGCCCTTGTGAGCTTACAATCTAAAGTAATTGGATCTGGACTGCTGTGTACTCTTCACCCTTAAATGGCCGGTGACTCAGAGGCGTAGCTATGGGTGGGCAAGGGGGAAAACATGTCCCCAGGCGCAGCTCTGTAAGGGGGCACAGAGCATGGCCACTGCACCCCCAAGTGAGTGAGAGGCAGCTGGCTGGATGCCAGAAGTGCCCCTGCTTCTCTCCCTCCCTCTGCAGAGGAGTACAGAAGTGCTAACAACAGCAGAACAATGGGGAACATCTGGCTAACTATAGGGGGCACATCTGGCTATCTAAACAGCATTTTTACATTTGGCTCCACCCTTGACCACACCCACATTGTGATGCGTGGCTGTGCCCAATTTGGGCGAAGGGGTCGCAAAAACTATGTCTTTGTCCCCAGGCCCTGAAAACGCCTAGCTACGTCTCTACGGTGACTATGACCTTCCACTGACCGCTATAAAAAAACGGCAGCAGGTATATTTCATGTGCTGATTAGCCTCAGTTTCTATAGCAAAGAACATCATTCCGTTACATGTCTGAGGCAAGCCGGGTAATCCAGCCTTATGTAAACTGTGTAAGTTACAAATATAAAGTATCCTAACTTTCCGCTGTGCAGTGTGTTAGCTGCGGCGTCCTGCGATCCGTGAAATTTCAGATAGAGACGGAGGATATTAGCAGCGAGACTTCTGACCTTCAGCTGAGCGCCGCGCTTCTGCGAGCTGGGAGAGGAAACCAGTGACCCGCTATTACTGCGCGATCAATACTCGCCCATTTCATTATTTTTTGACACACGGCCTCTCGCAGGGCAATTGCTTTGTGTCTAATTATAGCACCCCGAGGAAACGCTGGCCTTATTATATCTACAGATTACAGGGCTGCGCTTGCTGTGGGTTCTCTCCACATCTCCAGTTCACACTGCATCGGATGGAAAACCGACCCTGTCAAAATGGATCTGTTTCCATTTAAAGTGGACCTGAACTCTTGCACAGGACAGAAGGAAATCATAGAGAAATCCACCCTGTATGTATTTAGAGAGTTTAACCTGTCCAATTCCCCCTCATCTGTGACTAATCAAAAGTGTTATTTGAGCTCTCCGTTTTGTCAGCTCAGGAATCTCCTCTGCCTCGGCAGAGCTGCTAATTTGTAAACACAGGATGTTAACCCTCTGTCTGGTTCTATAAAAGCGGGAAGTAGACACACTGCAGATTTATTGCAAGATTTGTATCAGCTGTAACAAAGAAATGTTTCCCTGTACAGGTTATTATGCTGTTGCTTATCTTTTAGGGCAGAGAGGAGGTTCTGAACTCAGGTCAGCTGTAAATGGATCAGATTTTTTTATACAAAGGGGTTTTTGACTCTTGATAGTTACCCGTAACCTCCAAGTTTCTGTAAGATGGGAGACATCAGGAGCCCTATGGTGTGATATTGCTGGATTAGTGTTCTCCCCAGAATTTTTTTTCCAGCCGGGTGGAATGAAAAAGTAGCCGGGTGGGGCGAGATGAGAGATTGCCGGGCCGGTGCTTCTGTGAGCAACACTGCTTACAGCATAGGAGGAGGATAGCCGGGTGCTCACCAAAACTAGCCGGGCGGAGCACCCGCCTAAAAGAGCCTGGGGAGAACACTGGATTAGTAGATATACAGAATTATAATGTGTTTACTGTCCCCGTTATTCAGAACTCAGGCAACTGGAAGTCTCACCCAACTGGCATGCCTGAGGGATAACAGGAACCACTGGGAAGGGGGGGGTACGGTGCTTAACCCTTTGGGGACCGGCGGACTAACCCCCCTTTAAGACCAGGCCATTTTACATGTGGGGGGGGGGGGCGCATTTGGGGTGGTCAGGCAGCTGAGTCTGTCTTCTGTAATGGTTTTTTAAGCCCAAGCCTGCCCCGTTCTGACTCTGCTATAATGACTCAGCTATAATGATCCCTGAGCAAAGCCAGACTAAATGCTCAGTCGGGGATTTTATCAGGGCTGATAACAAGCAGGCTGAGCAGTGCAGAATGAAACGGAGAGCAGGGTAGGTGTTTTCTCTAATGTTCTCACTAATATATAGGGTAAAATACATGAGGGTGCTTCGTCTCTGGTTCACTTTAATGCAAACCAATGTCACTTGTGTGAACGGCGATTAAAGCACTTTCTGCCCCTGCCTTGAATAGCCTCATATACCAGACAAACAACGATACAATGAACAGATCTGGATTTACCTTTCATCCTCCGGTATGTTTACCCAGCCCCCCTCCCCGTCCGGACGCATCAAACCCTCATCCTCCATAGAAAGTCGACACGCGTCTGATTAAAGCAAGCGGAGTGACAGCAATTTCTCACCCCGAAGATGTGCGCTTTGCTTAACCTTCACAGCGCTCTGATTGCCGCATGACACAGAGCAGAACAAAGCCGCTATGAAAATAGACTTTTATCTCTGAGAGAGAAGCATCTTCTGTACCCGGCGTGAGGAGAATGTGTCAGGAAAGCTGAATTTGTTTGCATCCTCTCTGCTAAATATAGAATATGGCGGGAAGCAGACAGAGCACACGTTTCGCCCGCGAGTCCCTCCCAGACACAAACATGGATATTAGCCAGAGCCCCGCGCCAGGGGGAGGCCGACGCTGATCTAACCTGATTTCTTTTGGCACGGAGATGCCGAATGCTAATTGGGTGCTTAAGAGTTGCTTAAAGAGAAACCGTGACCAAGAATTGAAATTCATCCCAATCAGTAGTGGGTACCCCCTTTTTACATGAGAAATCTATTCCTTTTCACAAACAGACCATCAGGGGGCGCTGTATGGCTGATATTGTGGTGAAACTATTCCCACAGTGTGATGTCAGGACCATGGTCCTGGCAGTTTCCTGTCTGTGAACCTTGTTGCATTGTGGGAAATAGCTGTTTCCAACTGCCAAAAAAGCAAGCAGCATCTCCTGCACCTGACAGCAGTAAAAATGTCACCATGTGATAAATGTCAGAATGTAAATCAGGGAGAGGAAAGCTTTTACACTGGGCAAACACTGACTAAATCATTTATACATAATTATTGTAAAAATGAAGCACTTTTTATTACATTATTTTCACTGGAGTTCCTCTTTAAAGTGAATGGGAACCCGTTTTTACATAAAAAAAAAAAAAGTCAGATTCTCACCTAAGGAGAGGGAGCCTCTGGGTCCCATAGAGCATTCCCTCTCCTCTCCAGGTCCCCACTGTTGTCCTGGCTCCCCCGTAGCGGTATTCGACCGTTTCGGTCAAATACCGCTGTCTCCCGGCCAAAGGGAGGCTTTGGAGATGCTTCGGGAGCCCGAGTGCTCTACACTGTGCATGCGAGAGCGCCCTCTATGACGCGTTCGCGTGTGCGCCGCCTGTCTTCGGGAGGACTCAGCTTCCGAAGACTTCCGAAGTCCCCGCGGCGGGGGATGTGAACGGAGGAGCCAGCGCAGCACGGAGAGCATCGGGAGAGGAGAGGGATGGCTCATTAGGACCGAGCCTTCCCTCTCCTTAGGTGAGTATCCGATTTTTTTTATTTAAATATGGGGTCACGTTAGCTTTAAAGCCCCAATTCTGGTTCCCCCTTTTACTACAGCAGTTTATAGAAATAAAGGCACTTAAAGAGAATCTGTATTGTTAAAATCGCACAAAAGTAAACATACCAGTGCGTTAGGGGACATCTCCTATTACCCTCTGTCACAATTTCGCCGCTCCTCACCGCATTAAAAGTGGTTAAAAACTGTTTTAAAAAGTTTGTTTATAAACAAACAAAATGGCCACCAAAACAGGAAGTAGGTTGATGTACTGTATGTCCACACATAGAAAATACAACCATACACAAGCAGGCTGTATACAGCCTTCCTTTTGAATCTCAAGAGATCATTTGTGTGTTTCTTTCTCCCTGCAGTTCTCATGCACTGAAGTATCAGGCTGCTCTTTTTTTCTCCTGCAAACAGCTTTGCCCTTGTCTGTAATTCTTCAGTATGTGAAAGCCCAGCCAGCTCAGAGGACGATTTATCCAGCTTGTAAAAGATAAGAGAGAAGAGAGAAGCTGCTCTAATCTAAATAATACACAGGCAGTGTGCATAGAGGGGCCTGGAAGGGGGAATTCATAGCAGAACCACAACACTGAAGAACTTGGCAGCCTTCCAGACACAGGCTGACAAGTCTGACAAGGGAAAGATACATTGATTTATTACAGAGACTGTGATAGCAGAAAATGCTGCAGTAAGCCAGAACACATTAGAATAGCTTTTGGAACTTGTAGGATGATAAAAAACAGGATGCAATTTTTGTTACGGAGTCTCTTTAAAGGAAACCAGAGCTCATGAAATGAAAAAGTTTTATACCTACCTGGGGCTTCCTTCAGCCCCATCCGCGCAGATCGCTCCTCCGCTGCCTGCAGCTCTGGTACCGGATCCCGTCACTTCAGCCAGTCGGGGCCAGTTTACGCAGGAGATGTGCGCCCTCTGCGTATCTCTCCAGCGGCTGCTGGATAGATACGCAAACAGCTACAGCACACTTCACTTACATCAGACGGGCTCCAACTGACAGAAGTGCCGGGACCCGGTACCGAAGCTGCAGACGGGAGGACGGCGGTGCGGGAGCAATCCGAGCTTATGGGGCTGGAGGAAGCCCCAGGTATGTATAAAACGTTTTCATTTCATAAGCTCTGGTACACTTTAAAGGGGAACTGAAGAGAGAGGTATATGGAGGCTGCCATATTTATTTCCTTTTGAACAATACCAGTTGCCTGGCAGCCCTGCTGATCTATTTACCGTAGTAGAGGTCGCGCTAGTGAAGTATCGTGGCCACGCTACCGGAGTATCGCAAAGTATTGCGCGTCACTTGTAAGGACCATGCGTAACTTCAGAGCGCACACTACGCTGACAGGACCGCCCATAGAGTGTGAGCGATCATTTTATCCCACACTACTTCTGCGTGTTCGTTTTAGTGAATCAACCATTATGTCAGAAACACCTGAACTGCTGCATGCTTGTTCAGGGGCTGTGGCTAAAATTATTAGAGGCAGAGGACCAGTAGGATGGCCTGGTAACTGGTATTGCTTAACTTCTTGAGGAGCACAGGCTTACACCCCCCAGTGACTAGATCATTTTTTACAATTCAGCACACTGCAGGTTTAACAGTATATTGCACGGCCATACAACTTAGCAGACAAATTAATCTTGGCATCTGATTGCTGCTGCAATGTTGTTATTTTTTTTAATAATTTATGAAGTATATTTTTAAATACATTTTTTTCTCCATCCCCCGAGATCCAGAAGTAGGATCGCCTCTCATAGGCACAAGCCTGTGAGAGGGATCAGATTTTAAGCCTCTCCTGGGGACAGCTCAGTGACAGAGCTGTCCCCCGTACAGCGCTGCACTAGATCATAGCGCTGTACAAATACAAGTAGGCTGTTTTTTTTTTCCTAACAGCCTGCCAGCCACAATCGCGAGCTGGCAGGCTGATTACGGATCCTCGAAATGTTCATTTACGAGCTCCCTACAAATCTCACGCATTGTGAGATGACGTCATATGAAATCCAGGAAGAAATAAGTGAGCTACTCTGTGGCGGTCATCCTGCGTTAAAAGGAAATAAATATGCTGTCTCCGGCATGCAGAGTAGGTGAGGGTGGCAGAACGCAGGGCACCACACGCTACCACCGTCGCATCTTTCCTCCGCCCGAGGTGTTGAGCGGTGTGACGGCGCCGCTGTCCCTGGCATGCAGAGTAGGTGAGGGTGGCAGAACGCAGGGCACCACACGCTACCACCGTCGCATCTTTCCTCCGCCCGAGGTGTTGAGCGGTGTGACGGCGCCGCTGTCCCCGGCATGCAGAGTAGGTGAGGGTGGCAGAGCAGCAGAACGCAGAGCACACGCGCTCCCATCTCTGCGTCTTCCCCTGCCCAATGTGTTGAGCGCTTGGGCGGTAGCCGCTGTCCCCGGCATGTAGAGTAGGTGAGGGTGGCAGAGCAGCAGAACGCAGGACACGCGCGCTCCCGTCTCCGCGTCCCCCCCCCCCCCCCCCGCCGCTCTCTGGCCTCCCTGGGCAGAGCTCCAGCTGTCATTCCCAGAAATACCACGACATTTAATTGCTTGTGGACGCGAGCGATGAGCAGTAATGGTCCCCTGGAACAGACAGGCGATTTCTGGGCATTAAAGTGCTTATTAGTGTCATCTAGTCACTTGCGGGTTTAATGGACTGTGTGGACACTTTGTAAATGACCCTAGTGTAGTCATTTCTCTTTATGGCGGCCGAGCAAATGAACGCGGCTAAATAGAATAATAGATAATGGGCATCTGAGAGTGTAGACGGCCAAATACAAAAGTGTGGGCACCCGTTGATGGGTTTACATTTTGTTATTCAACCTCTACTACAAACAGGAAGAACAAGTAGTCCCTTCATTGCTACACTGGACATTGTAAGTCGATGCAGTCAATGAGATAAAACAAACTGTGTGATATTCATCTTGTTTTTTGGTGATTTTATATTTTTTCTCCCTAGGCCTTCTTTACAGCAGCAGGGTAAACCTGCATTGCATTACTCTATTTTGTCAAAAAAGTTTTTGCTGCCTGAAACAAACTTGTGAGGATGACGCCACCCCCCCCCCCCCCCCAATTTGGGTTGATCACACAGCACCCAATTTACTCTGCTTCATTTAATGTCCTCACATGACATGCTGCAGCTCAACACAATAGCACACTGGCTGGCTGTGAGTCTGTGACAAGCACACTGGCCACCCTCAGCCACTCCATTCCTCCTCAGTCAGGACAGCAATGCCAGCTCCTCCCTTCTGCTGTGCAAGTCAAATGAAACACTGCTGCTCTCCTGCCTCCCCCTCCTAACTCACTGTCAGACTCCTCACACAGCACAACAAGCTGCTTTTCCCCAATGCTGCTCTCCTGCCTCCCCCCTCCTCACTCACTGTCAGATTCCACACACAGCACAACAAGCTGCTTTTCCCCAATGCTGCTCTCCTGCCTTTGCCCTCCTCTCACTGTCAGACTCCTCACACAGCACAACAAGCTGCTTTTCCCCAATGATGCTCTCCCCCCCCCCCTCCTCACTCACTGTCAGACTCCTCACACAGCACAACAAGCTGCTTTTTCTCAATGATGCTCTCCTGCCTCCCTCCTCCTCACTCACTGTCAGATTCCACACACAGCACAACAAGCTGCTTTTCCTCAATGATGCTCTCCTGCCTCCCCCTCCTCACTCACTGTCAGACTCCTCACACAGCACAACAAGCTGCTTTTCATCAATGATGCTCTCCTGCCTCCCCCCTCCTCACTCACTGTCAGACTCCTCACACAGCACAACAAGCTGCTTTCCCCCAATGCTGCTCTCCTGCCTCCCCCCCCCCTCCTCACTCACTGTCAGACTCCTCACACAGCACAATAAGCTGGTTTTACCCAATGATGCTCTCCTGCCTCCCCCCTCCTCACTCACTGTCAGACTCCTCCCACAGCACAACAAGCTGTTTTTTCCCCAATGATGACCTCTTCACCTCGCTCTCCTCTTGCTTCTCCTCCTACTCTGACTGCATGCTGTAAGTGTAAACACAATACAAACATGCTGCGCCTGTGATCCCTGCGCCTGATGCAAGTGTTTCACCTTGCTTCATGAGAGAACCAGCCCTGCGCAAAAGCAATGATTAATGAGACTTTCACATTTTTTGCAGTCAGTAGAAGTATCCAGTTCCGACACAAGTTTTTTTGTGTGGTTTCAACAACTTACAACAGTTTATACAATACAGCAACCTATAATAACTGAAATATGCAATAACAAAAACCGCTATAGTAAGTGAACTCTGTACCTTAGGACAACTTTGTATGCATGTGTGAGATGTTTGTAAGTCGAGTGTTCAGTAGAGCCCTGTTTGTGACGGCTGCCATTGAGATCGGTACTCAATGACCAACTACAGGAACACCTGTTGGTCGGTTTTACACCTGGCCATTGCGTTTGCTGTGCGATGCTCCGCCCCATCGCATCACACAGCAGCGCACAAAGCTTCATTCACTTGACCCTGCAGCAGAGTGCACCGACAGCGTCATATGCATAGCTCCGCCCCCACACGCCCCCTCCACTGGTGATGTACTTCCTGCTGGACAGGGGTCCCTGGATAGTGCAGAGGCATAATAACCTTTAAACAAAAAACATGTCTTTGTTACAGCATACACACACTGCAATAAATCTGCAGTGTGTCTACTTCCTGCTTCATGGAGGCAGACATATTGATATCTTATCTGCCATAAGTAGTCATGTGACACAGGGGAGGATCAGATTACAACTAGTGATTAGACACAAATGAGGGGGAATTACACAGGCTAAACTCTTTAAATACATACAGGGGGCATTTCTGTTGTGTTTTCCTTGCATCCTGTGCAAGAGTTCAGCTCCACTTTAATGTCAAATATGGTTCACAGCCGTGCATCGCTCTGCGTACAAACGCGACAGCAGAATACGGTTTTTGCCTGCACTATAGTACGCAGCAACTTCTGCTGTGCTTTTCTTTTTCTGTGTATGAAAGCTCCATTTTAATGCGCAGGCGCAAACCCGCTAGTGCCTGTGCAGTGCAGCCATGCTTGTGCAAGGAAGGGGGTGCAGCCGCAAAGATGAAGAGGTTCTTGGTTGGCAGAGGAGGGGTTTAGGAGGATTGGTTGAGCCTTTGGGGACTTCCCTCTACTGAGGTATCTAACTTTTTTCTTTTTTGCTGATTACAGATTTGCTTCAATAAACACAGGTTGATCGTATTCTGTATTTATTATTGATTCACATAGATCAGCACACTCCACTAAATGCATTAAATTAAATTAGCATTAAAGAGAATCTGTACTCTAAAATCCTTACAGTAAAAAGCATACCATTCTATTCCTTATTTTCTCCTGTGCCCCTCTGTGCGGTTTCTGCCACTCCCTGCTGCAATCCTGGCTTGTAATGAACAGTTTTAGGCAGTGTTAACAAACAAAAGACTGGCTTCTAACCACAGTATCAATAGCTGAGAACTAGCTTACCGTGTGACTCATGCAGAGCTTGGAGGGTGTGTGTAAAGCTTCTGCCAATGACAAGCAGTGCTGCACATTCCACACTTTCAAGCCTCAGCCCGACAGACACGACAGAGGAAAGGAGATAAGATTTATTACAGAGACAGTGCAAGTAGGAAAGGCTGCAGTAAGACAGAGCACATTAGAACAGTAATAGGAACTTATAGGACAGAATAAATATAGCTCAACATTTTTTACAGTCTCTTTAAAGAGTAACTGTCAGGCTGCAGAAGCTAATTTAAACCTCTATTCTCCTGTGTTAAACAGTTTAGACAGAAGCCAAAAAGACATTACTAAAGATAAAAATCTCTCTTACATTTAATGTGTGCTTATCAGCAAAGCTAAGCTCCTAAGGAAGACGCAAGCCGCATTCCATACTGCAAAGCATTCTGGGGCCCTCCCCTCGGCTGCTAAGGAGAAGACAGGATCAAGTTTCAGCAGCTTCTAACTCAGTCCAGCCACAGCACAGATAAATCTCCTGGAAGAGTACTCTGCAGGAGTCCGCTATTGTTCCTAGCCACATGGCTCATTAATATTCACTGCACACTGTGTTATTCTGTACAAGCTGTTCTGTGATCAGAAGCAGGCAGGACATGACGACACATTTGGCTTCACAAACATGGAACCTGCCATGGGCTGTCAGGAGCATCATTCTCTGCATATACTATATAAAAATTCTGTGAAATCCAAACGTGGACAGTGAAATGCATATGTAATGTAAGTACAGCCAATCTTTAGCTACTGATATATGTGTTTATTTTCTCTGAGACCTTATACCTAACAGCTCCTCTTTAAGGAACACTATCGATTAACATGTTTTTTTTTTTTTTTCAATTGAGATAGGAATAGTTTGGGAAGTGCTGCTAAGTACTGGTGTATACATTTCAATGCTTAACTTTTTTGTTTACTGTTATCAAATTCCTTTCACACTTACTGACCCCAAATCTGACGGGCCAGTGAACCATGAGGGGAAGGGGGATTCCCTCACACTACATCTGTTAAACCTGTGTGTGAGAAAGCTCTCACTAGCTGCAGCTGCCTGCATCTCTGACTGAGCTGTCTGCACCAGAGCAGAGGAAATGATCCTGTTTGTAATTGTGTGTGAAACCTGACACCCGAGGCTTTTCATATACTGTAATGGCCCATACTCACGGGCAGCAAAAGTGGCCTGTCGGCAGCACACGTGAGCGTGTGGGCGACAGGCCGGCGACGGCTCCTTGCCAGGTCCCTCCGCGTACACACGCGGAAGAGGGACCAGCGTCGCGACGGAAGCTGTCGCCGACGTTCCCCCGCCGGAAGCTCCGCATACCTCAATGGAGGTTGCTGTCGCTAGTCCGCGTACTCACGCGGACTAGCGACAGTTGCGGCGGAGGTGCGGCGGCGACTGTCGCCAGGCGATTGAAACTTTCAATCACCTGGCGGCATCAGCGACGGGCGACAGTTCGGGGTGCGCGCCCGTGCGACGGCCCATACTCACGGGCGACCTGTCGCCGCAACACGCGCGCCCCGAGTGTTGCTGCGACAATTGTAGCCCGTGAGTATGGGCCATTACTCTGCAGTCTGACATACAAAGAGCAGTGTAACATTGAAGTAGAGATTCACCTTTGCAAATGAAACATTCCAACATAACTAAAATCTACACACAATGAATTAAAGCTTTTGACTATGTTTAACATGAAAAGTAGGAAAATGTTTACACAGCCACTTAGACATTATTTGTACAGTGTCATTTTAACACTTGGTTTGCTAGTGTTCCTTTAATAGACAATCCTACCAGCAGACATGTTGATGGTTTTTGGGAGTTTCTAATGCCAATCTATTGCCAGTGACTGGCATAGCCGGATTTGAGGAAAGGCTTCAAAGGCCATGGCCTAGGGCACCAGGAATTAAGGGGCCGGCAGCAGACTGGCACACAAAGGCAGTTTAACTCCCAAACATGTAAACTGCAGCAGTCACAAAGCCAGTCTGGGACCTCCCTGCTTCCACAGGGGCAAGCAGTGGAGCACTGGTCCTGAGCTCCACCCCTTCTTGTGCTGTGCTCCCCTAAAGCACAGCACAGAATGGTTGGGTGGGGGCAGTACAGGACCATCAGGCACCATCAGGGGAGTCTTAGGCTTAGGCACCACCGGAGATGGGGGGTCTTAGGGTTAGGCACCATCAGGGGGGTCTTGGGGTAAGGCACCCCCAGGGGGATCTTAGGGTTAGGCACTACCAGGGCAGTCTTAGGGTTAGGCACCACTAGGGGTCTTAGGGTTAGGCACCACTGGTGTGGTTTTAGGATAGGCACCACCAGGGGGATCTTAAGGTTAGACACTACCAAGGTGGTCTTAGGGTTAGGCACCACCAGGGGAGATTTAGGGTTAGGCACCTCCAGGGTGATCTTAGGGTTAGGCACCACCAGAGGAGTGTTCTGTGTGAGAGTAGGGAGAGGTTAGGTTATAGATAGGTTCAAGATTATCTGTAAATTTACCGATCATGTAATATCGCAATTAAATTTTTACCGCCTTTGTTATCGTTTTTGTTATTTAATGTCACACTGAAATTGCTATTTACCGATATTGCTAGTAATATGGTTATTTAACGTCACGCGTAAATTAGCTTGCGACTTTTTCAAATGTATGCCGATGTACTCGTGTCCTGCCTGGTGCTCTGGTGGACTGATTGTTGTTTGCACCGCATTGTGAAATAGGGGTGTGTAGCCGGAATCCTCATCTGCTTATTATTGATTAACTCTTGCAGTGTTTGTCTCAGCTGATCACCCCTCCAAGCAAACTTTAGGAGAAACCCCGCTGATGTTCAGCAAACTCCAGTTGAAGCGGGACCCTCCCTCTCTCGCTATAATTGGTGTATTTGGCACCGGCTGCACGCGGCGGTTGTGGCATTATGCAGGATGTGCCGCTCATTAATGTCGCACCTTCCCATCCGCTTGGCGGGCGCGGCTCTCTATTACATGTTGCTTTATTCCAGCTGGGGAGAAAGAAATCCTCTCTATTAGTTGCAGGATTTGTAAATCATGAAAGTGTTTTCTGTGTTTAGATATCCTGGATCTCGTATACAAACTGAAGGAGGTTTAAAGAGATACTGTAGGGGGGTCGGGGGAAAATGAACTGAACTTACCCGGGGCTTCTAATGGTCCCCCGCAGACATCCTGTGTTGGCGCAGCCACTCACCGATGCTCCGGCCCCGCCTCCGGTCCACTTCTAGAATTTGTGACTTTAAAGTCAGAAAACCACTGCGCCTGCGTTGCCGTGTCCTCGCTCCCGCTGATGTCACCAGGAGTGTACTGCGCAGACACAGACCATACTGGGCCTGCGCTGTGCGCTCTTGATGACATCAGCGGGATCAAGGACACGGCAACGCAGGCGCAGTGGTTTTAAGACTTTAAAGTCTGAAATTCCAGAAGTGAACCAGAGGCGGGGCCGGAGCATCGGTGAGTGGCTGCGCCAACACAGGATGTCTGCGGGGGACCGTTAGAAGCCCCGGGTAAGGTCAACTCATTTTCCCCTGACCTCCCTACAGTATCCCTTTAAAGTGATAAAAATAGGCTGGCTGTCATCTTTATTCCCTAAGGTTAAAGTTGTCTGGTTGTCATGCTGATGCTGTGGATTCAGTCCGGTGTCTGAGCAGGGCAGTTTCTGGGTGAATTTGCTCCCAGGGCGAGTGTCAAAAAATAGTAACCCCCCCTCCCCCCTCCCACCTGGTGTAGGCAGCCAGATCCCTCCCACGCCTATACAAAGTATTGTCATAGCTCCCAACTGTCCCTTTTTTGGAGGGACAGTCCCTCTTTGGGAGCCCTGTCCCTCTGTCTCTCTATTTGTCCCTCTTCCAGGACTTTGTCCCTCTTTCTATGTAAATATATATATTTTGCTACTACAAAATATGTTTGATTGACTCTAAACTTTATTCCCATCCTTTAAAATGATATATTACTAATTGTAAAATGTTACTATGAAGGAAAATGAACCAGGACAGAAAGGACCAGTGTGGTGTGAATTATAAAACAGCATATGTTTCTTATGAAATCTTTATGGTATGTGTGACTAAGGGTGTGTCCGGGGCGTTATCAGGGGTGTGGCAGGGGCGTGGCTTAAGTGTCCCCCTTTCTCATCTCAAAAAGTTGGGAGGTATGGTATTGTCTTCCCACCACCCCTCAGCGACGGGTACAGGGAGCAGATGAAAACTCACCTTCCGGGATCCACATGCTGCATCTATCTTCCTCCTCCGTGGCCTTTCTCGTGTTGGCAACTGCGCCCCCTGTGATGACAGAAGTGCATAAAAATAGGCTGTCTTTCATCTTTATTCCCTAAAAGTAAAGTTGTGCTTGGTGGTTATACTAATGTTATGGATTCATTTCAAAGTCTGAGCATGGCAGTTCCTGGGGGAATTTGCTGCCAGGGCGAGTGTAAAAAATAGTAGCCCCCCCCCCAGTGTAGGTAGCCAGATCCCTCCTCCCTTTCCCACCCCTACACAAAGTATTGTCTTCCCACCACCCCTCAGCGACGGGTAAAAGAGGCAGATGAAAACTCACCTTCTGGGATCCACATGCTGCGTCTATCTTCCTCCCCCTAGGCCTCCCTCGTGTTGGTAACAGCGCCCCCTGTGTTGACATAAGCGCATGTGATCACCACGCCGGCCACTGAGGAGGAAGAAGATAGATGCAGTGTGTGGATCCTGGAAGGTGAGTTTTTAACTGCTCCCTCCCCCTGCCACTGAATCACCCCCAAACGCGCAATTGACAACGAAGTTGGGACACTGGATGAGGAAGGATTAGACTCAACATAAGGTTTTGTGATCCTGTATGGTACATTTCCTTTCACTTCCTGTTCCTGTCCCACCTGACATCACTTCCTGTTCCTGTACCGTCTGACACCAGGATACTGTATAGTTGTCACCAGAACAGTGGCTTGTTTTACTGTGGTTTCCTGTCTGACATTAATGTAATTCATTATTATTTGTAGATGAAATATATGATTATGGTTATGTTTTATCGCACTGGTGTATACAGTAAAGGTGGCCACTAATGATAAAATTTGGTAAACGATTGTTTAGGAACGATTATTCGTATGAATGATCGTTTGGAACCACTGACGTACATCAGATTAATTATCGTTAGTGGCCAGCTTGATAGACCTGCACAGCGCAGTGATTGTCCAATCTTCTCTTGCAGGTGATTCATGTATACAGAGCTTCTGTCCAGCAGCACTTTGACGTCCTCTTCCTCCGTGATGGAAAAGAATTCCTCAGCACGACAGATTCGGTGAGCCGAGATTCTGCGGACCGCACCATCATCGCCTGGGATTTTGGCACGGCCGCCAAAATATCTAATCAGATTTTCCATGTAAGCTTGTTTTTTTTATTTTTTTTTGGGGGGGGGGGGGGGGGGGGAGTTTTGGAAAATATTTAGCAGTGGTACGAATCCCAATTTTCCCCGAATCTGGGTCCAAAAAGATTGTTGATTTTTCCTGAATCTAAAGAATCCTGTACATAAGAATTGCGTGATCCGTGTAAGAATACTATATTCTAAGTCTAGGTACTATTCTTATGCGGATCACACAGTGTGCAGGATTCGTTAGATTCGAGATTCAAGAAAATCGAGAAACTTGTTGGATTCAAGCAAATTTGGGACTCGTCCCATCTTTAAAAATTCGGATACATTTTTACAAAAAATGAACAGTGTATAATGGATTGTTTTGTTTTTTTCAAACAATACAATCAATAAAGAAGCTCTGCTGTATATGTAGCTGGAGGCCTCCGATGTTGAATGAAATATATATAGATGTATAAAGCAATATCCGCTATAAAAAAACCTAGCAGGTAACTTCTTTTTGAAAGCCTTGATCAGGAAATAGGAAGTGTAGAGATCAGGACAAAATTCAAATTGTTTTTAATTTTTGCACTTGACAACACGTTTCACAGCAAGAGCCGCTTCCTCAGGTCCATAACCGTGCCTCCTGCTGGAGTGTCTATGAGCCAGAGCCACACCAGAGATAAGCAAGCTTCTACTGCTGTCTGCGGTGAAAATAAAGGTTTTTACACAGAGGGAATACTTGGGATTGCTTTCAAATGTTCTTTTATGTAACGAAGAGTAGTTGCTGAAATTTTAGCTTTGATGTGTAATCCCACTTCAGTGATATTGGCTTGCCGCCAGCTGGGGGCCTTGTTCACGTGTATCTGTGGATCAGTAAAACCAACAATCTTTGGGAGGGGGGGGGGGGGGTTAGGTTTTGAGTACATTTGCTGGCTTTCTGTGAGTTATAAGCCAAGGTCCTTTTTTATTTATTGTTATTTTAGTATTTTTTATAGTGCTGATTTCAGCTGTTGTGAAATATTCCTTCTCTCACCTAAGGAGTATTGCAAAAATTAAGCACCTCATTCCTTCGGAGGATCTTCCAATCGTAGTTCATCACATCGCGGCTGGACTACCGCAATGCCCTCCATGCAGGACTTGCTAATGAAGATGTACACCGCTTGCAGCCAGTACAGAATGTTGCCGCAAGACTGTTAACGTGCCATCCCCGCCATTGTCATTTTTAAAATTGGCATGCTAACATTTCAATTCCTACATGACCTACGCCTTGGATACCTGAAGGATTTGTTGCAACTGCATCACACCCCCACAACCTCTGATCAAAAGGATCCACCCCCAGAGTTCAAGTAAAAGCCTTTGGTGGCAGAGCTTTCTGTCATGCTGCCCCTACCCTGTGGAATCCCTTGTCAAACTTAATCAAGACATCTCCAACCCTGGACACGTTTAATTCAAAACTGAAAAGTCACCTGTTTAGTCTGACATTTACAGTGGTTTGCAAAAGTATTTGGCCCCCTTGAAGTTTTCCACATTTTGTCACATTACTGCCACAAACCTGAATTAATTTTATTGGAATTCCATGTGAAAGACCAATACAAAGTGGTGTACATGTGAGAAGTGGAACAAAAATCATACATGATTCCAAACATTAAAAAAAAAAATAACTGCAAAGTGAGGTGTGCATAATTATTCGGCCCCCTGAGTCAATACTTTGTAGAACCACCTTTTGCTGCAATTACAGCTGCCAGTCTTTTAGGGTATGTCTCTACCAGCTTTGCACATCTAGAGAGTGAAATCCTTGCCCATTCTTCTTTGCAAAACAGCTCCAGCTCAGTCAGATTAGATGGACAGCGTTTGTGAACAGCAGTTTTCAGGTCTTGCCACAGATTCTTGATTGGACTTAGATCTGGACTTTGACTGGGCCATTCTAACACATGGATATGTTTTGTTTTAAACCATTCCATTGTTGCCCTGGCTTTATGTTTAAGGTCGTTGTCCTGCTGGAAGGTGAACCTCCTCCCCAGTCTCAAGTCTTTTGCAGACTCCAAGAGGTTTTCTTCCAAGATTGCCCTGTATTTGGCTCCATCCATCTTCCCATCAACTCTGACCAGCTTCCCTGTCCCTGCTAAAGAGAAGCACCCCCCGAGCATGATGCTGCCACCACCAAATTTGACAGTAGGGATGGTGTGTTCAGAGTGATGTGCAGTGTTAGTTTTCCGCCACACATAGCGTTTTGTATTTTGGCCAAAAAGTTCCATTTTGGTCTCATCTGACCAGAGCACCTTCTTCCACATGGTTGCTGTGTCCCCCACATGGCTTGTGCCAAACTGCAAATGGGACTTCTTATGCTTTTCTGTTAACAATGGCTTTCTTCTTGCCACTCTTCCATAAAGGCCAACTTTGTGCAGTGCACGACTAATAGTTGTCCTATAAACAGGATTCCCCCACCTAAGCTGTAGATCTCTGCAGCTCATCCAGAGTCACCATGGGCCTCTTGACTGCATTTCTGATCAGCGTTCTCCTTGTTCGGCCTGTAAGTTTAGGTGGATGGCCTTGTCTTGGTAGGTTTACTGTTGTGCCATACTCCTTCCATTTCTGAATGATCGCTTGAACAGTGCTCCGTGGGATGTTCAAGGCTTTGGAAATCTTTTTGTAGTCTAAGCCTGCTTTAAATTTCTCAGTAACTTTATCCCTGACTTCTCTGGTGTGTTATTTGGACCTCATGGTGTTGTTGCTCCCAATATTCTCTTAGACAACCTCTGAGGCCATCACAGAGCAGCTGTATTTGTACTGACATTAGATTACACACAGGTGCACTCTATTTAGTCATTAGCACTCATCAGGCAATGTCTATGGGCAACTGACTGCACTCAGACCAAAGGGGGCCGAATAATTACGCACACCACACTTTGCAGTTGTTGATTTGTAAAAAATGTTTGGAATCATGTATGATTTTCGATCCACTTCTCACATGTACACCACTTTGTATTGGTCTTTCACATGGAATTCCAATAAAATTGATGCATGTTTGTGGCAGTAATGTGACAAAATGTGGAAAACTTCAAGGGGGCCGAATACTTTTGCAAACCACTGTATGATCACATCACTATGTACTGATCTAAGACAAGCTTATGCGCTTTGGGTGCTATGGGAGAAAAGTGTTTTACAAATGTATTGTTGTTGTTGATATCTTCTGCAGCAGGTTAACAGAGTATATATAGTCTTGTCACTAACTGTCCCTCACAGGGGCAAACCTGGGAATCCAGCGCTACAAGACAAAAGCGCTCAACTCTTAGCTAATGTGCCGACATGTGACTATAAAAGTATGCCATTCTGTAACTCCTCTTTGTAGCTACAAAACCATTATTATTATTTAGTATTTATATGGCACCAACATCTTCTGCAGCGCTGTACAGAGTATATTGTCTTGTCGGTTATCTGTCCCTCAGAGGAGCTTACAATCTAATCCCTACCATAGTCATATGTCTATGTATGTATCATGTAGTGTATGGATTGTAGTCTAGGGCCAATTTTAGGAGGAAGCCAATTAACTAATATGTATGTTTTTGAGATGTAAGAGGAAACCGGAATACCCGGAGGAAACCCACACAGACACGGGGAGAACATACAAAGGGATAGTGCCCCGGCTGGGATTTGAACCGCGGACCCAGCGCTGCCAGGCGAGATTGCTAACCGTGCTGCCCATCCTTGTCTGGTCCTTGTCTGGTTGTGAATTGCGGGCAATGATCTGCAATGCATTTCGCTGCATCCTCATACAACATTCAGGTGACACGAAGCGAATTGTGTATTTTTTCTCCAACAAGACCTCAGTGTGAAAGGAAAGGCGTCCTTGGCGCCCCGCTGCTGGTAAACATTGCATTGTTTACTACCACGCTTGAGTGTGCCAAACGCAGCGGAAGTCATCGCTGCCACGTTGCGGGCTTCAGAGTACATTCCCTCGCCGGCAAACAAACAGAGGATTTGTTGCGGGAAAGCTGTCACTTCGCGCAGGGTCGTGTCTCGCCTACGCTAAGCCCTCGCGTCCCTCTCCATTACAAGCGCGGGGCCGCAGAGTCTGTCATGTGGAAAATAACTCTGCGCTTGTAGTGGGGCCTATTAATATTCCCGTGTATGAGAGGCGAGCGTGACGCTGTTGTGAAGATTATTCCTCGCTCGCGATTCATAAGATTTCATTAACCGCGTTCGCTCAGCAGCGAAAGGAAGGCAGACCGGCTCTCGTGTCACTGTGGTGTACAGCAGTGTTTCTCAACATTTATTAACCACTTCAAGAGACTTTGAAGCGACTTAAAAGCCGTGTTTTTAACTCTCATTTATGTTAAACACTATAGCTAGTGATAAAACACCACATTCCTGCGGGCAAAATTAGGGGTTTATACCCCCCAAATCACAGGGCAAAAATCAACGACTTTCTTGATCGTGTATTTTGCTGCCCGGGGAGGCAGAGCTTTCAGCTGCAGCTCTGCCTCCATGAGCGTCAATCCAACGTGGATCTCTGCCTCTCCCCGCCCCTCTCAATGAAGGATGTTTGAGGGGGGCGGGGAGAGGCGGGGATTGACGCGCGGAGAGGCAGAACTACAGCCCTAAGCTCTGCCTCGATCAGGAAGTGCTCCCCGCATTTAGCCCAGGGGATTTGGGGGTATAAACCGCTTGTTTTGCCACAGAGATGCAGCGTGTTAGCATTAGCTATAGTGCTTAACATAAATAAAAGTTAAAAACATGAATTTTAACTCACTTCAGTCTCCCTTTAAGTACCAGCGATCTCTTCCCCCTTAAAGGGGAACTTCAGCCTAAACAAACATACTGTCATTAAGTTACATTAGTTGTGTTAATTAGAATAGATAGGTAATATACTTTTTTACCCACCCTGTTTTAAAAGAACAGGCAAATGTTTGTGATTCATGGGGGCTGCCATCTTTGTCATGGGGGCAGCCATCTTTTTGGTTGAAAGGAGGTGACAAGGAGCAGGAGACACAGTTCCAACTGTCCTGTGTCCTGATTACCCCTCCCAGCTGCACACGCTAGGCTTCAAATGTCAAATTCAAAATGTAAAAAAAAAAAAATTGCACCAAAACAGCAGAACGAGAACAACAACATCAGAAATCCCATCATGCTTTGCACAGCATTAGGGGAAAAAAGCCTGGGCAGTTTTCTTCTGTGCAGCTAAAAATGAGGCTTGGATAAGAGAAACAAAGTTCTGATGCTGTGAAACTGTTAAAGAAACACCAGGCCTTTTCAGTGCTGCTGAGTCGATTTTTAGTCCGGAGGTTCACTTTAAGGACCAGAGACCGCTGGTACAATAACAACGGAATCCTGCCAATTTGACACATATACCCGCCGTCACCGCCGCACGCCGGGATCCTCCTGACATAGACTCATAGAGACGGCAGAGTCATGTTAGCCGGTCAGGAGCCGCTTTGATTGGTTCCTGACTCTGCCTATCAATGTAAGCCTATGGGAGTTGCTTACATTGATAGACAGGGCCAGGAGCCAATGAAATCTGCTCCTGACCCGCTCACATGACTCTGCCGTCATAGAGACAGGCAGAGCCAGTGAGCTACGGCGGGGATTCAGCGGCGAGGTTGGCGGGAGCGACGAGAAAGCCGGAGGCGGAAGTGATTGAAATCTACGCCCTGCCAGCCAGGTAACCACCAAAACAGGGCGTACATTTCAATCATCTTGGTCCTAAAGTAGTTATAGTGAACCTGAACTCAGAACTTCCTCTCTGCTCTAAAAGATAAGCAGCAGCATAATAACCTTTAAAGAAAAACATTCCTTTATTACAGCTGATACAAATCCTGTGATAAATCTGCAGTGTGTCTACTTTCTGCTTTCACAGAAGCAGACGCAGGGTTAACATTCTGTGTTTACAAATTAGCTGCTCTGCCATGGCAGCCAGCTGACACAGCTGAGAGATCAAATTACAGTTGTGATTAGTCACAGATGAGGAGGGATTAGACAGGCTAAACTTTCTAAATACACACAGGGTCGATTTCTCTCTGTTTTCCTTCTGTCCTGTGCAAGAGTTCAGGTCCACTTTAATATGTACAGCTTTTGAAAGCCTGTGTTTACTAAGCAACCCCTGGCACGTAAACATTATCTCAAGTACCTCTTGACACAGTAACACACAGTAATTATTTCTAAACAAGAAGTTTGCTATTCCATTTAATTAGCTGAAATAGTTATTTGGAGTTGTTTTTCATAAACGATTAACGGATAAACTGATTTAAAATTTTCTAAAACTCTGTATTTATTATACTTAATTAACCTGCCTGGCGTTCCCGCGGGAACGTTTTTTGCACTTTTTTTTTTTTTTTATCCCCCCTCCCTGCGGCGTCCCTCGCTGCCCTCCGATCGCTGCCGGCGCAAAGACCCGTCCGGAAATCCCGTTCTGAACGGGATTTCCTTGAGGGCTTCCCCCGTCGCCATGGCGATGAACGTCGTGACGTCATCGACGTCGTGACGTCACAGGGAGTCTCGATCCACCCCTCAGCGCTGCCTGGCACTGATTGGCCAGGCAGCGCACGGGGTCTCGGGGGGGAGGGGGGGGCAAGGGGCCTGTGTAGCGGCGGATAGGCGGCGAGCAACGGCGATCAGGTAGGACACACAGCAAGCAGACCCCTCAGACCCCTTGCGCAGCCTGGCCTATCAGCGCCAGGCAGCGCTGAGGGGTGGATCGGGACTCCCAATGACGTCACGACGTCGGTGACGTCATCCCGCCTGTCGCCATTGCGAGGGGGAAAGCCCTCCAGGAAATCCCGTTCAAAGAATGGGATTTCCTGATCGCAGATCGCTGGAGGCGATCGAAGCGGGTGGGGGGATGCCGCTGCACAGCGGCTATCATGTAGCGAGCCCTAGGCTCAGTACATGATTTAAAAAAAACGGCTGCGCTGCCCCCTGGCGGTTTTTAATAGACCGCCAGGATGGTTAAAAAAAAATTATTAAAATCGGCCCAGCGGGGACCTCCGGCGAGCCTAGCTCGTCCAGAACGCCAGGGAGGTTAAAGCAGACCTGTGAGGTTTGTGATGGCCAAATTAAGATGCTTACCTCAGAAGGTGGAAGCCTCTCTGGGTCCTTCTCTGCCACCTTCACACTCTAATCCCACCATAGTCATAGTCTAATGTCCTGCCATATTATTATTATGTATTTATATAGCACTAACATCTTCTGCAGCACTTTACAGACTACATAGACATGTCACTAACAGTGCTCAGAGGGGCTCACAATCTTATCCTTACCATAGTTATTGTCTAATGTCCTACCATATTATTATTATGTATTTATATAGCACTGACATCTTCTGCAGCACATTACAGAGTACATAGTCATGTCACTGACTGTCCTCAGAGGGGCTCACAATCTTATCCTTACCATAGTTATTGTCTAATGTCCTACCATATTATTATTATGTATTTATATAACACTGACATCTTCTGCAGCACTTTACAGAGTACATAGTCATGTCACTGACTGTCCTCAGAGGAGCTCACAATCTTATCCTTACCATAGTTATTGTCTAATGTCCTACCATATTATTATTATGTATTTATATAACACTGACATCTTCTGCAGCACTTTACAGAGTACATAGTCATGTCACTGACTGTCCTCAGAGGAGCTCACAATCTTATCCTTACCATAGTTATTGTCTAATGTCCTACCATATTATTATTATGTATTTATATAACACTGACATCTTCTGCAGCACATTACAGAGTACATAATCATGTCACTGACTGTCCTCAGAGGAGCTCACACTCTAATCCTACCATAGACATAGGCTAATGTCCTACCATATTATTATGTGTTTATATAGCACTGACATCTTCTGCAGCACATTACAGAGTACATAGTCATGTCACTGACTGTCCTCAGAGGAGCTCACAATCTAATCCCTACCATAGTCAAAGTCTAATGTCCTACCATACAATTATTATGTATTTATATAGCACTGACATCTTCTGCAGCACATTACAGAGTACATAGGCATGTCGCTGACTGTCCTCAGAGGAGCTCACACTCTAATCCTACCATAGTCATAGTCCAGTGATCTTCAAACTTGGCTCTCCAGCTGTTAAGGAACTACAAGTCCCACAATGCATTTGCCTTTATGAGTCATGACTGTGGCTGTCAGACTCCTGCAATGCATTGTGGGACTTGTAGTTCCTTAACAGCTGGAGAGTCAAGTGTGCAGATCACTATCATAGTCTAATCTCCTACCATATTATTATTATTATTATTATGTATATAGCACTGACATCTTCTGCAGCACATTACAGAGTACATAGTCATGTCACTGACTGTCCTCAGAGGTGCTCACAATCTAATCCTACCATAGTCATAGTCTAATGTCCTAACATATTATTATTATGTATTTATATAGCACTGACATCTTCTGCAGCACTTTATATTTATTTATAATTTATTTAAGTATTTATATAGTGCTGACATATTACGCAGCGCTGTACATAGTCATGTCACTGACTGTCCCTCGGAGGAGCTCACAATCTAGTCCCCATCACAGTCATATGTCTATGTATGTATTGTGTAGTGTATGTATCGTAGTCTAGGGCCAATTTTAGGGGGAAGCCAATTAACTTATCTGTATGTTTTTGGGTTTGTGGGAGGACATACCACTGCTATGCAGACGACACCCAACTATATCTTTCCTTCAAGCCTGGTGTGACAGACCCAACTCTAACTATAAACGCCTGCTTACGTGAACTACAGCAATGGATGAATGACAACTGGCTGAAACTAAATGCAGACAAAACTGAAGTCCTTCTGATAGGAGGGCAGAGCATGATAACAAAACAACTTAACTTGCAGTCTTCACCACTGGGAATAGGAGGCACGGATCTACGCAGCTCTGATCATGGCCTGGGAGTTCTAATTGATTGGGATTTAAACTTCAGAACTCAAATCTCTGCTGTGGTTAAATCATCCTATTTTCACCTGAAGAACATTGCAAAAATCAAGCACCTCATCCCCCCAGAAGATCTGCCAACCTTAGTCCACGCCTTCATCACATCCCGACTGGACTACTGCAATGCTCTCTACACTGGTCTTCCAAAAAAGCTGATACAGAATACTGCTGCCAGACTGCTAACCAACCAACCCCGTCACTGCCACATAACGCCAGTCCTGCACTCCCTTCACTGGCTACCTATAGAATGGAGGGTCCTATTCAAGATCGGCCTACTGACATTTAAATCCCTGAATAATCTAGGCCCTGGATACATGAAGGATATGTTGCAGCTACGTAGCAATCCCCGCATTCTCAGATCAACAGGTTCTAATAATCTAGTCATACCCAGAGTCCACCTGGAAACGTTTGGTCCCAGAGCCTTCTGTCATGCTGCCCCTACGTTTTGGAACTCCTTACCTCAACAGATCAGGACAGCTCCATCCCTGGACGTGTTTAAATCCAGACTGAAAACCCACCTGTTCAGTTTGGCATTTGCAGAAATATAACTTTTGTTGTGTGAATACTTCATCCTACTAATTACTGAATCTGAGAGAGCCTAAGCGCTTTGAGTCCTATGGGAGAAAAGCGCTATAGAAATGTTATTGTATTGTATTGTATAAACCCCACATCCCAGAGGAAACCCAAACTGACATGGGGAGAACATACAAACTGTGCAGATAGTGCCCTGGCTGGGATACGAACCGGGGACCCAGTGCTGCAAGACGAGAGCGCTAACCACTACACCACCGGGCTGCCCGGTGGAGTACATACCGTAGTCATAAGGTGTCCATTAGCAGTACAATTTTTTCACCAAATGCGATCTATCGAAACGATTTTTGCAATCAAATTGTATCGAAAATTCACAGTTTATGAAGGCAAGCTATAGTGAACGATTTTTTGGTCGATTGCTAGATGAGATAAAATCGATCCGAAAGTTGAATTTTATGATCAAATTTGAAGAAAGAATCGTTCAGTAAATATGAACATTCGATAATTGCCTTCAATTTACTTACGATCATTCAAATCGCATCGAAAGATCGCATTTAATGAAAAAATTGTGCCATTTATGGGCACCTATATTCTAATGTCCTACCATATTATTACTGGAGTGCCTGGAGGAAACCCATGTGTACAGAGGAGGAACATACAAACTCTATGCAGATAGCGCCCAGGCAGAGATTTGAGCCTGGAACCTGGAGTTTTTAGGCCCCGTTCAGACTATGTGCGTTCCTAGCCGTTTTTACAGAACACATACAGAAAGATTTTACGCAATAGAACGGCTACTAATGTTTTCGAATGGCCTCGTTCACATGTATGGGTATGAGACGCATACGTTTCTCATCCGCATTGCTGCACGCAGTTCTGTGCATCACGCACAGAAACCGACGCGATGAAAGTCTATAGATGCGTATCAAAAACGCGTACTATTGCGTTTTTAGCGTACGTTTTCCTCTGCGGTTCCCATAATACTTTTCTGTTACCCGGGTCACGTGTGTGTGCAAAACGCAATAGAAAACACATTCGAACGCAAGAAAACCGCATGCGGTTTTCAACTTGCATTTCTTTGAATTTATACGCGTTCTACAAACGCTGACAGTCTGAACAGGGCCTTAATTTATCTCTCCTTAACCTTTTAACGTCTGCTCAACGCCAATCAGCTTGAACGCGGCGGCAGCCCTAGGACCGCCTAACGCTGATCGGCGTGCAGTCCTGGGGGGGGCGTGTTTTGCTCCGCTCCGTCATCAGTTTCCTAGTGGCGATCACCGTCTATTTACTTCGTACAGCGCTGCGATCTACGGCAGCGCTGTACTCGGGACAGCCGTGTTACACGGCTTTCCCCCTGTGACCCACAGGAGTGATCGGCTGTCATAGGCTGATCACGGTGATTGGCGGGCGGGGGGAGGGAGGACGGGCTGGAAAATAAATATTAAAAAAAGGTAAAATTTATTAAAAAAAACAATCATAAATAAACATGCCACCGGGGATCAGACCCCACCAACCGAAAGCTCTGTTGTTGGGCAGAAGGGCGGGGTCACTTGTGTGCTGAGTTGGGCGGCCCTGCAGCGAGCGCTTAAAGCTGCAGTGGCCTAATTTGTGAAAAATAGCCTGGTCACTGGGTGGGGGGGGGGGGGGGGGGTAAAGCCTGTGGTCCTTAAGTGGATAAATGGCTTAACTAATGATTTAGCTCTCCTTAAATTTTTGAATCAAGCGCTTTATTTGTTATTAACTTTATTTACAAAGTACTGACTTGTTACACAGCGCTGTACAATAGATAGGGGGGAGGGGGGGTCATTAGGACATTAACCAATGTTACCCAGGGAGGGAGGATCCTGCCAAATAGCTGAATGCTGAAATAAATACTTCAATAAATACATTCCTTAATGCTGAAAAATGGTAAAAATAATAATGTTACAAAAAGAAAAACAAAATGCTTGTCTTCCAGGAGCGATACACCTGTCCAAGCCTCGCCCTGCACCCGACGGAGAGCGCGTTCGTAGCGCAGACGAATGGAGACTACATCGCCTTGTTTTCTGCACAGCGGCCGTACAAAATGAACAAGAGGAAGAGATATGAGGGGCACAAGGTAAATCGTCTCGTTATGACTTCCTATACATGAATAGATCGGTGCAATCTCTGTTTGCTCTGCCTCCCGGATCTCGGTGACTTTGAGGAACTATTGTAACTGGAGGATCAGCCTCAGAGGGAACCTGTAGTGAGAGGTATGAGCTGGCTGCCATATTTATTTCCTTTTAAACAATGCACACTGCCTGGCCGTCTAACTGATAATCTGCCTTTAATACTTTTATCCGTAGACCCTGAACAAGCATGCGGCAGATCAGGTGCTCTGACTGAAGTCTGACTGGATTAGCTGCATGTTTGTTTTAAGCACACCTGAAATGGGACAAGAAAAAGGTAGATTTTTACTCACCTGGGGCTTCCTCCAGCCCACCGTAGTCTGTCAGGTGTCTCAGTGTCCTCTGGCTGCTCTCCATGGTGCTGCTGCTCCCTCAGAAAGATCTGCGACTGAGGCTCTAGTCACAGCTACTGCACATGCCCGGTCCCATCCGCGAGCCTCCTCAATTGCGCTCCTATTACCACACAGAACTGTACCGCGCATGCGCAGAAAGTTTGAGGACGGGACTGCACATGCGTACAAGCTGGGACTAGAGCCCCAGTCGCAGATCACTCTAAAGGTGCCCCTTAACCACTTAACGACCAACGTCAGCCAATAGGCGGATGCAGGTCGCAGTGGTGTTTCCAACGAGCGGCCGTTCCATGTCAGTTCAAGGAGGGTGTCTCCGTGAACAGCCTGCGAGCCTCCGATCGTGGCTGGCAGGCTAAATGTAAACACCCGAGGAAGAAATCCCCACTGTTTACATCATACGGCGCTGTTGCGTAGCAGCGCCGTAAAGGAGTTCGGCGATCCCCGGCCTCTGATTGGCCGGGGATTGCCGGCATCTGATAGGCTGAAGCCTATTAGAGGCGGCACAGGACGGATCGCGGTCCTGTGCCACCCATAGGAGGGAGGGAAGGGGAAGAAGAAAGAAAATCGCTGCGGAGGGAGCCTTTGAGGAGCCCCCCCGCTGAACGAAAATAGCCGGCGGCGATCGGACCCCTCCCAGCAGGACATCCCCCTAGTGGGGAAAAAAGGTGGGAAGTCTGGTCGCCCTGGCTGCCTGCTGATCTGTGCTGTGGGCTGGAGAGCCCACGCTGCACAAATCAGCGCAAACAAGCCCGGTCCTTAAGTGGTTAATGGTACAAATTTTCCTTCAGATTTGACCTTTCGGCGCAATTTTTATGGTCAAATTGTATAGTGGCGCAAATCAATGTGAAACGATTTTGGTCGATTGGAGAAGGCAAAAAATATTGATCCAAAAGTTGGATTTTATGATCCAAATGGAATGTACAACCTTCTTAAATCATTCCGTTAAAGGGATCAATCGATAATTGCCTTCCGATTAGTTTAGAGATCGTTCAAATCGTGTTGAATGATCAAATCTGAAGGAAAAATTGTACCGTTAATGTTCAACTTTAACCACTCTGCATCCAGACCATGTTTCCCACTTATGGACCAGAGCAGTTTTGACAGTTTAGCGATGTCCTTATTTAATCAGCAATAGCTTTATCCCTACTTATGACACAGAAATGAAATATATATTGTTTTTTTAAAGACAAACTAGGCTTTCATTGTATGTCATTTTTTCCCTCGAACGATGTTGTTTTCTATGAATTTTAATGGGAAAAAAATAGAAAAAAAAAACACATTATTTCTCAGTTTTACCAATTCCAGTTTAAAAATAAAAAGTGCTACTGTAGATAAAAAACACACATTTTGTTTGGCTATTCTTACCGCTTATCACAAAACTTAGATTATGTTCCTGTCACAATATATGGTGAAGATATTTGATTCTGAAATTATGCTACAGAGTATATTTTTCACTATGAACTGAGAAAATAAAAGTATTTTTAATGGTACAAATCAATCTCATTAGCTCAGGAAACATATATTCCCATTCACCAATTAGTGCTGCATCAGATAGTGCCAGAAATGTGCACAGGAGCAAGGCCAATCCTGCACAGCACTGTTTCTGTTACAAGACTTATATCTACTGACTCGTGGCTTAGATGAAGTCACAGAGGACGTAGATATTCTGTAGTGGTGGATAAAGTGGTTAAGGAGCAGCGGCACACTGTAGGGGGTCCAGGGGACCCCGAAAGGATCTGACAGACTATGGGGAGCTGGAAGAAGCCCTGGGTAAGTAAAAATCTACTTTTTTTTGTCCTAAACAAGGTTTGCTTTTAGGTGTGTGATTTATGCTGGGTACACACGTTGATATTTTCCGCTCGATTCGCGGATCGATTCGATTATTTCAAACATGCTCAATCGGATTATGATCGGTCCTGTCGTCTATTTTGCATACTTAACATAAAAAAAAGATCGAAATCCAATCGAGTATGTTTGAAATAATCAAATTGATCCATTCGATCCCGCGAATCGAGCTGGAAATCTCAACGTGTGTACCCAGCATTCGACACTTCAACAGCCACAGAGATCTGCAGGACCCCAGACAACTGAAATAAATATGGCAGCCACCATATGCCTGTCACTTCATGTCCCCTTTAAAGAAACCCATTGTAGGTATAATCAATATCAGAGGCATGACCGTGCTAACATGCTGCCAGATATGCCTGTAATGAAGGAATTCTCCCCCAGAATTAGGACATCTTCTACATAAATTACTGCTTCTCAAGCCCATTCTAATGAGATTACCAGGAGCGTAGTAAATCTGCCGGTACCATCCAAACAGAGCCATTTATCCCTCAATCAGTTCAATTTTTATGTACATTGGAGGGTGTTATGGGGGCACCCAAGTTTTATAAAAAAAACGGTTTTATAAAACAGTTTTATAAAAAAAAAATGTGGTACGGTACCTTTCAGAAAAATGCCGTCTACAAACAAGTGAAATGAACATACACAAAATTGACCCGAGGAGTCGAGAAACACTTGTGTTGCCCGGCAGTGCTGGTATAAAGTATGTTAGTCGTACTTATTGATATGTGACCTTTTTGGAAGCTAAGTGACCCCTTCCCACCACATTTTAAAGCAGCAGTCACAGCCATACTATCGCAGGAATAAAAGCACATATATAACTAGATAAACACTTGTTCTACAACATATGCATTGTACTGTCCCATGTTTTGATTTCAGTGAATTTTATACAGTAAATAAAGAGAATTCTGTTCCAGGCATTTTCCATCTTTACTGCTTCTGACTGAAGCCAATCCTGGTGTCATTTCCCCCTTACTCTTTTTATTCCTCCTACAAAATGCACTGTCATATCTAGCTTGCTTTGTAAACACATGTGAGCACTGCATAGATAGTATTTCAGAAGCTTCTGCAGAGGGGGAGGTGTATTTCTCTTCTCAACCTCGTGTCGCACTGAACTGCCCTCAGCCAATCAGTGAGGAGCAGGAATGAGGGAGGGGAGATAACACGCTTTCCTCTCCCCGGCTATCTACCAGAATAGAGCCAGGCTGACTGAAATAAGATTAATTACAGCAAGCACATTTCTGATTATATTGGGATGCATGCAATGCAGGGTGAGGATGTAGAGTACATAATAAACACAGAGCAGTGGGTAAATGGAATTTGATTTTGTGGCCAATAATCCCGCTTTAAAGGGGTTCTGTTAGGGGTTTCTGAGGAGAAAAACAGACCCTTACCTTGGGCTTCTATCAGCCCCGTGCAGCGGTAATGTCCCACGCCGCCCTCCTCCCATCTGCTGTTCTCCGCCGCCGGCCCCGGTCTAAGCGGCATGGGATCGAACTGCGGCTGCGCTACAGTGGCCGCGCACCCGCTTGCTTCCGCCTGCGTCATCGGAAGCTTACTGCGCAAGCGCAGTACAAGGCTCCGTTGTACTGCGCCTGCGCAGTAAGCCTCAGATGACGCGAGCGGAGGCATGGCAACGCACATTATTCGTCTGTGTGACAGCCGAATAATAGCCCGGTGCCGGCTGCGGGGAACGGCAGATGGGAGCAGGACGTCGTGGGACATTACCGCTGCATGGGGTTGATAGAAGCCCCAGGTAAGTGGCAGTTTTTCTCCTCAGGAACCCCCACAGAACCCCTTTAAAGTGTTTTCAATGTTTCTCTATCTTCTTGGAGACCTCTCTACTCCTCACTCTACTCGTGTGTTACCATAGCAACCCTTGTACTACCCATGTACCGCCGGTCATGCTTGCGCTAGTACCATGCGTGGCAATATTACCAGCGGTTCATGCATTAGGCCCATAGAGAGATAGATAGATAGATGATAATTATACGACCACTCTATCTATCTATCTATCTATCTATCACACTTTACTATGGGCTGTTGCTATTGTCTCCCTTCAATTTGTTGAGGTCATTAAAGGATACCCGAAGTGACATGCGACATGATGAGATAGACATGTGTATGTACAGTGCCTAGCACACAAATAACTAGGCTGCGTTCCTTTTTTTTCCTTTCTCTGCCTGAAAGAGTTAAATATCAGGTATGTAAGTGGCTGACTCAGTCCTCACATGTCACTTCGGGTATCCTTTAAGACTGGATCAGTTTCCATATATGTTTTTCATTTTAAAGAGCAACTGTAACCAAGGATTGAACTTCACCCCAATCAGTAGCTGATACCTCCTTTCCCAGGAGAAATCTGCTCCTTTTCTCCAATAGATCATCAGGGGGCGCTGTATGGCTGATATTGTGGTGAAACCCCTCCCACAGTGTGATGTCAGGACCATGGCCCTGACAGTTTGCTGTCTGTGAACCTCGTTGCATTATGGGAAATAACAGCTTTTTTTCAACTGCCAAGCAAGCAATATCTCCCTGCATAGAACTCTCAGAAACAAACATTGGGCTTGATTCACTATGCGGTGCTAACCTACTTAGCACGTCTAAAGTCTTTAGGCGCGCTAACCAGGGTGCTAAGTAGGTTAGCACCGGTTTTCTCAATCAGATCGCGCGCTAAGTACCGCGCGCAAAGTCCTATGCGCGCGCTGAGTTCCATAGGCTTTAATGGGCACTTCACGTGGAGCGCCCTGTGCTCTGTGCAGTGCGCGCGTAAAGTTTTGCGCGCAAAAAGCTCGTTTAGACGTGCTAAGGGGGTTTTCACAGGCGTGCTAACAGTTAGCACCGCTTTGTGAATGAAGCCCTTTCTGTACAGATCATCTAGCAGAACTAAAAATCAGCACCAGTGATACATTTCAGAATGTAAATCAGGTAGAGGAAAGATTTTACAATGAGCAAACACTGGCTAAATACTGTAATCGATTAATGAGTATTGTAAAAAAAAAATAAGCAATTTTATTCAGTATGTCAGGTTCCTTCAGAACCTAGCATGTCACGTTCTCCTGTCATATCTCTCGGTTTATTATTCCTTTCTTTTGTAATTTCTGTTTTAATAGAGAGTGATGATACCTTGAGATTTGTTTGGGTTTACCCGCCTCTAATAATCCCCTCGCAGCCCCCAGACTTGACATAAGCCCGACCGTTCGCTAGCGGCGTGCCTTAATTAAAAATAATCAAATAAGTAATATCGTGACAGATGATATTTTTCAAGCAATTGCACAAAGTCTTTAAACACACCATCCAGGCATGTTTGATTGACACATTTAATATTATCACTTACCCAGAATTCCCTGCCTTGTGTAACTGAGAATCCAGTCTCGGGAAGCTGTAAAGGGGGGCTTGGTGGGGGTAGAGTGGAACAGGCTGATGTCGTGGAAGGAGCTCGACTGTTGCTTTAAGAAGTTATAAATAATTGTGACACCCAGCCCAACACCCACCCCCCTGCCCCCTCCTTTTTTAGTGCATATATTTTTTGTTCTTCAAATCGGAAATTTTATGACTTCCTTTTGACGTTCATTTCATGGTATTCGCACATTGTACACAAAAAATGCAGGCAGTTTTTTTTTTTTTAAATTTCGAAAAATCGAATGTGAAAACACGAAAATGCAATGTCAATGCGATGCCATTGAAATACACTAGATGTGCAAAGGTCAAGGAAATCGCACCTGAATTCTGTTAAAGGGAACCTTAAAGAGAACCTGAACTGAAAATAAAAAGTCAAAATAACCATACACAGGTAGTCTACTCCTCAATCTTTTTCTCCTGTCCTGTGTCCTTTATGTCAGCTGTGATCAATGGAATTCTCCGTCCTCCATTTTAAAAATGGCCATGACCCCATAACAGCTTCCTGGTCAGCTCACTGTTAAACTGTAATATTGCCCACTTGAGCCATAGGGAAACATGGACATTACCTTGCACATTCAGTTGTAACTGACAGCAGTTGATATATAACTGACAGCAACTGGTATATTTCAGTTCTGACAAAATTTTGTCAGAACTGGAAGGGATCGCTGTAAGAAGAAAATGGTGAGCTTCTGAGAGGAACTGACGGTGAGGTAAGTATGTAATGTTCATTTGCAGCTACGTCATGTGTTTATTTTAAATAATTTTACTCAGTACAGGTTCCCTTTAAAGCAAACCTGAACTGAAAATTAAAAGTGAAAATAAACATACATACGTCATACTTACCTGCCGTGTAGTCTACTCATCAATCTCTTTCTCCTCTCCTGCGTCCTGTTTGTCCACTGTGTTCCATTGTATTCTCCATTTTGAAAATGGCCATAACAGCTTCCTGGTCAGCACACTGTAACGTTGCACATTCGAGCTATAGTAAAACATGGACCTTGCACATCAGTTGTCCTTTCAGTTATAACTGACAGCGACTGATCTATAACTGGCAGCCACTGATATATTTCAGTTCTGACCAAATCTTGTCAGAACAGGAAGGAATCATTGTTAGAAGGAAATGGTGAGCTTCTGAGAGGAACTGATGGCGAGGTAAGTATGTAATATTCATTTTCAGGTACCTCACGTGTTTATTTTTAATAATTTTACTCGGTTCAGGTTCCCTTTAAGTTATGCTCAGAAATCCAAGCGTCTCTAGTGACTACAGAGACGTTTGTGTTTGGAGCGGAGCCTTTTAAGCTGCCGATGCAGGTTCACCGAGCGCAGGAGATCAGACGCCTGCCGAGGGATAGAGACGGAGATCCCGGTTAGATGCCGCCCTTTGTACCTGGCAGCCCCGAGATTCACAGCCGCCTTATCCATTATTCATCCTTCCTCCCTTTGTCTGCGTCGCGAGTTCCTCTAAACAGTGTTACCTGTGGCGGTATCACCGGAGCCGCGGCTGGCGTCGCACGGAGCGGGGCGAGCTAATATTAGGTTTCATGCTTTGAAACAGAGAATATGTTTAATTTACGGGAATCTGTCGGATGTCGGGGACAATTGCTGTGATGTGCCGCCGAGTCAGACAATGAAAAAC
This sequence comes from Hyperolius riggenbachi, assembly GCF_040937935.1. NCBI lineage: Eukaryota > Metazoa > Chordata > Amphibia > Anura > Hyperoliidae > Hyperolius > Hyperolius riggenbachi. The sequence goes on from NC_090654.1 coordinate 282,794,599, forward strand.
TCACTCATACAAATAACACAAGACAAGACACAGAACATTTATATCGCGCTTTTCTCCTGGCGGACTCAAATCGCCAGAACTGCAGCCACTAGGGGACGCTCTATAGGCCAGTAGCAGTGTTAGGGAGTCTTGCCCAAGGTCTCCTACTGAATAGGTGCTGGCTTACTGAACAGGCAGAGCTGAGATTTGAAACCATTACACTATCCAGCCACTTCCTCAGCAGCTACTTCCTTATTTAGACAATGAAAAAAACATTACATTGAACAAATCGTAATAATAAAAAACTTGGGAAAGGTTAATTTTTTATTTTTTTTAATGAAAGTTCAGTTGGAAAACTGGGAGGAAAAGTGATGGTCATGTCTAGAACTCATGGAAATGTGTAGAGTAATTCCAGTGATTCATTCCAGCGCAAAAAAATTAAGCAGTTAAAACGGACTGCTTTTGGACTAGTCCATCTCCTAATGGGGGGATTCTCAGGGTTTTCTTTGTTTTCAAAAGCATTTCCTGAATGACAGTTGTTAAGTCTAACCCCTATGAAGAGATGGACTAGTCCAAAACTTGTCACTTCTGTCACTTCTGATTTCTACTACCTACTGTAAGTGACAGCAACATAGGAGAAAAGTAATTTATGGCTCATTTTTCTCTGGAAAAAACGTACTTCTTATTTGTCTATGTTTGTACATATTTAACATTTTACAATTTTTTGCCATAGTGCACTTTTAAGCAAATTGAACAGAGTCTGTTTTTGTTAGTTATCAGTTAGTGTGGGCTGTAGAGCAGACAATGGCGCACACTTGTTTGGAATGTAGTTAATGTGAGCTGCAGAGCAGACAGTGCCGCACGCTTGTTTGGAATGTAGTTAGTGTGAGCTGCAGAGCAGGCAGTGCTGCACGCTTGTTTGGAATGTAGTTAGTGTGAGCTGCAGAGCAGACAATGGCGCACGCTTGTTTGGAATGTAGTTAGTGTGAGCTGCAGAGCAGACCATGCTGCACGCTTGTTTGGAATGTAGTTAGTGTGAGCTGCAGAGCAGACAATGGCGCACGCTTGTTTGGAATGTAGTTAGTGTGAGCTGCAGAGCAGACCATGCTGCACGCTTGTTTGGAATGTAGTTAGTGTGAGCTGCAGAGCAGACAATGCTGCACGCTTGTTTGGAATGTAGTTAGTGTGAGCTGCAGAGCAGACAATGCCGCACGCTTGTTTGGAATGTAGTTAGTGTGAGCTGCAGAGCAGACCATGCTGCACGCTTGTTTGGAATGTAGTTAGTGTGAGCTGCAGAGCAGACAATGTTGCACGCTTGTTTGGAATGTAGTTAGTGTGAGCTGCAGAGCAGACAATGTTGCACGCTTGTTTGGAATGTAGTTAGTGTGAGCTGCAGAGCAGACAGTGCTGCACGCGTGTTTGGAATGTAGTTAGTGTGAGCTGCAGAGCAGGCAGTGCTGCACGCTTGTTTGGAATGTAGTTAGTGTGAGCTGCAGAGCAGACAATGCCGCACGCTTGTTTGGAATGTAGTTAGTGTGAGCTGCAGAGCAGACAATGCCGCACGCTTGTTTGGAATGTAGTTAGTGTGAGCTGCAGAGCAGACAATGCTGCACGCTTGTTTGGAATGTAGTTAGTGTGAGCTGCAGAGCAGGCAGTGCTGCACGCTTGTTTGGAATGTAGTTAGTGTGAGCTGCAGAGCAGACAATGCCGCACGCTTGTTTGGAATGTAGTTAGTGTGAGCTGCAGAGCAGACAATGCCGCACGCTTGTTTGGAATGTAGTTAGTGTGAGCTGCAGAGCAGACAATGTTGCACGCTTGTTTGGAATGTAGTTAGTGTGAGCTGCAGAGCAGACAGTGCTGCACGCGTGTTTGGAATGTAGTTAGTGTGGGCTGTAGAGCAGACAATGCTGCACGCTTGTTTGGAATGTAGTTAGTGTGAGCTGCAGAGCAGACAATGCCGCACACTTGTTTGGAATGTAGTTAGTGTGAGCTGCAGAGCAGACAATGCCGCACGCTTGTTTGGAATGTAGTTAGTGTGAGCTGCAGAGCAGACAATGCCGCACGCTTGTTTGGAATGTAGGTAGTGTGAGCTGCAGAGCAGACAATGGCGCACGCTTGTTTGGAATGTAGTTAGTGTGAGCTACAGAGCAGACAATGGCGCACGCTTGTTTGGAATGTAGTTAGTGTGAGCTGCAGAGCAGACAATGCTGCACGCTTGTTTGGAATGTAGTTAGTGTGAGCTACAGAGCAGACAATGGCGCACGCTTGTTTGGAATGTAGTTAGTGTGGGCTGTAGAGCAGACAATGCTGCACGCTTGTTTGGAATGTAGTTAGTGTGAGCTGCAGAGCAGACAATGATGCATGCTTGTTTGGAATGTAGTTAGTGTGAGCTGCAGAGCAGACAATACCGCACGCTTGTTTGGAATGTAGTAAGTGTGAGCTGCAGAGCAGACCATGCCGCACGCTTGTTTGGAATGTAAGGGTCCGCACAATGCTCCTAAGATCCTTTGTCTTTATTTATGGACGTATCCAAATAGGTCAACACACAAATCCAGCTGACATGTTTCGGACCCACTGGTCCTTAATCATAGCCAGAGTGCAAATGGTACAAAGCCTCCTATGTACCCTCCTCCGATGGGGTGGGCGGCTCCCGGGAACACGCCCAGGGAGACGCCCCTAACCCCACAACAGGAAGGGACATGTACAACATAAGATACAAAATAAACATAGCAATACTGCTTGATCCATGGCTAGAAATTGGGTCAAAGCAGGAGGCATACAGGCATAACATACAGAGTACCAATCAAATCCAACACCAAAATGTATGTCAGAAAGGTAATATAATAAAAATTATAAAATTATGTAGAAATTGTAAATTGTACAGTTAAAACCATCGAGGAGCAGCGTGTACAGAGAAAATGCAGTCTAAGTTAAAAGCGCCAAGTCCCAGCGGGAATTCAGGCCATTTGGGAGCCTTGTACCCAATCTAAAGATCCATAAGGCTTCCCGGCTCTTCAGCCGTTTGGTTGTATCACCTCCTCTCTGTGCAGGGATCCTTACGGACTGTTCCCTGGCTCTGATGAGACTCATCATCTCTTATGAAGAATCTAAATTGGTGGACTTGAGATTTAAAATCACTGAGTTAGAAACTAATATTGTTAGATTTGAGAAATTTGAACAATATGACAAATTGCATAACAGGATGCGTGAGAATATCGCTAAATTAGAGTCCATCATTACTGAAACAAAAAGGACTAAGTACCTAAGGGATGTGGAGGACTACAGACGCGAGGTGGTATATGAGTGGGGAAAATGGGAATCCATGGCCAGGTCACCCAGGCCACCCAGGCCTATCCTACGTGGCTCACGACAGAACCACGGCAGACGAGTTAGCTTCAGCTCCCCGGAGGTGTCGGATGTTTCCGACTCCTCAGATTCCAGAAAACCTATACAGTCCAGGAGAGTTATGGACCATAATATTGATGTGCACCCAAAAAACCCCCGAGGCCAGGTTACCCCCTACAGGAGGCAGAGAAAGGGCCGCAGGAGGGGCAGGGGAGGAGGAGACGGAAAGACCAGACGGGCGGGAGTGAAACATAGGACCAGATGTGGTAGTCCGGGGGAGCCGCACCTTGCAGCGTAGTCAATTTGTCCAAACATGTACTCACTGATATTGAGAGAGATGTTCTCGCAAAGGGTCTCTCATTTGCACCTACCAATCACATGGATGTGTTTGCAACCATCATTGATGTAAATAGGTTTGTGAGAACCATCCTTTTGCGAAAGCATTTTCTGAAATGTGAGAGTGGAGTGTCTGGTAACAGGGCTATGGTGGGCGCGACTGATATTGGAGATTTTGAGGAAACGCGGGCCAGATGGGCTTTGGACTGCCTGGCAGCTGAAAACTCAGGATTAATCTCCATAGATGATGTAAAGCCCATCCGTACCCGAAATCCAGATTTTTACCCTCTAACCAGTAGGACCCACCATGTAGAAACCTTTCAAGAATTGGTGGAGAGGGACCTGGTTGAATTGGAGGGGACCCGAAGCTCTGGGAACTCCAATCTCTCGCATCGCGAGAGACAGGCCCTACAGAGCCTTAAGAGCAATTCTAGTATTGTTATTCGAAATGCGGATAAAGGAGGGGCCGTTGTCGTTCTTGATAGTGACAGTTACAAAATGGAGGCACTAAGACAATTGGGAGACCCCACAGTTTATCTAAAACTTAAGGGAGACCCTATGAGAGGTTTCCAAATGGAGCTCTTTGAGCTCTTGTCCTTTGGGCGAGACTTAGGAGTCCTGGATCAGAGACTCTTTGACTATTTGGCTGTGACCCATCCGGTCACCCCGATTTTTCACCACCTCCCCAAAATCCACAAGCCGGGCGCACCCACGGAGGGCAGGCCCATTGTGGCCGGCATTGGCTCTCTGGGGGAGCGCCTGAGTGAGTGGATTGACTCTCTGTTGCAGCCACTTGTGATGAGACTCCCAGGTTACATTAGAGACACAAAGCACCTGCTTGCAAGTTTGGAGGGATTTCCTTGGAACGATCATTTTGTGTGGGTGACAATTGATGTCAAGGCTTTGTACTCATGCATCCCCCATGATCTGGCCATCCGGGCTATAGAGCACCATCTGGAGAAATACTCCGCATACTCTGAGGATCTGAGAGCCTTCATATGTCTGGCCGTCAGGTACCTCCTGTCCCGCAACTATTTCTCGTTTGATGGTGGCTTCTACCTCCAGAGGTGTGGCGCCTCCATGGGGGCGAAGTTCTCTCCGTCTCTAGCCAACCTTTACATGGGTTGGTGGGAGGAGTGCTACATCTTTGGGGGTGGGAGCCGCCGTCTGGGGGATGTTGCGTGGTACGGGAGGTACATTGACGACCTTTTGTTGGTATGGAGAGGCAGCCCTGAGGACATCCCCTCTTTTGTGGGAGAGTTGAACGCTAACACCTTGAATTTACAGTTCACCTCAAATTGGGGGGCCAGTTCCATCGATTATTTGGATGTCACTCTGGTGGGAGATTCTCATGAGGGTAGGATACATTCCAGGACCTATAGAAAGCCATGTAGTGGGAACACAACCCTCCGGGCCACCAGTTGTCATCCAAAACATACCATACGGGGGGTTCCAGTTGGGGAATTTATCAGGGCCCGCCGCAATTGTTCTAGGGGGGCCTGGCTCGAGGAGGAGTTCACAGCAGTGGGGACTAGATTGAAGGAGAGGGGGTATCCTACCTGGATGATCAACAGGGCGCGGGCCAAGGCTTTTTCCAAAAGTAGGGATCACTTGCTAAAAAGTACGGATGAGCCGGAGGGGCACTTAGGGGTATCCAAACCCACTTTTGTTACCACATATAGTAAGGAATATGATAAGATTGTGTCTATTCTCAAAAAATATCTACCAGTTTTGGAGGGTGACGAAGATCTACGTTGTGTTTTGCAGCAGGGGGTACGCTTTGCAAGCAGGCGTGCTCCAACCTTGGCTCAGTCATTGTCCCCCAGCCTGTATGAGTCCCGAACCAGGTCTTCCACCTGGTTAAATGTATTGGGATCATACAGATGTGGGGTGAGGACCTGTCACTATTGCAAAGTCTATACCCGCACTCGGGTTGCCACGTCGACATCGAATGGACGCAGTTTCCCCATTAGACAATTTATCAATTGCGGGACGTCGAATGTGGTGTATCTCATTACCTGTGGGGCTTGTGCCCTACAGTATGTGGGATGCACCACGAGACCTTTACGCGCTAGAATAGGGGAACATTACTGCGGTCCGGCCTGGCTTAGCGCTAACGTCTCCAATGTGGCGAAACATTTTCGCCAGGTTCATCAGGGTGACATGTCCTCTTTTTCCTTCCATGCCTTAGAGAGGGTTTTTTCTGCACAGAGAGGAGGTGATACAACCAAACGGCTGAAGAGCCGGGAAGCCTTATGGATCTTTAGATTGGGTACAAGGCTCCCAAATGGCCTGAATTCCCGCTGGGACTTGGCGCTTTTAACTTAGACTGCATTTTCTCTGTACACGCTGCTCCTCGATGGTTTTAACTGTACAATTTACAATTTCTACATAATTTTATAATTTTTATTATATTACCTTTCTGACATACATTTTGGTGTTGGATTTGATTGGTACTCTGTATGTTATGCCTGTATGCCTCCTGCTTTGACCCAATTTCTAGCCATGGATCAAGCAGTATTGCTATGTTTATTTTGTATCTTATGTTGTACATGTCCCTTCCTGTTGTGGGGTTAGGGGCGTCTCCCTGGGCGTGTTCCCGGGAGCCGCCCACCCCATCGGAGGAGGGTACATAGGAGGCTTTGTACCATTTGCACTCTGGCTATGATTAAGGACCAGTGGGTCCGAAACATGTCAGCTGGATTTGTGTGTTGACCTATTTGGATACGTCCATAAATAAAGACAAAGGATCTTAGGAGCATTGTGCAGACCCTTTCGTTGTTTCAAGTTTGCATGGGACTAGCTATCCTGGTCTGGCACTGCTCTATTGGGGTGAGCGGTTTCTATCCTCTCTTTTACTGTTTGGAATGTAGTTAGTGTGAGCTCCAGAGCAGACAATGGTGCACGCTTGTTTGGAATGTAGTTAGTGTGAGCTGCAGAGCAGACAATGCTGCACGCTTGTTTGGAATGTAGTTAGTGTGAGCTGCAGAGCAGACAATGCTGCACGCTTGTTTGGAATGTAGTTAGTGTGAGCTGCAGAGCAGACAATGCTGCACGCTTGTTTGGAATGTAGTTAGTGTGAGCTGCAGAGCAGACAATGCCGCACGCTTGTTTGGAATGTAGTTAGTGTGAGCTGCAGAGCAGACAATGCTGCACGCTTGTTTGGAATGTAGTTAGTGTGAGCTGCAGAGCAGACAATGCTGCACTCTTGTTTGGAATGTAGTTAGTGTGAGCTGCAGAGCAGACAATGCCGCACGCTTGTTTGGAATGTAGTTAGTGTGAGCTGCAGAGCAGACAATGCCACACGCTTGTTTGGAATGTAGTTAGTGTGAGCTGCAGAGCAGACAATACCGCACGCTTGTTTGGAATGTAGTAAGTGTGAGCTGCAGAGCAGACAATGCCACACGCTTGTTTGGAATGTAGTTAGTGTGAGCTGCAGAGCAGACAATGCTGCACGCTTGTTTGGAATGTAGTTAGTGTGAGCTCCAGAGCAGACAATGCTGCACGCTTGTTTGGAATGTAGTTAGTGTGAGCTGCATAGCAGACAATGCCGCACGCTTGTTTGGAATGTAGTAAGTGTGACTTGCAAAACAGACAATGCCGCACGCTTGTTTGGATTGTAGTTAGTGTAAGCTCCAGAGTAGACAATGCTGCACGCTTGTTTGGAATGTAGTCAGTGTGAGCTGCAGAGCAGACAATCCTGCACACTTGTTTGGAATGTAGTTAGTGTGAGCTGCAGAGTAGACAATGCTGCACGCTTGTTTGGAATGTAGTTAGTGTGAGCTCCAGAGTAGACAATGCTGCACGCTTGTTTGGAATGTAGTCAGTGTGAGCTGCAGAGCAGACAATGATGCATGCTTGTTTGGAATGTAGTTAGTGTGAGCTGCAGAGCAGACAATACCGCACGCTTGTTTGGAATGTACCTAAGCTGAACACCCCACACTACGGGATATCAACCTGTGTATCTACAATATGTATGTAGTGCTCGTCTCACCTTTCTATAGATATATCAAACAATTTGGTAAACCAAAGGGAGCTCATAGCAAAAGAATATAAATTTATTAATACACAAAGCAATGAATAGCAATGAATGCAGAACTGTCAACAATATAAAAACACCCTCCCTAAAACCAAACCAGATCAATGGGGTAAATAGCATGTGTCCCTAATAGGAGTGCACTTCCTATATACTGGAGATTCAAGCATGCATAATATCTTCAGGCCCAATTGAACTGTAAAGTGATGGTGTGCAGCTGATCAGCCTCATAAGTGTGGAAGATCTTCAGATTCCCCCCGTGTGCAGATAAGCACGCCTCTGTGTTAAACACTTACGCAGCCATTACTGACACAGGCAGTGTCAAACCTCCCCAGCGTCAAAGGAAATTCAAGCCAGCTATATGCAGTAGTGTTGGTCCACTCACGTGTGCAGCCTCGGGGCCCCGGCTGCCATTCAATTCCTCACTTCCCAGACGGGACTCGTGGTGTGGCAGCTCTCTCCTCCGTAGGTTGCGGGGTGCGGCGAGTGTAGCCGTATGCGACCCGACCCTGGACCTTGAATGCTGCTGCTGTTTGGAGGAAGGTTGCGGAGGCACGGGGGGAAGCCACGCCTACCGGCCGAGGAGCGTCACCACCACGTAGCACGTGACGCGTTTCATCCAATCAGGATTTCATCAGACGTGTGACGTCAGGGTAAGACGCTTTGCTTTTATGCCCATCTTGGGCTTCCCAAATTTGCATAAAATTTAAAAACGACAGTTCAGCGTATGCCATGTATGAACCATGCAAGAGGCAGATCAGGTGTAGCAACACAATGCTCCTATTCATAGGAACACCTTAATGTTCAGATCTTTATTTAAACCAGTTGGCATCAGACTCCCACATCTATAGATTAACTCCGACTCCTTCTTTCTGAGTTCACAATCAAAGTCGCCCCGTCTGGGGCTAATGTTCAGTTTATATATTCCCATGGCCATCAGACCTTTTGGGTTTGCATCGTGATCAGATTTGAAATGTAGCACCATTGGGTTCAATTTCTTTTTATCAACATTAGGGTTCCTTATATTTGCCACATGTTCTCTTAAGCGTACATTGAGGGCTCTGTATGTTTTGCCAATGTATATACGATCGCATGGACAGCGGATCTGATAGACAACCCTTTCAGTATTGCAATCAATTCTATCGTTGACATGAAACGATTCAGATCGGTCCCAATTGTAGTACATAGTGTCTTTTTTAATGAACCTACACATATCACAACCTGCACAAGTATACATTCCCTTTTTCTTTTTTTGTATTTCTTTTTTGCGCCTGTCCCAACCAAATTCACTGCTGACCAGAATGTCACCCAAATTTGTACTCCTTCTGGCGGCTATATGGGGGTACCCTCCCACAGCCTTTGCTATTATCGGGTCCCTCCCCAACAAATGCCAATGTCTATTAAGAATATCCCTAACTTCTTTAAAATGAGCCCCATAGGTCATCACTATTCTAGACACTCCTGCGTCAGTTTTTGATCTGGTTGAGGCAGGCTCCATCCCCTCTGGGTTAAATTTTGGACCAAGGAGGGTCCTTCTTTCCCTTTTTAGTGCATTGTGGTATGCCGTTTTCACAATTTTGTTCGGGTACCCCCTTGCCTTTAATCTAGTCATCAAATCCCCTGCTTCTTTTTTAAAAACATTGATATCAGCACAATTTCGCCGCAGCCTTAGGAACTGGCCCGTGGGAACAGCCCATTTTTGTGCAGGTAGATGTGCGCTATATGCAGACAAGAGGGTATTGCCCGAGGTTTCCTTCCTATAGGTTCTGGTTGTTAGGGAGGTGCCCATTTTTCCTATCAGTAAGTCCAAAAACGAAATTTCCTGCAGACTATAAGTGAATGTCAAAAAAATATTCCTATTGTTCATATTCAGCTCAAGAACAAATGACTTCAAATCTGCCTCTGTACCTTTCCATAGGACAAAAATATCGTCCACATAACGTATCCAGAGTGCGACGTGCTCCCCATACCCACGAGTGGCCCGCACCACCTCCTGCTCCCAGAATCCAAGGTGGAGACACGCGTAGGCAGGGGAGCACGCCGCCCCCATGGTCACGCCCCTTTTCTGTCTATAAATGTTTCCATTGAATTCAAAAAAATTGTTATTCAAAATTATCTTCATGAGGTCAAGGATAAACTCACCCTGTCCATCATAGTCAGTGTAATACACCCCCAAATAATGTTCGAGAGCTTCTAGGCCTTTATCATTGGGTATGGAGGTAAAAAGCGCTTCCACGTCCAACCCGACGAGTAGCCAGTCCTTTTCGACATGTACCCCCTCGATGCCTGCCAGCACATCCCTGGTGTCCATAACAAAAGAGGGTAAATTGCTTACAATGTGTTTAAGCTTCAAATCTACATATTTTGAGATCCTTTCTAGAGGGCTATTATTCCCTGAGACGATAGGACGTCCCGGGGGAGCCTGCAAATTTTTATGAGTCTTCGGCAAAATGTAAAAGGTTGGAATAGTATACTCTGTCACCATTAGGTATTTTAATTCCCTTTCAGCCAATATTCCATCTAAAAAGGCCCACTGTAATTTTAAATTAATTCTCTCTATCAAATCCTTAAATGGGTTGACTCTCACCCTCTCATAAGTGGATTGATCACTGAGAAGTCTCCTGACCTCAGCTTCATATTTGATTCGAGTCATTATGACTACATTTCCCCCCTTATCACTTTTCTTTATTATGATATTAGGATTTTCTTGTAATTGAGTTAAGGCCAGCCTCTCATCTTTAGATAAATTATCCCTACCTTTTTTTCGCCAATCAATATTCTTTAGGTCTTCAGCGACTAGATCCATAAACATGGATACATACCTATTTGAACCCAAAGGGGGCATAAATGAAGATTTTTTTCCACTTCCCGCTTCAGTTTTTCATTAAGTTCACTGAAGCCATCCATTTTCTTACATTCATTTAATTTTAGAGCACTTATCTCCAACTCTTTTTCAATATCTATGATTTGTATTTTCTCCTCTTTCACAAAGATTTTCATAATTCTCAGACCGTGTGCCTTACATTCAGACTCCCAGTCTGGTAACATGCGGAGGGTCGATGATTTAGTTTTAGGGGGGTGCCCAGAAACCCTTGATGTAATTAATTTAACTGATGAAAGTTTTTCGGATACACAATTAACTTTGTTGAAATATGGATTAAGTTTTTGCCCAATTAGTGGCGGTAATGAATTTGAAATTTTTAAAGATATCCAGCTATTTTTGAGACGTGTGCTTTTGAGACGGATGTACTCCCCTGATGCCCCCGGCGCGTCCGTGGTGTCCATGACTCCCCAATCCCCTATCGATGTAGACGATATAGATCTTGAACAGCTCTTTATTGAGGCAGATGATGGCCCTCAGGACCGTTGCTCTAGATTTACAAAATTACGCCCTAAATCTTCATTTATGCCCCCTTTGGGTTCAAATAGGTATGTATCCATGTTTATGGATCTAGTCGCTGAAGACCTAAAGAATATTGATTGGCGAAAAAAAGGTAGGGATAATTTATCTAAAGATGAGAGGCTGGCCTTAACTCAATTACAAGAAAATCCTAATATCATAATAAAGAAAAGTGATAAGGGGGGAAATGTAGTCATAATGACTCGAATCAAATATGAAGCTGAGGTCAGGAGACTTCTCAGTGATCAATCCACTTATGAGAGGGTGAGAGTCAACCCATTTAAGGATTTGATAGAGAGAATTAATTTAAAATTACAGTGGGCCTTTTTAGATGGAATATTGGCTGAAAGGGAATTAAAATACCTAATGGTGACAGAGTATACTATTCCAACCTTTTACATTTTGCCGAAGACTCATAAAAATTTGCAGGCTCCCCCGGGACGTCCTATCGTCTCAGGGAATAATAGCCCTCTAGAAAGGATCTCAAAATATGTAGATTTGAAGCTTAAACACATTGTAAGCAATTTACCCTCTTTTGTTATGGACACCAGGGATGTGCTGGCAGGCATCGAGGGGGTACATGTCGAAAAGGACTGGCTACTCGTCGGGTTGGACGTGGAAGCGCTTTTTACCTCCATACCCAATGATAAAGGCCTAGAAGCTCTCGAACATTATTTGGGGGTGTATTACACTGACTATGATGGACAGGGTGAGTTTATCCTTGACCTCATGAAGATAATTTTGAATAACAATTTTTTTGAATTCAATGGAAACATTTATAGACAGAAAAGGGGCGTGACCATGGGGGCGGCGTGCTCCCCTGCCTACGCGTGTCTCCACCTTGGATTCTGGGAGCAGGAGGTGGTGCGGGCCACTCGTGGGTATGGGGAGCACGTCGCACTCTGGATACGTTATGTGGACGATATTTTTGTCCTATGGAAAGGTACAGAGGCAGATTTGAAGTCATTTGTTCTTGAGCTGAATATGAACAATAGGAATATTTTTTTGACATTCACTTATAGTCTGCAGGAAATTTCGTTTTTGGACTTACTGATAGGAAAAATGGGCACCTCCCTAACAACCAGAACCTATAGGAAGGAAACCTCGGGCAATACCCTCTTGTCTGCATATAGCGCACATCTACCTGCACAAAAATGGGCTGTTCCCACGGGCCAGTTCCTAAGGCTGCGGCGAAATTGTGCTGATATCAATGTTTTTAAAAAAGAAGCAGGGGATTTGATGACTAGATTAAAGGCAAGGGGGTACCCGAACAAAATTGTGAAAACGGCATACCACAATGCACTAAAAAGGGAAAGAAGGACCCTCCTTGGTCCAAAATTTAACCCAGAGGGGATGGAGCCTGCCTCAACCAGATCAAAAACTGACGCAGGAGTGTCTAGAATAGTGATGACCTATGGGGCTCATTTTAAAGAAGTTAGGGATATTCTTAATAGACATTGGCATTTGTTGGGGAGGGACCCGATAATAGCAAAGGCTGTGGGAGGGTACCCCCATATAGCCGCCAGAAGGAGTACAAATTTGGGTGACATTCTGGTCAGCAGTGAATTTGGTTGGGACAGGCGCAAAAAAGAAATACAAAAAAAGAAAAAGGGAATGTATACTTGTGCAGGTTGTGATATGTGTAGGTTCATTAAAAAAGACACTATGTACTACAATTGGGACCGATCTGAATCGTTTCATGTCAACGATAGAATTGATTGCAATACTGAAAGGGTTGTCTATCAGATCCGCTGTCCATGCGATCGTATATACATTGGCAAAACATACAGAGCCCTCAATGTACGCTTAAGAGAACATGTGGCAAATATAAGGAACCCTAATGTTGATAAAAAGAAATTGAACCCAATGGTGCTACATTTCAAATCTGATCACGATGCAAACCCAAAAGGTCTGATGGCCATGGGAATATATAAACTGAACATTAGCCCCAGACGGGGCGACTTTGATTGTGAACTCAGAAAGAAGGAGTCGGAGTTAATCTATAGATGTGGGAGTCTGATGCCAACTGGTTTAAATAAAGATCTGAACATTAAGGTGTTCCTATGAATAGGAGCATTGTGTTGCTACACCTGATCTGCCTCTTGCATGGTTCATACATGGCATACGCTGAACTGTCGTTTTTAAATTTTATGCAAATTTGGGAAGCCCAAGATGGGCATAAAAGCAAAGCGTCTTACCCTGACGTCACACGTCTGATGAAATCCTGATTGGATGAAACGCGTCACGTGCTACGTGGTGGTGACGCTCCTCGGCCGGTAGGCGTGGCTTCCCCCCGTGCCTCCGCAACCTTCCTCCAAACAGCAGCAGCATTCAAGGTCCAGGGTCGGGTCGCATACGGCTACACTCGCCGCACCCCGCAACCTACGGAGGAGAGAGCTGCCACACCACGAGTCCCGTCTGGGAAGTGAGGAATTGAATGGCAGCCGGGGCCCCGAGGCTGCACACGTGAGTGGACCAACACTACTGCATATAGCTGGCTTGAATTTCCTTTGACGCTGGGGAGGTTTGACACTGCCTGTGTCAGTAATGGCTGCGTAAGTGTTTAACACAGAGGCGTGCTTATCTGCACACGGGGGGAATCTGAAGATCTTCCACACTTATGAGGCTGATCAGCTGCACACCATCACTTTACAGTTCAATTGGGCCTGAAGATATTATGCATGCTTGAATCTCCAGTATATAGGAAGTGCACTCCTATTAGGGACACATGCTATTTACCCCATTGATCTGGTTTGGTTTTAGGGAGGGTGTTTTTATATTGTTGACAGTTCTGCATTCATTGCTATTCATTGCTTTGTGTATTAATAAATTTATATTCTTTTGCTATGAGCTCCCTTTTGTTTGGAATGTAGTTAGTGTGAGCTGCAGAGCAGACAATGCCGCACGCTTGTTTGGAATGTAGTTAGTGGGAGCTGCAGAGCAGACAATGCTGCACGCTTGTTTGGAATGTAGTTAGTGTGAGCTGCAGAGCAGACAATGCTGCACGCTTGTTTGGAATGTAGTTAGTGTGAGCTGCAGAGCAGACAATGGCGCACGCTTGTTTGGAATGTAGTTAGTGTGAGCTGCAGAGCAGACAATGCCACACGCTTGTTTGGAATGTAGTTAGTGTGAGCTGCAGAGCAGACAATGCCACACGCTTGTTTGGAATGTAGTTAGTGTGAGCTGTAGAGCAGACAATGGCGCACGCTTGTTTGGAATGTAGTTAGTGTGAGCTGCAGAGCAGACAATGATGCATGCTTGTTTGGAATGTAGTTAGTGTGAGCTACAGAGCAGACAATGCTGCACGCTTGTTTGGAATGTAGTTAGTGTGAGCTGCAGAGCAGACAATGCCACACGCTTGTTTGGAATGTAGTTAGTGTGAGCTCCAGAGTAGACAATGCTGCACGCTTGTTTGGAATGTAGTTAGTGTGAGCTGCAGAGCAGGCAATGCTGCATGCTTGTTTGGAATGTAGTTAGTGTGAGCTGCAGAGCAGACAATGCTGCACGCTTGTTTGGAATGTAGTTAGTGTGAGCTGCAGAGCAGACAATGCTGCACGCTTGTTTGGAATGTAGTTAGTGTGAGCTGCAGAGCAGACAATGGCGCACGCTTGTTTGGAATGTAGTTAGTGTGAGCTGCAGAGCAGGCAATGCTGCATGCTTGTTTGGAATGTAGTTAGTGTGAGCTACAGAGCAGACAATGCAGCACTCTTGTTTGGAATGTAGTTAGTGTGAGCTGCAGAGCAGACAATGCCACACGCTTGTTTGGAATGTAGTTAGTGTGAGCTCCAGAGTAGACAATGCTGCACGCTTGTTTGGAATGTAGTTAGTGTGAGCTACAGAGCAGACAATGCAGCACTCTTGTTTGGAATGTAGTTAGTGTGAGCTGCAGAGCAGACAATGCCACACGCTTGTTTGGAATGTAGTTAGTGTGAGCTCCAGAGTAGACAATGCTGCACGCTTGTTTGGAATGTAGTTAGTGTGAGCTGCAGAGCAGGCAATGCTGCATGCTTGTTTGGAATGTAGTTAGTGTGAGCTGCAGAGCAGACAATGCTGCACGCTTGTTTGGAATGTAGTTAGTGTGAGCTGCAGAGCAGACAATGCTGCACGCTTGTTTGGAATGTAGTTAGTGTGAGCTGCAGAGCAGACAATGGCGCACGCTCGTTTGGAATGTAGTTAGTGTGAGCTGCAGAGCAGGCAATGCTGCATGCTTGTTTGGAATGTAGTTAGTGTGAGCTGCAGAGCAGACAATGCTGCACGCTTGTTTGGAATGTAGATAGTGTGAGCTGCAGAGCAGACAATGGCGCACGCTTGTTTGGAATGTAGTTAGTGTGAGCTGCAGAGCAGACAATGCTGCACGCTTGTTTGGAATGTAGTTAGTGTGAGCTGCAGAGCAGACAATGCTGCACGCTTGTTTGGAATGTGGATAGTGTGAGCTGCAGAGCAGACAATGGCGCACGCTTGTTTGGAATGTAGTTAGTGTGAGCTGCAGAGCAGACAATGGCGCACGCTTGTTTGGAATGTAGTTAGTGTGAGCTGCAGAGCAGACAATGCTGCACGCTTGTTTGGAATGTAGTTAGTGTGAGCTGCAGAGCAGACAATGGCGCACGCTTGTTTGGAATGTAGCTAGTGTGAGCTGCAGAGCAGACAATGCTGCACGCTTGTTTGGAATGTAGATAGTGTGAGCTGCAGAGCAGACAATGGCGCACGCTTGTTTGGAATGTAGTTAGTGTGAGCTGCAGAGCAGACAATGCCGCACGCTTGTTTGGAATGTAGTTAGTGTGAGCTACAGAGCAGACAATGGCGCACGCTTGTTTGGAATGTAGTTAGTGTGAGCTGCAGAGCAGACAATGCCACACGCTTGTTTGGAATGTAGTTAGTGTGAGCTGCAGAGCAGACAATGCTGCACGCTTGTTTGGAATGTAGTTAGTGTGAGCTGCAGAGCAGACAATGCTGCACGCTTGTTTGGAATGTAGTTAGTGTGAGCTGCAGAGCAGACAATGCTGCACGCTTGTTTGGAATGTAGTTAGTGTGAGCTGCAGAGCAGACAATGCTGCACGCTTGTTTGGAATGTAGAATCATCCCGGATTGGCCCCCAATGGGGGAGAGCCTGACCTATTCCCAGAAAAGCTCATTAAGTCTCTTTCATTGTTTTTTTGCATTTCTTACAGGTGGAAGGTTTCGCTGTGGGCTGCGAGTTCTCGCCTGATGGGTCTCTGATTGTGACGGGAAGTTCTGAGGGCGCGGTGTACTTCTACAATTATCATACGTCAAAGATCATCAGATCTCTGCCCGGCGACGGCAACGCGTGTGTGACTGTTAATTATCACCCGGTTCTGACCTCCCTCCTGGCGACAGCTTACTGGGACGGACAGATCAGAGTTTGGCAGTGAGCATTCATGGCCGGAGATGATCATCACGAAGTTGGACATATCCCAGGAGCTGCAGCCCCAAAACACCTTCACAAAGCACAGTTGGTATTTAAAGGGGCACCATAACAACAAATAGTAGAATTGAATACATTGTTCAGGATACAAAATGAAGTATCTTGATTTCAGCAGCAGAAATGCTTTCTATATATGTTGTATATATAGCAGTATATAGCTCCTCCCTCCCAGTGATGCCTAGCCCAGGATATGATGTCCCAAATCCTTCTCCTCCAGGACCGGATTTCTGCAAAGGCCACCAAGGCCCGGGTCTTGGGCGGCAGTTGGCCAAGTTGCGGTTGGACATGGAAGAGGAGTTGCTGCATATGGAAGTAGAGGCTGCAGATGGAATAGAGGGGTTGCTAATAAGGAGCAACAAATGGAAATAGGAAGCTGCTGCCCAAGGGGATCTGTATAGAACTGAAGGGGCTGCTGTACATGAATGTTAGACATGGAAGAGGGGGCTGCACAAGGAATAGGGGGAGGGGCTGTACACGATGGTTAGACATGGAAGAGGGGGCTGCACAAGGAATAGGGGGAGGGGCTGTACGTGATTCTTAGACATGGAAGAGGGGGCTGCACATGGAATTGGAGGGGGCTGCTGCACATGGAAGGGAAGCTGCAAGAGAGTTGGCCTAGGGGCGGAAAAAGTATAAATACAGCCTTGTTCTCCTCCCAATGCACTCTGGAGAACAGAGACCACTTGCAATTAACTTTTTATCCTGAGTTTCTTGGTAGGAGATACTTTTTCATCTTCTCTTTAAAGTAACTTTTCAGCACATGGCAATTGAAAAAGTATCAAAAAGTAGTTGAAAAAAAGTACTATCGAGATTATTTTTAGTATTTTATTCCTTGTTGGTGGTTTAAAAGGGTTTACATTGACAAGGTGTAAAAATATCGCCTCGGAGAAAAAGAGTTAAATGAAAAGTTAATTGCATACGGGCGCAGGTGTTATTTCTGCTCACTTTGTAGCAAACAAACAAGCATTCCGCAGTGATGCGCCTGCCAGCAGTAAAGATGTCGCCACCCAAGATACATTTCAGAATGTGAATCAGGGTGAGGAAACATTTTCTGGGTAAACACTCTAAGAATAATTTATGAATGAATATTGTGAAAAAAAAAATATTCATTAGGTAAAATTCAGTAAAGTTCATTTTTAAAGTGTAAACATACTTGAGCTTTAAAATGGATTTCTAAGAAATGTACTTTCTGTGTTGATTTTACAGGAGCTTTTCATTTAAAGTGAATGGGAACCGCATTGAAAAAAATGAGATAGATACTTACCCAAGGAGAGGGAAGGCTCTGGGTCCTATAGAGCCTTCCGGCTCCTCTCCTGGTCCCCTCGTTCCAGTGCTGGCTCGCCTGGTAGCAGTATTTGACTAATTTAGGCAAATACTGCTTTACCCGGCCGTAGGAGGCTTCAGAAGTCTTCAGGGAGCCCGAGTGCTCCTGAAGAAGGGCCGCCCTGTACTGCGCCTGCGCAAGCACGCTCTCTTGCACGCTCACGCCTGTGCAGTATGGAGCCGCACGTCTTTGGAAGGACACGGCTCCCCAAGACTTCCAAATACTCTTTCGGTGGGGGAGTGAAACGGGGGGGAGCCAGCACAGGATAGAGAGCACCGAGAGAGGAGATGGAAGGCTCTATACGACCCAGAGCCTTCCCTCTCCTTAGGTAAGTATTTGCTTCATTTTTTTAAAAAATGCGATTCATGAACCTAAAGTGAACAAAAAAAAATGAGATTAACTCACCTGGGGCTTCCCTCAGCCCCCTGCAGACGATCGGTGCCCTCGCCCTGTATATCGCCCCCTATGCAGCCCCAGGTGAGTTAATCTCATTTTTTTAGGTTCACTTTATCTACTTCCCGACCGCCGTATAGACAAATGGCGGCCGGGAAGCAGACGCCGCAAGGACCGCCGTATTGACAAATGGCGGCGGTCCTTGTTTGGGCATGGGCGGAGCGATTGCGTCATCCGTGACGCGATCCTCCGCCTCCGCCTGTCGCCGCTCACTCGCCGCAACATCCCGCCGGCCATACGGAAGCGCCGGCGGGATGTTAACCCGACGATCGCCGCATACAAAGTGTATAATACACTTTGTAATGTTTACAAAGTGTATTATACAGGCTGCCTCCTGCCCTGGTGGTCCCAGTGTCCGAGGGACCACCAGGGCAGGCTGCAGCCACCCTAGTCTGCACCAAGCACACTGATTTTCTCCCCCCCCCCCGCCCCAGATCGCCCACAGCACCCATCAGACCCCCCCCTGCCCACCCCCCAGACCCCTGTTTGCACCCAATCACCCCCCTAATCACCCATCAATCACTCCCTGTCACTATCTGTCAACGCTATTTTTTTTTATACCCCCCCCCTGCCCCCTGCTCCCTCCTGATCACCCCCCCACCCCCCAGATTCTCCCCAGACCCCCCCCCCCCCCCCATGCACTGTATGCATCTATCCCCCCTGATCACCTGTCAATCACCTGTCAATCACCCGTCAATCACCCATCAATCACCCCCTGTCACTGCCACCCATCAATCAGCCCCTAACCTGCCCCTTGCGGGCAATCTGATCACCCCCCCACACCAATAGATCGCCCGCAGATCCGACATCAGATCACCTCCCAAATCCATTGTTTACATCTATTCTCTCCTCTAAACACACACTAATTACCCATCAATCACCCATCAATCACCCCCTATCACCACCTGTCACTTTTACCTATCAGATCAGACCCTAATCTGCCCCTTGCGGGCACCCAATCACCCGCCCACACGCTCAGATTGCCCTCAGACCCCCCCTTATCAATTCACCAGTGCATTCATTACATCTGTTCTTCCCTGTAATAACCCACTGATCACCTGTCAATCACCTATCACCCATCAATCACCCCCTGTCACTGCCACCCATCAATCAGCCCCTAACCTGCCCCTTGCGGGCAATCTGATCACCCACCCACACCATTAGATCGCCCGCAAACCCGCCGTCAGATTACCTCCCAAATGTATTGTTTACATCTGTTATCTTCTCTAAACACCCACTAATTACCCATCAATCACCCATCAATCACCCCCTATCACTGTTACCTATTAGATCAGACCCTAATCTGCCCCTTGCGGGCACCCAATCACCCGCCTACATGCTCAGATTACCCTCAGACCCCCCCCCCTTATCAATTCGCCAGGGCATTATTTACATCTATCCTTCCCTGTAATAACCCACTGATCACCTGTCAATCACCTGCCAATCACCTATCACCCATCAATCACCCCCTGTCACTGCCACCCAACAATCAGCCCCTAACCTGCCCCTTGCGGGCAATCTGATTACCCACCCACACCAATAGATCGCCCGCAGATCCGACATCAGATCACCACCCAAGCGCAGCGTTTACTCTCCTCTAAACACCCACTAATTACCCATCAATCACCCCCTATCACCACCTGTCACTGTTACCCATCAGATCAGACCCTAATCTGCCCCTTGCGGGCACCCAATCACCCGCCTACACGCTCAGATTACCCTCAGACCCCCCCTTATCAATTCGCCAGTGCAATATTTACATCTGTTCTCCCCTGTAATAACCCACTGATTACCTGTCAATCACCTGTCAATCACCTATCAATCACCCATCAATCACCCCCTGTCACTGCCACCCATCAATCACCCCCTGTCACTGCCACCCATCAATCACCCGCTGTCACTGCCACCCATCAATCAGCCCCTAACCTGCCCCTTGCGGGCAATCTGATCACCCACCCACACCAATAGATCGCTCGCAGATCCGACGTCCGATCACCTCCCAAGTGCAGTGTTTACATCTGTTCTCTACCCTAAACACCCACTAATTACCCATCAATCACCCCCTGTCACTGCTACCTATCAGATTAGACCCCTATCTGCCCCTAGGGCACTCAATCACCCGCCCACACCCTCAGAATGCCCTCAGACCCCAGCCCTGATCACCTTGCCAGTGCATTGCTTGCATCTATTCCCCCCTCTAATCACACCTTGAGACACCCATCAATCACCTCCTGTCACCCCCTAGCACACCTACCCATCAGATCAGGCCCTAATTTGCCCCGTGTGGGCTCCTGATCACTCGGCCAAACCCTCAGATCCCCCTCAGACCCCCTTCCGATCACCTCCCCAGTGCATTGATTGCATCTATTTTCCCCTCTAACCACCCCCTGAGACACCCATCAATCACCTCCTGTCACCCCCCTAGCACTCCTATCCATCAGATCAGGCCCAATACAACCTGTCATCTAAAAGGCCACCCTGCTTATGACCGGTTCCACAAAATTCGCCCCCTCATAGACCACCTGTCATCAAAATTTGCAGATGCTTATACCCCTGAACAGTCATTTTGAGAAATTTGGTTTCCAGACTACTCACGGTTTTGGGCCTGTAAAATGCCAGGGCGGTATAGGAACCCCACAAGTGTCCCCATTTTAGAAAAAAAGACACCCCAAGGTATTCTGTTAGGTGTATGACGAGTTCATAGAAGATTTTATTTTTTGTCAAAAGTTAGCGGAAATTGATTTTTATTGTTTTTTTTCCACAAAGTGTCACTTTCCGCTAACTTTTGACAAAAAAATAAAATCTTCTATGAACTCGTCATACACCTAACAGAATACCTTGGGGTGTCTTCTTTCTAAAATGGGGTCACTTGTGGGGTTCCTATACTGCCCTGGCATTTTAGGGGCCCTAAACCGCGAGGAGTAGTCTAGAAAACAAATGCCTCAAAATGACCTGTGAATAGGACGTTGGGCCCCTTAGCGCACCTAGGCTGCAAAAAAGTGTCACACATGTGGTACCGCCGTACTCAGGAAAAGTAGTATAATGTGTTTTGGGGTGTATTTTTACACATACCCATGCTGGGTGGGAGAAATTTCTATGTAAATGGACAATTGTGTGTAAAAAAAATCAAACAATTGTCATTTACAGAGATATTTCTCCCACTTAGCATGGGTATGTGTAAAAATACACCCCAAAACGCATTATACTACTTCTCCTGAGTACGGCGGTACCACATGTGTGGCACTTTTTTACACCCTAAGTACGCTAAGGGGCCCAAAGTCCAATGAGTACCTTTAGGATTTCACAGGTCATTTTGCGACATTTGGTTTCAAGACTACGCCTCACGGTTTAGGGCCCCTAAAATGCCAGGGCAGTATAGGAACCCCACAAATGACCCCATTCTAGAAAGAAGACACCCAAAGGTATTCCGTACGGAGTATGGTGAGTTCATAGAAGATTTTATTTTTTGTCACAAGTTAGCGGAAAATGACACTTTGTGAAAAAAAACTATTAAAATCAATTTCCGCTAACTTGTGACAAAAAAATAAAAACTTCTATGAACTCACCATACTCCTAACGGAATACCTTGGGGTGTCTTCCTTCTAAAATGGGGTCATTAGTGGGGTTCCTATACTGCCCTGGCATTTTAGGGGCCCTAAACCGCGAGGAGTAGTCTTGAAACAAAAATGACCTGTGAAATCCTAAAGGTACTCATTGGACTTTGGGCCCCTTAGTGCAGTTAGGGTGCAAAAAGTGCCACACATGTGGTATCGCCGTACTCGGGAGAAGTAGTATAATGTGTTTTGGGGTGTATTTTTACACATACCCATGCTGGGTGGGAGAAATACCTCTGTAAATGACAATCTTTTGATTTTTTTTACACACAATTGTCCATTTACAGAGGTATTTCTCCCACCCAGCATGGGTATGTGTAAAAATACACCCCAAAACACATTGTACTACTTCTACCGAGTATGGCGATACCACATGTGTGGCACTTTTTTGCACCCTAACTGCGCTAAAGGGCCCAAAGTCCAATGAGTACCTTTAGGATTTCACAGGTCATTTTTGAGAAATTTCGTTTCAAGACTACTCCTCACGGTTTAGGGCCCCTAAAATGCCAGGGCAGTATAGGAACCCCACAAATGACCCCATTTTAGAAAGAAGACACCCCAAGGTATTCCGTTAGTAGTATGGCGAGTTCATAGAAGATTTTATTTTTTGTCACAAGTTAGCGGAAATTGATTTTAATTGTGTTTTTTCACAAAGTGTCATTTTCCGCTAACTTTTGACAAAAAATAAAATCTTCTATGAACTCACCATACTCCTAATAGAATACCTTGGGGTGTCTTCTTTCTAAAATAGGGTCATTTGTGGGGTTCCTATACTGCCCTGGCATTTTAGGGGCCCTAAACCGTGAAGAGTAGTCTTGAAACGAAATTTCTCAAAATGACCTGTGAAATCCTAAAGGTACTCATTGGACTTTGGACCCTTTAGCGCAGTTAGGGTGCAAAAAAGTGCCACACATGTGGTATCGCCGTACTCAGGAGAAGTAGTATAATGTGTTTTGTGGTGTATTTTTACACATACCCATGCTGAGTGGGAGAAAGATCTCTGTAAATGGACAATTGTGTGTAAAACAAATTAACAAATTGTCATTTACAGAGATATTTCTCCCACCCAGCATGGGTATGTGTAAAAATACACCCCAAAACACATTATACTACTTCTCCTGAGTACGGCAATACCACATGTGTGGCACTTTTTTGCAGCCTAACTGCGCTAAGGGGTCCAAAGTCCAATGAGCACCTTTAGGCTTTACAGGGGTGCTTACAATTTAGCACCCCCCAAAATGTCAGGACAGTAAACACACCCCACAAATGACCCCATTTTGGAAAGTAGACCCTTCAAGGTATTCAGAGAGGGGCATGGTGAGTCCGTGGCAGATTTCATTTTTTTATGTCGCAAGTTAGAGGAAATGGAAACTTTTTTTTTTTTTTTCTCACAAAGTGTCATTTTCCGCTTACTTGTGACAAAAAATAATATCTTCTATGAACTCACTATGCCTCTCAGTGAATACTTTGGGATGTCTTCTTTCCAAAATGGGGTCATTTGGGGGGTATTTATACTATCCTGGAATTCTAGCCCCTCATGAAACATGACAGGGGGTCAGAAAAGTCAGAGATGCTTGAAAATAGGAAAATTCACTTTTTGCACCATAGTTTGTAAACGCTATAACTTTTACCCAAACCAATAAATATACACTGAATGGGTTTTTTTTTTATCAAAAACATGTTTGTCCACATTTTTCGCGCTGCATGTATACAGAAATTTTACTTTATTTGAAAAATGTCAGCACAGAAAGTTAAAAAAATCATTTTTTTGCCAAAATTCATGTCTTTTTTGATGAATATAATAAAAAGTAAAAATCGCAGGAGCAATCAAATAGCAGCAAAAAAAAAGCTTTATTAGTGACAAGAAAAGGAGCCAAAATTCATTTACGTGGTAGGTTGTATGAGCGAGCAATAAACCGTGAAAGCTGCAGTGGTCTGAATGGAAAAAAAGTGGCCGGTCCTTAAGGGGTAGAAAGCCCTAGGTCCTCAAGTGGTTAAGGTGGCCCCACACACAATACAATTTTTTTGTATATTTCATGAGAGAAAAATGTAAATATTTTCAAGAATTCGGATCGATTTTTCCAACTGATTGTAACTTTTGACCAATGTATCGCACATCTGTCTTCAATTTTCTCCAATAATAATAATAATATAATTGAAAACTCAAAATTAAATTGAAGGACTAAATCAAGACATTTACAATCTATATGGGGCATAGCTAGAAAACATGCCCTCTGCAGCAACGTTTTGATGCCCCTCCCCCAATGGTCACACCCCTTCCCTTGCCTCCCCTTGGTGCCCTTCACAGCCTTGGGGCCCATCTCACAAGGGTCATAGGACAAGTGTGGCTATCATGATCATTACACCCATAACAAGTGTAGCCACAAACACACCTGATCTGAAGGATGGACTCCTGTATGGGAGGAAAGGAAAGTTAGAAGTTGGGGGCCCTCCTGCGATTGCAGAAGCCGCTCCCCTTTAGTTACAACCCTGCATCTATCCTACCCAATTCAATTCTCTTAAAAATTGATCGGAAATTTCCACCACAGCCCTTTGAAAAATATTTTTAAACAATGGGAAATCCGATAACATTTCTTCATCAAAAAAAGAAAAACATTTTTTTCTGTGAAACCATTTATTTTAATATTAAAATAAATAGTTTGGCCGCCCTTAGGCTTCTTGCACACTGCAAGCGATTCCGATTCTGATTCCGCTTTTTAATAAGTTTTTACATCAGATTCAGATTCCGATTTGCAGTGTGCAGGGAGAAAACTGCAAATCTGAATCGGAAGTAAAAACAGATTAAAAAGCGGAATCTGAATCTAAATCGCTTGCAGTGTGCAAGAGGCCTTAGACTCACTATGTAACCAAATTTGGACAATGGCCTCAATTCACTAAGATCATGCTGGCGATAATAAGGCAAGAGAAAACTTACCACCTCTTAGTGAGAGAGTTATCTTATCTCTTCATTCCTTAAGTTACCTCCTCTGTAGTTATTTTCACACACAGTTAATAAACAGCCTGTCTTTAACTCTGGAGTTATTTTAAGGATTGTAGAGTTAAGTTAAAGACAGAAGAGTTAACTTTAGGTTTGCCTGAGGTAAAATGTTTTCTGAATACGACATGCCTTATCACCATGGTGATCACTCTACAAACGTTATTAAAGACAGGAGATTAGCTTAGTGAATTGAGGCCAATGTAATAAAAAGCAGAGGTTTTACCTCGTCAAAGTTTTTATAGTCAAAGCCATGGTTTTCCAGTAGCAATGTATATGGGTGTGAGAGTTGGGCCATAAAGCAGACTGAGCGCAGAAGAATCAACGCCTTTGAATTATGGAGCTGGAGAAGACTTCTGAGAGTCCCTTGGACTGCAAGAAGACCCGATCAGTCAATCCTTAAAGGACACCTGATGTGACATGACATGATGAGATAGACATGTATATGTACAGTGCCTAGCACACAAATAACTAGGCGGTGTTCCTTCTTTTTCTTTTTCTCTGTCTGAAAGAGTTAAATATCAGATATGTGAGTGGCTGACTCTGTCCTGACTCAGACAGGAAGTGACTACAGTGTGACCGTCACTGATAAGAAATTCCCCTTTTTACCTCTTTCTTGCTCTCAGAAGCCATTTTCTGCTAGGAAAGTGTTTTTAAAGCCAGAGACCCAGCTGAAAACCATTGAGGATCGACATGTAAAGCCAATCAATGCATATGGATATTGGCCGCATTATCGCCGTTCTTCTGCAGTAACCGTGCAGCTCACCTAAGTCAGCCAATGGGGTCGGCTCTTTGCTGGCCCTGTAGTCAGCCTAGTGCTAATTGCTTTGCCTCTGCTTCATGGATTAATAACCCCCATATCCAACGTTTATTAACACCGACTTTCATTCGCTTTGTTGCGCATATGGTCAGAACGGCGGGCTCGATGTAAATTATTGTATGAGCCCTGTAGATCCCTTATCAAGTGTATCTGTGGTCTCTAAAATAAGAGTGTAAGTGCTTTCCATGTAGCCAGGCTGAGATCCAATAGCTTCTTCTTCTTTAGAAATTGTTTTCGCTATAACCTGAAATGTTGATCCTCACATAACTATATTGGTTGCCCTCTCTGCCACCAGCTGACACCAGCTTCTGCCCTTGCAGTTGAACAGGGTCATTGGACACACACTAGCGTCACCTCCATCTGCTTCTAAAACTCTTTTTCTTTATTTTTGTTTTGAAAATCAAGTTTTATTGCTCATATACATATACAGAATATATGCAGGAAAGTAACTGCAAACGTGGTTATAGAAAACAGATATCTGATTACAAGAATCCAATAAACATGACTATGCAGACCGCTCAAATCAGGGAGGCTGAGTCCTTTACATTATAATCAGAGATGCACTACATGTTGCAGAAACAAATACTTTTTTTGGACCTAGTTTAGAGGACAAAACCAGGGGGGAAATATATACTAAACCTGGTGCTTCCATGATGAAGGGGCATCCTGTGGATTATGCCTCCTTGTACCTCTTGTGTCTCTCGGTGTCCTACTCTATGCCTCTTTGTGTCCTTCACAAGTCAGGAACTCCCTGCATTTGGACTGTAAGACGCAGTGACTTTTCCCCACTTTTGGTGGAGAAAAAGTATGTCTTATAGTCCAAAAAATATAAAAACGTGAACAAAATTTGTTATAGAAGATAAAACAAGGGAAAAAGGAAGGGAAAAGATAGAAATAGAGGAAGGTGGAAATATAAGTCTGGGATGGTGTATGGTGGGGTTGGAGGATCAGCAGGTTAGCCGTTTCCTATCACTGCGGGGATATTAGTCTGGGATGGTGTTTGGTGGGGTTGGAGGATCAGCAAGTTAGCCAGTTCCTATCACTGCAGTGATATTAGTCTGGGATGGTGTTTGGTGGGGTTGGAGGATCAGCAGGTTAGCCGGTTCCGATCACTGCGGTGATATTAGTCTGGGATGGTGTTTGGTGGGGTTGGAGGATCAGCAGGTTAGCCGTTTCCTATCACTGCGGTGATATTAGTCTGGGATGGTGTTTGGTGGGGTTGGAGGATCAGCAGGTTAGCCAGTTAATATCACTGCGGTGATATTAGTCTGGGATGGGGTTTGGTGGGGTTGGAGGATCAGCAGGTTAGCCGGTTCCTATCACTGCGGTGATATTAGTCTGGGATGGTGTTTGGTGGGGTTGGAGGATCAGCAGGTTAGCCGGCTCCGATCACTGTGGTGATATTAGTCTGGGATGGTGTATGGTGGGGTTGGAGGATCGGCAGGTTAGCCGGCTCCTCTCACTGCTGTGATATTAGTCTGGGATGGTGTTTGGTGGGGTTGGAGGATCGGCAGGTTAGCCGGCTCCTCTCACTGCTGTGATATTAGTCTGGGATGGTGTTTGGGGAGTTGGAGGATCAGCAGGTTAGCCAGTTACTATCACTGCGGTGATATTAGTCTGGGATGGTGTATGGTGGGGTTGGAGGATCAGCAGGATAGCCGGCTCCAATCACTGTGGTGATATTAGTCTGGGATGGTGTTTGGTGGGGTTGGAGGATCAGCAGGTTAGCTGGTTCCTATCACTGCAGTGATATTAGTCTGGGATGGTGTATGGTGGGGTTGGAGGATCAGCAGGTTAGCCGGCTCCGATCACTGTGGTGATATTAGTCTGGGATGGTGTTTGGTGGGGTTGGAGGATCAGCAGGTTAGCTGGTTCCTATCACTGCAGTGATATTAGTCTGGGATGGTGTTTGGTGGGGTTGGAGGATCAGCAGGTTAGCCGGTTCCTATCACTGCGGGGATATTAGTCTGGGATGGTGTTTGGTGGGGTTGGAGGATCAGCAGGTTAGCCGGTTCCTATCACTGCGGGGATATTAGTCTGGGATGGTGTTTGGTGGGGTTGGAGGATCAGCAGGTTAGCCGGCTCCGATCACTGCTGTGATGTTAGTCTGGGATGGTATTTGGTTGGTCCGGAGGATCAGAAGGTTAGCCGGTTGCTATCACTGCAGTGATATTAGTCTGGGATGGTGTTTGGTGGGGTTGGAGGATCAGCAGGTTAGCCAGTTCCTATCAATGCTGTGATGTTAGTCTGGGATGGTATTTGGTGGGGCTGGAGGATCAGCAGGTTAACCGTTTCCTATCACTGCTGTGATATTAGTCTGGGATGGTGTTTGGTGGGGCTGGGGGATCAGCAGGTTAGCCGGTTCCTATCACTGCGGGGATATTAGTCTAGGATGGTGTTTGGTGGGGTTGGAGGATCAGCAGGTTAGCCGGTTCCTTTCACTGCGGTGATATTAGTCTGGGATGGTGTTTGGTGGGGTTGGAGGATCAGCAGGTTAGCCGGCTCCGATCACTGCGGTGATATTAGTCTGGGATGGTGTTTGGTGGGGTTGGAGGATCAGCAGGTAAGCCGGTTCCTATCACTGCTGTGATATTAGTCTGGGATGGTGTTTGGTTGGCTGGAGGATCAGCAGGTTAGCCGGTTCCTTTCACTGCGGGGATATTAGTCTGGGATGGTGTATGGTGGGGTTGGAGGATTGGCAGGTTAGCCGGTTGCTATCACTGCAGTGATATTAGTCTGGGATGGTGTATGGTGGGGTTGGAGGATCAGCAGGTTAGCCAGTTACTATCACTGCAGTGATATTAGTCTGGTATGGTGTTTGGTGGGGTTGGAGGATCAGCAGGTTAGCCGGCTCCGATCACTGCGGTGATATTAGTCTGGGATGGTGTTTGGTGGGGTTGGAGGTTTAGCAGGTTAGCCAGTTACTATCACTGCAGTGATATTAGTCTGGTATGGTGTTTGGTGGGGTTGGAGGATCAGCAGGTTAGCCGGCTCCGATCACTGCGGTGATATTAGTCTGGGATGGTGTTTGGTGGGGTTGGAGGTTTAGCAGGTTAGCCAGTTACTATCACTGCAGTGATATTAGTCTGGGATGGTGTTTGGTGGGGTTGGAGGATCAGCAGGTTAGCCGGTTCCTATCACTGCTGTGATATTAGTCTGGGATGGTGTTTGGTGGGGCTGGAGGATCAGCAGGTTAGCCGGTTCCTATCACTGCGGTGATATTAGTCTGGGATGACGCAGGAATAGGCAATGTTGTGATTGTATCAGCAGAACATTCCCCCGGTTTCCATGGCGTTTCTGGCCTACGTTTGACTGACAGGCGGCAGCAATTAAAATGTTCTGGACGGACGGGAATCGCACAGCTGGGTCAGTCTCCGGTCTTCCAACTTGCAGCTCAATCATGCTGGAAGAAGCCCATCCTTAGAGCCGCCGGCACCCCACCGAGCTCAGGGGACTTTCTATAAGTGCTCGGCTCACGCCGGTTACACCGTCCATAGCAGCCTGCTGGTGATAGTTAAAGGAGCGCTATCATGAAAAATAGTAAAATATAAAATACATATTTGAAAGGAGCTCTTTACTTGTGCTATAGAGATTAGACACACCCCACTTACTTTTTTCCTGGTGGTGGCCGTATATGTGAATCTACGCTCTCAATACATTGCTGAAAGTATTTATCACAGGCAGATAAGGCTGAGGGACAGTGACGGCACTACACTGGGGCACTGGCCCAGTGCCTGCCCACCCCAGGAATCACTGCCCCCCCCCCCCCTCCGAGCGTCCCCACCCCCCTTGCTCAGTAACATACTGTTTCCAGGCTCTAGTAGTGTACACTAAACAGGATAGGGTCTGTAAAAAAACCTCTCCATATCAGCCTGAGCCTATGTAGCCTCTAAGTAATCCAAGGGTCTTATCTATTTGCCATAAATACCTCACAATCCTTGCAAGATCCCTTGTAATGAATGTATCTGAATGACACTTATACTTGCAAAAAAATATCTCTCTAACTCCTTCTGACTGTAAGTCAACAGGATTGAAGGCAGCTTACTAGCTAAAAGCTTACTGTTTTTTTCTTTTAACCACTTGCCGACCGCACACTCATACCGTGCGGCGGCAAAGTGGTAGCTGGAGGACCAGCGACGCAACTCTGCATCGCCAGGTGCCTCCCTAATTAATCAGGAAAGGCCGTTCGCGCGAGCGGCCGTTTCCTGTTAGATCACGGAGCGGGTCTCCGTGAATAGCCTGCGAGCCGCTGATTGCGGCTCGCAGACTAAATGTAAACGTAGGAGACATTTGTCTCCTTTGTTTACATTGTACGGCGCTGCTGCGCAGCAGCGCCGTAAGGCAGATCAGCGATCCCCGGCCAATCAGCGGCCGGGGATCGCCGCCATGTGACGGGACAGCCTGTCACTGGCTGCACAGGGCGGATAGCGTCCTGTGCAGCCCCGATCACCGGGGATGAGCAGGTAGGAGAGGGAGGGGGGAATTTCGCCACGAAGGGGGGCTTTGAGGTGCCCCCCCCCCGCAACATGCCAGCCAGGAGGAGCGATCAGACCCCCCCTGCACATCATCCCCATAGGGGGGAAAAAAAGGGGGCGATCTGATCGCTCTGCGTGCCAGCTGATCTGTGCTGGGGGCTGCAGAGCCCACCCAGCACAGATCACAAAAAATAACGCTGGTCCTTAAGGGGGGGGGGGTAAAGGGTGGGTCCTCAAGTGGTTAAAGGACTTATCAGGCAATCCTAAAGAAAATAAGTACTACTTACCCGGGCTTCCTCCAGCCAGAACTACTGCGTCTGCGCAGTCCGCTCTGGCCCACATGGCAGTGATTGACAGAGCCGCTCGCGCAGGCGCAGTACAGGCCGACCTGGAGATCGCCCTGACTTCATCGCCGGGGACCGGGAGCGAGCTGCGGCGAACGGCTGACGGCAGAGCTGCGGCGAGGGACATGCTGGGAGCTCGGGGCTGGAGGAAGCCCTGGGTAAGTAGCACTTATTTTCTTAAGGATTGCCTGATAACTCATTTAAATTAGCCAATAAACTAGAGTTTCTAATTTACATAATCCTGGTTCAAAACTTCCTGTCTGTAAAACAAAAGCTCTAGTCTCCAGCAATGCTTAGCTACTAAGATAAGGAATTGCACACCCCGGGCTTGATTCACTAAGACAAATAGCATGCCTTATCAGAGTTAACACGTCTTATCAGAGTTAACATGCCTTATCAGAGTAGCATAGCAGGCACTATGAACTTTGATTGGCCCAATAGGCTGCCCGCCAGGTGTGCTGTCAAGTGACAGGCGGCCTATTGGGCCAATCAAAGTGCAAAGGTAATGACCTTTAAAGTGATTGGACCCGCAGGGGCTCAGGGCAGGATGAGAGGAGCTCTTGTCATTGTCAATTAGCAGGCATAAGTTCATAGTGCTCACTATGCTACTCTGATAAGGCGTGTTAACTCTGATATGGCATGCTATTTGTCTTAGTGAATCAAGCCCACAGTGTTTCTCTCCCCCCTGCCTCTTCCCCCTCCCCTTGCTTGTAGAGTCCTCAGACACAGGCTGGGGGCTAAAGTGATTTGTCTGTTATCTGCCCACACAAGAGCAACTGGCTAGCACGTAAGGATTTGAGCATTCCAGCAACCTAGCCAAGTACATCTGTAGGTAACTTAAATAATAGAACCATCATTTGGACAATCTACTTAAAAGATTCTGAGTTGTGTTTGTGAGTTGTACCGTTTGTGATGCTTACATTCGGTCCCTTTCATTGCTGAACTAGCTAGCCTCAATTTTATCACCTGAGTTAGGTAAAAAACATCTAAAGCTCGCCATACAAACGATGTTGATCACACGAATGGGCCCCACCAGCCAACCATTGGGCCCCATATGTGCCATCCCAAAAATGTGAAGCTGGGGCCGCCACTGCTGAAAGCAGACCTGAGAGAACACACAGAGGTAAAGCTAGCAGTGCATTATGTCGATCAAAGGCAGAAATTGACACCGGGCAGGAAGAGAATGGCCATTCATACATCAATCTATAGGGTCAATTGGTCACAACAGTCAACAGTTTATAATTATAGTAACAATCAAAAGAGAAAGTTGGATTGAGGGCTCATTCACACTAGGGGAGTTTTCAGACTTTTTTCAACCGATTTTGAAAATTGCCTACAAAACTTTTGTGCAATGAATCTCTTTGAGAAGGTCCATACCAGCGCGGTTCCTGCGCTGTGCGATCAGCAAAGCGCTGCCTGTACCATTTTTGGGGCGATTTTCGTATAATGGAAGGTATAGGAAGAGCGCTAAACGCTCACAAAACTGCTTTATGCTGCGATTGCGTTCACGTTTTTTAGAATAAATACATCAGGGTTGAATCACAAAGCCGTGCTAATTCATAGCATGGCCACGCTATGCTTCGCATAAAATTTTACATGTGCTGTAACAACCATTAGCGTGCATTCACGCGGCGCAATGCATACTTTTGCGTGCGTTGTGTTGTATGAACATGCGCAAACGGTTGTTATATCATGAGGGGAGGGGGGATTCCCTCATACTACATCTGTTAACCCTGTGTGTGAGAAAGCTCTCACTGGCAGCTGCCTGTGTCTCTGAATGCGCGGTAAACCCTGCGCGAAGCATAGCACGGTCGTGCTAAGAGTTAGCATGGCTTTATGCATCAACCACATTTTATTTATTCTTTTCCGGGTCAAAGAGTTCACTTCCTGACTTGCGTCAGGGAGTGAATCTCAAAACCGCCCTGCCAAAGCGCTGAGAAAAGCGCTTTTTCCAAAAATGCAGTGTGCAGTGGAGTGCCGAGAGGGGGGGGAAAACAGTGCACAAAAATGAAAAACACTTGCGTTTTCATTATTAGGTGTGAATGAAGCATTTAACTGCATGGAAAGTAATACTTTCCTGTTTCTGCGACAAAAGACGGTCTTAAAAAAAACAAAATAATCACAAAGCTGAAATGTCGCTGGGTGGAGAGAATGGCTGATATTCTCAGCAAGCCTCGCGCTTCACTGTCAAACCTCATGTTGGCTTCCATTACAGGAAAGTGTTGGAAATTCCCGGGCATTAGGGATTATTATCTTTATTGGCTCCAGCCCCTCCGTCAGCGTGGCACCCATCCAGAAAAAGTGGCATTGTTCAGAAGGGGAAGATCCGTGACTCACAGCGCTGCGCCATCTGCCCGAGGAAAATCCGACAAACGCGGGAGGTGGAGGATAAACAAACAGCGGCAAGATCAAGCGGGATCAGAGCGCGAGGATCCGGCAACGACCGCCTCCCGCTGTCTCCATTATTTCACCGGGAGGAAAGCGGACTCCATAATCTGCTGTCTGTATTCTCGACACGCTGCCTGCCGACCGGGGAGAGCGTCTGCTGCACCTAAATTACAAATCTAAAAGACTTATTCCCATATATATGTGCAGCAGCTGGGCCCTGAGAAGTCACATACAGCAAAGCATTAAAGTGGACCTGAACTCAGAACTTCCTCTCTGCTTTAAAAGATAAGCAACAGCATAAGAACCTCAGGGTTGTAAACTTTTTTGCATCTGAGCATCTTTCACCTCCCATTCATTTGCCAATAACTTTATCACTGCTCATCACAATGAATTGACCTATATCTTGTTTTTTCCGCCACCAATTAGGCTTTTTTTGGGTGATACATTTTGCTAAGAATTAAATGATTCTTGTGATGGATTACGGAGAAACCGCCGCGTGTTCTGACAGTGAGGCGGCGGAATCCGCGCACAGAGCGGCGGTTTCCCCGCAGCAACATGCTTCTGGTTTGTCTGGACCTAGTAGTGCACACAGATGGAGAGCTGCGCGCGCCGCAACACAGGCTCTTTATGCCAATAGGAGAAGGGTCAGCTGATCGAGGCGGTCAGCTGATCCCAGCTCAGCAGGTGATTGGTTGATGGGTGCTGGGCGGCGCTGTGGAGAGCTTTACTATATATATCTCTTGCTGTTCAGTTGCTGGTTGTCTGGCGTTGCGAATACCTATGTGTTAGCACTCAGACCTTAGTCAGATCCTTCAGTGTGGTGGAACCAGGTGGACCTGGGAATCCACACTGAGCCAGTTTACTGTGTATCATCTGTGTTATTCTTTAGACCAGTTCCAGGGTGTAGAGACCACGGACCTCACACCTCAGACTAGGAATACTGTGTATCATCTGTGTTATTCCTTAGACCAGTTCCAGGGTGTAGAGACCACGGACCTCACACCCAGACTAGGGAACCTGTGTTATCATTCTGTTATACATCAGACTAGTACCAGGGTGTAGAGACCACGGACCTCACACCCAGACTAGGGAACCTGTGTTATCATTCTGTTATACATCAGACTAGTTCCAGGGTGTAGAGACCACGGACCTCACACCCAGACTAGGGAACCTGTGTTATCATTCTGTTATACATCAGACTAGTTCCAGTGTGTAGATACCACGGACCTCACACCTAGACTAGGCATTGCTTGATATCTGTTATGACTTATTGCTTTCCTGACTTTCCCTCTGCTTTCTGATTCGGTACCTTGCATTTCTGATTACATGTTGCCAAACCCTGCTTGCCTTGGATACCGAATCAGCTTCCTGTCTTTGTACTTTATCTGTCTGTGTGTTGCCGACCCGGCCTGCCCGACCTTTCTGGCTGTCACCCATCCCTTGGGTGCTCAGCCCTCCTGCAGGGGCCCCCTGCTCCTCAGAGGGGGCACTGCTGCAAAATCAGTCAGGGTCTCCTCCTAGAGTCCTTGACTGCAGTAGAGTCTGTCTCTACTCTTTGGACCACCTGCTACCCCGGTGGTCCAATTACTACTGTTACACCAAACACTTACACGCTTCAGGTGTCCAGAGGTTAGCAATGTATCTGTATTATCGGTGATTCTGCAGATCATTAATAATCGGGTATATATCTGTATTCTTGGTGATACTGCAGATCACCAATAATCAGATTCTCTCTGCATGCTGACACCAATCGTTACAATTCTAAATCCATTTTAACAGGAATATTACGAAAAAGAAATGGAAAAAATTCATTCTCAGTTTTTGGCCTTCATAGTTTGAAATGAATACATATAACTGTAATTAAAACCCATGTATTTTATTTGCCTATTTGTCCCGTTTATAACACCATTTAAATTATGTCCCTATCACAATGTATGACGCCAATATTTTATTTGGAAATAAAGGTGCATTTTTTCAATTTGCGTCATCACTATTTACAAGCCTATAATTTAAAAATATTATATTAATATACTCCTTTGACAAGCATATTTAAAAAAGTTCAGACCCTTAGGTAACTATTTAGGTGTTTGTTTGTTTGTTTTTAATTGTAATTTTTATAAAGAGACTCCGTAACAAAAATTGCATCCTGTTTTTTATCATCCTACAAGTTCCAAAAGCTATTTTAATGTGTTCTGGCTTACTGCAGCACTTTCTGCTATCACAGTCTCTGTAATAAATCAATGTATCTTTCCCCTGTCAGACTTGTCAGCCAGTGTCTGGAATGCTGCCAAGTTCTTCAGTGTTGTGGTTCTGCTATGAACTCACCCTTTCTGGCCCCTCTATGCACACTGCCTGTGTGATATTTAGATTAGTGCAGCTTCTCTCTGCTCTCGTATCTTTTACAAGCTAGATAAATCGTCCTCTGAGCTGGCTGGGCTTTCACATACTGAGGAATTACAAACAAGGGCAAAGCTGTTTGCAGGAAGAAAAGAGCAGCCTGAAACTTCAGTGCATGAGAGCAGAAGGGGGAAAGAAACATACAAATGATCTCTTGAGATTCAAAAGGTATTGCTGTATACAGCCTGCTTGTGTATGGATGTATTTTCTATGTGTGGACATACAGTACATCAACCTACTTCCTGTTTTGGTGGCCATTTTGTTTGTTTATAAACAAACTTTTTAAAACTGTTTTTAACCACTTTTAATGCGGCGGGGAGCGGCGAAATTGTGTCAGAGGGGAATAGGAGATGTCCCCTAATGCACTGGTATGTTTACTTTTGTGCGATTTTAACAATACAGATTCTCTTTAATTAAAAAAATTATTTCGGTAATTTTTGGTGTGGGTGTGCGTACGATGACGCTTCCAGGAACTAGAAAGAAGACGGGGAACTTTTTTTGGGAAGAAATACCGCGGTCTCTGATAAGAGACTGTCAGTTTTTCTGTGGGGAACTTGGATCGGTGAATGGGAATTGTAATCCCATTCACTGATCGGGGGGCTAACGGCGGGCCACTGGAGCACGCGCGATCGCTCGCACCGCACACTACAAGCAGCGAAGCCTATCTGGATGAACATATTTGTCCAGATAGGCTTAAGTGGTTAAAGGAACGCTATCAAACCAAGTGTTTTAAAATGACAATGTACAAATAATGTCTAATTAGCTGTGTAAATATTTTCCTACTTTTCATATATCTTATCAGAGGCAAAAGCTTTAATTCAATGTGTTTAGATTTTGGAATGTTTAATTTGCAAAGGTGAAACTCTGTTTTAATATTATACTTTTTTTTGCATACCAGAATGCAGAGTTACCGTATATGAAAAGCCTCTGGTGTCAGGTTTCACACACAATTGCAAATGGTTATGTTGCACATAAGATACATTTCCTCTACTCTCTGCAGACAGCTCATTCAGAGACACAGGCAGCCGCCAGTGAGAGCTTTCGCGCACACAGGGTTAACAGATGTAGTGTGAGGGAATCACCCTCCCCTCATGATTAACCATACAATACCGGAGCTGTCCAGTGCTGACACACAATACGGGAGCTGTCCAGTGCTGACATACAATACAGGAGCTGTCCAGTGCTGACATACAATACAGGAGCTGCCCAGTGCTGACATACAATACAGGAGGTGTCCAGTGCTGACATACAATACAGGAGCTGCCCAGTGCTGACATACAGGAGCTGCCCAGTGCTGACATACAGGAGCTGCCCAGTGCTGACATACAGGAGCTGTCCAGTGCTGACATACAGGAGCTGTCCAGTGCTGACATACAATACAGAGCTGTCCAGTGCTGACATACAATACAGAGCTGTCCAGTGCTGACATACAATACGGGAGCTGTCCAGTGCTGACATACAATACAGAGCTGTCCAGTGCTGACATACAATACGGGAGCTGTCCAGTGCTGACATACAATACAGGAGCTGTCCCGTGCTGACATACAATACCGGAGCTGCCCAGTGCTTACATACACTACAGGAGCTGTCCAGTGCTGACATACAATACAGAGCTGTCCAGTGCTGACATACAGGAGCTGTCCTGTGCTGACATACACTACAGGAGCTGTCCAGTTCTGACATACAATACCGGAGCTGTCCAGTGCTGACATACAATACAGAGCTGTCCAGTGCTGACATACAGGAGCTGTCCAGTGCTGACACACACTACAGGAGCTGTCCAGTTCTGACATACAATACAGGAGCTGTCAAGTGCTGACATACAATACAGAGCTGTCCAGTGCTGACATACAGGAGCTGTCCAGTGCTGACATACAATACAGGAGCTGTCCAATGCTGACATACAATACAGAGCTGTCCAGTGCTGACATACAGGAGCTGTCCAGTGCTGACATACACTACAGGAGCTGTCCAGTGCTGACATACAATACAGGAGCTGTCCAGTGCTGACATACAATACAGGAGCTGTCCTGTGCTGACATACAGGAGCTGTCCAGTGCTGACATACAATACAGGAGCTGTCCAGTGCTGACATACAGGAGCTGCCCAGTGCTGACATACAGGAGCTGCCCAGTGCTGACATACACTACAGGAGCTGTCCAGTACTGACATACAATATCGGAGCTGTCCAGTGCTGACATACAATACAGGAGCTGTCCAGTGCTGACATACAATACAGAGCTGTCCAGTGCTGACATACAATACAGGAGATGTCCAGTGCTGATATACAGGAGCTGTCCAGTGCTGACATACAATACGGGAGCTGCCCAGTGCTGACATACAATACGGGAGCTGTCCCGTGGTGACATACAATACAGGAGCTGTCCAGTGCTGACATACAATACCGGAGCTGTCGAGTGCTGACATACAATACCGGAGCTGTCCAGTGCTGTCCTACACTACAGGAGCTGTCCAGTGCTGACATACACTACAGGACCTGTCCAGTGCTGACATACAGGAGCTGCCCAGTGCTGACATACAGGAGCTGCCCAGTGCTGACATACACTACAGGAGCTGTCCAGTGCTGACACACAATACAGGGGCTGTCCAGTGCTGACATATAGTACGGGAGCTGTCCTGTGCTGACATACACTACAGGAGCTGTCCAGTTCTGACATACAATACCGGAGCTGTCCAGTGCTGACATACAATACAGAGCTGTCCAGTGCTGACATACAGGAGCTGTCCAGTGCTGACATACAATACAGGAGCTATCCAGTGCTGACATATAATACGGGAGCTGTCCTGTGCTGACATACACTACAGGAGCTGTCCAGTGCTGACATACAATACCGGAGCTGTCCAGTGCTGACATACAATACAGAGCTGTCCAGTGCTGACATACAGGAGCTGTCCAGTGCTGACATACACTACAGGAGCTGTCCAGTTCTGACATACAATACAGAGCTGTCCAGTGCTGACATACAATACAGAGCTGTCCAGTGCTGACATACAGGAGCTGTCCAGTGCTGACATACACTACAGGAGCTGTCCAGTGCTGACATACAATACAGGAGCTGTCCAATGCTGACATACAATACAGGAGCTGTCCAGTGCTGACATACACTACAGGAGCTGTCCAGTGCTGACATACAATACAGGAGCTGCCCAGTGCTGACATACAATACGGGAGCTCTCCAGTGCTGACATACAATACAGAGCTGTCCAGTGCTGACATACAATACAGGAGATGTCCAGTGCTGATATACAGGAGCTGTCCAGTGCTGACATACACTACAGGAGCTGTCCAGTACTGACATACAATACCGGAGCTGTCCAGTGCTGACATACAATACCGGAGCTGACCAGTGCTGACATACAATACCGGAGCTGTCCAGTGCTGACATACAATACCGGAGCTGTCCAGTGACTGGGATTAATATTCAGGAAAGTGGGTGGAGTCTACAACAGTCAATCAAAATAAATCTATCAATTTTGAAGGGGAATATTTAAATTGCCACCATACTTAATCTGCTAGTGGCAGAGGCCTCAAACCTGCTACAGTCGGTCGTTGGGTGACTGGGGTTCAAATTCATTAAAGGGGCGGGGCCACAAACAGCCTGTCAGATTAATTTGATTGACTTCAGTCATTCTGTTTATGGCAGGGTTCTCAAACTTTGCACAGTTGGCCAATGGGTGACTGGAATCAATATTCAGGAAAGTGGGTGGAGCCTTCAATGGCCAATCAAAATTCACCTATTTGTTTTCAAAGGGAATATTTAAATTGCTGCCATTCTTGCACTGTTAGTGGCAGAGGCCTTAACCACTTGAGGACCCACCCTTTACCCCCCCTTAAGGACCAGCGCTGGTTTGATTGATCTGTGCTGGGTGGGCTCTGCAGCCCCCAGCACAGATCAGGGTGCAGGCAGGGAGATCAGATTGCCCCCCTTTTTTCCCCCCTATGGGGATGATGTGCTGGGGGGGTCTGATCTCTCCTGCCTGCTGTGGGTGGCGGGGGGGGCACCTCAAAGCCCCCCTCCGCGGCGAAATTCCCCCCTCCCTCTCCTACCTGCTGCCTCCCCCGGTGATCGGGGCTGCACAGGACGGCTATCCGTCCTGTGCAGCCAGTGACAGGACGTCCCCTGTCACATGGCGGCGATCCCCGGCCGCTGATTGGCCGGGGATCGCCGATCTGCCTTACGGCGCTGCTGCGCAGCAGCGCCGTACAAATGTAAACAAAGCGGATTATTTCCGCTTGTGTTTACATCTAGCCTGCGAGCCGCCATCGGCGGCCCGCAGGCTATTCACGGAGCCCCCCGCCGTGATTTGACAGGAAGCAGCCGCTCGTACGAGCGGCTGCTTCCTGATTAATTAGGCTGCAGCTGGCGACGCAGTACTGCGTCGCTGGTCCTGCAGCTGCCACTTTGCCGACGCACGTTATGAGTGTGCGGTCGGCAAGTGGTTAAACCTGGTTCAGTCGGTCATTGGGTGACTGGGGGTTCAAATTCAGAAAAGGAGGCAGAGCCACAAACAGACAATGATTTGAGTGATAAACTGCTTCCATTCTCACATTATTGATGCAAAGGACCCCAAAGCTCACAAACATGGTCATTGAGTGACTGTGTCAAGATGATGAAAAGTGGGCAGAGCCAACAACAACAAAATGGGAAATTGTAAACTGCATACATTTTTCGACTGTTAATCGCAGGGTTCTCAAACTTGACACAGTTGCTCACTGGGCAACTGGGATTAATAATCAGGAAAGTGGGTGGAGCCTACAACAGCCAATCAAAATTCAAGTATTGATTTTCAAGGTAGATATTTTAATTGCTGCCATTCTTCCACTGTTAAAGCATACCAGAGCCAAAAGGCTCTGGTAAAAAGTGAAAGTGCAGTGGGTAGGGGGGGTAGAAGCAAATTTTTACCATACCTCCCATTCCACTCCGTCACTTGCTTTTCTCTTACACTCAGTCCCGTTATTCTCGACAACTCTGGCGACTCCAAACCCGGACATACAGTAACGCGCATGCGCAGTACGTCCACTCCCCTGTGGCCACGCAAAGTGATGTCACAGAGGATAGGAGCGCGCTCGCTCCCCACATGTCTCCACTCAGCACGTGGTGCTCACTACAGTAGGGCGCACACGCCGCGACACGGGAGCAGAATGGACATACTGCGCATACGCAGAGCTGTATGTCCGGGTTAGGAGTCGCCCAGAATAATGGTGCTGATTGTAGCAGAATGGCGAGTAACAGAGAGGAACGGGAGGCGTGGTAAGTATTTGCTTATACCCCCCTACCCGCTGCACCTTGACTTTTTACCAGAGCTCGGCTGTGGTATCCTTTAATGGCAGAGGCCTCAAACCTGCCACAATCGGTCATTGGGTGACTG
This sequence comes from Hyperolius riggenbachi, assembly GCF_040937935.1. Classification (NCBI taxonomy): domain Eukaryota; kingdom Metazoa; phylum Chordata; class Amphibia; order Anura; family Hyperoliidae; genus Hyperolius; species Hyperolius riggenbachi. The sequence goes on from NC_090654.1 coordinate 282,835,339, forward strand.
AAATACAAGTTCAGATGAAGGGGAAGCCACAGTTAATCAATTTGTTTTCTTGATTGCAATTGGAAAATTCAAACTGCTTCCATTCTCACATTATTTATACCCAGGACCCCAAAGCTCACAAGCTTGGTCATTGAGTTACTGTGTGTTGAGGTTAGAAAAAGTAGTCGGAACCAACAAAACTAAATACATACCAGAGCAACGCTGGGTCTTCAGCTTGTGAAATAAATAAAATAGTATTTTTTGTTTTGTTTTTTTACAATATTTTACAACCAAAAATTGAACTTCATCCAAATCAGTAGCTGATACCCCGTTTTACATGAGAAATCTATTCATTTTCTCAAACAGATCATCAGGGGGCTCTGTATGACTGATATTGTGGTGAAACTCCTCTCACAGTGTGATGTCAGGAGTCAGGACCATGGTTGTTGCATTGTGGGGAATAACAGCTGTTTCCAACTAAAAAGCAAGCAGCATCTCCTTCCACTGACATCACCTGCCAGCAGTAAAAATGTCACCATATGATAAATGTCAGAATGTGAATCAGGGAGAGGAAATATTTTACAATGGGCAAACACAATCATTTATACATAATTATTGTAAAAATGAAGCAATTTTTTATTACATTATTTTCACTGGAGTTCCTCTTTAAATTTATCATAGGTCATCTTTTTTCCTGTCAGGTGCAGCTATGTGGAATGCTCCTGGGAGGGGGGAGTGAGAATCCCAAATATCTAATCAGATCACTGCCACAACAAATAATGATATTAGAAACAGCCACGGTAATACGTCAGAAGTTTTTTTATACTTTTTATTCATTTTTAGGAGATTTCATCATTTGAAAATTACAAAATACTTCAAAATGCATTCATTATTGTTTCCGAAAATGGAAATGTCACAGTTAGAAGACTAGAAGAATAGACACATTTTTTCAGGGGGTCAACACAGGTGTTGAGAAGGGGAGCAGCAAAATCAGATGGTAAACCAACTTGTCCTGCGGTCAGCTCATAAAGTAAGTGTTTAAAAAAAATAGAAGAGAAGGAAACACAAGAAAAATACATCATAAAGTGCAACTGCAAATATCTCACCTATATATAGCAGTCAAAGATGTGTGCGAATCCCGGGGGGCGAGGTCACATGGGTTTCTGTAATTGTTTCTGACTTTCAAATAATGCCTTTGGCTGTTGTGTAAAGTGACACGGAAACTTGATGAGATAAACAGCACCAATCCTGTGTAGAATTTGCCTATGTTCCGGTCTTATTTTACTAGAAGGGTTAATAATCCAGGACTATAAATCACAGTCTCTCTGTAGCACCAATTTTCTTTGATAACTTATTAGAGGTCATAGAACATGTTGTGACTAACATTCCTGACAGCATAAGAAGATAAAGAGCACATAATTATCTTTACTTTATACCAGGATTGAACTTCATCTCAATCTGTAGCAATACCCCCTTTCTCACAAGAAATCTTTACTTTTCTCCACTAGATCAGCAGGGGTGCCTGTGTGGCTGATATTGTGGCAAAACCCCTCCCACAGAGTGATGTCATCACCATGGTCCTGACAGTTTCCCATCTGTGAACCTCTTTGCATTGTGGGAAATAATGGCTGTCTCCATCTGACAAGCAAGCAGTATCTCCCTCTGTGGATGGATAGATAGATAGATAGATAGATAGATAGATATCCTGTTCTTGGGTGTGTTTATAGAAAAAGGCAGTTGGTGCTGTCTGTTTTTTCCTTGTCTGCCCGTAGTAAAGATGCTGACCAGCCGACTCAGGGTGGATAAAATAACCTGAACGAATTACTCATTCCTTAATCTATCTTCTGTTTTTCAACTTCTTACAATGTATTGATTTATTTTTTTCCCCTCTACTACTATCTTTCAGTTAAGTTCCTATTTAAATCTTCAAACCTTGACTTGTTTTCGCTACAAGAGGCCCCTTCGGCCAGTCACTGTGGCACAGGCCTGAGGAAATGATTTAGGCCACGAAACAGCTTATATTTGTGTTGTCATCAATTATTTAACCACTTGCAGACCAGGTACATTAAATCAACGTCCAGCAGGTGGTGCTACTGTTCTGACCGGACGTTGGTTCAACGTCCGCGCTAAAGAACCGTCCTGACGCGATCGTGCGCCCCCGGAGGGGAAGATTAAGCTGTCATATGACAGCTGGCATCTCCCCCGAGTGATCAGCAACCATTGCGTATGGCTGCTGATCACGTGATCACTACGATCGCCGGCGGATCGTAGTGATCACTTTGACAGCTGCGGCGGTAGGGGGGAAAGAAGAGGATCCACTCACCTCCCTGCCGTTCCTGCGACGATCGGCGCCCCCCTCTGCTCTGGCTGGCATCTCTGCTCTGTCTGATGTCAGCGCCGGGTCCCGGCTTGATGATGTCATCAAGCCGCGACCCGGACCTTAGCGTCATTTGGAGCGGAGATGCCGGCTGGAGAAGAGGTGGCTACTGTGGCTCATCGCTGGAGCCTGGAAGGTGAGTGAAAGTTGCCAGCTACAGGGGGGACACTTGCCTCCATGGGGGACACCATACCCAGCCAGCCACAGACGGGATCTGCCCGCCCGACACCCCCAAACGCCCCCCCCCTCCATGCAAATTGCCATGGTCCTCAAGGGGGGTTAGGCGGCCGGTCCCGAAGTGGTTAACCAGCTGGTCCACATATTCTATGTTAATCTCAAATTAATTGTATATTTAATTTTAGCATTCAATTACTAAACTACCTCTGTGTTTTCACCTAAATCAGGTCAATATAGAATATCACCTTAAAAGCAAATCTGAAGTGAAAATAAACTTATGAGATGATATGTACGTGTCATACAGCTAAGAAATAGAACATTAGTAGCAAAGGAAAGAGTCTCATATTGTTTCCAGTACAGGAAGCGTTAAATAACTTCATGTGTTATCTATGCAAAAGAGCTTCTCTGAGCTCTTCGACCGACTGGGTACAATACAGTCCTGTTTTCTGAAGCACTTGAAAAGCCAATAAACGGTGAGAGACACCTTGAGATAAGGTTTTACTGCAGGAAAGTTCAAAGGGTCATTATTTCTGCTGTGTTTTATAGTTTAAAAGATAGAGTGTGGTTTTAAAACTGCAACTGTGACCGAGCGCTGTGATTACAGTGCAGGAGATTTGGGTGCAGACGGCGCCACCATAGGCTGTAATAGGAATTACAGCTATAGTAGTGCACAGTCAATAACTTCGGCGCCGTCAGAAGACGGAGCTGAATTTGCTTCTAAAACACTGTAATTCGCCTTGCAGCAATAGCTGAATAGCATTCCCCACCATCCACGTGGACCTGGAGGGGGAATAGTATTTAACGCCACCGGGAACTTGTGCAGCAGCAGGATAAGCCATACTGGCTGTATCCTGCGCCCAAGTCTCCCGACGGCCAATTCATATGTATCCACTGTGACAGTATGATGCAGTTATCAAACAAGCTCTATAACTGAAAATACAAATATGAGACTCTTTTCTTTGGTACTAATGCTGTATTCTATATCTGTACTATGCATACAGTACATTAATATTATTATTATTTTTTCATTTCAGGTTTGCTTTCTGTCAGTTGCACCATTTATTTGGCACACTAGACATGCTGGGATGTCGATGTACAGGTAGCGTAGAGGTGCCAATGTGACCTCGCCCTTAGGGGGTATTCTATAAGAGTTGTGGAGAGGTATGGTTACGGTTATTGGACTCACAAACGCATGGTGTTCAGATATTGTACTACAGCAGTTTGGACTGCATGCAGAAAAACTATCTAAACAAACTTTATCTACAACTTTTACTCAATATTTAATTAGCTTGTGTCGTCCACTTGATACTTGTTGCACTGCAACACCTAAAGTGTTAGTAAACTCACACTTAAAGGACTACTGTAGGGGGATCGGGGGAAAAAGAGTTGAACTTACCCGGGGCTTCTAATGGTGCCCTGCAGACGTCCTGTGCCCGCGCAGCCACTCACCGATGCTCCGGTTCACTTCTGAAATTTGCGACTTTAAAGTCTGAAAACCACTGCACCTGCGCTGCCGCATCCGCACGCCCACTGATGTCACCAGGAGCGTATTGCGCAGGCCCAGTATGGTCTGCGCCTGCGCAATACACGCCTGGTGACGCCAGCGGGAGCGAGGACACGGCCGCACAGGCGCAGTGATTTTACGACTTCAAAGTCGGAAATTCCAGAAGTGAACCGGAGGCGGGGCCAGAGCACCGGTGAGCGGCTGCACGGGCACAGGATGTCTGCAGGGGACCATTAGAAGTGCCAGGCAAGTTCAACTCTTTCTTTCCCCCTACAGTAGTCCTTTAAGTGTGCTTAAAATGTCTGGAAATGTATCCCTGATCAATAATGCAATATACTAGCATTACTTAGTTTAGCTCCTTTTTAAAATACTGGCATATCTTCCTTTGGTAGGTACAGCATGAGCTGTTATGTTGTGCCTATACTGATAGTATTCTGGTTGCAGGGTGTAAGGACACATTCTCAAAAATAATCTGATTCACAATCTTTTTTTTGGAACTCATTTCTTTATAAGAACTATGGGTCACATGTCTGTATTTTAAAACAGAGCTAAATTGAGTCATGCTAGTATACTACATTATATTGCAGTATTTTGATCAGAGCCTAATTTTAACACGCTTTAATCACACTAAAGGTAGCCACACATGACACAATAAAATTATCCAATTTTATGGCAATTCAATATAAAACGATCAGTTGTACAGAAAAACTGAAAACTTTTTTATTAGTTCAAGAAATCTGATTACATTTTTTTTTTCGTTTTTTTCGATATAAGCTAATTGGGAGTGGTGTATTTTTTTATAATCAATTTTTATGAAAATTGCATGTTGTAGGGTGTCAACTATCAATTTCTTAATGTACAGACCCAAGCAATTTTTTCAGAGTTTTCAGCAATTTTTTTCATAATTGGATATAAATTGAACACACGTGAGTGTGGTACATTGGTCAGATTTTTTCAATGTTACAAACAGAAACATGTATTGTAATTCTTGAATTGAAAAGTAATTTTAAAAAAAAAAATCTGATTAATTTCTCCACTTGATTGGATAATCCGAAAAATTGAACCAATATACCATACACTATTGAGTGATTTTTCCCAAAGTATCTAACAAACGATTGATTACTTTGATATTTTTCTATTTGATTTTTCCAACATAACCGATAAAATGTGTATTTAAATTAAAAAAATAGAAAATTGATAGTTTTTTTTCCAACTGAAAAAAAGTTTCTTTACAATTTTTTATACGACTGAAACAAATACGAAGATCGATTGATTTGATTGTATCATGTATGGCCTCTTTAAAGAGAATCAGAGACGAAGCACCCTCATGTATTTTACCTTATAAATCAGTGGGAACATGACAGTAAACACCTACCCTGCTCTTTGTTTCCTTTTTCACTGCTCAGTTTGCTTGTTAGCAGCTCTGATAAGAATCCCTGACTGAGCATTCAGTCTAGCTTTGCCCCGTAATGATTATAGCAGAATCTGTCTTCTGTGATCTTTTTTCAAGCCCAAGCCTGCCCTCTTTTGGCTCTGATTTCCTGCTAGGAGGATACATAGCAGGAAAGCAGAGCCACAAGGGGGTAGGCTTGGGTTTGAAAAGACCTCACAGAAGACTGACTCAGCTATAATCATTATGGGGCAAAGCCAGACTGAATGCTAAGTCGGGGAATCTTATCAGAGCTGATAACAGGCAAACTGAGCAGTGAAAAAGGAAACGAAGAGCAGAGCAGGTGTTTACTGTCATGTTCCTATTGATATATATGGTAAAATACATGAGGGTGCTTCGTCTCTGGTTCTCTTTAAGGTATAGGTACAATAACAAGTTAAAAGAAAAGGGAAAGAAGCTAAAAAACAAAAACAGAATAACAACCAGAACAAATAGAATGTTTTGAATCTCGCCCTGCTTCTCACATTTACACCATTCCAAAAATGACGGTAAGGAAACCTATTCCTGAGAAGGGTTTAGGGGTTAATAAAGGTACATTAAATCCGCCAACTTTATCAATATCAGAACGCTGGGGACAACCAGCGGGTTTTGTTCCACTTTGTTTTTTTTGTTGTTGTTTTTTTTTCAAAGTTTTGTTCATTTAGAAACACGCTCTTAAAAACACAATCCTTGTAAAAAAGGGGAAAACAACTCAACTTGGTGCTTTCATTGAATAATGCAAAATACGACACTATTAAGGACAGTTCATGCGGTATTACCAATATAAATGCAAGCCTACAGGAAAAAAATATTAACAGGCGCCCCTCAATTACTTGTGAGGTAGTACATGAGGGGCTGGTAAGGGTCTGTTGAGTCAGTCTTCTCTACCACGGACTAGAAAATGCCTCATGTATACACAGTACTGGCCACATTGCCGTGCCGGACCTGACTGTAGTTGGTGATGCGGCTGGAATGTTGTTGCCAATTTTTTTAAATATATGTTTTCTAAGCAGATCATCCAAAAGCAAACAATTATTCAATAATTGCGGGAATACAAGGCAGAGTGCTTCTTGTGGTGGTGGAGGTGGTGGTGGTAGGGGGGCGGAGGTTGTGCAGGGAACAGAGCTTGTAGGGGACATAGGCTAGAGAAAGTGCTTGTGGGTGGGGAGGGACATCTGGCAGGAAGCCATGCTTGTGAGGTTGTCATGGACAGGTAGGGAACAGTGCTTGCGGGGGATAAGGAGGCATGGACAGGGTCTATGATGGATAGAGACAGGCAGGATACAGGATTTATAGTGGACAGAAAGGGGACAGGGTATGTGGTGGACATGGATATGCAGAGGAAAGGGACTCTGATGTATATGAAAAGGCATGGGACAGGGTTTGTGGTGGACATGGACAGGCAGGGGACAGGGTTTGTGGTGGACATGGACAGGCAGGGGACGGGGTTTGTGGTGGACAGTGACAAGGAGGGGACAGGGTTTTTGGTGGACATGGACAGGCATGGGACAGGGTTTGTGGTGGACATGGACAGGCAGGGGACAGGGTTTGTGGTGGACATGGACAGGCAGGGGACGGGGTTTGTGGTGGACATCGACAGGCATGGGACAGGGTTTGTGGTGGACATGGACAGGCAGGGGACAGGTTTTGTGGTGGACATGGACAGTCAGGGGACAGGGTTTGTGGTGGACATGGACAGGCATGGGACAGGGTTTGTGGTGGACATGGCATGCTAGGGTACAATGCTTGTTAGGGACCTGGATTGGCCAGGAATAGTGCTTGTGTGTGGAGGAAAGAGGAGCAAGGACAAGAAGGGGACAGTGCTTTAGGAGGGCATGGACAGGCAAGGGACAGGGTTTGCAGTGGCCCAAGGTGTGGAAAAGTCAATAAAACACATAGTTTGTATTTTATTCTAAAATCTAGAGGACCCCAGCCATCATCCTAGACAGTTGAATGGCTTCTATATCGCAGTCTTTAACATCGTTTGAAGAGAGTCTGAAGAAGGCCCATAGTCTTCAAGCTTTTTTAACTAACAGACTTCCTTGGAATCCTACTCTATTTATGATTTTGTCCAGACCACGCAGCTGGCTTATGTAGCCAAGTCTATAAACAAAGGAGAAACTGGTGGCAGCCTGTTAGTCGGGTGGAAGACCTCAAAGATAATGGATCTTCAGCAGACCCTCGTCAAGTGGAAGAGGAAGTCTAACAACAAGATGTGAGCCAGACTGCGATGAAGGCTGTTGAAGTAGGTGGGGGTCCCAGAAAAGGAACTTCAAGACAGCAGGATCAATTACCAACCCAAACTGTGTTTTATTGACTTAAACTTTCACACATATTGGCCCTTTCCCATTTTTTTCTCGTATGAGGTATTTTTTCATCTTCTCTTATTTTAAGGTTTTTTTTTACTATCCGGGAAACAAAAAGTTAGATACTTACATTGGTCTTGGCAATCCAGAGGCTCCCCTTGTCCTCCTCAACACCACCGTCGACCGGGACACTCTGACTGCAAACTCAAATTAAGTTTATTTATTCACAGTTTTGAAGGAGTTTTGTGCATTAAAATGTTAAGTGCCCCAGGCCCAATGGCGCCCATCTAAGAGGCCTGTTGCCTTTGAAAGCATCACCAACTACAGACCAGAGTCCCTGCAACTTTGGACTTCCAATACATCCCACTGCAGCAAAGATGACCGGGTCACGTGGCATCATACTGTTTCTTTGCCAAGCTAATTAGTACACATGAACACCCTACAAACCAACACTTGTGCCATTCTGCCCTAATGCTAATCAGCTTCAACAGCTTTTCTTGCCAAGCGCTACCTAATGGTCTAATGCCTTTTTAAAAAAAAAAAAAAAAAGAGGCCACAAAGAAAGTGAATCTACAATCTTAGCAATGTGGGATTGTAGTTGAGATTTGCTTTGGTTCAAAGCAGTATTAAAGGGTTGACTCACCAAAAAAAATGTATTTCAAAGGGAAATGGGTTCTGGGTGGGCTGGACCTTCTTCCTATACCATTTGTTGACCAGGGTGGAGAGATCCAGCTTTAGGAGTCCATGAGCTCTGATCTCTGCTCTACTGTAGAGAGGTCTAATTAGCGCCATACTTAGGGGAGGGGCACATGAGTTGTCAGCTTCCCATAGGCATTGGCAATGGTGTGATGCCTAGTGAGATTATCAGGTCCATGGCCACCCAGTTTGTCTGGCATTTGGTGTTCACGTTTATTATTAAATATGTTCCTTAAAACATCCCTCTTTAAAATTGTCTCCTCCTCTTAACCTTCTCTATGCACAACCTTACACTGGTGAGGGCAACAGGAGAAGAAGACTTGGAGGAATAAAGCAGAAATAACCACAGGAGGACAAAGTGGTGGAAGGGAACAGCAGAGGAGCACTGGAGGGGGAGACTGAGGGAGAAGAGAAGGGTTGCAGGTCGATGAAATAAGGGTAGTTATGGGCACACTAGGAGGAACATTTTGCCTTGCTTTAGAGTTTGAGATCTTTCACAAAGACCTCAGAAGGCATACAGAGCTAGGACTTGCTGATTTGGCTAGAAGTCTCGCCTAGACATCAAATTTACTGTTGCTTGACCCAGCACAATTCCATCCACTCAAAAGTAAAATATTTTCAGTTTTTTTTTATCAACTCTTTAAAATTATATTTTGATAAAAAAAATTCTGGGCTACAATTTAAGGCAGGGGGCAACATTTGAGGGACTAAAAATCTCTCAGCAGCCTGAGAAGCATGGGTTATCTCTGCTAAATCAAGGGGTTTCATTTTGCAATATGTGACTGCAAATATTCTGCATCACAGAAACCTGAATCACCCCGTTTCCTGCAACCGGACAGCAGCAATGCAATCATATTAAAGTAGCCATACACGAGTCAATTTTTCCAGTCCACTGAGCAGTCAAACCAATTGTTTCAATTAATCCACTACAAATCAGTTTGGAGTTTTTTTAATGTTTTTGTCCAAAGGCGATTGATCCGTACTGCAGAGACTACATGACCTCCACAAGAAAGGTTGGAAAATTTGCGTCGATTGTAAAAATATCCAACACATTTTTGAGACCTCTCGAATCTCGATCAATGCCTTTTTGATCAACTGAAATTAGAAGCATGCTTACATACGCTCACCTCTACTGTCCTCTCCTGTTTGTACTTCCTTTGTACTTACCCTACAAAATGAACTCTGCATTAATTAGGGCCGGTTCACACTTGGCGCTTTGCCCGCGATCGTGTTCGGCTCCACGATTTGCGTGCAAAATCTCGCGATTCAGCGTGATTTTCATTTTCACCAGTCAATATTTTTATCAAAGAACTGAAAGTCAATTGAACCCGAGACGGCATAAAGTAAAACAAAAACAAAAATATAGAACTTGCCTAAGAGGGAAGAAGCCTCTAGTGGCCTTTGATGTCCCCCCCAATGTTCAACCCCTTCCGTTGCCTCCCCTTGGTGCCCTTCACGGCCTTGGGGCCCATCTCACAAGGGTCATAAAGCAAGTGTGACCATCATGATCTTCTCACCTATAACAAGTGTAGCCACAAGGCCACCTGATCTGAAGCGTAGTCCCCTGTGTCGGAGGAAGGGAAAGTTAATAGTTTGGGCCCCAAAGCAGCTCTGGGCCACCCTATGATAGCACGGGCTTCTCCCCTGGAACCGTCTATATCCTCCAGAGGCTTCCTATCTGCTCCTCCAGACCAACCCCGCTGCCCGGGACCGCCTTGATGTTCGTACCCGTAGTCCGCTACATCAATGAGCATGGCTCAAAGTGTGGTTGTGCTTGCGCACTAAGCCAAAGTCGCTCATACATGCAGTAACCACGGGGAGCACAGCCACGCAAACATATTCAACAAGCTCGTCGGATATGCTCTGTGGGCTAGCGAGTGGCAACGATGGGGGCCAGGAGGACATCAGAACCCTCTTTAGGATCCTCAAATCTGCCTCTTCTTCGGTAAGTATCCATTTTCTTTTTACCACCTCGGGTTCACTTTAAGTTGATTCGCGTATGGCTAGCTTCAAAGTTGGGTTCAATGGCTATGTATGAAGTGTTCTACTTTACCTTGCTCTTAGGATTTGGTTAAAATTTTCAAAAATGTTTTTAATTTTTTTCCTTTTTTCAAATGGTCTTACTCTTCCCTTCTTATAAGTCTGATGGTGCACAGCAGGACAGGAAATAATCATCCATTTTGTGACCTGTCTTTACTTTGCCTGTAGAGACCCACAAACTATCCATTAAGCTTCAGTAACTTGCCCATTTAGTAGGTATACCATTTATGATTTATATTTAACAACGTTTGGCCTGATAAAGTTTGAGGCCGTCCTCAGCACTTTGTTTAGCTATCTGCCCAACCTATGCTATTTGGATGAGTCAGGACATAACTAAACATATAACTTTATTTACAGCTTCATGGGCAATAGTATTAGCTTTACATATATTGTTTAAAGCAGACATGAACTCAACACTTCCTCTATGCTCTAAAAGATAAGTAACAGCTTAATAACCTTTAAAAAAACATTTCTTTGTTACAGCTGATACAAACCCTAAAATAAATCTCCAGGGTATCTACTTCCTGCTGTCACGGTAGCAGACATATTGTTATCATCCTGTGTTTACAAATGTGCTGCTCTGCTAAGGCAGCCAGCTGACACAGCAGAGATATCAAATTACAACTTGTGACTAGTCACAGATGAGGGGGAATTAGACAGGCTAAACTCTCTAAATACATACAGGGGGCATTTCTCTATGTTTTCCTACTGTCCTGTGCAAGAGTTCAGGTCCACTTTAATTACTGGCTCAAAATGGGTACTTTAAAATTCTGCATAGGCATAAACGGTGCAAAAAATGACACAGTAAGTTTGTCCTCTCTTGCTGTGCACTACCAAATCTGATAAGAAAGGGTGTTGCTTCTGGACTTGTAGGTTCATTAAAATACTCTCTTTTTTACCCCTCGAATTGGAAGCTTTCCACAAAAGTGCAAAGTTACACAAACACAAGATAAACAACTGTTAATACTGGCATGGCAGAATCATTAGAAAAAAAACACAGCATTCCCAGCATCCTTTGCGTTAATGTGTACGTACGTCTTCTCTCTCTCTGCAATGTTGCTTATTGTAATTTGGAAGATCGTTAATTCAAAAGGGTGCCGTACATTTGTGCTTTTGTAAGACTATCTTTTCTGGTCAGCCCGATACTCCCAGTTCTTTGGAATGGCTGGGGCTTGCCATGGAAGCTGCCATGTCCTTGGTCAATGGAAGACTGGTGTAGGTCCGGAGCCTCTGTGGGACTTTGAGTAAGGGATTCGGCTGAGCTGTTTGGACTGACGTCAACGTACTCCCTCTTGGCCGACGAGTTGGAGTCTATGCTCTTACTCCCTAACTGACTCATCCGCTCACTTTTTTGGTCTCTTGCTTCTTTTGACTTAAAGGTAGATAGCATTTCTTGTTTGCAACTGGCACTGATGTCAATTTTCAAGCCAGAGTCTGTTCTTAAAAAACACGAGTCTCCCATTCTGCCCTGACAAACCTCTTCTCCTTCAGAAAAACTGTCTTGCTTGTAACTGGCATACAAGGGACTCATTCTGCTCTCCAACTGCTTAACTGGACTTGGTGCAAAATACTGTTCCGTAAAACTGCACTGGGAAAGTCGCCCGTCATTGCTAAAAGAGTATGCACCAATATCTTCTACGCTGAGTTGCCTCCACTGCGTTGGAAGATCATCTTCTGAGAGGTTGGAGCTCCTACACTCGCTGTGCGACTTGTGAGATCCCATTGTCTGTTGAGTACGGATTCTTGAGAAGTGAAATGGCTCCTCTACATAGGAGGAAGACCTGGTGAAATTTGGAGAGACCGCATTCTCCGGACTGTGCTCCATGTGTTGGACAGACTTTGATTTTACGAACCTTGGACTGGCTGCATGTTCGTAGCCAGTGGTGGACTTTCTCTCGAAGAGGTCATCCCTGTTTCCCATGTATATGGCCTGTTGGGAAGCTGTTAGCGTATTGGCTTGGTTGTTCTCCTTCTCTTCAGACGTAGCACTAAAACTGGAGTAGGAACTGGACGTTGGCAAAGATGCTACATATTCATTGAAGGCTTCATGGGAGAAACTTGAGTGGAAGCCGTCTTCTACCGTGCTGTCCGTAGAGTTCTGAGATCGCAAGAAGACCTCGTCTTTCACCTGTACATCGAAGCTCGGCCTCCGGTCTCTCCTCCTCTCCTCGGGGCAATACAGGGCCGTGTCGCTGCAGTAGATCTCCGACTTGAACTGCTGCCTCTGGCGGAATTTCTCCTCTGGTTCTTGACCTCCATGTTCATAGCTAAGTTCCCTCATTGAGTTGCTTGATAGATGTGAAGACAGGCTGTTGGGATCGGGCTTCTCCAGCACCTTGGCAATGACACAAGTAGGAACGCTGTCAGCATAGGTTGCGTTAGAGAGGGGAACAGTTAGTTTACACCCATGTTTTTCCAAGTGTTCACTTACGCTTTCCTGGAAGTCAGCTGGCAGCTGCGGGGGAAGAAATAGTAAAAAGGAAATAAAAAAGGCAACGAGTTACAATTTTGTAGATGAAGCACACAAACAATTTCTAACAGGCACGGTTACGAGAGACAAATATATTCTTTTATTTTTATAGCATTATTTTTAGCCCCGTGATTAATTCACTGTCTGATGTTAATTATGTCGTATGTCTGCCCATGAACTGATTGGGCTGTGTGTTTGGAACCCCAGACTGGCGGCTGATAAAAATATCCCCCTGACTCATGATACTACTGCTGATTAAGAAACGCTGGCAACATGCCTCTATTTAAAGCAAAACCCGAGGCAGAAACGCTGAAATAGGGAATATACGATAATGTCTTACTTGCCAAAAAAGGGGAGGTCAGTGAGATGCTAATAATTACAAGTTGATGCAAATGTTATGGAAATGATATGCAAATATAGGCAACTTAGAAATGGACCAGTCCAGTACATTTGCAAGCTGTGTACGTTTGCATAAAATGTGTATCAACTGAAAGTCATAATCACCCCACGAAACATTCCTAAACACTTCAATGATTAGCTGAGGATTTTTGAGCTTTGTCATTGGCTGTATAGGTGGCCACCGACATAAGGGTACAATCGAGTGCAATTAGGTATACGGAAGGTGCTATTATTGTGCTAATTAGGCTGTCATATTTTTAGATAGGGCTGTATTAATTGTTGCTACTCTTCTGAACTTCCAGGACCAATATTTTGACATGTAAGTACCCAGGCTATACATAAACAGTATAGTGTTCAGTTAAAGTGGTTACATAATTCTCTTAACAATTATAGGAAAGTGAAATGTGAGCAGAAAAAAGCAGTACCTGGCACCAAATGCAGCAGGACAGACACACCGGGGTTGGGACATAGAGCGTGCTCATCCGAAGTCTTTGTAATCCAGTAGAGTAGAAGAAAAAACGGGACACCACTCCTTAAAATCCCTTTATTCCGGTGGGGGAAATAGCAGGTACATAGCAGTGGGGGTATCAAGTGCCTGACAGCTGTTTTGCTGGTTTAAACCAGCTTCTTCAGAGGCAGAATCTGCCCCCGAAGAAGCTGGTTTAAACCAGCGAAACAGCTGTCAGGCACTTGATACCCCCACTGCTATGTACCTCCTTTTTACCCCACCGGAATAAAGGGATTTTAAGTAGAGATTGGCCGAACCTCCGATTTTAGGTTCGCGAACCCCGTTTTTCGGTTCGCGGAAAAGTTTGCGAACCGCAATAGGATTCAATGGGGATGCGAACTTTGAAAAATAGAAAAAATGATGCTGGCCACAAAAGTGATGGAAAAGATGTTTCAAGGGGTCTAACACCTGGAGGGGGGCATGGCGGAGTGGGATACATGCCCAAAGTCCCGGGGAAAAATCTGGATGTGACGCAAAGCAGCGTTTTAAGGGCAGAAATCACATTGAATGCTAAATTGCAGGCCTAAAGTACTTTCAAACATCTTGCATGTGTATACATCAATCAGGGAGTAATTAGAGTTCTGCTTCACACTGACACACCAAACTCACTGTGTAACGCACCGCAAATAGCTGTTTGCGTAGTGACGGCCATGCTGGACTGGTGCGCAGCATGGCGAGAGTGCAGGCCGTGGCAGTTTTCCAGCCCATATGGTCGCCGGGCTGTGGTAGCTCAATGATAGAACAACAGTGACTGTCCAGCTGATCAAATTTGGTCTGTCCACAATGAAGCAATGATCTTATTATCTTCTTGTATCTAGATAGGAATAGGTAGGAGTCCCAGTATAGGTAGGTAGGCATAGGTAGGAGCCTCAGTAGTTAGCTAGGCATAGGTAGGAGACCCAGTATAGGTAGGTAGGCATAGGTAGGTGCCTCAGTAGTTAGCTAGGCATAGGTAGGAGTCCCAGTATAGGTAGGTAGGCATAGGTAGGAGTCACAGTATAGGTAGGAAGGCATAGGTAGGTGCCTCAGAAGTTAGCTAGGCATAGGTAGGAGACCCAGTATAGGTAGGTAGGCATAGGTAAGAGTCCCAGTATAGGTGGGTAGGCATAGATGGGTGCCTCAGTAGTTAGCTAGGCATAGGTAGGAGTCCCAGTATAGGTAGGTAGGCATAGGTAGGTGCCTCAGTAGTTAGCTAGGCATAGGTAGGAGTCCCAGTATAGGTAGGTAGGCATAGGTAGGAGTCCCAGTATAGGTAGGTAGGCATAGGTAGGAGACCCAGTATAGGTAGGTAGGCATAGGTAGGAGTCCCAGTATAGGTAGGTAGGCATAGGTAGGAGACCCAGTATAGGTAGGTAGGCATAGGTAGGAGACCCAGTATAAGTAGGTAGGCATAGGTAGGTGCCTCAGTAGTTAGCTAGGCATAGGTAGGAGTCACAGTATAGGTAGGTAGGCATAGGTAGGTGCCTCAGAAGTTAGCTAGGCATAGGTAGGAGACCCAGTATAGGTAGGTAGGCATAGGTAGGTGTCCCAGTATAGGTAGGTGTCCCAGTAGTTAGCTATTCATAGGTAGGAGACCCACTATAGGTAGGTAGGCATAGGTAGGTCCCCTAGTATAGGTAGGTGTCCCCGTATAGGTAAGTAGGTGCCCCAGTAGTTAGGTAGGCATAGGTAGGTGTCCCAGTATAGATAGTTAGGCAGGGCCTGGCTGGCTCAGTAATAACAATTACCAAGGTCCAGCTGCAACAGATAGGGCTGTATAATGTCAGTGTCAGTGAGCAACACACACAAACAAAAAACACGAGTGAGTGTCATGGCCGGCGAGCCTGCCTTATATAAGGGGGGGGGGGGCTCCAGGGCTTAGTGTAGCCTGAATGGCTACAATGTGCCTGCTGACTGTGATGCAGAGGGTCAAAGTTGACCCTCATAGTGCATTATGGGGCAAATCGAACTTCCGCAAAAGTTTGCCTGGTCCAGGCGAACGCGAACCCCCAAAGTTCGCCGGCGAACCGTTCGGCCCATCTCTAATTTTAAGGAGTGGTGCCCCGTTTTTTCTTCTACTCTACTCAATTATAGGAAAGATTTGGAGAATATAGCCTGGTAATAATTTGTGTTTAATTTATAGACTATTTAAAAAAAAAATTTCTGTATATATCCTATCGATTTCTTATTAGTGCCTACAAGACTAATTGAAGTAAACCTAAAATGACAAAACTTACTTCAGGTTTGATACTTACCTTAGAAGAACAATGCCTCTGGATAGCATAAAGCTTTCCCGTTCCTCCATCGGGCCAATCGTTCCATCGTTGTTCTGCCGAGTACTACCGATTTTCTTAATTTTTGCGGTAAATCGAAAAATCGGAAATACTCAGTAGTATTGGACCAATCAGAGAAGGAGATGATTTACCATGAAAATCGGGAAACCTCTGAAATTTTAGGCCAATCGAAAGATTCGAAAATACTTGCTGTATCCAAATTTTTTAATTGGCCTATAATTATCATGGCAATCCGATTTCTGTTTTAAAAATTCTGCCTTCTCTGATCGGTTGAATGCTTCCAAATTCAGAAATATTTAGCCAATTAACTGTTTACAACTATATTGTAATGTAAAGTATCGTTTTTTTAACAGAATCTGTAATATTTTGCGAATGTACGCAAAAATTATAGCCATCCGCAAAATATTACGTATTTTGTAAAAAAAAAAAAAAAAAAATTCAGAAATCGGACATCGCATTACCATCGGTATTCCGCAGTAACAGAAGCCGGCAATTCTGACCATCCCTATTTAAAGTACGTCTGAAGTTAATAAAAAAAAAAAAAAGATACTTACCTAAGGAGAGGGAAGGCTCTGAGTCCTATAGAGCCTTTCCTTCCCTCTCCCTATCCCTTCATTCCTGCGCTGGCTTCCCCATTAGTAGTTTCCAACCGATGGGTCGGAGACTGCTCTATAAAAAGTCAAAGAGATCTCTGATTTCTAATAGAACATTGCATTATAATATGAAACCTTTTGGAAGGGTCGGAGACTCTGCATCAGAAGTATTTGGGAGCCTGGGGGCTCCGTACTGCGCCATGCGTAGGCACACTCTCTCACACACTCGCGCATGCGTAGTACAGAGTCACCTGTCTTCGGGGTACTCTGGCTCTCAAAGACTTCTGAAGCCTCCCGCGGCAGGAGATTTGAACAGCAGGGACAGCACTGGAACGAGGGGACCGGGAGAGCAACGAGATGGCTCATTAAGACCCAGAGCCTTCCCTCTCCTTAAAGTGAACCTCCAGACTAAAAATCTACTCAGCAGCACTGAAAAGGCTTGGTGTTTCTTTAACAGTTTCACAGCATCAGAACTTTATTTTTCTTACCCAAGACCCATTTTTAGCTGCACAGAAGAAAACTTCCCGGGCATTTTTCCCCTGATGTTGTGCAAAGCATGATGGGATTCCTGATGTTGTTGTTCTTGTTCTACTGTTTTGGTGGTATTTTTTTTTTTTTTTAATTTGAGATTTGAAGTCTAGCGCACTCAACTGGGAGGGGTGATCAGGACACAGGACAGTTGGGACTGTGTCTCATGCTCCCGGTCACCTCCTTTCAACCAAAAAGATGGCTGCTCCCATTAAAAAGATGGCTGCCCTCATGAAATCACAAACATTTACCTGTTCTTTTAAAACAGGGTAAGTAAGAGATTATATTACCTATCTACTGTAAATTATGGCGTATAAGACTACTTTTTAACCCTTGAAAATCTTCTGAAGAGTCAGGGGTCATCTTATACACCAGGTGTCATTGATGCCGGGTGATACGCCCTATCCTGTTACTGCCTCTCAGATCTCGCTGCTGAGGACTGTAGTGAAACTGCACAGGTGCACATGTGCGAGATCTGAGAGGCAGAGAAAGAGGTAAATAGGATACAAGGGCGGGGCCAGAATGGTGAAAGAGGCAGGTTTTATGGGCATTCTTCCATACCGCTCTGATAAACGGGGAGACAAGGTGAGCTGACCTTGGAGAGGGAGAGCTGACCAATCGAACCAGTTAATCCCATGTACACTGTTATCTACTGGGTACCATATACAGTACAGCACCAGTATCTTTTCATACATAGCACCAGTGTATGATGTTTTTTTTAATTTTTATTTGGTGTGCATTGGAAGAGGGGTAATCTTATATGGTGAGTATATCCTAAACTCTATATTTTAACT
This sequence comes from Hyperolius riggenbachi, assembly GCF_040937935.1. Lineage (NCBI taxonomy): Eukaryota > Metazoa > Chordata > Amphibia > Anura > Hyperoliidae > Hyperolius > Hyperolius riggenbachi. The sequence continues at coordinate 282,853,412 of NC_090654.1, forward strand.
GGAAAACTTGGGGGGGTCGTCTTATATGCCCAGTAGTCTTATACGCCCGAATATACGGTATTTTAATTAACATGTAACTTTATGACAGTATGTTTGCTTAGGCTGAAGTTCCCCTTTAAGTAAGTATCTAGGCGTTTTTTTTTGTTTGTTTTTTATCCACTTTAGATTCTCTTTAAAACTACATACAAATGTACTAGCTGGGACTTCACTAGGATACAGCTAATGAATGCTACGCCTACCTCTGATAGCTTGTGTGCTCGGTAGAAGCCTTTGCTGCACTGCAATAACTGTGACGCCAAGTTACAGTCTTTCCGGTACAGCTCCTACGATGACATAATGGAATAAGGAACATTACGGTTAGGCATTTTCACAGAGCTTACATTAACATTACGCTGAGCCAATGTTGTATTTCATCATAAAACCAACTCTAATAATAATAATGTCCATTTTACGCTACATTTGGCCTTTGAAAGGAGAACACATATTTTCTTTAGACTGTATTGAATTTTTTTTCTTACATTTTGTTCCCTTATCTACCAGCAGAAGAATTTAATATTTCCCAAATTTGTCTCTGTAGACTCAGTCGAAGTTTACAACCGCCAACGTTTGCACTTGTTTATTCTGAATCATGAAACGCAAACCACCACACACCCAATGATCATTTTTTGTTTGGAGTGTACGTGTGGATGGACCATCATTTGCTTCGTCTCAGGTGCTGTTTGCATCCTATTTTTACATTGGGCTGTTGTGGAAAATCACAAATGTATTTTCACATACGAATCCATGTGATGTCTGAAAAATCTGTGCCAAAATACATATGTATGTACTGTATATACTCGAGTATAAGTCTAGGAATTTAGGTCTGACTTACTAAGTAAAAGTATAGGGGTCGGCTTATACACGAGTCGCGGGCAACACTGAGCACACTGAGTAATGTGTGTGCTATTAGTGACATTCCCATTTGCTGCAATATACCCAGTGGTAAGTGACATTTTCTTAATAAAGGAAATGCCAAGAAAACATAATTCTAAAAGGCCTGGCCACAGCAAGGGGAAAAAAAGGGGGGGGGGGATAGTGGGCTGCTGGAAGGGTAGTGGATAATTGCAGTACTTGGAGGCCTGGAGGAGGTATTGGCTGCACTTAAGGGTCAGGGGGGGGGGGTCTGCAATACTGTATGTAGTGCAGTAATTTACCTCTCCTGGTCCCCAAGTGCAGCCATTAACGTTGCTGGGTAGACTTATACTTGAGTCAATACAAAATTCCAGCTTGAGAGGGTCAAATATTGGAGTCAACTTATACACGAGGTTGACTTATATTCGAGGCTATAGGGTAAGTGTGAACATAGCCTCGAGCCTCTGAACTTGTGGCATGCATACCTTTAACACAAGACTTCATCTAGCCCTTTACTGCGAGCTCCAACCAGCTACTCACATTGTCCTCCGATAATTTGTCAATCGTCACCTTGGCCTCCAGCAAATGGTTATTGAGTGCAATGACCTCGTGACCCAGCGCCCTCTTCTCCTCTTCATAGTGTTGTCCCTGTGAATAGACACATCACGTCATTTACACTGGCAATAAGTTGTCTCTCAGATCCAATCAGTGTGAAGCAATGCAATCCATTACTGAGGGTTATCAACCTTGGGGATACCACTAAACCGAAACCACTGCTGAGATTTAGAGCCTGTGGCCCCGTAAGCGGAAAAAGCATCTTTAACCCTTGGGACCGCCGTAGGTAAATCCTATACCGCACTTGTGGCTGCTCTGGCTTGATGCGGCGTAGAATTTACGCCACACGCAGTTTCTGCTCCCGACGCGATTGTGCTCACCTGAGAGGGGAGATTAAGCTGTCATATGACAGCTGACATCTCCCCTCAGTGATCAGGAGCCATCACGAGTGGCTCCTGATCACGTGATCACTATGATCGCCGGCGGATCATAGTGATCACTGTTAGAGCTGCGGCGGTGGGAGAGGAAGAAGAGGATCTGCTCACCTTCCTGACGTTCCCCCGGCGATCGGCGCTCCCCTCCGCTCTGGCTGGCATCCCCACTCGCTCTGGTGTAAGTGTCGGGTCCCGGCTTGATGACGTCATCAAACCGTGACCCGGAGCTTAACGTCAGTATGAGCGGGGATGCCGGCCAGAGCTGAGGGGTCCACAGCAGCTCATCACTGGAGCCTGGGAGGTGAGTATAGGCTGCCTGCAATACGGGGGACACCTGACCACGCTGGGGACACCATACCCAGCTTAGCCTTACCAGGGATCCGGCTGCCCGACCCCCTCCCCCCCCCCCCCCCATGCAAAATTGCCTGGTCCTTAAGGGGGTTAGGCAGACGGTCCCAAAAGGGTTAAAGTGTACCCGAGGCAACATGTGACATGATAAGATAAATGTGCCTGTACAGTGCATAACATATTAGTAACCAGGTTCTTTGTCTTGTTTTATTTTGCTGCCTGAAAGAGTTAATTTTTAGGCATGCAAGTGACAGCTTCTGTCTTGTCGGTACCTTGTTATGAATATAGTAAATATCACATAAACAGATTACAGCCACAAAAGTTTTCCTGGCAGAATACAACTTCTGAGGGCAGGGACGAGATAGAAAAATGTCAATAGTTCACGTACTTTAACTCTGGGACACTTAATAGGCTGCCATTGAGCAGAGACAAGAAAACACTCAATCTACTTTGTAAATATTTCAATATAAAATAAAACCATGGGACAGCTAAACAAGGGGATTTTTTAGGAGTATGGGGGTTAAATACAATTGTTTATCTCACCTGTTTATTTTCACTTTAGGTTCACTTTAAGTACCTTGACGCATCATTAAATTTACTACAACAAATTTCAGTTGTGGCAAAAGAAAGAGGATGATCTTCACGTTGCCCAAATAGAGCTTCCTTTATTAATGGACAAAACAAATCACATAGCTGACATGTTTCGGACAAGCTAGCCCTTAGTCATAGCTGTCGTTTAATGGCAGCCATAGCAAATAAATAGCCCTGTGGTACATCCTACAGCCACACCCACAAGGGGAGTGGCCACCCACTTGGTTCTATCAACATTCAATTGGGATATTTTAATGAAGAGCTCATAGCTGTTGTTTAATGGCAGCCATAGCAAATAAATAGCCCTGTGCTAAGGCGCATCCTACAACCACACCCACAAGGGGAGTGGCTACCCACTTAGTTCTATCTATAGTTAATTGGGATATTTGATTGAAGCGGAAGATCCCCCAAGTCCTTATACCGTCTAAAACAACGAAAGCAGAGGTACAAATGTAAATAAGATATGCATAAAACTATTACGGTATTTTAGATAAAATACAAAGAGAGAACGCAATACGCCTGATCTACGAGTGATATGGAGACTGCCATACTTATTTACTTTAAAATAATACCAGTTGCCTGGCTGTCCTGCTGATCTTTTTGGCTGCAGTAGTGTCTGAATCACACACCTGAAACAAGCATGAGGCAGAGGATCAGCATAGCCAGGTAATCTGCATTGTTTAACTCTTAAGCCGCCAATTTATTTAGTGGCTTGCAAATGCTTCAGGCCAATCTTTTTAGCACTTTTTTATTTCTTACTTGTTATATTTCCTTACTTCTAATAAGTACTGCTGTAATGTGTATTTATGACCACTTGTCACTAGGGGGCAGTGTGAGACAATAACAGAGGACTTCTGCTTTCAGTTTTGTATATTTTCTGCTAGCAGAGGGAGATCAAAGCATTGCAAGAATTTACAGCACAAAGAGTTCTGCAGGCTGAGATCAGAAGCAGCGCACTTATCTCAAAAGCGATAACTCTATTGAAGTTGTTAATGAGTTAAAAGGTAATACATATATCAGCCTCCATATCCTTCTCGGTTCAGGTGTGCTTTAAAGGAATACTGTAGGGGGTCGGGGGAAAATGAGTTGAACTTACCTGGGGCTTCTAATGGTCCCCCGCAGACATCCTGTGACTTCGCAGCCACTCACCGATGCTCTGGCCCCGCCTCCGGTTCACTTCTGGAATTTCAGACTTTAAAGTCGGAAAACCACTGCACCTACGTTGCCGTGTCCTTGCTCCTGCTGACAGCACCAGGAGTGTATAGCACAAGCCCAGTATGGTCTGTGCCTGCGCAGTACACTCCTAGTGACATCAGCAGGACCGGGGACACGGCAACGTAAGCGCCGTGGTTTTCTGACTTTAAAGGGATACTGTAGGGGGTCGGGGGAAAATGAGTTGAACTTACCCGGGGCTTCTAATGGTCCCCCGCAGAAGTCCTGTGCCCGCGCAGCCACTCACCGATGCTCTGGCCCCGCCTCCTGTTCACCTCTGGAATTTCAGCCTTTAAAGTCTGAAAACCACTGTGCCTGAGTTGCCGTGTCCTCGCTCCTGCAGTATGGTCTGTGCCTGCACAGTACACTCCTGGTGACATCAGCAGGACCGGGGACACGGCAACGCAGGCGCAGTGGTTTTCAGACTTTAAAGTCTGAAATTCCAGAGGTGAACTGGAGGCGGGGCCAGAGCATCGGTGAGTGGCTGCGCGGGCACAGGACTTCTGCGGGGGACCATTAGAAGCCTCGGGTAAGTTTAACTCATTTTCCCCCGACCCCCCTACAGTATTCCGTTAAGTAAGTTCAGTTTAGCAAAGTTTTTTATAATGGTTTTCCTCCCAAACTGAATTAGGTAAAAGAGTAGATCGATCTAAGATATACTGAAAAAAAAATAAAAAAAAAATCTCTTATAACTAAATTCTATTTTTCTGGCCCAAAATCACAGTTGAGTGACATCAGCAGAGTTCAGAAAACATCTGTGTGGGAGTGTACACATCATTCTCTCCTGTCCCCCCCGGCTGACTCCTGGTTTAGATGCACAGCATGTCTGTTACACCAGAAATGATATTAATTTGATGGATTGGCAATGCGTCCGCTGTGCTCTGAAATTGTCTACATCAGTGCTCTGTGCATCGTGACGGATAGAGTGAGAAACTCGCTATCTATGCTGATGACACACACATCTATTTCCCAACCCCTGACCTCTCTACGCTGTTATCTTCCCTGACTGCCTCTCTGCTCTCTCGGCATTCAGGTCATCTAGTTTCCTTAAACTTCACATGAACAAATCGGGGATTGTGATAGTTCCTGCTCCCCCACCCATAGTGACCATCAATGTAGAAAACTCCCCAATAACCACATATATACTTCCTGCTACCTCCATCTCAAGAGAATTTCCAGAATTCTGGCCTTCCTCTCACTAGAGGCAACCAAAATGCCTGTACATGCGCTAATCATATCCTGTCTTGACTACCGTAACACCCTACGCTGCGGCTTACCAAAAACCAGACTGGCCCCTCCCCAGTCCCTACTGACCTCTGCTGCCTGTCTCATCCACCTCTCCTTCCGCTACTCTGATGCTGTCCCTCTCTGCCAATCTCTACTGACCTCTGCTGCCTGTCTCATTCACCTCTCCTCTGATGCTCCCCCTCTCTGCCAATCCCTACTGACCTCTGCTGCCTGTCTCATTCACCTCTCCTCTGATGCTCCCCCTCTCTGCCAATCCCTACTGACCTCTGCTGCCTGTCTCATTCACCTTTCCTCTGATGCTCCCCCTCTCTGCCAATCCCTACTGACCTCTGCTGCCTGTCTCATTCACCTCTCCTCTGATGCTCCCCCTCTCTGCCAATCCCTACTGACCTCTGCTGCCTGTCTCATTCACCTCTCCTCTGATGCTCCCCCTCTCTGCCAATCCCTACTGACCTCTGCTGCCTGTCTCATTCACCTCTCCTCTGATGCTCCCCCTCTCTGCCAATCCCTACTGACCTCTGCTGCCTGTCTCATTCACCTCTCCTCTGATGCTCCCCCTCTCTGCCAATCCCTACTGACCTCTGCTGCCTGTCTCATTCACCTCTCCTCTGATGCTCCCCCTCTCTGCCAATCCCTACTGACCTCTGCTGCCTGTCTCATTCACCTCTCCTCTGATGCTCCCCCTCTCTGCCAATCCCTACTGACCTCTGCTGCCTGTCTCATTCACCTCTCCTCTGATGCTCCCCCTCTCTGCCAATCCCTACTGACCTCTGCTGCCTGTCTCATTCACCTCTCCTCTGATGCTCCCCCTCTCTGCCAATCCCTACTGACCTCTGCTGCCTGTCTCATTCACCTCTCCTCTGATGCTCCCCCTCTCTGCCAATCCCTACTGACCTCTGCTGCCTGTCTCATTCACCTCTCCTCTGATGCTCCCCCTCTCTGCCAATCCCTACTGACCTCTGCTGCCTGTCTCATTCACCTCTCCTCTGATGCTCCCCCTCTCTGCCAATCCCTACTGACCTCTGCTGCCTGTCTCATTCACCTCTCCTCTGATGCTCCCCCTCTCTGCCAATCCCTACTGACCTCTGCTGCCTGTCTCATTCACCTCTCCTCTGATGCTCCCCCTCTCTGCCAATCCCTACTGACCTCTGCTGCCTGTCTCATTCACCTCTCCTCTGATGCTCCCCCTCTCTGCCAATCCCTACTGACCTCTGCTGCCTGTCTCATTCACCTCTCCTCTGATGCTCCCCCTCTCTGCCAATCCCTACTGACCTTTGCTGCCTGTCTCATCCACCTCTCCTTCCACTCCTCTGATGCTGCTCCTCTCTGCCAATCCCTACTGAACTCTGCTGCCCGTCTTCTCTACCTCTCCTCCCATTCCTCTGATGCTGCCCCTCTCTGCCAATCCCTACTGACCTCTGCTGCCCGTCTCTTCCACCTCTCCTTCCGCTCCTCTGATACTGCCTTCTCTGCCAATCCCTACTTAACGCTGCTACCCATCTCATCCACCTGTCCTCCCACTTCTCTGATGCTGCCAATCCCTACTGACCTCTGCTGCCCGCCTCATCCACCTCTTCTCTTTCTCGTCAACCTCTCCTCCCGCACCTCTGATGCTGCCCCTCTGCCAATCCCTAATGATCTCTGCTTCCCGCCTCATCCACCTCTTCTCTGATGCTGCTCCTCTCTTCCAGTCCCTCCATTGGCTGCCAATCACCCATTTATTCAGTTTAAAATCCTCATCCTATCATACAAAGCTCAAAATAAACTGTTACCACCGTACATTTCCTCACTTATCTCCAGATACCATCCCACCCTCCAACCTCCAACAAGGCCCACCACCGGAGCAGGTGTTGATGTGGCCACATTGATGGCATGGGGAAAGTCATGGTGGCTACACTTGTTTTTTAACCATCTCAGATGGACCCCTTGCCACGGGGGTCATCACCGAGGAGAGCAGGGGGAGTAAACCAAGTGGATCCTTTAAAGCAGTGGTCCTCAAACTAAGGCCCGCGGGCCGAATGTGGCCCCTTGAGGCTTTTTTACCGGCCCCCCACACACAAAATGTATTGCTTATAGATGCGGTCAGCTATATCTTTAAATATTGTTGGTACGCACATAGAATATCAGTGCTGGCACCACCCATCCACATGGAAGCCAGAAAGCAGTTATTCGCTGGTTTTCAATCAAATTCCACATTAGGTGACACTGCTGTCCAATGCAGGTTGTCACCTGGGTATGCCTCACTGTCTGGCCCGCAAAGACTTCTGCATCTTTATTCTATATGTATACTCCGACCCCCCAGCTGTCTGAAGTATGTTGACCCGGCCCCCAACCCAAAACGTTTGGGGATCCCTGCTTTAAAGTTTTACCCTTATGGTTTGTAGTTACACCTCTATCCATTTCACTTCAAATTTCATTGAAAAACATACAGGAAAGGGTTGGTGAGATTGGAGGAGGGGGGGCAGGAAATTTGGGCACATGCGGCTAATGGACAATTTGGGCACCCCTTAGGCACTAATGTAAATATCGGCTATTGGGTGCCAAAAGCAGAAATTTGGGTGCCTGATAAATGGCAGGTGCTGGACCCGTGCATCCGAAATTTTTTGTTTTGGAAAAGTTATGTTTCAAATGTATTGTTTTGAAATGTATTGTTTTTGAAAATCATTTTTTAAAATGTAATGCTTTTTATATTGACCTTTATTTACGGTGGAGGTAGGGATGTGGGGGGGCAGTTAAGGTTAGGCCTCACATGGGGGGTTTTAGGGTTAGTCACCAGGAAGGGGGGTCTTAGGGTTAGGCGTCAGGAAGGGGGGAGGGTTAGGTTTAGGCATCAGGAAGCGGAGTTTTAGGGTTAGGCGTCAGGAAGGGGGGGGGGGGTCTTTCATGCATGCGGGGGAGGGGGACTGGACACTGGTAGTGTGTAATGTTGTGACGTAGCCCCCCATCTGCCCCCATTCTGCACAGAAATTCTCTTGAAGACCAGCGAGCAGCACAACAGAGAACAATAAAACAAGTGGATTGCATTGTTCTCTGCTTCCCCCACGCCACAGAACTGAGATACTGTAACTGACATCCTATGATATGGCTGAACAATATAACTCATTTCATTTATCATTCTCTCCCTGTTGTGCCGCTCGACTTTCCTCATAAGATAAGCAAGAAAGAGCTCTGGCCAAACTTTTTTACTTTAGTTTTGGAGAGATGAATGGAGGATTCACCAGGGAGCCTGCGGCAAACATATCAGCACTTTCCTATAATGAGGCCTCAGCTCTGTTAGATCTCAGGACTGAAGGAGAAGCTTTCACTGGAAATTATCCCTTTCCCAAGCGCAGAGATTGTGAGGACCAATCATTACCGGACCAGGAATACATATGCTTTCTGGCCTGTCCATAACCCAAAGACCAGTGACATCACTAAGAATACAGCCTATCCCTTCACTGGAGACCAGTGACATCACTGACAATGCAGCCTATCCATTCACTAGAGACCAGTGACCTCACTGAGAATGCAGCCTATCCCTTCACTAGAGACCAGTGACATCACTGATAATGCAGCCTATCCATTCACTAGAGACCAGTGACATCACTGATAATGCAGCTTATCTAATCACTAAAGACCAGTGACATCACTGAGAATGCAGCCTATCCCTTCAATAGAGACCAGTGACATCACTGAGAATGCAGCCTATCCATTCACTAGAGACCAGTGACATCACTGAAAATGCAGCCTATCCCTTCACTAGAGACCAGTGACATCACTGAGAATGCAGCCTATCCCTTCACTAGAGACCAGTGACATCACTGAGAATGCAGCCTATCCATTCACTAGAGACCAGTGACATCACTGAAAATGCAGCCTATCCCTTCACTAGAGACCAGTGACATCACTGACAATGCAGCCTATCCATTCACTAGAGACCAGTGACCTCACTGAGAATGCAGCCTATCCCTTCACTAGAGACCAGTGACATCACTGAGAATGCAGCCTATCCATTCACTAGAGACCAGTGACATCACTGAGAATGCAGCCTGGCCAATCACTAGAGACCAGTGACATCACTGAGAATGCAGCCAATCCATTCACTAGAGACCAGTGACATCACTGAGAGTGCAGCCTATCCATTCACTAGAGACCAGTGATATCCATGAGAATGCAGCCTATCCATTCACTAGAGACCAGTGACATCACTGAGAATGCAGCCTATCCATTCACTAGAGACCAGTGACATCACTGAGAATGCAGCCTATCCATTCATTAGAGACCAGTGACATCACTGACAATGCAGCCTATCCATTCACTAGAGACCAGTGACATCACTGAGAATACAGCCTATCCATTCACTAGAGACCAGTGACCTCACTGAGAATGCAGCCTATCCATTCACTAGAGACCAGTGACATCACTGAGAATGCAGCCTATCCATTCATTAGAGACCAGTGACATCACTGACAATGCAGCCTATCCATTCACTAGAGACCAGAGACATCACTGAGAATGCAGTCTGGCCAATCACTAGAGACCAGGGACATCACTGAGAATGCAGCCTATCCATTCACTAGAGACCAGTGACATCACTGAGAATGCAGCCTATCCATTCACTAGAGACCGGTGACATCACTGAGAATGCAGCCTATCCATTCACTAGAGACCAGTGACATCACTGAGAATGCAGCCTATCCATTCACTAGAGACCAGTGACATCACTGAGGAGGCAGCCTATCCATTCACTAGAGACCAGTGACATCACTGAGAATGCAGCCTATCCATTCACTACAGACCAGTGACATCGCTGAGAATGCAGCCTATCCATTCACTAGAGACCAGTGACATCACTGAGAGTGCAGCCTCTCCATTCACTAGAGACCAGTGACATCACTGAGAATGCAGCCTATCCATTCACTACAGACCAGTGACATCGCTGAGAATGCAGCCTATCCATTCACTAGAGACCAGTGACATCACTGAGAGTGCAGCCTATCCATTCACTAGAGACCAGTGACATCACTGAGAATGCAGCCTGGCCAATCACTAGAGACCAGGGACATCACTGAGAATGCAGTATATATATATATATATATATATATATATATATATACATATATATATATATATATATATATATATATATATATATATATATATATACATATATATATATATATATATATATATATGCCATGAAGCCCCTAAAATTGTGGCGCAACCAATTTACTTTCAAAAATCACATATTTAGTTAAATGAAGTCCACCTGTGTGCAATCTAAATGTCACACCACTAAGCAAGAGGCATCACACCATGAAGACCAAGGAGTTTTCAGATGATCGGAACAAGCGATTTCCGATATCGCAGTAATTCCGCATTCCGCGGTAATGAAATTCCATCCACGTTACATTCCGGCAGAACCATTTCCACAATGTTAAAGGGAACATAATGGATGTTTCCTTTTAAACAAATACCAGTTCCCTGGCAGTCCTGCTGATAACTTTGGCTTTAGTGGTGGCTGAATCACAATCCTGATTACAATTTTTTTTTGGATGCAGCAGGAGTTGTCGTAGGCCATGGGACCTAGAGGTGGTTCCACGGCAGTCATTACAATTTTTGTTTGGAGCAGCAGGAGTTGTCGTAGGCCATGGGACCTAGAGGTGGTTCCACGGCAGTCATTACAATTTTTGTTTGGAGCAGCAGGAGTTGTCGTAGGCCATGGGACCTAGAGGTGCTTCCACGGCAGTCATTACAGCAAAATTTTAATTTAGTCTGTCCAATCTTCATCGTGAATCAGTGAGAGGAGCCTTGTAATTATCACTGATCCAGGACTCGTTCATTTTAATGAACGTTAGTATGTCCACATTGTCTGTGGACAGACGGGTCCGTTGTTCGGTGACCACCCCACCTGCAGCACTAAATACTCGCTCAGAAAGAACACTGGAGGCGGGGCATGCAAGAACCTCCAGTGCATATGTAATGATCTGCTCAGCTGCCTGTGCAGGCAGGCAGCTTTTTGACCATTGTGTAGGTTTGCATGCTGCAGGACTCTGGAAAGAAGAGCTTCTGTCAGTTTTGCAGCTTGTGCTTGCTCAGGAATTTGCATGCGTTGTCATGCAAATTGCCTGTCCACATTCATTGGAGGCGTGTACTATAAGTACTATGTGTTTCCCACAATGCTTGGCTGGTCATAAGGATTCCTTCCTGTGAAACACTCCTGGAGGAGTGTCAGTCTTAATCTTTGTTTGAAGATCAGCTTAGAGTAATTCCTGAAACTGCGCTAGGCAGGTTTCTCTAGTGCAGTTAGGATTGCTTATCTGTTTTGTTTGTTCTGTTGCGATTGTCCTGTCCCAGCGGTGGTCGACAGGAAATCGTTCTGATCTCTGTTCTTGGAGTATAGCTGGTGCAGCGGTTGCTACCAGCTATCTCTTCTGATCTGTCTCACTTGGATCGCACTAGTATCCTGCGCTAGTACTGTGGATCCTTCTGTTCTGTCTCCTTGGATCACGCTAGCCACTTTCCGCTAGTGCTGTAGATCCTTCTGTTCTGCCTTCCTGGATCGCACTAGCATCCTGCGCTAGTGCTGTGGATCCTTCTGTTCTGCTACTCTGTCTGCCTGGATCGCACTCGCCTAGCGCTAGTGCTGTGGATCCTTCTGTTCTACTACTCTGTACCTGGATCGCACTAGCGTCCTGCACTAGTACTGTGGATCCTTCTGTTCTGTCTTCCTGGATCGCGCTAGCCACTTTCGCTAGTGCTGTGGATCCTAGCTCTCGCTTGTCCCTGTTTTCGTGTGTCTGTCTTGTCTGCTACGAACGCTTGCTGGAGGCTCGGTGAGGTAACCATTAAGCAAGCGTTCGCGTCCTCTGTTACATGTTTGTCTGTCGATGGTTAGTTAGGCGTGCTTGTCTCTATTGTGCTTATCACATGGCGACCGCGCATGAACGCGTGCACTGTTGCGAATGAGTGCGGTGTTCGCGTTCATTTAGCGTTTGTTATTTTCCGTATCTCCTTATTGTATGATTTGCTGTGCCTTTGCTATCCTCGTATTCTGTTCTGATCTGCCTTGTGTCACTTTTGGCAATCGCCTTTCTTGCGGTTGTGTTTCTGTTTCGTATCTGCTGTTGTGTGTGCGCTGTCACGGGGTGGCGACTAGATTGGCGCACACACATACAACCTGTCCCTTTGCTCGTTCTCATTCGCAATCGCTTCTCTTGCGATTGCGTTCTGCGCTTCGTACAATTCCTGTCTGGCATTTGTGGAGGTACAGAGGATTGGTTCCTCTGCACTCCTCAGCGCCATCTGCCGACAGGAATTTCCCTCTACGGGTGCGTAGCACCTTTTGCTGGGTTCCTGCAATTATACGCTTGTGGAGGATTTCCGCCGCATCAGCGCACGCGTTGTGCGCTGGTCACGGAGGAAGTTCCACAATCGTTACAGCATACTGAGCAAGTTCAGGCCAGGCATCCAGTTGTTTTGTCCAATACTCCATGGAGTCATCATTACTCTCTATATTGTCTCGAGCACTGGCCAACCTCAATCATTCACCATACGGGCCAGCCACTGGTGGTGACTACTTTGCCCGCTGGTGGTGCTGCTGCTACAAGGAGTATCTGGCATTGGCTGATAAAATTCCTTCAGCATACTCAGCAGGTGCACAGATTGGCTATTGGTGCTGCTGCTGGGAGAGGGACCCAGACCTTTGCTGAGTATGATGAGGCTTGGTAGCTTGGGCCCGGGATACAGGTGCAGGAAATGCATCTTCTACCCAACGAAGAAGGGCATCCCAGATGCGGCTCATTCTGGCGTCTGCTTGGAAGGGGGTATAAGCTCCATTTTTTGGGGGCCAAAAACTTTATTGGGGAAGGGGTATGAGTGACAGAACCCCAGAAGTAAAATAAATCCAACTAACTTGAAATAAAAAACGGATAAGAAAATAGGGGGATGAAATAAATAAAATAAATCAAACACAAAATAAAGAAAAAAAAATAATGAACTTAGAAAACAAACAAAAAAACAAAACTTGCACTACACTCAACTAATCAATCAATCACCTCTCTCACTCTGTCAAACACTAAGCCTGCGGCCTGGCTGGCTCTGTCTAACCCTCTCCACACAGCAACTACTAGCACACTACACTACAATCTATCACTCAGGCTGGTTTCACAGTGGGACGTTAAAGTCCCACATTACAGCAGCCAGTAACGCAGCCCAACTCACAGCACTGTAAAATCAATGTTACTGTTCACAGTGCACACCTTGCGTTACATAGTAACGCAGCAGGTTTAAACAAAGTGCTGCATGCTGTACGCTATACTGGGCTAAGCCACGTTAGACTGTTTGCACATGCTCAGTAATGTTGGAGGAGGAGGTCTCCCCTCCTCCTCCGCAGCCAGCCACATGGCTAATTAATATTCACAGTGGTGGGACTGTAGTGTTGTGCGGATCATGAACGAATAGTTCATTTGATCCGGAACTTTTTTGTGAGTCGAATCATCCGGATCATCACAATGAAAGATTCGGTTCATAGTGGATTTCTGTCTGGAAGAAACAGGAACATACAGAATGTACAGTGCAGGGAAAGTCCTGTCCTGCTAGTCATTTCACCCAGTCTGCTTCCCTAGTAAAATGATTCAAATGATTTGGTTCAAAGATCCGGATCTTTTCAATGATCCGATTCGAATGATCCGAATCCTTAAAAAGAACCGGACTTCCCATCACTAACATGGAGCGGCTGCTTTGAGAGCTGCATAACGCAGCTCAATCTGACGTCCAACTTCAACACCACCATGTGTTGCGTTAGGGGCATGTTATGCGACCATAACGTCCCCTAAAATGCAACGTCTTGGTGGGAAAGAGGCCTCAAACTAACAATCTACTGTCACTCTCTCACAAATACACCTAGCTACTACTAATAATAGCTCACACTCAATCTAATTCTCTCTCACAGTCTTTAAAAAGACGTTTGTTTTATATACTGCCTTTAAAAATACTATGGTTTTATGTTGAAACAACTAATATGGGTCTGTCTCTCCTCTCTCCAACACCACACGGAAACCCACAAGCTTTGTGACTGTCACACCTCTCTTATATATGAAATAGGTGGGATAGCAGATGATAGGTAACTAGGAGCTGGTTGCTAACGTAGGATTGGTTGGTTTTTGTTAAGACTCTAAATTGGTGCAGAAATTCAGTTTTTAATGCAGAAATCATCATGTTTAAGCTTCTGTGATGGGTCTATCCCTTTTCCGATTCTTCCGATTGGCTAATGCAGCTTTTACACGCTTCTGATTAAATTCCGACGGAATTCTGCATAGAAATTCCGCTATTTCCGATCAAGGATCAAGGGGCTCTCCAAACACCACTAAGCAAGAGGCATCACACCATGAGGACTAAGGAGCTCTCCAAACACCACTAAGCAAGAAGCATCAAACCATAAAGACCTAGGAGCTCTCCAAACACCACTAACCAAGAAGCATCACACCATGAAGACCAAGGGGCTCTCCAAACACCCTTAAGCCAGAGGCATCACACCATGAAGACCAAGGGGCTCTCCAAACACCACTAAGCAAGAGGCATCACACCATGAAGACCAAGGGGCTCTCCAAACACCACTAAGCTAGAGGCATCACACCATGAAGACCAAGGGGCTCTCCAAACACCACTAAGCAAGAGGCATCACACCATGAAAAGCAAGGGGCTCTCCAAACACTACTAAGTCAGAGGCATCACACCATGAAGACCAAGGGGCTCTCCAAACACCACTAAGCAAGAGGCATCACACCATGAAGACCAAGGAGCTCTTCAAACCCCACTAAGCAAGAGGCATCACACCATGAAGACCAAGGGGCTCTCCAAACACCACTAAGCAAGAGGCATAACACCATGAAGACCAAGGGGCTCTCCAAATACCACTAAACCAGAGGCATCACACCATGAAGACCAAGAGGCTCTCCAAACACCACTAAGCAAGAGTCATCATACCATGAAGACCAAGGGGCTCTCCAAACACCACTAAGCCAGAGGCATCACACCATGAAGACCAAGGGGCTCTCCAAACACCACTAAGCAAGAGGCATCACACCATGAAGACCAATGAGCTCTCCAAACACCACTAAGCCGGAGGCATCACACCATGAAGACCAAGGGGCTCTCCAAACACCACTAACCAAGAAGCATCACACCATGAGGACCAAGGAGCTCTCCAAACACCACTAAGCAAGAAGCATCAAACCATGAAGACCAGGGAGCTCTCCAAACACCACTAAGCAAGAGGCAGCACACCATAAAGACCAAGGGGCTCTTCAAACACCACTAAGCAAGAGGCATCACACCATGAAGACCAAGGAGCTCTCCAAACACCACTAAGCCAGAGGCATCACACCATGAAGACCAAGGGGCTCTCCAAACACCACTAAGCAAGAGGCATCACACCATGAAGACCAAGGAGCTCTCCAAACACCACCAAGCAAGAGGCATCACACCATGAAGATCAAGGGGCTCTCCAAACACCACTAAGCAAGAGGCATCACACCATGAAGACCAATGGGCTCTCCAAACACCACTAAGCAAGAGGCATCACACCATGAAGACCAAGGGGCTCTCCAAACACCACTAAGCAAGAGGCATCACACCATGAAGACCAAGGAGCTCTCCAAACACCACTAAGCAAGAGGCATCACACCATGAAGACCAAGGAGCTCTCCAAACACCACTAAGCCAGAGTCATCACACCATGAAGACCAAGGGCTCTCCAAACACCACTAAGCAAGAGGCATCACACCATGAAGACCAAGGGGCTCTCCAAATACCACTAAGCCAGAGGCATCACACCATGAAGACCAAGGGGCTCTCCAAACACCACTAACCAAGAAGCATCACACCATGAGGACCAAGGAGCTCTCCACACACCACTAAGCCAGAGGCATCACACCATGAAGACCAAGGAGCTCTCCAAACAAGTTGTTGAGAAGTACAAGTCAGGGTTGGATTATAAAAAATATCCCATCATCCCAACCAGCGCCACAGTGAAACATGGTGGTGGCAGCATCATGCTGTGGGGATATTTTCCAGCACCAGGGACTGGGAAACTGGTCCAAGTCATGGGAAAGATGGATGGTGCTAAATATAGAGTTATTCTTAAGCAAAACCTGTGTCAGTCTACCAGTGATTTGATACTGGGATGGTGGTTCACCTTCCAGCAGGTCAATGACCCAAAGCATACTGCTAAAGCAACACTTGGCTGGTTTAAGGGGAAACATTTAAATATGTTGGAATGACCCACTCAAAGTCCAGACCTCAATCAGGTAGAGAATCTGTGGTTAGACTTGAATACTGCTGTTCAAAAACAGAAACACATTTAACATGAAGGAGCTGGAGCAGTTTTGCCTTGTGGAATGGCGAAATTCCAGCAGCAAGATGAGGCAAGCTCATAAGAGACTTATCCAAAACATCTTGCAGCTTTAATTGCCGCAAAGAATGCCTCCACAAAGTACTGACTTTAGGGTGGGTGAATACTAATGCATGCTGAAGTTTTCAGTTATTTTGTCCTATTTGCTATTAGAGATGGCCCGAACGGTCGGTCCCCACACAGCATCTCAGCCTGCAGGCCGCTTGACTGCCTTCTCCGCCACCACCAACAGGGTCCAGGACTCCAGGCGGATGCCTGCATTTTTAAGACCGCTGCTAGCAGCGGCCGCTATACTAATTTTTCTAGTGTGTGTACATGCCTGCCTAATTTTTCTGGCTGCACTGCAGCTGCAACAACAAAACAAAAGGCATATACATGTGCCCATCCCCCTTCGTGATCATTACCTTGCTGCGGTGAAGGGGCTTGCGTATCACAATGAAGCAATGACCGCCGGCTAGATGAGTGTCTTGGGAAGGGGGGGGGGTCTGTGGGTGGGAGTGTTCTGCACCAGCAACGGGAACATGTGTGCTTCCGGGCAACGCATGAACAGTACGGCCCAGACCGTAGGAATTGTGAAGGATCTAGATGGCCCTGGAGGATACCATCTAGATCCTTCACAATTCCTACAGTCTGGGGCGACGGAGTGATCAGCCAGGGTTCCTTTAAAGGACCACTATCGCAATAAAAGTAGGCAGTTAAAATTTGTCCATCTCCTCATGGGGGATTCTCTGGGTTTTCTTTGTTTTCAACAGCATTTCTTGAACAGCAGTTTAACTGCCAAAATAGTAACATACCAGCCGGCCTCCCTACTCACTTCCACACTATTTTGTCAGTTAGACTTTGCAACTTCTCTTCAGGAAATGCTGTTGAAAACAAACAAAAACCCTGAGCATCCCCCCATGAGATGATGGACTGGGCTAAAACCTGTCGGTTCTGTCAGATTTTAACTGCCTACTTTTTCACGATAGTGGTCCTTTAATTCCACGTTGTGAGGCTGCAAATTATGAAAAATTTCAGGGGGGGGGGGGGGGGCGCTTGGGGGGTCTGGTGGGGTGAATACTTTTAAAAGGCACTGTAAATGCTTTATATCTTATACCGTATCATATGGGCTATATTTTACTACCTGGCAGGATATTTGTTAATCTAATGACTGCATTGAATGTAGTTTAATTCCCTCTTTGCCTGTCGTTAGCTCTCTGGTGCCAGGGAGCTGACATAATGCAACGCATCCCAGCTCTGCTCATGCTGAAAAGCGTTTTGGACGTGAACCGAGAACTCGCGTTCCATATGGCCTCCATATAAACCCACAGCGAGAACTCGTACCGGAGGCATCTGGGTTACCGAAGCCGCCATCTCCAATGCATCTGAATTTTTCATTGCTTTCTAACGGTTGTAAATCTAATTAGTTAATATGAAATAATAGTGGGAACATCTTACGTTATTTGTTGAGCGGTAAAAAAAAAGAGAGAAAAAAATCAAATGAGCGCTTAATACCATCGCCTCGGCTTATTCCCTCGTTGGGAAACAATTACCTGCAAATTATATGCGTTGTGCGCCTTCCTTTGCCGCGCTCAGGCAGACAATATAATACGTATATTGTACAGTTAGTGCGCCGCTCGTTCTAATTGCAATAATCAGGAAAGAAATTCTGCGAATGTGAGAACGGAAATCTGGAGGAGAGGAATGGGCGGCGCACGGCGATGGGGGGCAGAGCTGGGGGTCTTCCTGTAAGTTGTGAGATTGGGAGTCACGTTCCCCGCCCAGGGAAAGATTCAGGAGCTTAACCACTTGAGGACCGTAGGCTTACACCCCCCTAGTGACCATTATTTTTTTACATGTTGGTGCTCTGCAGTTTTAATGGTGGGCTCTGATCGCTCATACAATGTTTATTTGTTTTTTTTCTTTATTTATCTTTGAATAAATGTCCCTATTTTTTCTTTATTTTTATTTCCCTTCTTCCCCCCGGCAACCAATCACAGTGATCGGCTGTCATAGGCATCAGCCTATGTTAGGTTAGGTTTATCAGCTTTGGTTTAGGCATTAGGTAGGGGGTTAAATTTAGGCATTAGGCGGGGGGGGGGGGGGAAGTGTTAGGCGTGGGGGTTAGGTTTAGGCATTAGGTGGGGGGGGTTAGGTTTAGGCATTAGGTGGAGGGAGGTTAGGTTTAGGCATTAGGTGGGGGGAGGTTAGGTTTAGGCATTAGGTGGGGGGAGGTTAGGTTTAGGCATTAGGTGGGGCGGTTAGGTTTAGGCATTAGGTGGGGGGGTTGGGGGAGGTTAGGTTTAGGCATTAGGCGGGGGGGGGGGGTTAGGTATTAGGTGGGGGGAGGTTAGGTTTAGGCATTAGGTGGGGGGGTTAGGTTTAGGCATTAGGTGGGTGGAGGTTAGGTTTAGGCATTAGGCGGGGGGGTTAGGTTTAGGCATGAGGAGGGGGAGGTTAGGTTTAGGCATCAGGTGGGGGGAGGTTAGGTTTAGGCATTAGGGGGGGGGGAATGTTTAGGCATTAGGTGGGGGGAGGTTAGGTTTAGGCATTAGGTTGGGCGGTTAGGTTTAGGCATTAGGTGGGGGGGTTGGGGGAGGTTAGGTTTAGGCATTAGGCGGGGGGGGGGGGGGTTTAGGTATTAGGTGGGGGGAGGTTAGGTTTAGGCATTAGGTGGGGGGGTTAGGTTTAGGCATTAGGTGGGTGGAGGTTAGGTTTAGGCATTAGGCGGGGGGGTTAGGTTTAGGCATGAGGAGGGGGAGGTTAGGTTTAGGCATCAGGTGGGGGGAGGTTAGGTTTAGGCATTAGGGGGGGGAAAGGTTTAGGCATTAGGTGGGGGGAGGTTAGGTTTAGGCATTAGGTGTGGGGGGGTTAGGTTTAGGCATCAGGTGGGGGGAGGTTAGGTTTAGGCATCAGGTGGGGGGAGTTTAGGCATTAGGCGGGGGGGGGGGGGTTAGGTTTAGGCATTAGGCGCAGGGGGGTTTAGGCATTAGGTGTAGGGAGGTTAGGTTTAGGCATTAGGTGGGGGGAGGTTAGGTTTAGGCATTAGGTGGGGGGGGGTAGGTTTAGGCATTAGGTGGGGGAGTTAGGTTTAGGCATTAGGTGGGGGGGGGGTAGGTTTAGGCATTAGGTGGGGGGGGGTAGGTTTAGGCATTAGGTGGGGGGGTTAGGTTTAGGCATTAGGTGGGTGGGAGGTTAGGTTTAGGCATCAGGTGGGAGGAGGTTAGGTTTAGGCATTAGACGGGGGTTAGGTTTAGGCATTAGGTGGGGGGGACAGTTAGGTTTAGTCGTTAGGCAGAGGGTTCCTTTTAGTCATCAGGTGGGGGAGTTGGTTGAGGTCTCTTTCACATTACATGACACTTGCAGTAGCTGATTTCCTACAAGTGTTCTGATCTGCGGTGTGGACGTCGGGATGTTGCGGTGCGACGCTGATTAGGGGTGGCACTTATAATTCACCCGACAGGAAAACGCTGATGCCAGACGATTAAAAGCTCCCCGGTATATCGAACCACATTGCACCAAAACGCAGCGTTGGATGTGAAAGGTATGGACTTTCATTTTACCTTGGTCAAAAATCGCCAGGAATCAGCTCTGGTGTGGAAGAGCCCTTGGGGGGGGGGGGGGGGGGGGGGATAGTGGGTAGGAAGGTCCAAGAGGGATGAGCACCGGGTTTGTCTATAGTAACAGATCAATAGTATAAATGACAGATAATTTTACTATTGGCAACGCCTGTGCGCTCATCTCCTATTCATGCACTCGGTGGGCGCTCCCTAAGCCAGAGTAATCACGCGTAATGCGCACCTTCATGCTTTCACCGCTGCGCAAGAAACAAACTGAGAATAAATCTTATTATATTTATCTCTAAAGTCCTCCAGTAAAAATGTAATGTTTTTCTCCTGCCAAAAGCTCTCTCAGTTCTGAAGACTAAAATTAGCCCGTTTCCCCGCCACTCGGTTTATTAATTCACACGTGCGCCGCGAGCGGTAGAACAGGCTTTGCCTTGATTTTGTCAGCAATGACTTGTTTTCCACCAACTCTCCACTAAGCGCATTTCTAATCCCTCGCTGCTTCTAGATCTGTGCCGCGCGGAAATATCTGTTCAAAGGCACCTCGAAATCTGCGATTAGGGGAGCCTGAAACATGCTTCACTAAAACGCTGCGCTATTTCCCGCATGCTGGGTACTATAGGTGAGAAATACATCAGAGAGCCAATCTACTGACGTATGTACAGCAGAGTCTCTGTTATCTGGAACTCGGACAACTGGAAGTCTCAACTAACCGCCATACAGGGGCGTTGCTAGCCCCAAAAGGTCAGTGGCACATGCCCTGAATCTATTCTTGGGTGCCCCGGATTTCCCCCAGGCACAGTAGAGACACCACAGCACCCAGTATGCACCACAGAGGCACCATAACACCCAGTATGGCATCACAGCGCACTGACTGCAATGGGGGGATGCTTGGTTCTGTGGTGCCTCTATGTGGGCATATTGGGTGCTGTGATGCCTTTACGGTGGCATGCAGTGAGCTGTGGTACTTCTATGGGAGCATGCTGGGAGTTGCATGGCCACACTCATCTTTTGGCTGGAATGCCCAAAAGTGCCCCGGATCTCTCAGGATCCTAGGAATGCCCCTGCCGCCATGCCTTGCGGCTTCCGGCGTCCATGCACGCAAGTCGACGTGTCACATGACTTGAAGGCATAGCTATGGGGGGGCAAGGGGGGACATGTGTCCCTGGGCGCAGCACTGTGAGGGTGCTCAGTACAGCCAATGCACCCCCACATGTGTGAGAGCGGCTTGCTGGCTGCCTGAAGTGCCCCTGCTTCTCTCCCTCCCTCTGCAGAGGAGTGCAGGAGCGCTAACAGCAGCAGGAAAAGGGGAGCTCATGTAGCTACATAAACAGCACATTGCTATCTAACGGGGGGGGGGGGGGGGGGCAACTGGCTATTTAAATGGGGCACATCCGGCTATCTAAATGGGGGGGGAAGAGGGGCACATCTATCTATTGGGAGAAGGGGGCACAGGTGACTATCTAAACAGCATTTGTACATCGGTCTCCACTCATGACCACGCCCACATTCTCATGCGTGTCCACGCCCTTTTTGGCCGGGGGAGGGGAAAAAACGTTGCCCCGGGCGCTGAAAACCCTAGCTAGCCTCCGCAGAGGAAGCCTGAAAGTTGCTAGGAGCCAGCGAGGTGTTGCAGGACGTCACTGAATGATCAGTGGAGGCTCGGTGAGTATCCCAATGAAGCTTCCCCTGTCCTTCGCAGGAGCCCCCATCCGGTGCTGGCTCCCCCCCGAAAATCTGCCGACATGCTTGTAGTAGCTCCTGCAGTATTCGGGGATAATCATCTTTGGGATCCAGTGCAGGAGCAGCGCCATCATTCCCCTCGGGCTCTGGCGCAAATACCCGAGCCCAATTGGGTCCGCTCTACTGAACAGATGCAAGATCACACGGGTAATTATTGCCTTCTGCTGCTGTCCAGGGGTCCCAGTGCTGGATCGGGAGTGCACAGGAGGATGGGGGAAGCCTCATTAGGTTTCAGAGGCTTCCCCCTCCCGGGGTAGGTACACCATAGGGGCTCTTTTTTTTTTTTTAACAGATTCTATTTAAAGGGTACATGAGTTGAAATAACTTATTGCAGCTTTACTTACCTGGGGCTTCCTCCAGCCCCTAGAAGTCTCTGTGTTTCTCGTTGCAGTTCTAATGTCACCCAGTCATCAGGTGTCCCCTCCGTAGCGGTCGTCAACTCCGCTGAGTTTGCAGCTTATGTGCATGCACAGAACTGCTCCCAACCACAGAAGGTGTGTACAGATCATGTGACAGAAGGTGTGTACAGATCATGTGACAGTAGGTGTGTTCAGATCATGTGACAGAAGGTGTGTACAGATCATGTGACAGAAGGCGTGTACAGATCATGTGACAGAAGGCGTGTACAGATCATGTGACAGAAGGTGTGTACAGATCATGTGACAGAAGGCGTGTACAGATCATGTGACAGAAGGCGTGTACAGATCATGTGACAGAAGGTGTGTACAGATCATGTGACAGTAGGTGTGTTCAGACCATGTGACAGAAGGTGTGTACAGATCATGTGACAGAAGGCGTGTACAGATCATGTGACAGAAGGCGTGTACAGATCATGTGACAGAAGGCGTGTACAGATCATGTGACAGAAGGCGTGTACAGATCATGTGACAGAAGGCGTGTACAGAACATGTGACAGAAGGCGTGTACAGATCATGTGACAGAAGGCGTGTACAGATCATGTGACAGAAGGCGTGTACAGATCATGTGACAGAAGGCGTGTACAGATCATGTGCCAGAAGTCGTGTACAGATCATGTGCCAGAAGGCGTGTACAGATCATGTGACAGAAGGCGTGTACAGATCATGTGACAGAAGGCGTGTACAGATCATGTGACAGAAGGCGTGTACAGATCATGTGCCGGAAGGAATGTACAGATCATGTGCCAGAATGTGTGAACAGATCATGTGACAGAAGGTGTGTACAGATCATGTGACAGAAGGCGTGTACAGAACATGTGACAGAAGGCGTGTACAGAACATGTGACAGAAGGCATGTACAGATCATGTGACAGAAGGCGTGTACAGATCATGTGACAGAAGGCATGTACAGAACATGTGACAGAAGGCGTGTACAGAACATGTGACAGAAGGCGTGTACAGATCATGTGACAGAAGGAGTGTACAGATCATGTGACAGAAGGCGTGTACAGAACATGTGACAGAAGGCGTGTACAGAACATGTGACAGAAGGCGTGTACAGATCATGTGCCAGAAGGCGTGTACAGATCATGTGACAGAAGGCGTGTACAGATCATGTGACAGAAGGCGTGTACAGATCATGTGACAGAAGGTGTGTACAGATCATGTGCCGGAAGGAATGTACAGATCATGTGCCAGAATGTGTGAACAGATCATGTGACAGAAGGGGTGTACAGATCATGTGACAAAAGGGGTGTACAGATCATGTGACAGAAGGCGTGTACAGATCATGTGACAGAAGGCGTGTACAGATCATGTGACAGAAGGCGTGTACAGATCATGTGACAGAAGGCGTGTACAGATCATGTGACAGAAGGCGTGTACAGATCATGTGACAAAAGGCGTGTACAGATCATGTGACAAGGCGTGTACAGATCATGTGACAGAAGGCGTGTACAGATCATGTGACAGAAGGCGTGTACAGATCATGTGCCAGAAGGCGTGTACAGATCATGTGCCAGAAGGCGTGTACAGATCATGTGACAGAAGGCGTGTACAGATCATGTGACAAAAGGCGTGTACAGATCATGTGACAGAAGGCGTGTACAGATCATGTGACAGAAGGCGTGTACAGATCATGTGACAGAAGGCGTGTACAGATCATGTGACAGAAGGCGTGTACAGATCATGTGACAGAAGGTGTGAACAGATCATGTGCCGGAAGGAATCTACAGATCATGTGCCAGAATGTGTGAACAGATCATGTGACAGAAGGTGTGAACAGATCATGTGCCGGAAGGAATGTACAGATCATGTGCCGGAATGTGTGAACAGATCATGTGACAGAAGGTGTGTACAGATCATGTGACAGAAGGCGTGTACAGATCATGTGACAGAAGGCGTGTACAGATCATGTGACAGAAGGTGTGTACAGATCATGTGACAGAAGGCGTGTACAGATGATGTGACAGAAGGTGTGTACAGATCATGTGACAAGTGTGTACAGATCATGTGACAGAAGGCGTGTACAGATCATGTGACAGAAGGCGTGTACAGATCATGTGACAGAAGGTGTGAACAGATCATGTGACAAGGTGTGTACAGATCATGTGTCTGACAGATCATGTGACACTTAGATTACACACAGGTGGTCTTCATTTCAGTCATTATGGGACTTTTGAAGGTAATTGGTTGCACCGGAACTAAAAAGTCTTCAAGGGCTTCGTGGCAAAGGGGGTAAATACAGACATATGCACATTCCAATTCTTAGTTTATTAAATGTATTTTTATATGAATTTATTCACTTCACCAACGTAGACTTTTTTTGTACGCATCCATCACATAAAATAAGATTAAGAAACATTAAAATTACAGGTTGGAATGTAACAAAAAAAGAGGGACAAAGCTAAGGGGAGTCAAAACTATTGCATTACGTCTGGTTCACACGAGCGACTGCCCAGCTTTCGGCAGCGTCGCGTTCGGGCTTTCGGCGGCTTTCAGTTGAGGTTGGCGTTTTCGTCCCCATAGGGGGACATTAGCCGCGGCTGTTAAAGGGAAGGTTCAGGGAGTCTGAAAAAATAAATCCAAATCCACTTACCTGGGGGCTTCCTCCAGCCCGTGGCAGGCAGGAGGTGCCCTCGCCGCCGCTCCGCAGGCTCCCGGTGGCCGACCCGACCTGGCCAGGCCGGCTGCCAGGTTGGCCTCTTCTGTGCTCCAACGACAGGCTCTTCTGCGTCCCACGCGGGCGCGCTGACGTCATCGGACGTCCTCCAGGCTGTACTGCGCAGGCGCAGAACTACTGCGCCTGCGCAGTAGAGCCCAAAGGATGTCCGATGACGTCAGCGCGCCCCCGTGAGGCGCAGATTGGAGCGCAGAAGAGCCTGACCTGGCAGCCGGGCCTGGCCAGGTCGGCTGCGCCACCGGAGACCAACGGGAGCCTGCGGAGCGGCGGCGAGGGCACCTCCTGCCTGCCATGGGCTGGAGGAAGCCCCAGGTAAGTGCATATGGATTTTTATTTTTTTTTTTCAAACTCCCTGAACCTTCCCTTTAACCGTCCGGTCGCCTCGAACGCCAGGGAAAATTGAGATCTGAACGCCGCGTTCGTGCAAATGCCAGTAAAAGCCAGGTACAAACGATCCCATTCACTTGAATGGGAGCGTTTAACGCCGAGTCCCGAACGCGGGGCAGATGCCCGTGTGAACCAGTCCTTAGGGATGGTTGGAAATGCATATTTACGATTGCGTGAAAATTCCGATTTCCACCAATCCCGATTTCCATTTTTCCGATTACCAGTTTTCTGTTTTTCCAATTTTCATTTCAAGGAGTATTTTATTAGTCATTTTTTTTTTTTTTGCATTGGAGAATGTGAAAACTGAAAAAGATCGGGAAATCGGAAAAACTGAAATCGGGAAAACGGAAAATCTTCAGTGATTGGTCTAAAACGACTGGTGATCCGATTTTTTTGCAGAAAAATTCTGCATCCTCTGATTGGTCCAATGATTCCCAGTTCTGTGATTGGGCTAAAATTTACCAAATTGCGTTAAAGAGACACTGAAGCGAAAAAAAAAATTATGATATTATGATTTGTATGTGTAGTACAGCTAAGAAATAAAACATTAAGATCAGATGCATCAGTGTAATTGTTTCCAGTACAGGAAGAGTTGAGAAACTCCAGTTGTTATCTCTATGCAAACAAGCCATTAAGCTCTCCGACTAAGTTAGTCGTGGAGAGGGCTGTTATCTGACTTTTATTATCTCAACTGTAAGTAAACTGTTTACTTTTTCTCTGCCAGAGAAGAGGTCATTAGTTCACAGACTGCTCTGAAAGACTCATTTTGAATGCTGAGTGTTGTGTAATCTGCACATATTATAGAATGATGCAATGTTAGAAAAAACACTATATACCTGAAAATAAAAGTATGAGAAAATTTTCTTTGCTGCTAATCTTCTAGTAATTATTCATAGTACACAACCAACTCACTATATCATTTTTTTTTTTTCGCTTCAGTGTCTCTTTAAATCGTATTTCTGCAGAATTCTGTTTTCCGAATTCCGATCGGAAATGCGTAAATTTCAGTTACGCAGAATCCAAATCAGCATCCCTATTTTACACGCCGCTGTAGTCTAGTTTCTTTGTGCAGCTGGAGAAACTGCCCATTTTCAATAAGGGCAAGCAGCTCTCTGCGCCAGGTAAGACCTCACTGACAGTTGCTTCTAGAACAACTGTCAGTGAGGTCTTAACTGCCACAGATAGCTGTTTCTACCGTCAAATTAGCAGTTACGATTTTTCAGCATCTGCCTTTTAATATCATCAGCACAGGAGTCTATTGTCTCAGCTGTCCTCGCCGTGCGGATATATACGCCGCCATTGCGTCCTATCGGCTCTGGGCTTCAGTCCCCGGCTCGGAAAGCCTGAGTGACAGGCGCCAGCAATGGCGGTTTAATTATATTTGCTCTATTTACAGCAATTTATCATCTGGCTGACAGTTGTAGCGGAATGCAGCTTCGGGCCACATGAAAATCACACACAAAAGGCTCTGGCTCGTTTGGCTCCGGATCCACAAAGAAGAGGCGATAAACAATTCTAAGGAAACGTTTAAAGTGAAAACCGCAGCTTTGTTCAGGCTAACTGACAAGGGAAAAATCCCCTTATAGATTTTCTGTAAAGACATAAACCCCAGTAGATGTAATGTGTGCAGGCAGCGCATGTTAAAAGCTTGCGCACAAATCTGGACAAATCAGGCACACCATTGAATTAAATTTAAATTATCGGCAAACCGGCGCTAAAAGGGTGGGGTCTTTGGGTTAGGCACCACCAGGGGGGGGTCTTCGGGTTAGGCACCGCCAGGGGGGGTCTTTGGGTTGGGCACCATCGGGGGGGGGGGTCTTTGGGTCAGGCACCACCAGGGGGGAGGTCTTTGGGTTAGGCACCACTAGGGGGGTCTTAGGGTTAGGTACCACCAGGAGGGGTCTTAGGGTTAGGCACCCCTACCGGGGTTCTTAGGGTTAGGCACCACCGGGGGGGATTTAGGGTTAGGCACCACCAAGAGGGTCTTTGGGTTAGGCACCACCAGGGGGATTTAGGGTTAGGCACCACCAAGAGGGTCTTAGGGTTAGATAAGACTAGGGGGGGGGGGCTTAGGGATAGGCACCACTGGGGGGGGGGGGTTTCCAGGTTGTGCGCAAATTTTGAAACACGTTATCCAATATACATAAGTGCAACAACTACACTGCCTGTTACACAAGGAATGTAGGTTTTGCATACGTGTAACAGAAGTCACGCAAATTATGTAATATACTTTCTGCAGACTTGCTCTGGATGAACTCAGTTGAACACACATAACAGCTGTCTTGTATCTGTACACAGAGGGCAGACAGCATGACTCATCAGATGGAAGGGGGTGAGGAGGGGGGGCTAGCAGAGAGGCTTGGCAAACCTGCAGATCCTCCATGCTATGGTCCAATTTCATCCCAGTTTGCAGCTGGCTGGATATAGGAAGGGGAAAACTCTAGAATATGAAACGGCAACAGTAAACACTTCTCTTTTAGTGGATCCATATACTTGGGCCCACTGTAGGGTCCCTTTAAGGAATATTCTTTTTATATACTAACAAAAAAGTGTTTTTTTTTTTTTACCAAACACGTTTTCCCAATATTGCTAAATTTCCATCTGGGGAACTAAATTCCCCAATCATCTAAAAAACACAATGCAATTAGAGGCAGTATTGGTGAGATGAGCTGTTGTGTATTTGGAACTCTCTCTGAGATCTTGTCCTCGGCTTTCGCTCAGCGGGACTCACCTGCCTCAGCCAAGCCACTATTTTTAGTGGACGTCCCCTGTGTAGCCTCGACTGCTGTTCAGTTGTTTAATGAGTACAAAGTAAAGTGACATTGCTCTGGTCTCAGTAATGGCTGAAGAACTGAGAGTGCCCTTCAAGCAAACACTGACTGCTGCCATAAACTATATGTGTGCATGAAACAGGGTCGCGAGGAAAAATGGGCCCGGGATTTCATTACAGAGAGTCTGAAGCCAAAAAAAGACCTTTTTTTACTGGGCAGTCCTCTTCAGCAATAAGATCCTAGCTGACACACCCCATTCCCGCGGCAGAACGATGTATTTATACATCCCCCTGAAATTCCTGGGGCAAAATTCTCTATTTGCTTCCTGGAGGAGGCAGAGCTTTGAGCAGTGGCTCTGTCTCTGCTCCAGTCAACCTCTGCCTCTCCCCGCACCTCTCAGTGAAAGAAGACTGAGGTGTCAGAGATTGGAGAGGGGCGGAGATCGGAGATTGACTGGACTGGAGGCAGAGCTACAGTGCAAAGCTCTGCCTCCCCCGGGCAGCAAAATCCACAACCTGGAAAGTCATGGAATTTTGCCCCAGGATTTTGAAGGCCACGTGCCTTGTGTAAGAAGTCCAGACTGGTGGTGGTTCAGGACAGGTAGTATGAGAGATCCATTATATCATGCCAAATCCATGAAGGCCACCTGCCTTGTGTGAGAAGTCCAGACTGGTGGTGGTTCAGGACAGGTAGTATGAGATTCATAACATGCCATGTCCGTGAAGGACACCTGCCTTGTGTGAGAAGTCCAGACTGGTGGTGGTTCAGGACAAGTATTATGAGAGATATACCATGCCATGTCCGTGAAGGACACCTGCCTTGTGTGAGAAGTCCAGACTGGTGGTGGTTCAGGACAGTTAGAAGGAGAGATCCGTAGCATGCAGAATCCTTGAATCAGATCACTGAGAACAATGACAAGGTGTCTTCTGATTGGTTGGCTTTGAGTATGGACCCTGTTTGCATATTTGTCCTAGTTGTCTTTGGAGTCCAGCTGGCAAGGAAAAAATCTGGCGGGTACCTGCCTTTGCATGGATCGAGGATGGACCCCTTTATTAGATGGCGTGGAGTAGCAGTTGGGTGGAGGGCCCAGCTCTAAAGGTAACCACTAATAGTCCAATTTCTAGTGAAAAATTGTTTGAGCGATCAGAAATTCTGATCGTACGAAAAAATCGTTCACTACACCATCAATGAACCAATCTTTGCTTCCTATGTATCACAACCAACAAGGAAATCCTAATGTTTTGGTTTGACAAAAATCCAATCGGACGACTATTTTTATAATCATTTGTAATCGATTGTGTCCATTAGCTGAGATTATTTACAACCAATCCGATCAGAATTTCTGATGGCTCGAATGACTTTTTGCTAGAAATTGGACCGTTAGTGGCCACTTAAAGAGGAACTCCAGTGAAAATAATGTAATAAAAAAGTGCTTCATTTTTACAATAATTATGTATAAATGATTTAGTCAGTGTTTGCCCATTGTAAAATCTTTTAAATCCCTGATTTACATTCTGACATTACATGGTGACATTTTTACTGTAGGCAGGTGATGTAGCTGCTGCATGCTGTTTTGGCAGTTGGAAACAGCTGTAAACAGCTATTTCCCACAATGCAACAAGGTTCACAGACAGGAAACTGCCAGAAGTACCTCGGTACTCAGAGCTTCTTGTGGGAGGGGTTTCACCACAATATCAGTCGTACAGCGCCCCCTGATGGTCTGTTTGTGAAAAGGAATTGATTTCTCACGTAAAAGGGGGTATCAGCTACTGATTGGGATAAAGTTCAATTCTTGGTCGGAGTTTCTCTTTAAGTCCTCCTGCAGTTACAGATACAGGGGCTGATCCCCTGTAGTTATGCTCCTGCTGGGTACACAGAAGCTAACAGACTCTTAACAGACTCCGGCTCCACATAACAGCTGCTACATGTGGTACTTTTGGTTATGCAGAACCATTTCCATACATACATATTGCATTGGCACAGCAGGAGCTTATCGCAGCTGCTAAGCGTTTGACCTCACTTTCAGGGTATGATGTAGGTTGCCCAGCTACTTCTGACTTGACGCGTCGCCTGTATTAATAAACCGCATTAATGGTGTTTAATTGGATACTGAGGGCTCAGCTTTTGACTTTGAGTGCTTCCTAATAAAGGCGTTTATAGTATTAATCTATGTAGTATCAAAATCCATTAGGCAAAAATAAAAAAAAATAAAAAAAGAGGGAGAAAATCACTGCTATGGAAATGAGCTTAAATTGCTTTTAAATGGAAAATTTGGCTCACAAGTCAGCTATTTTTAAACATAAAGACTGGTAATTGATTCACAAAATAATTATTTTTTTAATTATTTCACCTTACGTATTTTTTCTGCCTCAACCGTAAGTAGAGATAAATAGATAAATGTAAGGTATATGTGCTACATGTCTGTACAAAAGTCAGAAACGTTTTTTTTTAACCCATTAGCAGCGGCAATAGAGTTATTTTGCTTGAGATCAATGAGCTGCTTTTTAACTCAGTCAGAAGAAGTCGTTTTGCTGTAAATTCTTGGAATACTTTGTTCTCTCTCAACTAGCAGAAAATATAGAAACTGAAAGCAGAAGTTCTCTGTTATTGTCTCACACTGCCCCCTAGTGACTAGTGGCCATAAATACACATTACAGCAGTACTAATTAGTAGCAAGGATATGTAAAAAAAAATAAAAAAAAAAATGCTTAAATAAATTGGCCTGGAGCACTTGCAAACCTCAAAATAAATTGGCTACTAAAGAGTTAATAGTAGCAGTAGATTATGGTACAGTGTTAGCCATCAGTAAAAGCAAGACGTTTTGAATTAGGACGATACTATTTCTTGGCTAACTTAAAAGGAAAAGAGTAAGCTTTTGGCCAATAAGCCTTCTTCAGACTCTGTATACTCAACAGTAGTAAAGAGAAAGGTGCACAAGACCACTTCACTGGGTCTCCCCGGAGTGCTCCAAGCCCAAAAAACAGTTCCACCAAGCCAGATACTGTGTAGATAGTTAAAAAATGATGCATAACATCAACAGCAACAGTATGCCAGGAGAGAGAGGGACTAGCATGTAAAGACAGTCGACAGCTGTTTCGCACTCTGCAAACGAGTGCTTCCTCAGGACATGTGAGCCCGCCGACATCACCCCTTAAATACTATACTCACGGAAACGGCAGCTGAAGGGAGGAGGACGCCATGAGGAGCGCACCCACGATCGCCGCAATCAGCACTTCCTGAACGCCAACTGCGTTCCACAGACCGGAAGGCGCGAACCGGAAGTGGTCATCAAAACCTACTGGGCCAATAGAGTGTGAGCGTCGCCTGCGCTACGCTCAGAACATTACAATAGGCTGACTACTCGATAAAGCCCCGCCCCAGGTATGCCCTGGATGACAGAATCTTCACGCCCCTCGCCTTCTCCAAGTGCAGAGACCACGGACCAAAACGGAATTCCCCCTCCCTGCATCTTAGGAGAGGCGAGACAGCGTCCCTGGCAACCCTGCAAACAAATACACAAAGCTGACAGCACGGGCTGTCTAAAGCACAAAGAAAGGGGGAAAAGCTCTTCTTCAGACTCTGTATACTCAGTCTGAAGATCTCTTATTAGCAGAAAGCTTACTGTATATACTCGAGTATAAGTCTAGAAATGAAGGTCTGATTCACTTCATAAAAGTATAGGAGTCGACTTATACACGAGTCACAGGCAACACTGAATAATGTGTGTGCTATTAGTGACATTCCCATTAGCAGCAATTTACCCGGTGGTAAGTGACACTTTCTTGATAAAGGAAATGCCAAGAAAACATGTCTGAAAGTCCTGGCCACAACAATTAACAAGGAAAGGGGCAGGGGGGAAATACTGAAATACTGGGCTGCATAAAGGAGGGTGAAAAATTGCAGCACTTGGGGGCCTGCAGGGGGTATTGGCTGCACTTAAGGGACAGGAGGGGTTAATGGCTGTAATACTGTATGCAGTGCAGTCATTAACCCCTCCCGGCCCCCAGACTCCCCAATCCTGACCCCCAAGTGCAGTCATTAACTTTGCTGGGTAGACTTATACTTGAGTCAATAAAAAATTGCAGCTCAAGAGGGTTGAATATTGGAGTCGACTTATACACGAGGTCGACTTGTATTCAAGTGTATCTTTTATATTAGACCAATAAATAGTATCACACTGATTAAAAAAACTTTAAACTCACTTTAAAGCACATCTGAACTAGGGGATATAAAGATGACTATTATTTACCTAGGGTGTGTTAGAATGTGTGTTAGAATGTAAGTATACTTGAATTCTAGGCCTCAGGTACTAAAGTCTAGTAAAGGGATGCAGGGTCTCTTTAAAGGGGAACTGAAGAGAGAGGTATATGGAAGCTGTCATGTTTATTTCCTTTTAATCAATACCAGTTGCCTGGCAGCCCTGCTGGTCTATATCTCTGCAGTAGTATCTGATTAAAACCAGAAACAAGCATGCAGCTAGTCTTGTCAGATCAGACTTATAAGTCTGAACCACTGAAACACCTGATCTGCTGCATGCTTGTTCAGGGGCTATGGCTAATAGTATTAGAGGCAGAGGATCAGCAGGGCTGCAAGGCAACTGGTATGGTCTAAAAGGAAATAAACATGACAGCCTCCATATACCTCTCTCTTCAGTTCCCCTTTAAGCATAGTTTCTCGGAGAGAAATTATGAAGTCATTTACAAGAAGCATGTTCCTCTAGAAGGACACATAATGGGTTATTAGGTCTTAATGTCCCGACATTCAGACTACAAAATGGTAAACAGAGCCAATATTTGGAAAACATTGCATTCCGTGCATCTAGGGCATAAAGCACTGGCGCACTAGGATGATGAGGTTGGTCACATGCCCATGCCCGCCAATTGTAGGCTTGGGGGTATGGCTCGGGTGATGTCAGAATGTAACTCTTTGATGTTCATATAGAAGTAAGAGATGGGAAGGCAGAGGGGGCCTCTTCTTCTGCATGCTATCCTGCTCTCTACACTTCCTATTTACAATACTAGCTTCATGTCTGTATGCTGTAAATATATGTGATGTACATAGGACATAGGAAAGACTGTTTATACTCTGAAGAAATCAACATGTAACAAAAGATGCCTGATGGAATACTTGTATAACTCTGATTGCTGAATAAACCCCTTAAAGGTGAAGGTGGCTGTCTCCGCTCTATCTCCTGTATGCTGTCGCTGTGAGTTGCAGCTCTAAGGAGTTACTGATGCCGGAGTGTGTTGTGCTGTTGCCAATAGCAACCAACGTATAGGTTCTTACAGGGTGTTTCTTCCAACCCCCCCCCATAGTGTTTGAGGCCCCTCAGCATCCTCCAGGTCCTCTACAGGACCTTATAAAAGTCTGCAGAGTCTTGGTGGCACACGATGGTGCATGTGCTGTCCTGGCCGCACGCCTCTTGGACCTCTCTCTCGTAGCTAGGAGTGTTTTTTGCATGTACAGTATATAAAGACTTGTACATTTGTAGATGCAGAATACACTTGGCCATGGGAGCGCAATCAAGGGGTGACAGAGCATATGATGTAGCCTCAGCCTTCATCCTTTGATCCTTGCAGTTTTATGAGCGTTATCAGACTTATTCATCCACCAGCTAAGCATTGGCACTCTCCAGCAGTCTACAGATCAAAGTCATGCCCCTTCCCATAATGCTTTGCTGGAAAGGTGAGTTCCTGACTGGCCCGTGTAAAATCATACACCTTAAACAAGCATGCAGCTAATCCAGTCACCCTTCAGTCAGAGCAGCTGATGTGCATGCTTGTTCTGGGGCTGGGTCTAAAAGTATTAAAGGCAGAGGATCAGCAGGACAGCCAGGCAATGTGCATTATTTAAAAGAAAAAAAAAACATGTCAGCCTCCATATCCCTCTCACCTCGGGTTCCCTTTAACAAGCCATCGAAAACTTCAGGGCTGCCAAACTAATGTACATCTTCTGAGGTACAACCTCGACTCTCGATGGCTGAGTCAGTTTGCATACCTCCCAACTTTTTGAGATGAGAAAGAAGGACACTTAAGCCATGCCACTGCCACACCCCTGATCACGCCCCTGCCACACCCCTGGTCACGCCCCTTGTCACACATACCATAAAGATTTCCTAAGAAAAATGTGTTGTTTTATAATTCAAACCACACTGGTCCTTTCTATCCTGGTTCGTTTTCCTTCATATTACATTTTAAAATTAGTAATATATCAATTTAAAGGATGGGAACAAAGTTTAGAGTCAATCAAACCCATTTTTAGTAGGGAAATATATATATATATATATTCATAGAAAGAGGGACAAAGTCCTGAAAGAGGGACAAATGAGGAGGAAAAAGGAACAGGGCTCCCAAAGAGGGACTGTCCCTCCGAAAGAGGGACAGCTGGGAGCTATGAGTTTGTATTACAGTGAGTGACACCAGAAGAAGAAGAATCCCAGTAACTGCCATAGCTCCCAACTGTCCCTCTTTCCTCCTCATTTGTCCCTCTTTCTATGTAAATATATATATTTCTCTACTGAAAAATGCATTTGACTCTAAACTTTATTCCCATCCTTTGAATTGATATATTACTAATTTTAAAATGTTGATATAAAGGAAAATGAACCAGGATAGAAAGGACCAGTGTGGTTTTAATTATAAAACAGCATAATTTTCTTATGAAATCTTTATGGTATGTGTGACTAGGGGTGTGATCAGGGGTGTGTCAGTAACGTGGTTAGGGGTGTGGCTTAAAAAGGAACAGTCGCAAAAATCTTAACATTTAAAACACATACAAATAAGAAGTACATTTCTCCCAGAGTAAAATGAGCCATAAATAACTTTTCTCCTATGTTGCTGTCACTTACAGTAGGTAGTAGAAATCTGATATTACCGACAGGTTTTGAACTAGCCCTTAGCATAGGGGCGTTCTCAAGGTTTTCTTTCTTTTTAAAAGCACTTCGTGAATGGCAGTTTCTCTGCCCAACTGCCAAAATAGTGTGCAGCGTGCAGGGAGGCTGGTCAGCATCTTTGCATAAATCTTTTTGAGGGAATGTCGTTATAAAGAATAAAGGCCATGCTGCGAATCCCCCATAAAGAGATGGACTAGCCCAAAACCTGTCAGATTTCTACTACCTACTGTAAGTGACAGCAACATAGGAGAAAAGTCATTTATGTCTCATTTTACTCTGGGAGAAATGTACTTCTTATTTGTATGTGTTTTACATTTTAAGATTTTCATGATAGTCCCTCTTTCTCATCTCAAAGAGTTGGGAGGTATGATTAATCCTGTTGTCACCCCAAAACAGGAAGTGCAACTATATTGATTTTTTTTCAACCATTGCTCTAAGACAAGCAAGATATACCAGATGAGCAGAGATACGACATCTCTTCGTTTTATTCTACAGACCCAGCATGAGGGTTCATCGTTCTCTGTTTTTTGTTGTTTTTTTTTTACATACACTTCCTGGAGTTTGCTTTTAAGTCATCATCATCTTGTATATTCAGCTTTGGTCTTGTACTTTCCATGCAATCTTTGAGATGCAACAGAAAGCCGTGAATCGCACATCTTCACGCCACGTCTTTGTTCGCGCTCAGTTCAGATTCATTACCCCCATGTGGTGAGCCGCGGCGTCGGAGAGAGACAACGCTTCCTTTCAACCCGCTTCTGTAGAGGAACACAGCGTTCCCTCGAATTATCATATTTCCACACTGAAAACCTCGCCGCTGATTCGCTCGGTCTTTGTTGTCACGGCGTTTGTCTACGCGCAGCTGCGCCGGCCTTATATGGCAGGAAGTTTATCGTCCAATTAAGTTCTATTGGACAGTCCCCCCCCCCCCTTCCTTCCCTCACCACCATCTTTATCTTCTAACTTCGATATTCATGTCTTCAAACTTATTATGCACAACGCTTCTTCAGAAGGGTAGAAGGAAGGGAGGAGGGGGCTACAGAAAGGGGGAGGGGTTGGATTGTCTTTTGTAGAACTGTAACAAAAATTTGACTTGATTGGCTTTCATGAAGGCCCATCTGCGCCGGAGAGGAACGAACTGGAGCAGCTGTTCCTTTCCGAGCTTTGACGTGAAGAACAGAAGAAAGCGGAAAAGAAAATGTATGCGGACAAGTCAGTGGTGGAAAATAACAAGATCCTGCATCTTGCAAGGAGAGAAGATTGTGGCGTTAAAACGGACCAGGTTTAAAAAAGTGTTTTGTTTTTTACGGAGGAGCTGTAATAGCCCCTGACGCCATGTCTGGGATTTTTAAGGCTACCAAAGTTTGTATAAAATAAATTAACTAAGTAGTTGTGAATGTGGCCCATACTCTTGCATTTACAATGCCTCCTGATGCCCCAGCAAGCGGCCAGCCCAGCGATAGTGGTGAGCCAAAACTTGGTATTTTTGTAATTATGACACGAAATTTGCAATTATGACACTAAACTGTAATTCGTAATTATCAAAAAATTTGTAATAAGTAATTTCGTAGTTCGTAAATTTGCATCATAATTTCATCGTAATTTCGTGTTTTCATTTTGTGTGACTTGTAATTTCTTGTAACACAAGAAAAACGACACAAAATTACGGGTAACAAGAAATCGTAATTTTTCTGTTTTACACCAAAATTTGTCCCGAAAAATGCTTGTAATTACAAAAATGTTAGTACCGGTAATTACAAAAATTTAATAACAAAAACTATTGTAATTACAAAAAACGATTCTAATTACAAAAAATGTGTGTATGGTTGGCATTATGCAAAATGTTGCGTAATTGTTTATGATTACAATTTTTACATTACAATCGCAAGTGTAATTACAAAAATGACGTGACATTTCCCGAAATCGTAATTAGTAAATTACTTCATCACTTCTTCCCAGCATATTGATTGGGCCGACCTTTTGCAACGAGCACTAGTCTCTCCACCCACCACATGACGTCACTTCCAGGCCCCCCACATAGCAACAGAACACAACGGTAGCCTGCAGGCTAGAGGTGCATCTGTACAGTGTTGTCCCTGCAGTGTTGTCCGAGGGATCACGTCCCAATCCCTGCCGTAGTTCAAATTGTGTTTCTCTGTGCATCAGACACGTTCAGAGGATATTCCCTTAGCCTTAAAAAGTAATGAAAAGCACTTTTACATCACTTATTGATCCTAATGCCTCTTGTGCGTAATGACTTAATAATTCTAACAAGCGTAAGTATCTCCTAGAAGCCGTCAGAAGTATTCCATAGAGTCATTTATAGTGTAGGGTTGGAGGCCTTTATGGACTTGTGATTTTCATCTTGATCTTCAAGATAAACAGAAAAGAAAACCTCCACCCAGAATATATTATTAAATGAATTATGGTGTGGGGGAAACACAGCGCCGACTGACTTCTGAAATATTAACACTGCGCCCAGAGGCAAGTGTAAGGCAGCCCCCTGGTGAGGCTGCTTCTCTTGTTTATCTGCTCCTGTGTATGTCCCGTGGTGGTGGATGCACAGGAACTACAGGTACGGAAATAGCTTTCATAAAGGAGTTCTTGGGCTCCCTAACACTGCTACTGCCTCTAGAGCGCGCCCTAGTGGCTGCATCTTGAGCCCTTTGAGTCCACCAGGAGAATAGCACGATGTAAATGTTATTTGTCTAAAGTCCATGCACATAGGTGCCTCTGACCTCTCGACTTGTAATAATATTTACAGACAAGTGTTTCTGCTGACTGAACATGGTAAGTGGAGGTTCCTTATAGCTAACCTGAAGTGAAAAAAACAACAACTTATAATATAATTAATTGTATGTGTAGAACATATAATGAATCGAACATTAGTACCAAAAAAGCAAGGGGTTTCCAACCTAAACAACTTCAGGCCTGTGGCCCTAACATCCGTGGTCATGAAGACTTTTGAAAGAGTGGTCCTGTCCTTCCTCAAGCACGTCACACTGGACCGACTGAATCCACTCCAGTTTGCATACAGAGCAAACAGGTCTACTGACAATGCCGTTAATATGAGCCTGGAGTTTATCACTGATCACCTGGACAGGCCGAACTCATATTCTAGAGTCCTTCTCCTAGACTTCAGTTCGGCCTTTAATACCATCTGCCACCACATTCTCCTCGACAGTCTCACGGAGCTCGAAGTCCACCCAACTCTCCGTCTTTGGATCATGGACTTTCTCTCGAACAAGTCCCAGGGGGTTAAAATGGGTGACATCTCCTCCAATCCTAGAGTGACCAACATAGGAGCCCCCCAGGACTGCCTCCTGTCACCGTTCCTGTTCTCTCTATACACAAAACACTGCCCTTTCACAGAAAACTCATGCGTCACACGGCTTTCCCCAGTACAGCGCTGCCGTAGATCGCAGTGCTGTACGGTGTAAATAGACGGCGGTTTTGCTGTCTAACAGTCCCTAGCGGCGATCGCCGCTGGGAGACTGATGACAGAGCGCAGCTCTGTCATTCAAGCGGGGATGCGCAATCCCCAGCAAGACACGCCCGCAGGACTGCGTAAGGCGGTCCTGGGGCTGCCGCTCCGCTCACGCCCATTAGTATGAGGTGGACGTTAAGAAGATCGCCGGTGGCGATCGAACTAGGTAGGGGGATGCCGCTTGTCACCGGCTATCATGCAGCGAGTCCTGGGCTCGCTACATGATTAAAAAATATATATATATTTTTTAAAAGTGCTGCGCCGCCCCCTTGCCGTCAGAATTGGAACGGCAAGGGGGCGGCGCAGCACTTTTAAAAAATATATATATATTTTTTAATCATGTAGCGAGCCCAGGACTCGCTGCATGATAGCCGGTGACAAGCGGCATCCCCCTACCTAGTTCGATCGCCACCGGCGATCTTTGCAAGCAGGAAATCCCGTTCAGAACGGGATTTCCTGCAGGGCTTCCCCTGTCGCCATGGCGACGGGGCGGGATGACGTCACCGACGTCATGAACGTCAGAGGGAATCCCGATCCACCCCTAAGCGCTGCCTGGCACTGATTGGCCAGGCTGCGCAAGGGGTCGGGGGGGGGGGGGGGGGGGGGCGGCGCGGCGGGTAGCGGCGAATTGGCGGCTATCGGCGGCGATCGGGATATGCACGCAGCTAGCAAAGTGCTTGCTGCGTGCAGTAAAAAAAAATATTTGTGAAAAGTGGCCCAGCGGGGCCGGAGAAATCCTTCTGCGCAGGTTACCCCGAGCTGAGCTCGGGATAACCGGCAAGAAGTTTAAAGGATACCCGAGGCACACATAAATAGTGTCCTTTTACTTGCCTGGAGCTGTTCCAGCTTTCATAGGCTTGTAGGCATCCCATGGTGCTCTTCGTTGGTCCTCTATTCCGCCTGGTACAGTGCGCAAATTGCAAAGTGGCACACTAGTGCGCATATGCTGGCCTAGCGGCGCACCTGCTTGATCGCGGTTCTGTGGCCAGGTGCGCTCTGCACATGCGCACTACGTTAAGACTCACAGCCACACGTGTGCAGCACGCTCCCAGGAGTGGGAGCACACTCAGGGAGACTCTCCACCGGGCCATGCGCAATAGTGCGTAACTATACCAGGCCGAACAGAGAATCACGAAGAGATAACTTCAAGCTTAGGGGGGCTGGAAGAAGCCCCTGGTAAATAAAAGCAAGGCCGGTTCTGTCATGAAGCAAGGTGAAACACTTGCATCAGGCGCAGAGATTACAGAGACAGCATTTTTGTACTGTAAGCGAGTTGAAGAGGTCATTGGGGAAAAGCAGCTTGTTGTGCTGTGTGAGGAGTCTGACAGTGAGTGAGGAGGGGGGAGGCAGGAGAGCATCATTGGGGAAAAGCAGCTTGTTGTGCTGTGTGAGGAGTCTGACAGTGAGTGAGGAGGGGGGAGGCAGGAGAGCATCATTGGGGAAAAGCAGCTTGTTGTGCTGTGTGAGGAGTCTGACAGTGAGTGAGGAGGGGGGAGGCAGGAGAGCATCATTGGGGAAAAGCAGCTTGTTGTGCTGTGTGAGGAGTCTGACAGTGAGTGAGGAGGGGGAAGGAAGGAGAGCTTCAGCATGTCAATTGAATTAAATGAATCAGAGTAAATTGTCGGAATGCTGTGCAATCATTCCAAATCGGGAAGGGGAGCAAAAAGTCTAGGACCAGCCCTGAATAAAAGAACACTATTTGTGTGCGTTGTCCTTCTTTCTATCTGCTTTGCAACAGTAGGCCGTGACGTTATTTGCTGTGCTCAAGCACCATTGCCTCATTTTTATACTGATGAGAAAATCACGGCGTATATTTCCCATTTCTTTCTGCTTTCTATCAATGTTCCATTTAAACGATTCAGTGAGTTTTTGTTGCGACTTTTTAAACAGGCGCACAATTACAGGGGACGAGTACAAAGTGTGACAGCGTCGGCGTACAATAGCGAGGCTTGAGGTCCTGCATTGCTGCCTGCGAGTTGTTTGTGAATAATTGTACGCCGGCGATTTAGGAAACCCGGTTTCGGAGAAGCGTTTCCTGGCAATCTCGGAGGGGGGAGGGGGGTTTGTAGCGGTGGGGAGGGGGCAAGGGGCTCGCTGAAATGTAAACAGGAGCAATTTAGCAAATAAAAGAATCAGTAAAATGCTGATGAGGAGGAACGTGAGAGGCTTGTACGTTTTTATCGCCGCGCTGCTTATCCAAGAGCCGCGGGATTCCCGTTATTATGCGGCTTTCTGCGGCCTTGAAACCGCCGCTGTAAACATCGCTGGGATTGATTTGATGGATGCTGACGCCAGTGGGAATATGCAGCGGCAGAAAAGAAAATAAGAGCTAAAAACTTTTCCCGTACCGGGGGAACATTTCTATTGATGCTTTCATTTTCCTCGGGGCCCGAAACACCTGTTTGATCTCAATCTTTTTTTCTAAAAAAAAAAAAAAAAAAAAAAAGGCTTTCCTTTAACCTTGTAATTCATTAACAATTTCTAGCCTTGGGAAAAGAGTTTGTCACTTGTACAAGACTTCTCACGTGCCTCACCTCTCCTCTGGAATGCCCTTCCACAACACATCCGCCACTCTCCCACCTTTGAAATCTTTAAACGCTCC
Source organism: Hyperolius riggenbachi (assembly GCF_040937935.1). Classification (NCBI taxonomy): domain Eukaryota; kingdom Metazoa; phylum Chordata; class Amphibia; order Anura; family Hyperoliidae; genus Hyperolius; species Hyperolius riggenbachi. The sequence goes on from NC_090654.1 coordinate 282,894,606, forward strand.
CTTAAAACCCACCTTTTCCGACAAGCATATTCTCTAGCTTAGGAAATGCACCCACTAAATAACCCGATTGCGCACTGCCTGTACATATACTGTATACATCCCCACCTCTTGTTTCCACCCCATTCCTTTAGATTGTAAGCTCACAAGGGCAGGGCTCTCACCCTTTTGTGTCATGGAATGTTATTAATTTAATTGCTTGCACTCTGTTAGACATTTATACATTTTAGTCATCATGTTAAATTTGCTATTGTAATCAGCAGTGCTGTATCTTGTATCAGTGTTCATATTTCATGTATATCATTGTCTGTATCATTATGTATCCCTTGTTTGTTTTCTTACATTGTACAGCGCCACGGAATATGTTGGCGCTTTATAAATAAATAATAATAATAATAATTTAGCACCTAAATCACATATAGAGGCAAATGATGCATAAATGATCTCGTTTGGTATTACCGAATGGTTCATGACAGCTTTTCAGCTATCTGGTATGATTCGATCAGAGGACAACTGAAGCGAGAGGCTGCCATATTCATTTCCCTTTCAGTAATACAAGTTGCCTGGCAGCCCTGCTGATCCTCTGCCTCTAATACTATTAGCCATAGCCCCTGAACAAGCATGCAGCAGATCAGGAGTTTCTGACATTATTGTCAGATCTGACGAGATTAGCCGCATGCTTGTTTCTGGTGTTATTCAGACACTACTGCAGACAACTGGTATTGTTTAAAAAGAAATAAATATGGCAGCCTCCATATTCTTCTTCAGGGCCGGATTTGTAATCTTTACCACTCAAGGCCACTGTCAGCAGCCGCCCTTTCTTCAGTATAGACAGCCAGATGACCCTTTCCCCCACCTCCAATATAGGTAGCCAAATAGGCCTCCCCCTTCCAGTTTAGATAGCCCTTCCCTCCAGCACAGGTAGCCTGATGAGCCCTTCCCCCTTTCCTCCAATATAGGAAGCCAGATGACCCTCCCTTCCCTATAGATAGCCTGATGACCCCCCCTCCCTCCAGTATAGGTAGCCAGGTATCTTAATTCCCCCCTCCCGTATAGCCTGCTGCCCACCCGCCCTTTATCATGTGGTGCCTTAGGCCATGGCCTATGTGGCCTTGGCTTAAATCCAGCCCTGTTCTTCTCACTTCAGTTGTCCTTTAAGGGCTAACTTAAAACCTGCCCACAGCAAGTAATGGTTTACTCATAAGTTTACTTATTAATTATTTCATGTAAACAATGTTATTGAAAATTTGTACGTTTTTCAACAATTAGTATCCGAACAACCAGTGATATCAGTAATTTCAATTAATAGTTGTATACTGTTTTCTTTCTTTTCTTTGCTGATAATAGCTATGGAAAGATAGCTGAAAACATTGTTTCTGCTATTGAAAACACTGTTTAACCACTTCAGGACTACCCATAGCCATAGGCACCAGGAAGTGGTCGCGCATGTGCTCATACCGATTGGTTTTCTGGTACTGGTTTTCTGGTAGGATGCTTCTGGCGACAGGATCGCAAATGAGGATGTGCCTGGCCAGGGCCGTGCAGGTGCAGTGGCCATCGACTTGCAAGTCGGTGGTAACCGTGGCGGGGGATTAAAGAATCATTCCGTGATGGCGTGGGCACAGGGCGGCTGCAGGGGCTGGCAGATAAGTGAAATTCTTTTTTTTTAAGTTTGTTCAGATTTCCTTTAAAATGGGAAAGTCGGCCAACCAGCCACAGAGAGCGGATAAAACGTTTGTAAGTGTAAGAGCAGCACAGTGGCCTAGTGGTTAACGCTCTCGTCTTGCAGCACTGGGTCCCTGGTTCGAATCCCAGCCATGGCACTATCTGCGCTGAGTTTGTATGTTCTCCCCGTATCTCTGTGGGTTTCCTCTGGGCACTTCGGTTTCCTCCCACATCTCAAAAACATACAGATAAGTTAATTGGCTTCCCCCTAAAATTGGCCCTAGACTACAATACATACATGATAATATATCGACGTCCTGCTCAGTCAAATAATCAATGTTCTGCTCAGTCCAATATCACAGCAGTATAGTGTGGGGACCACAGGGGGCGCTGGACATATGTCACAGCACCGCAGATAAAACATGATTTAAAGCAGGTAAGCTAATAGTCAGTTTGGGGGTACCTAAACCAAATAGAAAAAAAATAGTTTCACTTACCTGGGGCTTCTACCAGCCCCCTGCAGCCGTCCTGTGCCTTCGCAGTCACTCACTGCTGCTCCTGTCCTCCGCCCCCAGCTAGTTCTGCCTCTACCAGCCCCCTGCAGCCGTCCTGTGCCCACGGCGCTCCTCAACGATCCTCTGTTCCCTCGCCACAGCTGAGTTTTGTTTTTGTCAGTGGAGCCACTGCGCCTGCGCAGCCCTGGCCATCCCTGTACTTGTCCGCGTCGCCATTCGCAACACTGTTGTGGACGGCAAAGGGGACAAGAATACAGATGGCCAGGACTGCGCCGGCGCAGTGGCTCACCAACTCCCAATCGAGCAAAAACAAAACTTAGGGGGAAGGGAGGATCATTGAAAGGCGGCGCGGGCACAGGACGGCCACAGAGGGCTGGTAGAAGCCCCAGGTAAGTGAAAACAAACACAGAACATTTATATCGTGCTTTTCTCCTGGCGGACTCAAAGCGCCAGAGCTGCAGCCACTATGTAAAGGATGTAACATAAGGTGCGAGCATGGGAGCGCTTTTCTGACATCTCGCAACACCATCATTTTACGGCTAAACAAGGATGTCAATTAGCATTATACTGGCGACTTGATTGGTATAACAATAAAATGATGTAGCAGATGCTTTTTTAGCTACGAATTAGTTGCAAGCTGTCGTTGGTTTGTAGTTTTGTATTTCAGCGTTCTACAAACATGTACAATGCACGGTAACATACATACGGTGTTTGTTTATCAAAGACAAAAATAAGAAGAACTACAGCTGAACTTTTCTGCTCCTTAAAGTGGACCTGAACTCTTGCACAGGACAGAAGGAAAACATAGAGAAATGCGCCCTGTATGTATTTAGAGAGTTTAGCCTGTCTAATTACCCCTCATCTGTGACTTAACACCACTGTAATTTGATCTCTCAGCTGTGTCAGCTTGCTGCCTCGTCAGAGCAGCTAACATATATATATTCGAGTATAAGTCTAGAAAGTTAAGTCTGACTCTCTAATTAAAAGTATAGAGGTCGACTTATACACGAGTCAGGGGCAACACTGAGCACACTGAGTAATGTGGGTACTAATAGTGACATTCCCATTTCCAGCAACACTTCATAAAGGAGATGCCAAGAAAACACAGGTGTGAAAGTCCTGGCCACAGCAATTAACAAGGAAAGGGGTGGGGGGGGGGGATACTGGGCTGCAGGAAAGGGAGTAAATAATTGCTGCACTTGGGGGCCTGGAGGAGGTATTGGCTGCACTTAAGTGACAGGAGGGGTTAATGGCTGCAATACTGTATGCAGTGCAGTCATTAACCCCTCCTGAGCCCCAAGTGCAGCTGTTAATTTTTCCAAGTCCCCAACTGCAGCCATAAACTTTGCTGGGTAGACTTATACTTGAGTCAATACAAAAATTCCAGCTTAAGAGGGACCAATATTGGAGTCGACATTATAAACAAGGTCGACTTATATTCGGGTATTAACGTTCATTTTTAAACACATGATTTTAACCCTATGCCTGCACCCATGAAAGCAGGAAGTAAATACACTGCAGAGTTATTGCAGGATTTGTACCAGCTGTAACAAACAGCATAGAGCATAGAGGAAGTTCTGAATTCAGGTCCGTTTTACAAATCAAAAGTTTTTCAACCCTTAGGCTATGGTCACAGGGCCACCTTGCGACATAACAGAGTTTTTTCAATGGAGTAAATTGCACGATAGTATAAAATTAATTCAAAGGGCATGAGGTGCAATGCGCGCCAATGTCCTGTGGCAAAATAACGCAGATCCTGTTCTATCTCAATGTTTGTCTATGGTAACGTAATGTGTGAGTAGTTGCGTCGTGTCGCACTACAATATGGGCACTGCACATGCGCATGTCTGCTACAAAAAGAAGGCGGAGCTTTATACTTTCCAACGTGCGACACAAACGGCGCACATCTATGATGCAATTTTGATGCTTAGGCCTCCATTACATTGCATACCACCACAACCACATGATTTGCTACTTTGCGTTGCATTTTAACTTAGCCGTTTAGTAACGCAACGCATTTATCCACTGTGCACCAGTGGTCTGAGAGTCAGCATTTCTACTTTGCTCTAAAAGATTCCTCACAGCTTGAAAGCTACTATCCCAGCAAAAAAATTCTAGCAGAAGATCACTGAAATGGTTAAACAAATCACTTTGTCCTGCTATTCAGCTTCAAATCTGCATCCAAACTGGAGATAACAGTATCTGTTTTACTTGTTAAACTAAAATGCATCAACACTGGAATGTAAACAAACACTCTCTGAAAAGCTGTCTCTGCTTCAGGCACACAGTGTTCAGAATAGCTCATTAGAAGATTTTCATATATAATAAAAAGCAGTTATAATAGAAAAAGAGTAAAATGCAATGGCAGGTTTCAGGGCAAGAAACACTACACCTTGGAAACTTGTAATTTGTAAACAGACAATATTACTTGTGCACAAAAGCAAATATGATAACTGTATGAGTAATAAAAAGTAGGAAAACACATTTTTATTGAATGTTATGTCAGAGTTTCGGACCACTTTAAAAGTGGACTTGTCAGCCATAAAACCAAATTAAATTTACCCACTGCTCTGTGTTTATTATGTAGCCTACATGCAGTCTGTATCACAAGCATTCCAATATAATCATAAATGTTTCTGCTGTAATGAATCTTATCTCAGTCTGCTTGGCTTTTGTAACAATAGGTGTCAGCAACCAGAGAGAGAATCTGATCCTTGGCGATCCAGCAGTATCCCCAAGAATACAGATATACCTGATTATTGAGGATCTGCAGTATCGCCAATAATCAGATATGTCTAACCTCTAGACACCTGGGTGTGTGAGTGTTTTGGTGTAACAGTAGAAATTGGACCACCGGGGTAGCAGGTGGTCCAATAAGTAGAGACAGATTCTACTGCAGTCAAGGACTCCAGGAGAAGGAGACCCTGACTGGAAGAAGCAGTGCCCTCTCTGAGAAGCAGAGGGCCCCTGCAGGAGGGCTGAGCACCCAAGGGGTGGGTGACAGCCAGAAAGGTCGGGCAGGCCGGGTCGGCAGCACACTGACAGATAAAGTACAAAACCAGGAAGCTGATTCGGTATCCAAGGCAAGCAGGGTTCGGCAACGGAATATCAGAAGTGCAAGGTACCGAATCAGAGATCAGAGGAATGGTCAGGAAAGCAATACGTCATAACAGATATCAAACAAAGCCTAGTCTGGGTGTGAGGTCCGTGGTCTCTACACCCTGGAACTAGTCTGATGAATAACACAGATGATATACAGTATTTCTAGTCTGGGGTGTGAGGGCCGTGATCTCAACACCCTGGAACTATACTAGAGAATAACACAGATGATATACAGTATTCCTAGTCTGGGGTGTGAGGGCCGTGATCTCAACACCCTGGAACTATACTAGAGAATAACACAGATGATATACAATAGCTGGCTAAGTGTGGATTCCCAGGTCCTCCTGGTTCCACCACACTGAAAGATCTGACTAGGTCTGAGTGCTAACACATAGGCATTCGCAACGCCAGACAACCAGCAACTGAACAGCAAGAGATATATATAGTGGAGCGCTCTCCAGCGCCGCCCAGCTCCCATCAACCAATTACTAGCTGAGCAGGAGTCAGCTGACCGCCCTGATCAGCTGATCTTCCTCCTATTGGTATAAAGAGCCTGTCTTGCAGCGCGCGCGCGTAGTTCTCCATCTGTGTGCACTACTAAGTTCGAAAACCCCAGAGGCATGTTGCTGCGGGGATACCGCTGCACTGAACGCGGCATCCGCCGCCTCACCGTTGGAACACGCGGCGGTCCCCACGCCATTCATCCCATGCGCACCATTAGTTCCAGACGCATGCTGACGCGGACAAACCGCCGCATCAGACGCGGAATCAGCCGCCTTGCTGTCAGCACATGTGGCGGCTTTTCCGCTATTCCTCACAGCTTTATTCTGGTACATTGCTGGGGAGAGGGAATCTCCCCTCCTACATTCCTGCTCCTCACTGATTGGCTGAGGACAGCTCAGCAGAGGCGGGCCGAGACAGAGGCTGGATAGGCTCTAGCCTCTAAGCACACATCTGCTAGGGCATGGAGAGGGGGGCCGACATCTTTATCTAATTACTCCCTCTCCTCGGCCCCTCTCCTGCAGGTTGTGTGTGGTGCGCTCACCGCTTCCCCCCCTATCAGCATTCCGAAGCACAGCAGTGGGGAGGTTTACAAGCAGCCCACACCCACTCACCTCTCCTAGGTTCCAGGCGCAGGAGGTTCTGCCTGTTTGCCCTGCAACACCGCCGCTCTCCTTCAAGTACTGAGCAGCGGTGTTGCAGAGCAAACAGGTGGAACCTCCAGAGCCTGGAACCTAGGAGAAGTGAGTGTGTGTGGGCTCCTTGTAATCTTCCCTGCTACGGCGCTGCACTCCATAACACTGCCAGGGGGTCGGGTGAGGCAGCGGTGGTGACACACTGCTCAATCTGCAGGAGGGGGGCAGATGAGAAGAAAAAGTTAGGTATACACGTTGGCCCTCCTCTCCTCGCGTTTGCAGCCATGCAGTCTTTTTGTTTTTGTCATCCTCCCCTCTGCGCTCCATAATGGGAAGGGAGAAAGGAGGAGGTACAGGGAAGGTTGTGCCTATCTGGGTATATTAGTGGGTTGGGAGGGGGAAAGGGGAAGCCCATCTGGCTGTTGTAGTCGGTTGGGAGGGGAGCGCCCATTAGGCTACTGTAGTGGGTTGGGAGGCGGGAGCCCATCTGGCTAATGTACTCGGAAGGAAGGAGCCCATCTGGCTATTGTGGTGGGCTGGGAGGGGGGAGCCCATCTGGCTAATGTACTGGGGAGGGGGGAGCACCTACTCATTAGAGATGGTTGGGGAGATAGAGCACCAGAGCCTCCTTAATAGAGATGGTTGGTGAGGTAGAGAATCAGCACCTCCTCTCTAGAGATGGTTGGTGAGATAGACACCAGAACCTCCTCACTAGAGATGGTTGGTGAGATGGACACCAGAACCTCCTCACTAGAGATGGTTGGTGAGATAGACACCAGAACCTCCTCACTAGAGATGGTTGGGGAGATAGAGCACCAGAACCTCCTCACTAGAGATGGTTGGTGAGATAGAGCACCAGAACCTCCTCACTAGAGATGGTTGGTGAGATAGAGCACCAGAACCTCCTCACTAGAGATGGTTGGTGAGATAGAGCACCAGAACCTCCTCACTAGAGATGGTTGTGGAGATAGAGCGTCAGAACCTCCTCACTAGAGATGGTTGTGGAGATAGAGCACCAGAACCTCCTTAATAGAGATGGTTGTGGAGATAGAGCACCAGAACCTCCTTAATAGAGATGGTTGTGGAGATAGAGCCCCAGAACCTCCTCACTAGAGATGGTTGGTGAGATAGATACCAGCACCTCCTCACTAGAGATGGCTGGTGAGATAGACACCAGAACCTCCTCACTAGAGATGGTTGGTGAGATAGACATTAGAACCTCCTCACTAGAGATGGTTGGTGAGATAGAGCACCAGAACCTCCTCACTAGAGATGGATGGGGAGATAGAGCACCAGAACCTTCTCACTAGAGATGGTTGGTGAGATAGAGCATCAGAACCTCCTCACTAGAGATGGATGGGGAGATAGAGCACCAGAACCTTCTCACTAGAGATGGTTGATGAGATAGAGCATCAGAACCTCCTCAATAGAAATGGTAGATAATATAGAGAATCGGCACCTCCTCACTAGGGATGGTTGGTAAGATAGAGCACCAGAACCTCCACACTAGAGATGGTTGGGGAGATAGAGCACCATAACCTTCTCACTAGAGATGGTTGGTGAGACAGAGCATCAGAACCTCCTCACTAGAGATGGTTGATGAAATAGAGAATTGGCACCTCCTCACTAGTGATGGTTGGTAAGATACAGCACCAGAACCTGTTCACTAGTGATGGTTGGTGAGAAAGAGATTTAGGGCTTGATTCAGTAAACAGTGCTAACCCAGTTAGCACGCCTAAAGCCTTTGGGCATGATAACTAGGGTGCTAACTGGGTTAGCAGCGTTTACTAAATTCACATCGCGCGCAAAGTCCCACACTGAAAACTTTACGTGCGCACAGCACAGTGTGCGCGAAATGTTGCATCGCGGTGCGACAAACATTGCACCCGATGCGCCTATAAGGTCACATTGTGTGCGACTAACGTCACATGGTGCGACGTTAAGGTCGCACCCAATGCGACCTTATAGGTGCATCGGGTGCGCTGTTTTCACAATGCGCGCACAAAGTTTTGCACACAGGACTTTGCGCGCGATGTGAATTTAGTAAAGGGTGCTAACCCAGTTAGCACCCTAGTTATCACGCCCAAAGTTTTTAGATGTGGATTTATCATGCCTAAACTAACTTTAGGCGTGATATAGGGCTTTTCACAGGCGTGCTAACTTAGCACGGTTTACTGAATCGAGCCCTAAGTGTCATATCTATCGAAGAGGTAACAACTCCTACTCCTCATCGGTGACTCAGCTGAAACACGCGTTTTTTTCTCAGCTGTTATAACCCGACGACCCGAAACAAAACACTGCAAAGCTTCTAAAGCCAAATAACATTTTTAAAAAAGCATAAAACGTAAGAGAGGAACATAAAAGCCCCACATCTTGGTTGTTGATAGCAGACGTAGGATTGATCCTTCAGAACCTTCCACCATCCTAATGCTTTCTGAAGAACGCGTACAATGCCGCCAGTGTTCTCTGACCCTTGCCGGTACCATCTCACATCTGTGCTATGATCCCTCCATCACCCAGAGAGAAATTCCGGCTTTCATCACAGGGCAACGGGGACGCTTTCCTTTTGAACTATTAATGTACAGCGAGGGGCCGGAATTTAACGGAACATGGTGTACAGAGTTCAAAGCTCTCAACGTGGCCACGTCTGAAACCTACGAGAAGCCAAATAACAACCCTGTATAGAACATCGCTGACATCTCCAGCTACATATATATAGCAGATGATGACCTACTTCAACTCTGCACGGAATAACAAGTCAAGTCACAATGAGCTGAAGAAAGGCATTAAAAAGCCCCGAACAACACTCTTACACTAGGTCTGCTAGGTTTTTGTAGGTCCAAATGCACTGAGTTGTGCTAGAACTACTTATTGGCAATGTTTTGGCCAGTCTGGAGATTGCTGGTTCTTGATTGGCTGTTATGCCACTTAAGCTTGGCCTCAGGCATGCCCCTTGTAGACATGTGGAGCTCAGCAGAGTATGACGAGGCCACATTAAAGAGGAGCTGTTAGCCATACTATCTCAGAAAAAAAGCACACATATATATATACTTGCTCTACTTGCATAACATATGTATTGCACTGCCCACATTTTGATTTTAGTGATTATTCTACAGTAAAAACAGAGAAAATCCTTCTTAGCATTTCCCATTTTAACTGTGGCTATTTTGAAGCCAATCTTAATGTCATTTCCTCCCTTCCTCTCCTCTGACTGATTGTGCATGCATTGCCCACCCTCCACTATAGACAGTGCATTGTCTCAGCATGAGAAATATTGGCTAATCAGAGAGGAACAGAGGTGTGGGCGGGGAAAACAGGAGGGAAAGAGGCTTCAGCCAATCAGGCTGCATTAGTTAAAGAGACTCTGAAGCCAGTCTAACTCCACTTTTTTAATGTTAAGCACTATAAACCCTGCTAAACCACCGCATCCCCGCGGCAAAACGAGGGGTTTATACCCCCAAATCCCCTCTGCAAAATCCACAACTTTCTTGGTCATGGATTTTGCTGCCCTTGGAGGCAGAGCTTTGAGCTGCAGCTCTGCCTCCATGCGCGTCAATCTGCCCATGGATCTCCGCCTCTCCCCGCCCCTCTCAGGGGAGAGGGTTGGGCAGAGGCGGCAATCAGCGGGGATTGACGCGCGAAGAGGCAGAGCTAAAGCCCTAAGCTCTGCCTTAAGCAGGAAGCGCTCCCCGGACACAGCAGATGGGATTTGGGGGGTATAAACCCCTCGTTTTGTCACAGGGATGCGGCGATTTATTATTTATTACTTGTTTACCAGATAAAAATAAAGAATTGATTTTTGATTTTATACACGGCAGTTACACTTTAAGCTTGGCCTCAGACACTTCCCTGTGGCGCTCAGTAGAATATGACCAAGTCCTGACCTAGACAGGAACTGCCACTTACATACCTGATGTTTAACTCTTTCAGGCGTGACATGTGGCGCTCAGTAGAATATGACGAGGCCACATAGTATGACGAGGCCACATTAACCCTCCTCTGGGCATCCTGGGAGAGACCTGCTCCTCCTTCACATGGGAGTCTACCTTTTAGGTTTAGGTTTTTTTTTATATTTTAAATATAGTTTGTGTCAGAACAGACCTGAGGTGCAGCCTAATATTATTATTAACCTGAGAAAATTGAGTTTTACTTTAATGAAGAAGTGAACATCCATCCTATAGAAATATAAGGGAAGACACCGAGAGCCCAGTATAGTGTAGTATGTACAGCAGAAGGAAATGGCAGCGCTTCCAAACAGACGCTGCACCTGAATTGACTACCTGCACAAGTATGCAGAGCTCGAATAACGGGCAGGTTACACACCTTGCATTCAAAACAGGTACAGTAAAGGGGGGCGTTAGTTTCAGCAAAAGTTGTGCACAAATTATCCCTAATAGACTCTCCAACGGCGGTGACGTGCTCCACAGGAGAGAACCTAACCACTAATCTAGCAGTGAAACATATCAAAAAGTGAAGCATGTTCAAACAGTGAAAATTATCCCAAAAAAAAGGGTTAGAACCTCAAACTAATGTAACAGTGAAACATATTCAACAGTGAAACATATCCAACAGTGAACCCTAGCTAGTCTAAAATTAAAAACATAATCCTTACCTGGTGCAGCTAGCCATAAATGGTATGCACATTTTTTCAAAAGACAGTAAGCAGTGGGCGGCGCTCACAGGCTGCAAGTGAAGTGAAAGCTCCAGAGATATGCCCAGCCCCTTGGGGCTAAATACACACCTTGAATACAAATCAGATGCAAATTATGTGCTAACACTAATCTAAATTCTAAAATTTGAATGCAAGCTGACACCCCTGGAGGCAGCTAGCCTGAAGTATACTTAAGTTTTGTACAGCAGAAGGAAATGGCAGCGCTTCCAAACAGAGGCTGCACCTGAATTGACTACCTGCACAAGTATGCAGAGCTCGACTAACGGGCAGGTTATGTTTCACTGTTGAATATGTTTCACTGTTACATTAGTTTGAGGTTCTAACCCTTTTTTTTTGGATAATTTTCACTGTTTGAACATGCTTCACTTTTTGATATGTTTCACTGCTAGATTAGTGGTTAGTTTCTCTCCTGTTGGGGCACGTCACCGCCGTAGGAGAGTCTATTAGGGATAATTTGTGCACAAATTATGCTGAAGCTAACGCCCCCCTTTACTGTACCTGTTTTGAATGCAAGGTGTGTAACCTGCCCGTTATTCGAGCTCTGCATACTTGTGCAGGTAGTCAATTCAGGTGCAGCCTCTGTTTGGAAGCGCTGCCATTTCCTTCTGCTGTACAAAACTTACGTATACTTCAGGCTAGCTGCCTCCAGGGGTGTCAGCTTGCATTCAAATTTTAGAATTTAGATTAGTGTTAGCACATAATGTGCATCTGATCTGTATTCAAGGTGTGTATTTAGCCCCAAGGGGCTGGGCATATCTCTGGAGCTTTCACTTCACTTGCAGCCTGTGAGCGCTGCCCACTGCTTACTGTCTTTTGAAATAGTGTAGTATGTACTGTAAATTGGGTATGGAAGGTGAGTATAGGTAGGTTATACTCACATACAAGGGTTACCGTCCAGGTAACCAATATGAAGGCAGGTGAGGAGATTAGACCTGTCCCCACTCAGGATTAAGAAATCGCTCTCTGTAGATCGGGAAAAAAGAAGAATTCCCCTCCTCCAGGGTAGGAAACAACTGCAATAGTAGTACAGAGGCACCAACAGGGTAAAAACAATATGTGAACAGAGGCGTCAGGCTATGTACCGGACCGCATTGGTGATATGCTCCTATTTATTGCCTGATGAAGTGGGATATACCTGTGAAACGTGTTGCACCTTGTTCGGAGTATGTAAATAAACTGATTTTTGCTTAAAACAGCAATTTTTTGTGTCTGTTTTGGAGGGCCACCGCTACCTACTTCATTTTATCCATTTTAAAGAAATATTGTTTTTACCCTGTTGGCGCCTCTGTACTACTATTGCAATCAATCCTATTGAGTCCTAAAGACTAGGCATGAAGTAACTTGTAAGTCGTATTTAAAATGTTCATGTAAGAATTCTCCCAGTAGGAATCATCCCCATAACCGTCTGTCAATGTACTGTGATAACTGACATAACAAAGGTTGGGAATGGTGTATTTGACAAAACAGGTAAGGTAAAGAGTTGGCACATTCAAAGAAATATCTTTATTGGTTCCATATAAAAGCATAGGGCCAATGTTTTGGAGCCACGTATGGCCCCTTTATCAAGGCAAGATTTGCTCTCAGGCAAAATCTGTCTGCAGCCATGTAAAGCTCCTATTTCAGGAGAAGGAGGGAGTCAGGCTCCTCAAGACACTCATGCAGGCAGAGCAGAGCTTTTCAGCGCAGGAAGATTTGGGCGCAGCCGGCACCACCATAGACTGTAATAGGAATTACATCTATAGCGGCGCTCAGTGAGTAACGTCGGCGCTGTCAGAAGACGAAGCTGAAATTGCTTTTAAAACACAATAATTCATCCTCCAGCAATAGCTGGAAGCCAAATTATTTCATTCCCCCACCATCCATGGCGTCCTGGAGGGGGAATAGTAATTACCGCGGCTGGGACTTGTGCAGCAGCAGGATCAGCCACATACAGGTTTTATCCTGCGTCCAAGTCTACCGGCGCCTATTTCAAATGTATGCCACGCAGGACGATGTTTATACAGCAAAGTAGCTGGATACAAAAGGTTTCGGATTCCTCTTCTGAGGAAGAAGAGCCAGCAGGGCAATCTTCCACTCAGGAAGGGGAGACACCCAAAAGCTCTTCAAAAGGCAAATTTAAGTTGTTCTTTTCTTCTCCTTAAAGGATACCCGAGGTGACATGTGACATGATGAGATAGACATGTGTATGTACAGTGCTAAGCACACAAATAACTAGGCTGTGTTTCTTTTTTTTGTTTCTCCGCCTGAAAGAGTTAAACATCAGGTATGTAAGTGGCAGTTCCTGTCTAGGTCAGGACTTGGTCAGACTACAGTGTGAACCTCACTGATAAGAAATTCCAACTATAAAACACTTTCCTAGCAGAAAATGGCTTCTGAGAGCAGGAAAGATATAAAAATGGTCAACAGTTCATAGATTTTAGCTCTAGCATACTTCAATGAATGTGTCATTGAGCAAAAATAAATAAAACAGTAAAAACCTAAAAAGTAGATTTAAATATAAAATAAAACTCTGGAATATCTTAAAAAGTCATATTTAGGAGAAGGAAGATAGATACAATCGTTTATTTCATTAGTTTATTTTCACCTCGGGTGTCCTTTAAATAGGAGTTTTCACACGGCTGCAGACAGATTTTGCCTTGATAAAGGGGCCCTACACGACTCGTAACACAAACGTTGGCCCTATGCTTTTACATGGAACCAATAGAGATATTTCTTTGATGTGCCAGCTCTTGACCTGTTTTGAATGAGGGCATCATGCATGAGGGCATCAACCCTCTTTTCTAGCTGGAGCACTCCCTCCATCGTTTAGATCAGGCCTGGGCAAACTTTTCGCGGCCCGGGCCGCATTGTGTGGCCTGCGGGCCGCATGCCTGAGATTCCCAACCCCCCTCGCTCCGTGACAAATTGTGAGCGAGCAGCGGGGATTTGAAACTCACCTCGCTCACTGATGTCCCACGTCGCATCTCCATGGCAATAGGGCGTCACATGACGTGACGTCAGGACGTTCCAGCATATTACACACTGGCGCATCCTGACGTCACGCCATGTAACAACCTGCTGCCCTGGAGACGCGACGTGGGACATCGGTGAGCGAGGTGAGTTTCAAATCCCGCTGCTCGCTCGCAATTTGTCATGGAGGGAGGGGGAAAAAAAGGTGAATCCGAACGTCTGTCGGAGAGCCGGAGAAGCAGTGCATGCGGGCCGAATCTGGCTGCGGGACGTAGTTTGCCCAGCGCTGGGTTAGATCCTTTAGTGTGTGCGAGACAACATTACACTTCTGTTTGGTGTATCTGACAGTCTGCAGTACACAACTGATGAGTTGACCTGGGAAAGACCTGTTGATTTTAAGTTACTTACTGTATCATGGTACCGGGGTGGATCAGATCAGGTCATTTGGGTGCTGGGATAGACGTCATTGGAGAGTATCGGTAATCGGGTGCCCAGGAGGTTAGTTGGGCGCCCGATCCCGTACTACTAGCCATTCGGTTACTAGGTAGGGAAGAATTCGAGAAACTGGTCTTCTATTTTGTAGATGATGGTCTACAAATAGCAGGAAGTTTGGATGCAAGTGCTTCCATGGACTTCCCGAGGACTCCCAGGGTGACACATTTGAATAAGTGACAGTGGGGGTGGAACGAGGAGAGAGAGAAGACCAGGAAAGCTCTGTGATCCAGAACCTTCCCTCTACTTAGGTTAGTATTTTGTAATACAGAACTTCACATTTGCTTTATAGTTCTAATCCCCCTCCTTGGTTTAACAACCACCAACTGTAATCTCGTTAATTCATCTGCCCCTTTCTCCTGAATCCTGCATTTTACCTTGTACCAAACCTGATCTCTTTATAGTTCAAGTGCCTATCCTAACCTTTCACCAAAGACTGATTCTAATATACACCCTCGAAACAAGGTCTAATCCTAAAAAAAAATGTTATAGCATGCAAAACTCTACTGACTGTAGGCTTTGGTGGAAATTTAGCCTACCACTGCTAGCTAACTGACAGGGGCGTAACTAGACATCACTGGGCCCCCCTTCGAAACTTTGGAAGGGGCCCCCCACCCCCTTACTTTCTGCACAGGAAAACTGCGGACCAATGCGTTTTCCCCAAGCAGATAAAAACACTTAGACTAAAAGGAAATGTCAGGAAATCTATGCTACCCCCAGATCTACTTACCCAGGGCTTTCTCCAGCACCTTGCAGCCGACATGTCCCTTGTCGCAGCTCTGCTCCCAGTACATACATACACACAGCCGTATTATTTTACTACATGAGAGCACATGCTATATGGAGGAACAACAATGAAATGCTGAATATATATACAGTGGTGTGAAAAACTATTTGCCCCCTTCCTGATTTCTTATTCTTTTGCATGTTTGTCACACTTAAATGTTTCTGCTCATCAAAAACCGTTAACTATTAGTCAAAGATAACATAATTGAACACAAAATGCAGTTTTAAATGATGGTTTTTATTATTTATTGAGAAAAAAAACCTCCAAATCTACATGGCCCTGTGTGAAAAAGTGATTGCCCCCCTTGTTAAAAAATAACTTAACTGTGGTTTATCACACCTGAGTTCAATTTCTGTAGTCACCCCCAGGCCTGATTACTGCCACACCTGTTTCAATCAAGAAATCACTTAAATAGGAGCTATCTGACACAGAGAAGTAGACCAAAAGCACCTCAAAAGCTAGACATCATGCCAAGATCCAAAGAAATTCAGGAACAAATGAGAACAAAGTACTGTAATTGAGATCTATAAGTCTGGTAAAGGTTATAAAGCCATTTCTAAAGCTTTGGGACTCCAGCGAACCACAGTGAGAGCCATTATCCACAAATGGCAAAAACATGTAACAGTGATGAACCTTCCCAGGAGTGGCCGGCCGACCAATATTACCCCAAGAGCGCAGAGAAAACTCATCCGAGAGGCCACAAAAGACCCCAGGACAACATCTAAAGAACTGCAGGCCTCACTTGCCTCAATTAAGGTCAGTGTTCACAACTCCACCATAAGAAAGAGACTGGGCAAAAACGGTCTGCATGGCAGATATCCAAGGCACAAACCACTTTTAAGCAAAAAGAACATTAAGGCTCATCTCAATTTTGCTAAAAAAACATCTCAATGATTGGCAAGACTTTTGGGAAAATACCTTGTGGACCGACGAGACAAAAGTTGAACTTTTTGGAAGGTGCGTGTCCCGTTACATTTGGCGTAGAAGTAACACAGCATTTCAGCAAAAGAACATCATACCAACAGTAAAATATGGTGGTGTTAGTGTGATGGTCTGGGGTTGTTTTGCTGCTTCAGGACCTGGAAGGCTTGCTGTGATAGATGAAACCATGAATTCTACTGTCTACCAAAAAATCCTGAAGGAGAATGTCCGGCCATCTGTCAACTCAAGCTGAAGCGATCTTGGGTGCTGCAGCAGGACAATGACCCAAAACACACCAGCAAATCCACCTCTGAATGGCTGAAGAAAAACAAAATGAAGACTTTGGAGTGGCCTAGTCAAAGTCCTGACCTGAATCCTATTGAGATGTTGTGGCCTGACCTTAAAAAGGCGGTTCATGCTAGAAAACCCTCAAATAAAGCTGAATTACAACAATTCTGCAAAGAGGAGTGGGCCAAAATTCCTCCAGAGCGCTGTAAAAGACTCGTTGCAAGTTATCGCAAATGCTTGATTGCAGTTATTGCTGCTAAGGGTGGCCCAACCAGTTATTAGGTTCAGGGGGCAATTTCTTTTTCACACAGGGCCATGTAGGTTTTGAGTTATTTTTCTCACTAAATAATAAAAACCATCATTTAAAACTGCATTTTGTGTTCAATTATGTTATCTTTGACTAATAGTTATAACGGTTTTTGTTGAGCAGAAACATTTAAGTGTGACAAACATGCAAAAGAATAAGAATTAAGGAAGGAGGCAAATAGTTTTTCACACCACTGTATATATGTAACGGCCAGAACTCGCAGTGTGGCCACTTCTAGTTCTAGCCGGCCACTTCGGGTTCTGGCCGGCCAATGCGCGAAGTGGCCGCATTGCAGCGGCCAATGTGAGAAATGTTTTGTTTACGCCGTCTCGCTGCGGCCAAATTGATGACAAAACTTGGTTAATTTAACGAAATATAGCCGGCGGCAATGTAATAGATGAAGCCGGCTTTCGCACTGCCTCTCCCCGATCCCACCTCCCACCTCTCCCCGCCTCCCATACAATACGTAGCAGCCGGCGGGGACATGCAGCCGGAGAGTCGTTCGTTGCGGCAGGGGAATCCTGCCGTTCCTGCAGAGCGGGTGCTGGCAGAAGCGATGTCTGCAGCCTCCCCCGCTCTGCTGCCCCTGCTGCGACGAACGACTCTCCGGCTGCATGTCCCCGCCCGGCTGCTACGTATTGTATGGGAGGTGGGGGGAGGGGGGATCGGGGAGAGGCAGTGCGAAAGTCGGCAATGTAATAGATGAAGCCGCCGGCTATATTTCATTAAATTAAGCAAGTTTTGTCATCAATTTGGCCGCAGTGAGACGGCGTAAACATTACATTTCTCACATTGGCCGCTGCGCTGCGGCCACTTCGCATATTGGCCGGCCAGAACCCGAAGTGGCCGGCCAGAACTAGAACTGGCCACACTTCGGGTTCTGGCCGTAACATATATAAAATCAGATGTGTGTGTGTGTGTATGTATGTATGTATGTATGTGCCGCGATCACTCGAAAACGGCTTGACCGATTTGAACGAAACTTGGTATACAGATCCCTTACTACCTGGGATGATATGTTCTGGGGGTCTCGTGTCCCCCCTGCATAGCTGGGCGGAGCTACAAACAGCAAATCAGATTTCACCCGTCAATGGAAAAAATGGAAAAGGCTGCCATTCTCACAGTAATCAAGCCAGAGTCCCCACACTTGACACAGTTGGTCACTTGGTGACCGAGGTTACAAATCCAGGAAAAGTGGGCGGAGCATAAAACAGCAAATGAAATTTCAGACACTCATTTTAAATGGAAAAAATGTAAACTGCAGCCATTCTTAGACTGTTAATCGCAGGGTTTTCAAACTTTTAAACTTAACTGTGATTAATATTCAGGAAAGTGGGTGGAGCCTACAACAGCCAATCAAAAGTCACCTTTTGATTTTCAAGGTGAATATTAAAACTGCTGCCATTCTTACACTGATAATGCCACAGGCTTCAAACTTGCTACAGTCGGTCATTGGGTGACTGGGGTCCAAATTCACTAAAGGGGCGGGGCCACAAACAGCCAATCAGATTTCCTTGGTGGATAAACTGCTTCCATTCACACATTTTTGATGCCGGGAACCTGAAAGCTCACAAACTTGCTCATTGAGTGACTGTGTGTCAAGGTTACAAAAAGTGGGTGGAGCCAAAAATAAAGTTCACTAGGAAAATATAAACTGCAGCCATTCTTACACTGTTACTGGCAGGGTTCTCAAACTTTGCACAGTTGGTCACTGGGTGAATGGGATGAATATTCAAGAGAGTGGGTGGAGCCTACAACAGCCAATTAAAATTCACCTGTTGATTTTCAAAGGGAAGATTTACATTGCTGCCATTCTTACACTGTTAAAGGGACACTTAAGTCAAACAAAAAAAAATAGTTTTACTCACCTAGGGCTTCCAATAGCCCCCTGCAGACACATTAGCACCCTCTATGCTGCTATATGGTATATGATATATGCTATAGCAGCATAGATGGCGCTATTGTGGCCAGGAACGCGAAGAATCACTCGCGTCCCCAGCCTGTCAGCTCCTGTCACCGAAACAGGAAGTGGCTGCCGGCGGGGCCAGGAGGATCGGAGGGAGACGGCGAGGGCACCGGACAGCTGCAGGGGGCTATTGGATGCCCCAGGTGAGTAAAACTCATTTTTTTTTGTTTGACTTAAGTGTCCCTTTAATAGCAGATGCTTCAAACCTGGTACTGTTAGTCACTGGGTGACTGGGGTTCAAATTCGTAAAGGGGGCGGAGCCACAAACAGCCAATCAGATTTGTTTAATTTCAATGGGAATATACAAATTATTGATACCAAAAGCCCAAAGCTCATAAACTTGGTCATTGAGTGACTGTACGTTAAGGTTAGAAAAAGTGGGCGGAGCCAACAACTACATTTTATTCCAGGGGAAAATATAAACTGCAGCCATTCTTACACTGTTAATGGCAGGGTTCCCAAACTTGACACAGTGGGCCACTGAGTGACTGGGATTAATATTCAGAAATGTGGGTGGAGCCAACAACAGCCAATCAAATTTCACGTATTGATTTTCAAGGGGAATATTTACATTGCTACTATTCTTACACTCTTAATGGCAGAGGCCTCTTTCCTGATAGGTGACTGGGGTCCAAATTCACTAAAGGGGGCGGAGCCACAAACAGCTAATCAGATTTGTTAGATTGATTTCAGCCATTCTGTTATTGGCAGGGTTCTCAAACATGACACAGTTGGTCAATGGATGACTGGGATTAATATTCAGGAAAGTGGGTGAAACCTACAACAGCCAATCAAAATTCACCTATTGATTTTTAAGGGAATTATTGAAACTGTGCCACTCTTACACTAATAATGGCAGAAGCCTCAAACCAGCTACAGTCGGTTATGAAGTGGTTAGGGTTCAAATCCACTAAAGGGGTGGAGCCACAAATAGCCAATCAGATTACTTTACTGTATAACCTGCTTCCATTCACACAATTTTGATGGCAGAAACCCAAAAGCTTAAAACTTGGTAACTGGATGACTGGGATTAATATTCAGAAAAGTGGGTGGAGCCTAAAAAGAAAATCAAAATTCCCCTTTTGATTTTCAAAGGGAATATTTAAATTGCTGCCATTCTTGCACTGTTAATGGCACAAGCCTCAAACCTGGTACAGTTGGTCATTGGGTGACTGGGGTTCAAATTCAGAAAAGGGGTGGAGCTACAAACAGCCAATCACATTTGTTTCATCTCACTGGTAAATTACAAATTATTGATGCCAAGGACCCCAGAGCTCACAAACTTGGTCATTGAGTGAATGTGTGTCAAGGTTACAAAAAGTGGGCGGAGCCAAAAACAAACTTCACTAGGAAAATATAAATTGCAGCCATTCTTACACTGTTAATAGCAGGGTTCTCAAACTTTGCCCAGATGGTCACTGGGTGACTGAGATTAATATTATGGAAAGTGGGTGAAGCCTATAATAGCCAATCAAAATTCACCTGATGATTTTAAAGGGGAGTATTTAAATTGCTTCCATTTTTGCTCTGATGGTCATTAAATGACTGGGGTTCAAATGCCGGAGACGGGCAGAGCCACAAACAGCCAATCTGATTTGTTTAATTTCTATGGGAATATACAAATTATTGATGACAAAGACCCCAAAGCTCACAAACGTAGTAATTGAGTATTTGTGTGTTAGGGTTAGAAAAAGTGGCCGGAGCTAACACCAGCCAAATACATACCCGGGTAACGCCGATTCATCAGCTATTATTCATAAATGTGGATGGAGCCTACAAAAGCCAATCAAAATTCATCTATTGATTTTCAAGGGAAATATTTCATTACTGCCATTTTTGCACTGTTAATGGCACAAGCCCCAAACTGTGTTACAGTTATTTATTGGGTGACTGGGGTTCAAATTCAGAAAAGGGGTGGAGACTCAAACAGCCCATCAGATTTGTTTCATTTCAATGGAAATTATTGATGCCAAAGACTGCAAAGCTCACAATTTTGGTCATTGAATAATTAAGTAATTGTCTGTTACTGTTACAAAAAGTGGACATAGCCAACACCAGCCAAATACATACGCAGGCAATGCTGGGTCATCAGTGGGCGGAGACAAATACAAATTTCACTGGGAAAATGTAAACTGCAGCCATTCTTACACTGTTAATGGCAGGGTTCTCAAACTTTGCACAGTTGGTCACTGGGTGACTGGGATTAATATTCATAAAAGAGGGTGGAGCCTACAAAAGCCAATCCAAATTCAATTATTGCTTTTCAGGGGGAATATTCAATTGCTGCCATTCTTGCACTGTTAAGGACACAAGCTTAAAACCTGGTACAGTTGGTCATTGGGTGACTGGGGTTCAAATTCAGAAAAGAGGGTGGAGCCACAGCCAATCAGATTTGTTTCATTTCAATGCAAATTATTGATGCCAAACAATGCAAAGCTCACAAACTAGGTAATTGAGTCATTGTGTGTTAGGGTTAGAAAAGTGGGCGGAGCCAACACCAGCCAAATACATACTCGGGCAACGCCGGGCAATCAGCTAGTATAAGATATAGTATTCACTGTAACTTTGGCAAAACATTCAGAATGTCACTGATTGATACTGTTATTACAGGATCTTGGACTCAGTATGAGACAACAAACTCTCAATGAGGCAGCTACAGTCAGACATCAATCTTACCCACTCCACTGTGTCCGTAATCAGACACCATAAGGTCACTAGCCTGTGTGTGATAAGAATCTAGGCATCTCTTCTGAGGGAAGGTCTACAACTTTTTTCAATGTGTGATTGCTTTGTTTGTAAAGTTGTACATGAAGTCATCAGAACTGCTGCAGTGTGAGACAGATGTTTTTTTTACGAACCCTAATGAGCAGGGACAGTGTACAAATTCCAAAGTATATATGATTCCTTATCTGTGTGGTAGACACATGCAGTCAACATAACAATGGTACCAGAGTAGAATAAGTTTTCTCTCCATGCCCTTAGTTTTCAGTCTCTCAAACTTTTCCCCTCATGGGGCCCCCTGTAGCTTCTAGGCCCCCCTGCGGAGGCATCCCTTGCAGGGTCTATTGTTACGCCCCTGCTAACTGATAAACAGCCAGACCTGTGGAGTTCTAACATACATCATTATTTACAGTCAATGTTAATAGAATAGAATAAGTTACCCTATCCTAATCTGACCTCAAGAATAACACCAACGATCACCTATCACCCCAGTTACTCCAGAGGAAGGCAGCTGCACCAACAACAACAACCAGACTACAGCTGAGTCTGAACGGAGGTGAGCCAGAACGCCCAGGTCTATCAGATTTAGGCAGAGCACCTCTATGCTGATAGACCACCATTTGCAGAGGGAGCTCCTTGGAGGAGGCGTGTGCCATGGCCATGGTGTCCCACATGCAGCCTATGGAGGGTGACAACAGGAGAACAGAGCAGTGTGGCAGTCAGGGCTGGAGTTGTACCCTTAACCGCCCAAGGCCACTGTCACCAGCTGCCCCCCTTCCCACTAGTATAGGGAGCTTGATGACCCCCCCAGTATAGGTAGCCAGATGACCCCTCCCCCAGTACATTTACCTGGGTACTTCTGCACAGTGTAGGTGACTAAGCATAAGAATGCATTCCTTTGTGAACGAAGACCCCGGCTTTTAGCTTAGCTGTAGGGATAACAGTGGTGCCTGGATGAGTGAATCTGTGAATGCATTTGTTTGAACATTTGCATGCGAGTGTGCAAAGGGTTACTGATTTTTGCTATTTTTCTGGCCACACCCCCTTTAGCACCTCCCTTTCCTTAAATTACTTATTTAAATGTCCTAACTAGAGGCGATGTGCCTGGATTTATGTGTTTTTTTCCTCCCCCAGTATAGGTAGCCAGATGTCCGCTCCCCCCTTTTCCTCCATTGCGGGTAGCCAGATGACTCCATTAATCCCTCCCCCTTTCAGTATAGGTAGCCAGCTCGCCTTCACACCGCAGCAGCCATCAGTGTCACTCATTTCTCTGCTCATCTACTATGCAGAAGCTTCCTCTTCCTTTCCGTCTCCAATGCTGCCCAAGTCCATATCCGCTGGCCACAATGCAAACGTGCACAGAGAGCAAGGTGGCTGCTGCACAGGTGGCTAGCAGCAGAGTACCCCAATGGTCAGGCGCTCGCCTGATCTCCCTGCATTGCAGCATTAGCAAGCTTGCAAATTCTGCACCAGTTTACCCTGCTGCTTTGGTGCCCTTGCTCCTCCGGTGCCCTAAGCCATGGCCTAAATCCGGCCCTGGTGGCAGTGTGGCATGATGGTGCAGGACTAGGAAGACTTCATGAGGCTGGGAGAAGCCCCAGGTATGTAAATAGCCATTTTGTTTTCAATTCAAGTATCCTTTAAAAATATAAATACCGGTAATAATATTAAAGACTATAATGATATTCTCTTACCATCCTGTGCAGCTTCTCCTCCAGTTCCTGATTAATTCTCTGTAGGGACAAATAGTTGGTCTGTATCCTGAAAAAAACAATACACATGTATATTTATTATAAGCAATGACCGGCTTTACTCAAAGAAAAGATGCAGTGGATTTACAGCAAGCCTGAAGTGACAGTAAACTGCTGAGATAAACGATTGCAGCTACTTCTAAATAGGACTTTCCTGGAATCCAAGTCACATTCTGTATTTAAAGGTTAAAATCTACATTTACAAAAGTGAAAGTCAAACGTTGATGTTATTCAGCCCCCATACGGACACAGCTTGAACTTTTAAACGTCTTTGTTCCCAACACTCACATGTGTGCTTTTCAGCCACAGAACGATTTACAGAGTGATCAGAGTTGATACATTCCCACTGCCGAGAAACTGTCGTTTACATCCCTGGATTCTTAACCACTACAGTGTGTGTGAGTGGGGGAGGAAGTATACACAGCTTAGTTCTAAGTAGGATTGGTAGTGTACATACACATGATTATCTCATGTCACAGGTCATTTCAGGGTCCCTTTAAGTACTGGTAATAACATACCTCCCAACGTTTTTAGATTAACCACTTGAGGACCGTAGGCTTACACCCCCCTAGTGACCAGGCTATTGCCACTGCAGCTTTAAGGGCTCCCTAAGGCCGTACAACTCAGCACACAAGTGACCCCCCCACACACACACCTTTTCTGCCCACCAACAGAGCTTTCTGTTGGCGGGCTCAGATCCCTGCCGACATGTTTTTTAAAAAAAAATATTTGTTTATTTATTTTAGATAAATGTGTCTTTTTTAATATTTTTTTTTTTACTCCCTCCCTTCTTCCTCCTGCCAACCAATCACAGCATGAGCCTATGACAGCCGATCGCTCCTGAGCCTCCAAGGGGGACAGCCGAGTGACACGGCTGTCCCCAGTACAGGGCTGCCGTAGATTGCAGCTCTGTACAATGTGAATAGACGGCGGTTTCGCCATCTAACAGTCATTCAAGCAGATATGCGCATCGGCACGCGCAATCTCCTGCAAAACCCTGCCCCCAGGACTTCACGCCAATTGGTGTGGAGCGGTCAGCAAATGGTTAAAAGGATGGACACTTTAAGTCCTGCCCCTGCCGGATCCTTAATCACACCCCTGCTACACCCCTAGCCACACATACCTCAAAAAATTGTAAGTAAAAGATGTAATGTTAGTATTTAAACCACACTGGTCCTTTCTATCATCGCTAGTTTTTCTTCATATTAACATTTGAAATTATAGGAATCGTCAGGCAAAAAAAAAAAAATGAGTTTCACTTACCTGGGGCTTCTACCAGCCCCATGCAGCCATCCTGTGCCCTCATAGTCACTCACTGCTGCTCCAGTCCCCCGCCGCCAGCTAGTTCTGCTTCTACCAGCCCCATGCAGCCATCCTGTGCCCTCGTAGTCACTCACTGCTGCTCCAGTCCCCCGCTGGCAGCTAGTTCTGCTTCTACCAGCCCCATGCAGCCATCCTGTGCCCTCGTAGTCACTCACTGCTGCCCCAGTCCCCCGCCGCCAGCTAGTTCTGCTTCTACCAGCCCCATGCAGCCATCCTGTGCCCTCGTAGTCACTTGCTGCTGCTCCAGTCCCCCGCCGCCAGCTAGTTCTGCTTCTACCAGCCCCATGCAGCCATCCTGTGCCCTCGTAGTCACTCACTGCTGCCCCAGTCCCCCGCCGCCAGCTAGTTCTGCTTCTACCAGCCCCATGCAGCCATCCTGTGCCCTCGTAGTCACTCACTGCTGCTCCAGTCCACCGCCGCCAGCTAGTTCTGCTTCTACCAGCCCCATGCAGCCATCCTGTGCCCTCGTAGTCACTCTCTGCTGCTCCAGTCCACCGCCTCCAGCTAGTTCTGCTTCTACCAGCCCCATGCAGCCATCCTGCCATCCTACATTTTACGTGTTAGTGGTGCACCACCAACGCTTAAAAATGTATGTGCTAATGTCCGCGATAGCTTCATGCACCAGCGGGAATGCGTGCAAATGTACGCGTGGCGTCCCACTGACTCCTAGTCGGCAAAAACGAAACTAGCTGGCGGCAGGGGACCGAAGCAGCAGCGAGTGACAACGAGGGCACAGGATGGCTGCATGGGGCTGGTAGAAACCCCAGGCAAGTGAAACTCATTTTTTTTTTGCCTGACGATTCCTTTTTAAGAGAGTTATCAATTTGAAAATATACATCAGAGCCAGATCATCCATGAGGCAATCCTAGGCTGCTGCCTAGGGCCAGGAGAGAATCTGGGGCCCTGTGGATACTAGCCCCCACCAAATCTAACTAAAAAAATCCAGGTGACCATTATCAGTGGGCAAAAAGTGCTATCTTTCCTAGGGCCCCATATCATCGCAATCCCCTGACACATATGCTCAGGACTCTTCAATGAAAACTGCAATCAACACAGAGGGACTGATTGTAAAAGAGCTCATAATAAATTCTTCTAGTGAGAAGAAAGAAAACTTTTATGAAACATCAGAACACGGAGAAGAAGCCTGAATTTTAAAAAAATTATATCACCCTCCTGCTCTATTATTGTGTTAACGCCAACTTCATATAGGCACGAATCAGAGGAGAAGAGACTATTTTTCTATTTTATTTTTTAGCATTGGGACAAATGTGTTTTACAGGGGGGTGGCCCTCTCACTTCAGGTGTCCTTTAAAGAGGAACTCCAGTAAAAAAAATTATAATAAAAAAAGTGCTTCATTTTTACAATAATTATGTATAAATGATTTAGTCAGTGTTTGCTCATTGTAAAATCTTTCCTCTCCCAGATTCACATTCTGACATGTATTACATGGTGACATTGTTACTGCGGGCAGGTTATATAGCTGTTTCTAGCTGTTCTGGCTGTTACAGACAGCTTTAAACAGCCATTTCCTGTCTGTGAACATTGTTACATTGTGGCAGTTTGCCCAGCAGTACCGCGGTATTCAGAGCCTCTTGTGGGAGGGGTTTCAGCACAAAATCAGTCACACAGCGCCCCCTGATGGTCTGTTTGTGAAAAACATTCTATTTCTCATGTAAAAGGGGGGTATCAGCTACTGATTGGGATAAAGTTCAATTCTTGGTTGGAGTTTCTCTTTAAAGCTTTAGCATACTAATAAAGTAACACTTTATTTGGCTGCAGGGCCAAAATTTTCTTGGGAAAGTGTGCCGCCCCCGGCCTGGCAGGCTTGGCAGGGTATGCAGAGCGGGCGGCAGGGAGCTTTTATAGCTACCTGTTCGAACGGCTGGATTGGCTTCTTCTTCCCGGCGGCGATGTATCCCGACATGTCTTCTTGGGTTCCGATCACATGATAGGACATGTGATCGGATTCAGGAGACCATATCAGCATTACAGCGCCGCCCGGTGGTGGAAGAGGGGTGATGGAAGAGTCTCTCTCATCTCTTCCACCACCAGGTGGCGCTGTAATGCTAACACGGTCTCCTGAATCCTGATGTCATATCAAGTGATCAGATGTGATTGGGACTCAGAAGACCTGTCGGAAGTTCAGATCTACCGGTGGAGCAAGAGAAGAAGCCGCCCGGAACAGGTAACTATAACCGCTCGCTCGTTTGGCGGCAATAGGCAACCAAACCAGATATGTCGACAGAGGCTTAGAAGGCAACAGCAGCTTTCAAACGAAAAATGTTGTTTGAAGCTGATTATGGGTAAAAGATGGTCCATGAGATGCAAGCAGGGCCGTTTCTTGGGCAGTGCGGGCAGGGCGACCACCCTGGGCACAGACTGGCAAGTAGTAGAATGGGGGCGCAGGCAGAAGGACATACCCGCTAGGGAACTGCTGACGTACGGTGCAGCCAAATGGAAGAAGAAAGAAGATTACCAGCGCCATCACCTTCCTTGACTCCTCCTGGGCTGCCTGCGTCAGACGTCAAGTCATCATCACGTCACCACCGCGTGATGACATCTGGTGTCCTGTAGCGGTACTGCAGGCTGTCAGTGCGTGGCGCCCATGGAGGAGTCGGCTTTCTGGGCTCTCTTTGCCTGTGTGTTTTCCCTAAAGAGTAAGGGTTCATGAGTCCACAACCTTGCCCTGGGCGCAATGTAGCCTAGAAACTACCCTGGATGCAAATAATTCTGGCTTGCATAAAAATTGTATGCAAACTGTATACAGCCTGGAATCAGGCCAATCAAATTGGCAGGAGGTACATGTTATTGGTCCAATGGCAAGCTGCAATTACAATTCAGATTCAATTTGCATCTTATTAACCATTTCTTGTTACTGGAAAGACTCTTTTTGAAGGGAATAAAAACAATCCATGTGACAGCGCCGGTGTGATGTGCGCAGCGTCTCGGCTTTTCCTGCGGATGATAAATATCTCCTCCAGGAACTGTGACGTCTTTCCAGGAGGCTCGCGTCGCTGCGGTTTATCTCTACCTCGTTAATGAGCGGCTCAGTCCGCTAATTATTCTTAATGCAGCAGAAACAATGAATCACGGCGAGCTTTTCTCAGCTTGTCAGCGCCGCACAAACCCCGCGGACGAGGAGCGGCAGGATCCGGCAGGATAATACACCGTGGACGCGGTGACAGATTGCTGTGGGACGCCGGCCGGCAGTAAATTTTGTGTATGTGCTCAATTTTTTTATAGGCTGTTTTATTCTGCTGGGGAATAAAATACAGGTTTGAAAATAAAAGCAGCTCAGAGTATATATCTGATACGGGATAAAGAAGTATCTCCCTCAGAAGTATCAAACAGTGGCGTATCTAGAGAGGTGCAGGCACGACTCCTGCCACAGGCGCCACAGCACCAGGGCCTCAATGCCAGCTCCCTCATCCCTTGTGCTGCACCACCAATACTGGGGGATGCCTCTAATTACCTTTACTGGGGGGACAGCTCCCACCACCTATACTGCAGGGGTTACTTATACTGAGAGACAACTCTCATTACCTATTTTGGGGGGGGGATACTTTATCTTGAGGCAAGTGGCTATTTAATTATGTTATCTGGAGGTATGTAACTACTTAATTGTTTCCTGGAGGCATGTGACTGCTTGATACTTTTATCTGGAGGTATGGAACTATTTGATTCTTTTATCTAGAAGCATGTGCATTTTTATTTCTTTAATTTTGAGCTACTTAAATTGTGAGGTATTTAATTCTAATATCCACAGGACCAATTTATGCATCTGGGGACATAATACATTCTGGTATTTGGGTAACCCAGCTGCTTAATTCTGGTATCCAGGGACAACACAAGTAGCTTCTGCAAAATCCCACGCAAAAAAATACAGAAAATAATGAATATATGTTAGGAAATGAGCTGTTATTATGGAGCAAGGGGGTCTTACGGGGGGAGGGGGGGGGGCACAATTTCAGTCTTTGCCGTAGGTGCTATATTTCCCAGATTTGCCCCTGGTATCAACACTAGGAATAGTCAATGACATGCTAAGAATTGCAAATGTTATGCAAATTCAATGCAAACTGTAGCAGGTTGGAAAATGGACCAATTGTATGCAGTAGTTTTAACTGCCCCGCTAGCCTGAGGCTGGGAGCACACTTGGCTGTGCAGAAAAACATACGTTTTAAACGGATATGTGTCATACTAGCGATAATAAGGCAAGTGAAAACTTATCATCACACATCAATCAGTATTTAAAGTGTTAATCTACTTATGAAGCTTGCCTTATTAAGGTGTAGTGATAAGTGTTAATTCACTAATTAAGCTTGACTTATTAGTGATAAGTGATAAGTTTTCACAGTGAGAGTGTTGCCTTATCACTCCGGTCCTTAAGTTATCACCTCTGTAGTTATTCTTACATGCAGTATATAGGGAGGGGAGGAGCACAAGGAGGCAGAATGCAGCTCCACCCCTCCTGCTGTCTCCTCTGCCAGCGATTACAGCCAGCCTGCAGCTCGTGTATGGCAGCCAGGGAAGGAGAGAGAGAGAATGGCTGTGCCTGTGTGTATGTATCTGTGTGTTTGTGCATGTCTGTGTATACATACGCTTGATGTCTCTCTTTTCCTCCCTCCCTGTGTGCCTGCTGTGTATTTCTCTCTATAAATACTGGTTCGCACGACAGCCAGGGGCCCCAGTCTCTCTCACTGGCCAGGGGCCCCTAAACCACCATGCGATACCTAGAGGGAAATGCGGGCGAGCCTTGGATCTCTCACTTCCAGGGACTTCACCCCCATCGCCTCTAAACTGAATGCTAACTGCAGTTATTTTTGTCTATACACAGTCCCTTCTGTATAAAATACTACAAAACTGAAGAAGTCAGCTCAGAATCCTGCACTACATTGCAATATGTAGTAACAATACACTTAATGACAGCTCAGGCCAGGTGATAATTCCTCACACACTTTACAGTTGTGATCACTTGCATTCCTCTCTGTGAATTAACATCCTGTCTTTAAGTTTAGGATTCAGCCATTTATTTAAAGAAAAGTCGTTCACTTTAGGAATCTTTCTGTAAATTAAGAACAGAATCCTTATTTTATGGTTTGCCTGAGGTAAATTGCTCAGTGAATACTATATGATTTATCACCATGGTGATAACAGTAAAAACCGCTCCGAATCGTTATTTAATGACCACTATCACAAAAAAAGTAGGCTTTTAAAATCTGACAGAACTGACAGGTTTTGGGCCAGTCCATCTCTTCATGGGGGATTCTCAGGGTTTTCTTTGTTTTCAACAGCATTTCCTGACCAGCACCCGCCAAAATAGTAAGATACCGGCCAGCCTCCCTACTCACTTGCATACTATTTTTTCAGTTAGACTTTGCAACTGCTGTTCAGGAAATGCTGTTGAAAACAAAGAAATCCCTGAGAATCCCCCATGAGGAGATGGACTGGTCCAAAACCTGTCGGTTCTGTCAGATTTTAACTGCCTACTATTTTCGCGATAGTGGTCCTTTTAAGACAGGAGATAAAATATCATGTGTGATGATGCGTGCGTTTTACGCGTCATCGCATACACGCCGAAAAACACACGCAATTCTGCAAAGTGTGCTCCCAGCCTCAGCAAGTGAAACAACATTATTATGTAGTTTATGAAAGGGGCACTCCGCTGTCCTCATAACATTTTCACACAAGTCTTTTTCTAATTTTAGAGGAACTGTAGAGAAAATAAAGTAACAAATAAAATTGCGCAGAAGCCCACCACCTAGGCGCCTGATTACTGCTACTTTCTACAGGCGTCTATTAGATGATCCCCACACCCAAATCTACAATTTGTTGCAGAGATGGATTAAGGGATTAGGCCTTGGCAAGGTAATAACTTTAGTTCCCCCATATGGTCCTTTTAGTAATCTGAGATAGGAGAAAGGCCAGACAAAGTGATAGTTGAGCCCCTTGACAGCCATTACACCCCATCAGGGCTGTTTCCTGGGCAGTGCGGGCAGCGCACACTGGCAAATAGAAAAAGGGAGGCGCAGGCAGAAGGACAAAACCGCTAGGGAGCTGGTGAAACGCGGAGCAAACAGATGGTAGAAGAAAGAAGATTACAAGCGCAATCATCTTCCTTGACTCCTCCTGGGCTGCCTGCGTCAGGCGTCAAGTCATCATCACGTCACCACCACGTGATGACACCTAAAGTCCTGTAGCAGTACTGCAGGCTATCAAGGTAGTAAGGAGGTCGGCACCGCTCCAAGTATAAAGAAAAGCTCTTTTATTGCATCACCATTGTGGCTTAACAAAAACACACTCTCACACACACACACACACACACACTCATACACACACACACATTGTTGTGCTTAAAGTTAGTCCTGTAGCAGTACTGCAGGCTGTCAGTGCGCGGCGCCCATGGAGGAGTCGGCTTTCCAGGCTCTCTTCACCTGTGTGTCTTCCTGGTCCCCTCCTGGATAACGGCTGGTCACTAGTAAGTAGGCAGATCTACTTGTGACCTGTGGCTGTGTGACTGTCCCTAAAGAGAAATGGTTTGCCAGTCCACGGGGGTGGGGGGGAAGTGGGTGCAATTTTTACTCCCACACCCTGTGTGCAAATTAGCCTAGAAACTGCCCTGCGCCCCATGCATCTGCCTAGGTTGCCTTCTGGACGATCCTGCCCTGATTTGTTGCTACGGCGGCACCGGGTGTGTAATTTGGACACCAGAGGCACCTGAGCTATACGTATTCAGCAGGTGATTCCGGCTTGAAGTGGTGGTGGTTCGGTAATAGGGCCTCTTCTATAGCATAGCCAAGCCCTGTTCAGCATCTCTGGTTTATTACTGACAATGGGCACTTGACTATAGTATAGCTGAACACTGGGGGGGTTATTTCTGGTGTTGGGGGTGTGGCCACAGCAGGTGGCGGTTTGGCTAGACTATAGTATAGCTGAGTACTGGAGGAGTAAATTTTGTCACTGGGGCATTTGCTACAGTTAGCACTGGGCACTCAGCTAGGTTAATGTTAGGAGTAGGTGAGGGAGGTAGAGTTAAAGGGACACTGTGGAGAAAAATTGTAAAATGTAAAATATGTGCAAACATATACAGACAAGTACGTTTTTTTCTAGAGTAAAATGAGCCATAAATTACTTTTCTCCTATGTTGCTGTCACTTAC
This sequence comes from Hyperolius riggenbachi, assembly GCF_040937935.1. NCBI lineage: Eukaryota > Metazoa > Chordata > Amphibia > Anura > Hyperoliidae > Hyperolius > Hyperolius riggenbachi. The sequence goes on from NC_090654.1 coordinate 282,926,354, forward strand.
AGTAGGTAGCAGAAATCTGACAGATGCAACAAGTTTTGGTTTAGTCCATCTCTTCATGGTGGGTTCTCAGGGATTTATTTATTTTCAAAAGCACTTAGTGAATGACAGTTGCTCCGTCCAACTGCTAAAAAAACTGTGTAGTGAGCAGGGAGGCTGGCCAGCATCATTGTTTTAATCCTTTTTTAGGGAATATCTTTATAAAGAATAAAAGCCTTGCTGAGATTCCCCTATGAAGAGATGAACTAGTCCAAAACCTGCCGCTTCTGTCAGAATTCTACTACTTGCTGTAAGTGACAGCAACATAGGAGAAAAGTAATTCATGGCTCATTTTACTCTGGAAAAAAAAACGTACTTCCTATATGTCTATGCTTGCACAAATTTTTTATTTTACAATTTTTCGCCATGGTGCCCCTTTAAGCCTGGTACACATTTTCAATTATGATTAGTCAATCAGTGACCAGTTTTACCACCTCACTGTAGTATTAAGGTTTACCTACACAATCTGTTTATACGATTCAATATATATATTTACCTTCATTCTACATAGAGGTTGTAAAATCGGTTAAGTGATTGGTCAATCATAATTGTGTACCAGGCTTAAAGAGACACTGAAGCAAAAAAAAAAATATAATATAATGAATTGGTTGTGTACTATGAATAATTACTAGAAGATTAGCTGCAAAGAAAATATTCTCATATTTTTATTTTCAGGTATATGGTGTTTTTCTAACATTGCATCATTCTCTAATATGTGCAGATTACACAACACTCAGCATTCAAAATGATTCTTTCAGAGCAGTCTGTGAACTAATGACCTCTCCTCTGGCAGATAAAAAGACATTTGTTTACTTACAGTTGAGATAATAAAAGTCAGAAGACAGCCCTCTCCACGACTTTGAAAGTCGTAGAGCTTAATGGCTTTTTTGCATAGAGATAACAACTGGAGTTTCTTAACTCTTCCTGTACTGAAAACAATTAGACTGATGTATCTGATCTTAATGTTTTATTTCTTAGCTGTACTACACATACAAATCATAATATCATAATTTTTTTTCCGCTTCAGTGTCTCTTTAAGGCAGAGGTAGGGGAGAGGTAGTGTGAGAATTAGGTTACTAAGGTTGTTAATGGATTGGTAACATAGCCAATATTCTACTATCAGGCCTTGTCCCTGCACTCAACTTAGGGTACATACACATCCAATTTTGTTTGGGGCAATTTGATCACTTCCATGTAGTATGAGAGCTTTCTTGTATAATCTTATCATTGTCATCAAATCTGTTGGTCCTCATACTACTGTACATGGAGGGGGTACATTTGGCTAGTAATTAAAAGGAACTTTAACCAAGAAATCCTTTACCTTTTCTGAAATAGATCATTGGGGGGGTCTGTGTGGCTGATATTGTGGTGAAACCCCTCCCATAGTGTGATGTCAGCACCTAGGTCCTGACAGTTTGCTGTCTGACTGTGAACCTGTAACCATTGTGGAACTTTCCCCGTGATCAGCGCACAACGCGTGCGCTGACACGGCGGAAATCCTCCACAAGCGTATAATTTGCAGGAACCCAGCAAAAGGTGCTACGCACCCGTAGAGGGAAAATTCCTGTCGGCAGATGGCGCTGGGGGGGGGGCAGAGGAACCAATCCTCTGTACCTCCACAAATGCCAGACAGGAATTGTACAAAACGCAGAACGCAATCGCAAGAGAGGCGATTGCGAATGAGAATGAGCAAAGGGACAGGTTGTATGTGTGTGTGCCAATCCAGTCGCCACCCCGCAACCGCACACACACAACAGCAGATATGAAATAGGAACGCGATCGCCAGAGGTGCGATCGCCAGACAAGACACAAGGCAGATCAGAACAGAATACGAGGTTAGCAAAGGCACAGCAAATAATACAATGAGAAGATACGGAAAATAACAAACGTTAGCTAACCGCGAACACCGCACTCATTCGCAACAGTGCACGCGGTTATGCGCGGTCTCCACATGATAAGCACAATAGAGACAAGCACGCCTAACTAACCATTAACAGACAAACATGAAACAGAGGACGCGAGCGCTTGCTTAACGGTTACCTCACCGAGCCTCCAGCAAGCGTAGCAGACAGACACACGAAAACAGGGACAAGCGAGAGATAGGATCCACAGCACTAGCGAAAAGTGGCTAGCGCGATCCAAGTACAGAGTAGCAGAACAGAAGGATCCCCAGCGCCAGCGAAAAGTGGCCAGCACGATCCCAGAAGACAGAACAGAAGGATCCCCAGCGCTAGCGAAAAGTAGCTAGCGCGATCCCAGGAGACAGAACAGAAGGATCCCCAGCGCTAGCAAAAAGTAGCTAGTGCGATCCCAGGAGACAGAACAGAAGGATCCCCAGCGCTAGCAAAAAGTAGCTAGTGCGATCCCAGGAGACAGAACAGAAGAGATAGCTGGTAGCAACCGCTGCACCAGCTATACTCCAAGAACAGAGATCAGAACCATTTCCTGTCAACCACCGTAGGGACTGGGCAATGGCAGCAGAACATACAAACAGATAATACAATCCTAACTGCACTAAGGAAAACCTGCCTAGCGCAGATTCAGGAATTACTCTAAGCTGAACTTCAAACAAAGAGCATGGCTGACACTCCCGGCAGGAGTGTTACACAGGACAAAATCCTTATGAACAGCGAAGCATTGTGGGAAAGACATAGTACTTATAGTACACGCCTCCAATGAATGTGGCCAGGCAATTTGCATGACAACGTATGCAAATTCCTCTGCAAGCACAAGCTGCAAAACTGACAGAAGCTCTTTTTTTCCAGAGTCCTGCAGCATGCAAACCTACACAATGGTCAAAAGGCTGGCTGCCTGCACAGGCAGCTGAGCAAATCATCACAGAACCTCAGTGGATGAATGAATTTTATTCATTGCTATTTGCACTACAGTCCTCTTTAGCCAATCAAATGACTCCCTATCTTACATTTTTTTCATATATGCAGAACACACACACACACGTGCACACACTCTCACACACACACAAACACACACACACCATATACACACACACACCATATACACACACATACACACACACACACACACACACACACACACACACACACACACACACACACACACACACACACACACACACACACACACACACCATATACACACACACCATATACACACACACACTACACATACACACACACCATATATACACACACACCATATACACACACACCATATACACATACCTCCCAACATTTTAAACTAAGAAACCGGGACACTGGCCACACCCCCAACCACGCCCCCAAGACACGCCTACCATCGGTTTTTGAAGATTTTATTATTATT